>NC_087372.1:7063314-7663314 GCF_031761385.1 Necator americanus | reverse complement strand
GCAGATTCGTGGTATGCTGCCTTCATGTTTTGGACAGTGGTGTATAGCTAAGTTTACTGGACACTTGGACCACGTAACAGTTTATACTACAGTAACCCTGCAGCCACCTACCAATAAGCGGAATAAACGTAGAAGTAGTGGGCATCTGATCGGAAACCATTAACATAAGGATGGACATTGAGAGTAGAGTGGTGATTCCAAGTGATACTTTCTCTTCGCGCATTCCACTTGCAGATGATGTTCTGGAAAAGAATGGAGCAAAAATTTCAAGAAAAATCCCGAAGATTATCACAATACAAAATTTTCTCACGTAAAAAATCCAACAATAGCAATAAGAGTAATGATCGATGTGGGAATAATGAGATTCACAAGGTAGAAAAGCGGTTTTCGTCGTAGATACAACGTTAACTGCAGTAACGTGTACTTGTTAGGGCAGCAACTATACTTCACCTCATTTCGAGTAACTGAATAAGAAAAAAATCAATCAATAACTGTGGATCTAGCAGAGATAAATCAGATCTTTCTTGCCTTTCGTCTTCAAGATGTACCATCCCTCGTTTTCCAAATAATTTGTGGTGCCGATTTTTTCCGAGTACGGGAAATAGTCGATGCCTTTCTGGTCATACGTCCAAGATGAAAATGTCATCGTGCATACCTGATCAGACAACTGATTAGATTCGAAGCAAACAATCGATAACCGACTTTTGTTCCGGAGAACAGAGACAGGAGCTGGAGGAGAGCTGCTTAAGGGCATCACTCCACGAATCTGAGGGGGTACAGATTTCAGGTGGAGTATTCTTATACGTGATAGTAGATTATGGAGAGAGGGTGATTCCATCCATTTCTTCCTAATTGCCGTAAAAAGAGCGCCGTAAAATGCTCGAAGTCGTATCTTCCGGGCCATTTTTTACGGCAATTAGAAAGAAATGGACTGAATCATCCCCTCTAAATAATCTACTATCCCGTATACGAATACTCCACCTGAACTCCGTACCACCTCAGATTCGTGGGGTAATGCCTTTAAGCCGCTCACTTCCGCTCAGAAAAATTCCTGTGGAATTTGCCTGAATTCTTCGCATAGAACTATTGTTGAAAAATCAAATTGTAATTTTGCGAACCTGTACATCAAATGGAAAGAATCGTAAATCTAGAAGGCATGAAAATTTATAGATGGTCGGATAGAGCAATTCGATAAGCGACGCTCGCCGTTTTTGATCCGTCGTCAGCTTCGCATTCAGAAGTCGACGAGTATCATCGTCTTTCATTACTAGGCTAAAAAAGGGAAAATTATTGAGAACTATTAACAAAAAGAAATCTAGAATGAGAAAGATTAGACTTTTATGGAAGATTCTAATAATGCAGTATTACGCTTGCTGCACGATTGAGGCAAGGCAGAGGATAAAGAAAGCATGTATTTACTGCGGATGCGTCGCGGTCCTCGGTATAAACATAAACAGCGGTGATTATGACTAACATCTTGAAGCAGTAGAAAGAAAACCATCTTGAGTTTCACGTTTAAAGCGAAAATGAATAGCAATATATTCTCACTCATATAAATTTTTGAAAATGTCGTGGAAAAAAAAACTCTCATTAGTAGGAGCAGGTTTATTTATTTGCTGGTTGAGATTCAAGTGATAATATGTATTTGCAACTGCTAGCTTTTTTTACTGTTTCTATTTATTTTCTGATGTTATTGTTTATTTTCACCTTACTTTTCTATCTTTGAAAATTAACTAAGGTTCCTACCGAGTAACAAAAATTTTAGCAAGGAACATACGAGTTATATAAAGTAGTGTCCGGCAACCAAATTGAGTCGTAAGGTAGACGAAGTTCCGAAATATTCTGGTAATCTTCTGGGATCCAGTATAAAAACTCGTCGTACCATCTCTGAAACGTCCATAATTTTTTTGTTGAATGGAAGAAAATTAAAATATCACCATCGGATTTCTTTGGAATATGGTGATATTTCACTCTGTCAAATGTCAAAGAATTTTTCACTCATAATTTCTCTGTAGGATAAAAAAACCAAAATATGACCATATTTCAAAGAAATCCGATGTTTTGAGGTTGCTTAGAGTTCATACTTCTGAGATGTGAGAAGATGACTGTAAAGGAGACTGCAGACGTTACAACTTGGCCTATACACTCTATATATTATTTTTCATCAAATATTGAATTTTGAAAGGTTCTTTGAATAAAAAACCTTAGTTGCTACCTTTATTTTATGAGCCTTAAACCTGTAACTTGAGAAATGATGAAGTTAGAGCACATTCCTTGGGTCAATAATTATCGTCTTGTGATCTCAGTCAAAATGTTGTGATTTATTAATATTAGTAGTAATATTAGTGATAAAAAAAAATCATAAAATATAATAATAATTATTATAACAACGTTATTATTATTATTATTATTATTATTACTATTATTATTATTATTATTATCATTATTTTTATTGGAGCTGGTTATTGGTGAAGTGCAGTTGCTAAAAGGTTCTGCTGTTGACTGCATGATCAATCGATGGTTCGATCGTTCGCCGCGGTGCCAACTATGTTTTTCATCCCTCCGGAGTCGATAAATTGGTACCAGACTTGTCTGGGAGGATAAAAATACTGAATTAACACATCGGCTAGCCTCCGTAACTCATTGTGTACACTTACACACGTTCGTAAACCTCAAACGACTCTGAATTGAAGTGAACGTGTCGGCGGTTGGCGCATCCCAAGCGGATTGACGATAACTGATGGTTACTTTACATCTTTACTTTTCTTTTTACATTTCTTATATGTACCGTTTTTTATTTTTATTTATTTTTTATTTTATTATTATTTTTTATTTTTTCATTTTTTTTTCAAGCTAGGCAGCTTCATATATGTGATAGTGGACATTTGGAGGATAAGAATTGAAGGGTTGTTCTCCAAAGTTTCCCATAAATTGCAACACGAGAACTTGTCCGCAATTGCAGAAAATGCGAATAGCTCCTAAGCACGTCAGTATACGACGCTGTTTCTATTATTATGCTCCAAAATACGTCGTCAACAATATGACGTATTTTTAGCTTGTATTTGAGTGGGTCCTGGATATATATGGCTTAACAGTCGAGCAGAGATCGTGTTGTTTCCAGACAATGAATTCATGGCGAAAATAAAAATGAGGAAAGGTATTGAAAAGTCAATAAAAACAAAAAATAGAACAAATAGAGCAAATTGCAAGAATAAATGAATGAATCTAGAAAAGACGTTGAAGGGCCCCTAAACACTGGAAAAGTCTTACGGAGAAGATTTTCTAGAGAGGAAAGAAACAACGGAAAGATCAGTGAAAATGAAAGAAACATCAGGGGAAAAGAAAAAAGTTAGCGGTCGTTCCCAAAAAAGTTCGAAAACACAGATCCATAAAAACTCCCCATCATAAGTAATGTGCTGCATACATATGTGGATCAAGGACTAGAATTAAAATAGGTGTAAAATGAGTAGAAAGAAAACTTGAGGAATTTTTTTTTCTGGATGGAACTGCCATTTTACTGCCGTTCTCATCCGTAGAATCTGATCGAATTGATGAAAAGACAACGCAGCTCCGAAAAGTTTAAGAATGATATAAACGAAAAAAACGAAATGCCGAGGGATCTTTCGAAAAATTTTTAAAGGAAAACGTAGGCAATTTATTCCACTAAACTCGTGTTGTTTAACTTTGAGAAAAAAAATTGTGTATTTGAAAAAAAGAAAGAAGCCAAAAACGACGAGAGTGAAGGATGAAGGAACAGCAGAGGAAAAAAGGCTGAGGGATGAAAATTGTTGTTCACTGGGAAATGAGGCAATGTTTGGAAATCTCATGTGACAATGGGAACATAAAAGAAACCTGAGGTGCTTTCATTCTTCCTCAATCCATAGAAACTCAAACATATCTTGTGATCAGCTTGAAATTTTTGAAAAAACGGCAAAGGTCCCCGCAAAATAAGGTCCTATTCCTTTCTGTTCCGTTCCTATTCTTAATTTTGAAAGTTCCACGGGCATTTTGGAGTAATTATCGAGGATGTCCTTAAAAAGTAATTGAATATCTTCATAGATAAACAGAAGGGAAATTATATGCACTAAGGTAGTACTCTTCCAGAAATTTATCTAGAAAAACTCCCATTACCAAGCGAGTTTTTATGAATTATTTATAACAGAGCACCGGGAAAATTTTCTTCACTCTCTCCCTCAATCCGATTTTGAAACGATTTCTACGAAGATAAAGCAGCAAATTTTGGAATTAGGAGGAACGAAACGATGGAAATTGTTGCAAAAAAGGAAGAAGAGGTTTCAGGAAAAAGTTTCAGATATGTTTTTTCCCAGATCTTGTCGCGCGCACCAAGAAACAAGGAAGAAAACGCTAACTAGAAAATGTGGGAAAAAGAAAAGAAAAATTCTCATCAAAAACAAAAAAAAACATCAATTAAATTAAAATTCAAAAAAATTAGAATTAAAATTAAATTAAGATTGAATTATTAAATAATAGATTACTGACAAATGTGCAAAGTAATGGGATGATGTTCGAAAGAGAAAAATGCAGGTTACTGATGGAAATGTGACAAACATTCACGGATAGCAGCCAGCCTTTTCCGAAATGATTGAAACACAAATAATCCCCAGAAAAAGCTCTCAGAAGAACTTCAAATTTTAATTCAAACTTCAGTTTCATTCAAGTCATAAACAAACATCGTCATTCCTAAAATTAAAAAAAAAACAAACACAAAAGACAACAGATGAAAAATAATGAAAAATATATGTATGTATGAATATATGGATTTATTATGAAAATAATGAAGATCACCGTCAAGCTCTGACAAAATAAAATTAGCTAATTTAAGAGGGAAATTTTTTTGAGAAAGGGATAAAATATTCATATGTTCAATGAATTTCAGAACAAACGATTATGAAAAGAATCACAGTGACATGACGCGCATCCACTAAAAATGATCATTTCCTCATTTTATTAACTGTTCAATTTTTTTTTTGAAAATGTCAGAGGCCACTGTAGATGATTTTAATATACTTTTTTCCAAAAACAAAATCACTGTGTTGTCCAAAAAAAAAAATGAAACATAAGGCAAAAGAACTCAGCGTCGAGAAAAAAAGAAATTTTATTCAATTTTATTTATCTAGCCACTGCCACTATGACATTTTCTCTAAAAAAAATACCTTCACAAAACCTATCGGTTTCTTATTTTCGGAATTTTCTTCCGAAAATAAGAAACCAAGTTTTCGTAGACCGTTTTTCTTATTTTACTTCTGTTGATGTATTTATTTTTCTAATCATTATCAGTTATTCAATTATTTTTACTTCTTTTTTCTCCGAAATATCAGTCGTTTCAAAATTTTATTATTTCCACAAACACCGATGTGAGGCAAGTTATTCGGGGAAAGAAACGTTTGGAAGTACATGTACATGAAGTTTCTGCTCCAATTCCATCTACGTTCGTCAAAAACCACCTTTAAAAGCACTACATACGCTGCATTTTACGCATAATTGCGGACAATTTGCTAAGATTTGCGCTGATCGGATTTATGGTCAAGCGGCTCGTGCAGCCACGTCTATTCGAGTAGCAACAATGAATGAATAAGGGAAATCCAGGAACGCGCTATGAATAGCTGGCCGTCTCGGATGATCTTTTACCTTTTACCTTCCAGACGGAGAAAAATGAGAGAACACGGCCTACCTCTATGATCCAAGCGTTCAGAAGGATGTACTGTTGTGGTTCGTTCTGAAATTACAGTAATTACAGTATACTGTAAGTACTGTGGACTTTTACTTTAGTATTTGGAAATTTAGAAAGTAGGTATGCATTAACTTTTCGCGATAAGCAAAAGGAAATTCTTAGTAAAATTTTATCTAGAAACTGGGAATGGATCCATCAATGCCTTGTTCTAGACACTGAGTCAAAAATAAATCCTTTTCATGAATTTCTATTTGAAGAATGCAGAAGAAATTTTCTTTTTTCTTACCAGAAATCACTTGGAATGTTAAATTTTCTAGTCGATGTGTTATTTTTTTTTATTATTTTTGAAAAAATAAGGTTATAGTAGCGCAAAGCAACAGTTATAGTAACGCATTTTATGAACTTCTATTTGATGGATGCGAAAGAAATTTTTGACTTTTCTACCAGAAATCACGGATGGAACGTTACATTTTCTAAATGATTTGTTATTTTTAATTATTTTTGAAAGAATAATGTAATAACAACACAAAATAATACAGAGATTTGAACTACATTAAGGTGCAAACGAAGGTATAGCGAGGTTCCCATTCCGAAAAATTCACTGTACCGTATTTACATTCAAAAAAGTAACAAATTTAATAAATCACGAATTCTTGAGATTAATTAAAATTGGTAAAATTTCAGTGCTCAGAAAAATGCGCCAAAATGACTAAGTTCGGTCTACTTCGGGAATTTTATGAGAAATTTATTATTAATTATATTTTCAATGAATTCTTCTTGCTCAGAGTTGGAAACCTTAACGAATCCTAAGGCGACAGCAGAGCACTATGTACCTTGAAAAATCCTTAACCTTTAGGACTAGAGAATAAGCGGTAAAAAAAACCATCCGCAAAAAAATTCTCTATAACCTTCTAGCTCACCAATTCAAGAATCTGATACAGATCCATCGAGAACGACACGTTTATCGGTTTCGAATTGTCCCACATTGGTTTCGCCTTCTTATCGTATTTATCCAGCAGATCGTGGACGAGTTTTATTTGTGTGGGCGTGGAATGCACGACGACGGCTACATGGAGCGCTGAAATTTCCAAACTCTTAAGTATATTCTCACTTATAATTCAATTTTCGAAACCATAATAAGGCGTGGTCGTCCCAGCAGAACCGTAAAGCTACGGTTTGCAAAAAGTACAGTATGTACAAGTGTATTGTAAGTGGTAGCAGAAGTAAATTATGGTAGCTGTTTATTGATTCATCCAACGTATACGGCCATATGTTTAAGAAAATCGTAGTTAGTTAAAAAAAAAATGTTGTTTCGTTTAAAAAAAAACAGTCAAGGTACAAACTTAAGGAAGAGCGTTGTTTGTAAACAACAATTTCAGTGAAAAGTTGAATAGTTTGAAGTTAGCGGTCATTTCTTATAAATTCAATGAAAAATAATTTACCTCGCAGTGGATTTTCACTCTAAGTATACTTGTGCAAAGAATAATAATAAACTTATATAACATGACAGATTTTAAAAATCATCATCTCCGAAAATAAAATATAACGTAACTTCTTGATAACTTAACTTAATTAACTAACTAACTCCAACTTATAACTTATAACGTCTTCCGGTTACAGTTCACCTCGGAAAAATCTGGGAAATTCTGGAGGGGCCCATATAGCGTCGGGATAATCACTTAACTAATCTAGAAAGTTCACTGAAAAGGGAAAATGTACGATGCTGGAATGATACCGAAAGGAATAACCCCGGAATACCGCCCCCCTGTGGATTTTCATCGTAAATATACCCGTGCAAAGAATAAAAGAAACTTATATATCATAATAGATTTCAGAAATCATCATTTCCGAAAAAAACCCCCATTTTTCCATTAACCTCAATTGTTAATTTTTCGACCAAACCTACCGTGAAAAAGTATGTCAAAAGGAAATTGGGCGTGAATAGTTGTGGGACAGCAACAAATTACGCGAATAGCGCGAAAGGTGGACCTGCCCCTGGGGAATACGGAAAAAGCAGCGACAAACGATGAGAACGGAAGAGGCTCACGAACTTTGCTCCTCTCTCCTCTATTTCCGGTTACAACTCATCTCGGAAAAATCTGGAGGGAAATTCTGGAGAGGCCCATATAGCGTCGGGATAATCACTTGACTAATCTAGAAAGTTCACTGAGAATGGAAAATGTACGATGCTGGAATGATACTGAAGGGAATATTCAGTGCATAATTCCAAGGTTTGTTCTTAAGGGTAGGAATTATGTGACAAAATAGGAATAACAGAAGGAAAATGTGGCATTTGTGTCCTAGCAGCATCTCAAGATTTTTTTTCTGAAATTCTAAGGAAACCTAGGACTTTTTTCGCAGGTTCTTCTAGTCAGATAGATAATAAACGAAAAAAAATTATGTTTTTGACGGCAAAATTTCCAGATTTATCACGAAGTATTTTCAAAACCTTAGACTTTGACGAAAAAAGGACTTAAGTCGCTTTTGATGTAAGAAAGGACATCGAGAAGGACCGCAATTTTTATGATTTTAGCAATATTTATTACTCCCTGTCAACATTTTAGCGATGCTTAATTTTTCTTTCTTGAATGAGAATGATCATCTATCTGAATCATTATCTTCTTACATTTCATCCACGTTTCATCTTTATGTTTGTTTCTAGAGAGAAAATGAAGAGGTTCTTTCTGGAACTTTGAATTTTCGAAATTTTCAGAAACGTTCATTGCTGGAATATGTTTTTAACGATACTTAAAACAGTCACTGCCATCAAATCCGTCCTTTCTGCATTACTTTTGAAGATCTAGGACCAACTCCAAAGAAACACTGACTTCTTAATGTATTTCAATTAGTTCTGGTTAAGTACCACATATAAATCAAAGATCCACTTCATCTGATCACTTTTATTATTTTTTCGCTCAGTTCTATAATAAATTCTCTTGAAATAATTTTTGTCAATCAGAAATGGAGAACGTGAATATGAAATGAGTGACTCCACCAAAAATTCGAACAACACTACCGTTTTACGTCTATAATAATCCGTCTAAATGAAATCCATTAAAAATTTCGGTATAATTCTAGGAATGTTAATTCTTTTCAACAATCTTTTGCGCTGAAAACTCGTACCCAAAAAAGTACAACTGAAAAAAGACAGAAACAATCTAATCGAATTTCATGGATACTTGAAAGACTCTCTTTGACTCTTTGTGCTGCTGTCTCAATCATTTTTTTTTTCTTTGCAAAGACAAGGGAGGATTTTCCACTGGTCACCGGACATGCTATTATTCTGATAAAAACACATTTTTGTATTTGTATTTTACTTATTATTGCAATTTTATTTGTTTATTACCGTATTTCTCAAATTTTGTCATTTTTTCTCTAAAAACTCCATAAATTTGAAATTCGGAGGTAAGCGAAAACGCGTGGTGCTCCATAATCGTATTTGCATTTTCTATATATTTTTTTTTAAATTTTCGAGAAATTTCCCCAAAAATGCTTCATATCTTCGTCTAGCTACCTAGCTGGTACACTTCGACAATTAATTTCGAAGCTTCCGCGGTGCAGGCTACGTCTAACAATAGCTCCGTCGGTGGACGGCGCTAGTTAGCGCCCTAATGATTGACATGGCCGTGGAGCGCGATTTCCTATTATTACTAAACTATGCAATCGCCGTTTTGTAACCGAAAACGCCGGATGATCGTTTGAAAATGCATAATTTTCCGTGGCCGCTAGCCGATAATGAAGAGCATTGTTTTGATCCAGCACAGGTGAGGGTGGCGGTGGTGGCGGTGGTCGTGGCCGAGATCAACAATCATTTTTCCCGAAATCCTATTCATACATTAAGCGAAATCGGTAGTGAATAATTGAATATGCGGAAGAAGTGGACAAAATAATGGATTACTAGTGGTCTAGAAATAAACAAGGACCTTCTGTAACAGAAAAACTGGAAAACATGTTTTTTTTTTCGCCAAAGAAGGACCGGAACCGGAAAGAAAGGTGAGGAGAACTTTCGTTGTGGCTCTGAGAAGAGCAAAAAGGGAGTGTATTTGCATGTTTCCAGGAAAAAAGGGAAAAGCAAGAGAAGAACCGTAGAAAAAGTCAAAAAACTTTCTTTATTTAAATTGAAAATATCATTCCTTAACCTGGGACATGATTCGCTGAGCATCAGCAGGTTTCTGAAGAAAATCTGTGAAAATTCTGGATTACCATGTTTACTGAATGCCTTTCGTTACCCACAGAAACAACTCGTATGCGTCTTTTTTTCAGGAACACTTCGAAATTCATAATAAAAATATAATAATATAACGTAATAAATGAAAAAGAAATTCGTTGCAAGCATACTAGTAGTAAGTTTCCTAACAGGTTTTCCTAGGAGAGTTCGCATAGGTAAATGTGCCAACGCCAACGGGGTGCAAGGAAGTTTTGGTTGCTGAGCAGTATGTAAGAAAATTCTGGAAATGAAGAAGAAACACGTATTTTATAATTGTACTAATTTTGTTAGAAACCCTAGTTAGAAGAGGAAGCCGTAAAGTGGAAGCGAAGCGAACACATTTGTATTTGTTTTCGTATTTTTTAAAATGTTTTTTGAGTGCCGTTTCTCTATTATGACGTTCGAAAAATGACAAATTTCTAGATAATTCTTCCGGAAATAGAAATCCTCCTCAAGGAATTACCTCGACATATAACTTCAGGTAAAAATTACGTTGGATTTCTGTCTCATAGTACTAATACCTTCTGTTCTTCTACTAACCCATTTCCAAGCGGTTTCTCATTTCCGAAATTGATCGGAATGAAGGATTCTCTGCATCCTCCATTATATTCGTATAAGAGGGAGGTTATACTGAATCCTTAAATTCCACTAAAATTATTTTAAAGGAAGGCTAATCCAAAAATGGATCGTCTAGCTGGGAGGCAAAACTATCCATATTTCAATTTTATCCTCTATCTTATTTATTTTGACTTTTTTTGCTTATAAACTCTTTTAGATGGTAGAAAATTAAAAACAAATCGTGTGTTGTTAATTTTCTGCCAATAACAACTTAAAATAATACATTTTTGACTTCTTCAGTCCGAAAAAAGCAGAAAAAAAGATGAGGAAATATTTTTTTCTGGAGCATACTCCGTATGGCTGACAAAAGTATTATATTTATCACTAGTTCAAAAGAACCACTTACCTCACCCCTTAGCTGATCTATGTAAACCTACTGTAACTACTGTATTAACCACTACTAAGTAGCTGCTTAGAAAAGTCAAATTTCAAAAAAAAATATACAAAAATTCCATTCCGCAAAAAAAAAGCGCTGGAAAATCCTCAAAATATAGTATGATTGACGTACCAGCGATGCTGACTGCGAGAGCGTACATTGAGGGCGGGTGGGTGGAGCCGTAACGGAGGCCAATCTCGAGATTGCACGGCAACGTGTATTCAAGCGCAACCGCCTATAAACAGCGAAGAGTTGCAGAAGCGTTGACGATGCGGAAGCCGAGTGGTGATGAATTGCAAATTCAGGAAGTTATAAATTCCGGATGTGGGGTGGAACGCAACAAACTCGATTGTTATGGCATTCGGAGGGATGATGACATCATTTGAAGGCACCAGCCCACGAATCTTAGGTGATGGGGAGAGTTTCAGGTGGTGGGTTATGCTTATACGGAGCCCTAGACTATGGAGAGGTGGGTGATTCCGTCCATTTTTCCCTAATTGCCATAAAAAATAGCCCGGAAGATACGGGTTCGAGCGTTCCGGGGCGCTACTTTCTGCAGCGAGTTCGATTAGAGCGCGCCAGTCTTGCGCACGTGCCGCATCTTTTAGGCCGTTTTTTACGGGAATTAGGAAGAAATGGACGGAATCATCCCCTCTCCATAATCTACTGTCCCGTATACGAATATTCCAGCTGAAATCCGTCCGTACCACCTTAGATTTGTGGGGTGATGCCTCTAATGGATTTGTACGAATTCGGGCAAGGAAAAAAAGAAGAAAAACCAAAGAATATTCCAGATGTGTAGAATAGTAGATTGGAACTTAGAAGAGAAAATCCAGAATATGCGAAATGCATACAAATGTATTCCAGGATTTGCCAGGAACACTATATACAAAGGACAAATAATTCATGCAAATAATAAGAAAAATATCAAAAATTAAACTTGGGCAGAATATTGTGAGGCAGGTAATTGAAAACTAAGAAGATTTTTGGGAAAAAAAGTGGAAGGGTAGAAAAAGGAACACAGCTACATGATCACAACACCATTTTTCTAATAAAATTAACAATAATATTAATATAATATGATAACATAAATTATTACTTATATTTTCTCGGGTCATCAAAATGCGGAAAAAAGACCCAACCTTTCGTCTAGCCGTTTCTAGTGATTTCCTTTCCTATTTTTTAGAGCATCATTCGTTTAATGAAGTTCTTGTCAAAATTTGTAATGGTTTTCAGTTTAATTAACAAGACAAATAAGAAAATTTATAAATCATATAGAAACCAGTAACCTCTCCTGGAAAAAAGTCTTTTGTGAAAAAAGCAGAAAAATCAAAAAAAGATCAATTCCAGAGAAACATCTTATAAAAATATCTCCGAGTAGAGGGGTGTCATGACACTAGAGAAAATTCTTAGGGAATAGAACAAAAGATGCTCGAGAAAAATCCTGGAAGATTAGACAGTTAATTCTGAACGAATGAGTGCTTTTTTTCAGTAAAGAAGGATCAACGATTGAGTAAAAGGAAAAATTCCCGGCAAAAGAACCATTATGTAGCGCTGGTGTGGAAAATTGTCATAAGCCGACTAATTGAGATTTCCGGTCAGAATCAAGTTCTAGGGGTGAGTTAAACATCTTCAGTGATGTACTCTTGGATTTGGTGCCAAATACTCTCAAAAATTGTCCTCGAAAACTTTTTCTTATTAAATAAATTCTCGTCGCATTTGTGAGAAGTTTCTTTAGGAAATACCTCCTCTTTTTCGCAATAAAATCTCAAAAAAAAGAGAGAAACTATTGTTTTTATTAAACAAGTCAGTTTCCGCTCCGGAAAAAGGAGAAAATTGTTGCAGATTTATTCTACCAGTTTACCTCCTCAACATAAAAAAAGTAAGTCTGAAGGGTCAGGAAATAGGGGGAAATGATCCGAAGAGACTATCCTAGACTTTTGGCGCCGCTATCAGAACTAGTTTTCGTCGTATCCAAAAAAACCATAAAATAAATTGCAAGTCTATCCATCCAGCTAACTCCAAATAAAAGTTGAATTATCAATTCCACGTAAAAAAAATTAAAATATTATTTTATTGAGCTCCAAATTTGAAATTTTCTTGTTTTATCCACTTTTTATTTAGTTACACGATTATAGTTACAGTTAGTTATTCAGTTATAAAAGTAATTTGTTTTGAAAAATATAATGCTGAGTTCTGTACTGAGAGAATTGCTGAAATTTTAGTTTCGAAAGCCTCAGTTCCCTTCCGATCGCATAGGATTGTTTTGCACCTGTTCTACGCTAAAAATGCATGAGAAACGCTTAAGGGGGAATTATTCAAATCCTACTTGTATTTCTCGGATCCTCAAATTTTGCTCTTCTTTTTTTCCGTATTTACTTGGAGTGATATAAACATGATACTGAAGGATAAGTGCACCAAATTAGAAGTACTGTAGTCATCACATTATTTACATGTGTCACATCAAAATGTCATATAAGCGTCTGTATCGTTAAAATACCGTAATCAGGAGTACCATAATCATCAATATTATTAACAGAAACGTTTGCGTATATGTATAAATCTGCATCATTTCGAAAATTAAAATAAATAAGAAAATATCATAGAAAAAAACGCACATAAGACCAAAGAAAAACACTTCTATCAGAAATATGGAAAGGTTTTAAACTTGTTTACGGTACAGTACTGTCAGAATAGGAACCATATCTGCAAAAGATCTACAGCATATAGATCCTATCATCATCGCCTCAAAAACCCGCTGTCGTCCGGAAAAAAAGAGAAGGTTCCGGCACGCTGGATACCCTCAGATCCAAAAAACTGCATGATTCCTTATTATTTGGATTATTATTTGGTGCTAAGGTCAAAAAACTTCGTTGTCCCCGGCTTTGTTTGATTGCCCAAGACCCAAGAACTAATACGCATAAGAGTTTATAAATAAACCATAAACAATATAAATAGTAAATAAGAATAAATAAGTACGAATAAGTACTACGAAGTAAGTAAGAATAAAAATAAATAATAAATGTCCAGTAATACCGTAGTCACCCCGATGGTGGACCCAGTTTACGATCATAGCGCAGCGCAAAAAAAAAGCTGTGACCTGCATTTCTGAATTTTTTTGCAAAAAGCTTGGATTTCTGAGTTTTTTTTTGCAAAAATCCTGGATTTCTGAATTTTTTTGCAAAAAGCCTGGATTTCTGGATTCTTTTTGCAAAAAGCCTAAACTTCTGAATTTTTTTTTTGAAAAAAGCCTGGATTTCTGACCACTGTGCGGTCCAGGAATCCGTAGCATAACAACACAACGTCGTCGATGTGCAACAGATATCCATGTTTTCAGTAGTTGACTCTGGAGCGGCTCAAAATGTAGCACAACTATTTCACTGCTTACCAATGATTTTTCTTTTTTTTCCGTAGGAGATTTTACATTTATTTAGAAAGGTTTATTGCGGATATCATCCAAGAACTAAGTGGAAGAAGTACGGGGGATAAAAATAGAAGAAAAACAGAGGAGAAGACGAAAATTTTCTCTGAATGTAGGCGTTGTGATGTGTTTCATTGTACGCGCCACGGAAAGAGACTACGAGACTTCCGCTCTGGAATGACCCCACCGGCGGCGGGTAAATCGGAAATTAAAGCGCTGAAGCACAAAAAAAACTGATTGGGCTATTTATGTATGGATACATGTATATGACACTTTTAAAGCTAGAAACATCTAGTTTGAACTATTGTCGAGAGCAAATTGTTAACTTGGAAAATTTCCGAGCAAATTTTTGCATCGCCTTTAATGTATGCCTTTTCATTAACATTCAATGCAGCACTTTCGTTTTCATTTTCGAAAAGAATGAGAATTTCAAACCCATCTATGATGTGAGGCAGCGAAATGCGTTCTATTAAGTGCGCAGGCGGTAAGAGGTTCCGTTGTGGTTGCAGGATTGGTCGGAATGTCGAATCCGCTCCGTAGAAACCAAACCTTTCATCGCTTCGGGAAAAAATAAACTAAAGATAAATACATATTCCAGAAGTGCGGAAGTTCGACCTTCCTTGAATCTTGGCGCATAGAGATTGCAATTTGTTGATAGTCAAATTTAAGCAAATTCAGTCTTGGCTGTTGCTTAAATCGGACTATCGATAAAGATAAATAGGCCAATTTATTTTTTTTCCCAGTTTAACAGGAAATAAAGGATAAAGGATCAAGTTTCTGGCGCTAATCAGTCCGCTCGGGACCCCACGTTCACTTCAATTCAGAATCGTTTGAGGTTCAGGAACGTGTATCTGGCCTATACAATGACTTGTGGTGGCTAGCCGACTTGTAAATTCAGTGTTTTTATCCTCTCAGACAAGTCTGGTACCAATTTATCGACCCCTGAAGGATGAAAGACTTGGCGAGCACTAGGGCGGATTCGAACCTCCGATCGATCGTACAGTCATAGTGGAACCTCTAACCGCTACACTACTCCCGCCCGTAACAAGAAATTTTCCATGGAATATCTTACTACGTTTAGAGGTGTTTAGAGATGGAATGAAATCTAGGTCATAATGTAAATAATAAAATGATACACGTGAGAAACAGTAGAATATTACTCCAACGTTACCAAGAACTTCTTTGTTCCGAGAAGCAACGAGAGTGCATGAAAAAAAGAAATTTAGAAAAAAAACGAGAATAAAATTGAATAGGTACAAATTAAGCGTGAAATTTTTTCAGTTTACATCCAGAAATTTCGAGCCTACGCTAGTATTATTCCAGAAAATGCAGGCCACAACGGGAACGAGAGCAGAGGGTGTTCGTGGCGCGGCGCGCGCGCTCAGCTATGCAAGAATAAATAAGGTCGCCGGCGATTGTGAGAATGTTGACAAATTGACAATTGGGCATAAAATAATATGTTGGATCATGGCTTAAGGAGCATCTTTGTTCTTTTTGAAATTTGTGTAGCTGAGAAATATTTCCAGAGGAAAAATTGAACTCATTTGAGAAAAAAATTGAAGCTACAGAGAGCAGAGCATTTTTCAGGTTGTAGAGAACAAGATTAACCAACTGTAGGACCAGGGAATTGTCAAAAAGGAGGGAAAAAAGAATGTGATGGAACTTCAATAAATGTGATGGAACTTCAATAAGTAAATAATAATAATATAATAACTTCAATAAATAATAGATAACAAATCTCGGAAAAAAAGGAATGAAAATTCTGTGGTACAAAAATTTTGTATCGATGAAAAACTCTCATTCTTATTAAACAGAGGAAAAAAAAAGAGAAAAATCTCCTTCATCTTCTCCTGTTATGCTTCAAGAAAAATTAGAAACTTTTAAATTCACAAAAGTATGGGAGGGGAATTCTTCCAGATTTTTTTTTTTGCAAATAACTCATAGGTTTGGAAAAATTAAACATCAATTAAACATTTTCGTATCCTTCGCCGATTTTCAGTACCGTAGATCAAATTTGTTGGATAGGAAAAGGATGACTAACTAAAATGTATGGTAATAAGCTAAAATATAATGTTATTAAAAATAAATTATTATTTTCACGTTAATTGGCGCATTCCAAGCGGATTGGTTAACGCCGAGAGACATTTTAAAATTACTCTTTCTTCTGACATCGTTGTTCTTGAAGTACAAAGCACTGGAAATTCTTCCGTTGTATCGCAAGTGTTTGCAAAAAAATATGATTGGATGGAAATTTTAAAATCTTTGAGAAATTTCCTACACTTTTCTCGAGTCTAAAAATAGAGCTTGAAATCAGTACCAGTGCATTCGATAATTCCTTATATTTATTTATATTTATTTAGACATAGATATTTAAACCGAATATATAATATAATAAATATTTAAACCTTCCAAAAAAAAGAAGTCCAAGAGATGTAGGGAATTCCCAAGAAAAAAAAATGCATCAAAAATCCAGACTTGGATCTATAAACCCGTTAGGGAAAGAGGTACGTACGTAGGTGAAATGTCACTGAACTACGTTATGTTACCAGACCGGCAATGGACGAGATTAATTTGCAGAGAGTGGAAATTGAATGCCCTCCGGCTATAAAAAACAAATCTTGACTGGATTGCTCCGTGGTGGTGATCTTTGAACAAGTACAACACCATGGAAAGACTTCGATTCGTTGAAGTTTCACGTTCAAAGAGAAACGAGAAAGAAGCGATGCGAAAAGTGACGGGGATTCCTGGGCTTACGGCCATTGCTCTGCATTAATCCACGTCATACGTCAAGGATTCATCGCTTGAATTGCACTAGTTTGTTAGAATTTTTGAACCACAGCATTTCGGGAATTGTGGAAAACTATAATACCTCTTTTTCCTCTTTTTTCTTCCTCTTTTTTTAAACAGGGTTAAGGTTTGTATGTATCTGAACGACTTTGAAAACAGTAAAACGGGGACGAATTGCAGATTTACAACGGATAAAAGGAAGATTTTAGATAGTAGGTTTTTTTTTCAGAGTGAGAACTGATTTTTAAAAGAAAAAAAAGAGAATTTTTTCTAGAAATTGAATAAATTCATGTGTCTTAATGATTATTCGCAAGAATAAGATTTTAGTTGAAGTAAATTAGGTAAACCTCACAAAAATAAGGAAAAACGGAAGAAAAACGAGAACAACAACAATAGTTTTGGGGCAGCGAACCATATATTTTTTAATTTTATTAGAGCATGCGAAAGTCGGTTCGAATAGGATATATGTAGGGTAATTTTTCTATGTGCAACTCTATTTACTTTTTTCCCACTACTTCCAAAAAATTTCTCAACCATAAAAAAATGTCATCGAGTAACGTAAGTAGCGTGAAGTATCCAAAAGTAGTTCTTTCCTGTTCACCTGTGGATAGCGTTGATCCCAAAACTACCAGAATAATTTTTGTCAAATATGTATGGTAAATCCACACATTTTTATGGAATCTATGTAAATATATACCAAAGTTAAGAGAAAAATCAATACCACATGATCAAACTGATAACTTTCACGATCGAACATGATTAGTATTACACTTCCAGTAATAGCAGGACAAATTCAATGGCCAGGATCGAGCCTGTGGGAAAATTCTGCAAAAATTACACAAATTTGAAGGGTAGATGAAGAAATTTGCAGAAATTCGACAAAATATTGATTACATCTCGAGTTACATCTCGAAGATGCATGCCCACATAAGCTATAAATTGGAAATAGTTCCAGTAACAAAAAAAAGAGCTGAGCCTGAAAGATGTCGAATGAGATTTTCGTGGCTCCGTGCATGTCTGTGAGATGCAGCGCTACTTTTTTTCCACCAAAACAAATCTGACAAGCAACTTCAACCAAAACCACTTTGGCACCTAATTCTATTAACATTTTCCTGGTTCATGTGGATACGGTAAATTCGCTTGCCAGAAATCCTTACATCTATCGTTACAACGAGACAAAGAATTTTTCCGGATATGGTTTGCAAAAAAAAATCTTATTGAGAAATTTTCAAAAAGCCCAATGTATTCTGCTCAGAAAGAAGAAAATTTTAAGTGCAATTCATGCCAAAAATAAAGTAATGAAAATCAATTTAAAAAATCAAAATGAATAACCACGTACTGAAGTTGTGAGTCCTCGAGCCCGCTCTTCGCAAATTCATTCAAAAATTATGAAAAAAAATAAAAAATACATTATACGGAAAAAATACAAAAATATTTTGCAAAGAATTTTCAACATTCATTACTGGATCAATATTTAACCATTATGTCCGCTGAACCGTTCACTCATTCTAACATTCGTTCATCTACACGCTTACCTATCCATATTTTATTCACACTCCAATCAATCTACTCCTTTTCTTCATTCATATTGATCCAATAATTCGCCTGCGATTCGTTCGAATGAGTTTTCGACGAATCACAGGCGGGGGTGGGGCGCAAGTGTGTGTTGCCCATTGCAACGGAAGCCGTGGTAAGAAACAGCATTCCGGGGTCCTCCGTTTACACTGATACAGGAAGGAGTGGACGGAATCACCGAAATTCCCCAAAATCTACGACCCTTCGTATAGGCGTTACCCGTCTGAAACCCGTACCAGCCCAGATTCGTGGGGTCATGCCTTTAAATATTGTTTTTTTTTGAAGCGATACAGCAACTTCATTGCATTGATGCATTATGTTTAAAATTATTCCACATTTACAATTGTCTCGGAAGCACCAGGAAATTTCTCTCTTTAGCCAGCTCCAGTCTTTTTTCCAGCTATTTTCTTATCTTTTTTCTGGATTTCGCTATGGAGAATAATGTTTGCAGCTCTTCTTTGAGTAACTTTTGCGTAGAAATTTCATTTTTTTCCTCGAAAAAAGCAAAAATTCTAAATTTTCCTCAATAACGAACGTTTATTTTGAAGAACTAGAATTAGAGACGAAGTGTGGCCGTATTTCTAGACCAAAAGACATAATTTTTCCAGAAAGAATCAATTAGAAGCTCAGAATCCCAGAGCAAAGGATTTTTTTTTTGCGCGGCCCAATGAAATCGTCTCATTGGTGGGTCGTTAAGTTGCATTTATGGAGACGTTCTGTTTCTTTCTTTTTTTTTTGGTAAAATTCTTTCCTATAAAGAAAAAAAAAGATTCTGAAAAGCGTAAGCTTTTCAGGATCTTTTTTTTTCTCTTTGGAGTGCACCTTTCTGGATATCGTATCGATTTCTGGATATCATTCGTATGCACGGCTGATTCCGTTTCTAACTGTGTTCTGTGAAAAAAACCGGCATTCGACCATAATCGATGTTTGGGTCATTGGTGTATGTGAATAAATATGCGAATAAATAAATAAATAAATAAATAAATAATGTAATAAATGACGCAGAAGTTGGTCGTTGCGGGGCTCGAGCAATTTCCTGCAGTATTCCTGTATGAATGCGATAGTGGATACAGTAATCTCGTTCATATAAAGAATAACAGTGATCGGAGAAAAGTCAAATGTGTCGGGGTGGAATTACCCATCCTTCATTGCTGCGTTGCTGTTTCCGTTGTATTGTTTACAACGGATGCTAAAACTTGCAACAAATCCGTCATTATATGTTGTTGTTTACAAGCATTGTTGTGACAGCACGGATTCGCTAAAATTCGTGACAATTAATTGATGTAACGTAACCAACATGTTGTAACAACGCTGTGCCGACAGTGATCGTTGTGGGACCAGCAATTTCTTGTTGCATTCTCACAACACTGTGTGGAGACGACATAGGTTATACTGTAACAAACGACATGATATGTATGTGTGTGCGTATGACGCAAACAAGAAGCGGCAGGGAATCGCTGCGGGACCGTTCCGATATCTTCCAGCATCTTCGCATTCATTGTGGTCATTGCTGTCTTATCATGCATTGTCCTCAAACTTGGTTGGGAGAACGGGTGATTTCAATGCTGACCACATTCCTGGACAATACTGTACCGTTTGCAAAGGGTATGCAACCCATGAATGTTGAACATGAAAGGTGATCATGGAAGTGGAGAGCTCGAAAATTATTTGCTGGATAGACTGCCCGGCTCCCAATTATTCATTGAAATCCCAAAAATAGTGATGGAAGGTGGAATGTGGTTTGAATGGGGCGATGGCACCCACCCGCGCTTTCATTTCACCTCTGTGTTCTTCTTTTTTTTTCTAGTAGCTTTAGCCTACATAGATCCTCTAAGACAAACGTCTACGGTTTTAGGGCCCCTACTAACTTCGTTGTTTACTTCCAGAAATAATAGCGCGGTTGAATGCTCCACTCTGGCTCCTCCTCCTCCTCCCAGCTACATTTTAATCATGATATAATTCTCTCTCCAGAAAATTAAAAGGCAAGAAAAAACGCTAGAAAAATAACGAATTTGACCACGCTCGTCTTGTTTCATTTTAGTACCCATCCGATGATTACTCCGGGAAACGGATAAAAGGATCCGCTTTATCAAATCCTTTCAGCGAAGCGTGATCACGTCATGCTCGGAAACCCCTCGTAGACCCTTCGTGATCAGGTTTCAAGACAAGGCATTTGTATACGAAGTTCGCCCTGGGAGCCTCTTTTCACGATCCCTTAAAGGCATCACCCCACGAATCTAAGGTGGTACGGATTTCAGGTGGGTTATACCTGAGCTATTTCCAACAATCTACGACCACGCTTAGGCATAACCCACCAGAAACCTGCACCACACCAGATTCGTGGGGTGATGCCTTTAAAGGATGAAGGATAAAAGTGCTTGGCATTAACCAATTCCTTCAATTCAGAATTGTTTGAGATTACGAACGTCTAACTAGCCTATAAAATTACTTGCAGAGGGTAGCCAATGTGTCAAGTCATCGATTCAGATTTTCATCCCCCAGACAAGTCTGGTACCAATTTCTCGACCAGGGAGAGATGAAGGGCTTGGTGAGCAATGGAGCGGATTCGAACGATCCGAACGATCGTGCAGACAGGGGACCTCGTACCGACTGCACTACACCTACCGGACCCCGATTCCGCGACACCTTATTACTCGTAGTTAGCATAGGTCTTGACGGGATGTAAACGGTTACCGATCGCTATCATTATAACCGTTGTATGACTGTACAACAACATCCAACAAAGGTGCAGATTTAGATGTTATTTATTTATTTATTTATTACGCTTAAAGGCGTGCTCAGAGTAAGAGGAAAGGAATGAATGCAAATAAACAATAGAAAATCCAGCAACGAGAAAAGAGTAGAATGAGAATAAGCAAGGATAAGTCACGCGAACAGTGAAGCAAGGAACGATTTAGTAATTTCAAAAAGCACATAAACTCGATAGGGTGGGAATTGAGACTGCTGTTATATATTATATACTTTTAAAAAGTTTTGATAGTGTCGTACGCGACAAACAGGACGACAGGAGCTTAGGTAAGCATCTGCCCGAGAAGTGCTGGGACGGTGCCTAGTAGTACCTCAGTTTTAATTCCTCCTTTGACAGAAGAAGGTAAGTGAGTAAAGAAATAAAAATTGAAATAAATTATCACTTATGTCAATTTTCTTTAAATATCTATAATAAATAAATAATTAAGTGGTTTACGGCCACTAGAAAGTTCTAGCCTAAGCAAAGGAGAAGAAAAAAAAATTATACGTAACAAGTGAGAATTTTTCCTTATTTTCGAGCATTATATCTTGCAGACCGAGGAGCCGCCTAGCTCTTGGATACATGAGTATTGGATCTTGGATCGTACACGCACTTGGATACATGCGACATGGAAATATCCGAATTATTGATTTTTCTGGAATTCATCACACGCAACGTTATCAAACGTTGTTCCTTTTACGTAACTTTCGTTTTCCTGACCAACAAAACCAGCACTTTAGCAAGTAAGTGATGTGAAACGCTTCAAATAATGATAAAAACATGGGGTAGAGGGCAATAACCTCAAGTGGAGTGGAAATTAATTTTTGGAGCAATGGATAAAGATGTAGAAAAATGAGAAATAAAGCAGACCACGAATAATCCCCTCATTGCTCATATTTCTGCGAAAAATTACTATTTGAAATGATTCCGGACGTAAATTAACCCAGGACCAGTAGTATAAGCACCAAATGATGTTCGGGAAGGTGATGGCAACAAACGTCTGGCGGGGAGATCACCTTTGATCTCGGTATCGACTATTATTTTGAGCATTTGGTCCCAAAACTGACCCGACTAAACTGAAATGTGTTCTCGGAAGGAATGAAATGTCGAATTACGTTCGTTTTGGACGAGTTTTACTGTGACGTCGAACTCAGCAGCAGCTCTGTTCATCTTCACAAATCTAAAGTGCACAGGAGAATTAGATACCGTAGACATTTCTACAACTAAATTTTATATAGAAAAATTGTATACATGTGCTACGGCACAAATTCCGGAAAGAAAACTAAAAAGTAGAGAAAAGGATGAGAAGGATCCAAAACGAATAACAGCGGAACGTATCCATGCGGCTCTTCTGCGTAAAACATGTGCTCGTAATGTTGGTCGTTCGACAACGACGTCAATGTGTAATAGGATCCGAAAGAAAGCAAATTCGTCAAAGAAAAAGGTGATACAAGGGAAAAAATGGATTAGAAATCCAAAATCATTTTCTGTAACAAACTAAAAAGGAAGACTTTTTTGTCGAATTGGAGTTTATTATGATTATTTTCACTGCATTATTACAATGTACTATTATATTACAAAATTTGTTATATTTTCTATTACATATTTTTTCTTTCTATTTTTCATATTTATTATTTATCTTTTAGATTCTGTCATTTCATTCATGTATTTTTTTTTAGAAACAGGCAATATGGAATGGTAATCAACTTCTACGATATACGTGCTTACGGTTAAATTACTGAATTTGAAAAAAAAACTACAGAAAAATATTTGTATCGAAGAACAATGCAAAAAAGGTGTAAAATACGTATATGAAGCAATTTACTTCCAAGCACGTCTCTTTTTTTCTGTTCATTTGTCTACCTTTTTGCTTAGGATAGTGGTAAGAGGTTCCGCTCTGATTGTACGATCGATCTATGGTTCGACGCCGCTCTAGTTCCAGCAAAGGTTTTCTTCCCTCCGGGGCCGACGAATTAACGGGGTTGATTAACGCCAGACACTTTATCCTTCATCCACTTTATTCTAAAGGGCCCTTTTACATCATTCATAATGTAAAAGAGGATATTCAACAGATAGTGGGCGGGTGTAGCGCAGTCGCTAAGAGGTTCTGCCGTAATTTCACGATCGGTTGATGGTTCGAAGCCGCTCTGGTGCCAACCAAGCCTTTTTTCCCTTCGAAATCGAGCAATTTGTAACAGACTTGTCACATCGGCAGCAAGTCATTGTACACCTCAGTTACACGTTCGTGAATCTCAAGTGATTCTGAATTGCAAGTCAAACGCTTTCGTGCACCCAAAACGGAATGATTAACTCACTTTTACTTGTACATTTGCTGCTAGTACATTTTTATAACATACTGAGTAACATAAGTTAAAAAAAACGAAAAAGGGCATAGAATTGGGTGAATAAAATGAAATCAAATAAACGGCACATTTGTTTAGAAATCTATGAATTGCTGTTATGCATTGACGTATTATTTTTACCGTAATCCATGAACTGTTCAGTATCGCTTTACATGTAGCAAGGATTAGAATCAGAATTAGAATTGTAAGGAATTTTCAAGAATAAGATGAAAATATAATAAAATCAAATATTTGATAATGCTCAAAGAAAAATGAAAATTATGACTTCATACTGGGGATTTCGCTATTTCATCGATAGTAAGCATTTTTTTCCTTCTTGAACAGTATTCAATTTTGTAACGATCAATATTCATCGTTTTAAAAATATTTCAAAATTTTATATACGAGGTAGAGGTATCATTACCAAAATGTTGGGGAAAAATTAAGATAATTTTCCTATATTTTTATTATTTTATTTTATTATTTTTTAATATTTTATTATATTACTATTATTTTTATTTATTATTATTATTATTATTATTATTATTATTTTATTTTATTTTTATTTTTATTGCTGTTTTTTCCACATATAATACGCTTTCAAACTGCTTTAGATTTCTTAGATTCCTTAAACAGTTATGGATGTTTGGGATTGGACGCCAAATCAAAGTAGTCATTAGAAAAAGGAGATCTTAAAAAATCACGTTCAGGAGAGGGAAAAGTTTTTGGGAATTCAAATTTGTTGTGGAAAAATGTCACTTGTGTACGTATTTGCACAAAATCACGGATAACTGCTGACGACTCTGGTTTTTTTCCTCAAAAGTATCGAAGAAGTCGACGTATGATAAGAAAATCTTTTCTAGAGAAAAAACACAGTTTCTCATACGCTTTTAATAATTTTTTCAGGAATTGTGCAGTGTTTAAATCTGCGTCCATAGCTATGTAGCTTTGAAAAAGCAGGAAAGTTCCAGAGGGTGATCTATCTAATTTGATGAGTTATGGGTTGTGAACGCAGCTGTCGGTGTGTCACTGAAGTCAGAAAAAATAAAATTAAAGAAAAATTTCCTAAAATCTACGAGAAAACACAACCAAATCTAAAATTAATTAGGTGAAAAATTAAAAACTTTCAAAAGAAGTTTCGCAAAAATGCCGAGAAGCCACGTAAGCAACTTTTTACAATAACTTTCTCCTAAAATTCTTGTCGAATGAGAAATTTTTTAAACAACTTTTTTTGGATGCTGCGACTTCACGTTCTTCCAGAGTCTCAATATTATGCACCATTATCCGAATCAAACAACACCCCTTCGTTATTAATATTTTTTTTTACCAAAGTAACTATTCGAGGATGCATGATTCATGCAAATTATCTGCAGTTTACATGCGTTGTTTGTGACAGGAATCCTCATCGATCAACCATTTGTTTTGTTGTTTATGGTGTTCTGTGTACATTAGTCAGTGAATATTTGGAGAATTTTCGTGACCAATTCGTTCAAAAATGCATTCGAAAACAATGGGGACGTAGGTGAAGGGAACCATCAACGGAGAGAGAGATCCAAACACGGCGAGAAATAGATTCAAAAGATTTTTTCCTGTTTATTCCAGTGAGTTAACAAAGAGTAAAAACAAGAATTCAAGAATTTCAGCAGGACAATAGGTTGCTGTTTTGACAGCTTTCAAAGGTTGGAGGCTCCACACACAAGGTTGTACCATGACGGCGGTAGCCGGTGTTCAATAAAGCAAAGGTCGAACAATAGGGGAATTGAAGTAGCGTGTAGAATAAAGGAAATCTCAAGCAGCGAAGGTGCACGCTATAATTCCGCGTACTCATGAAATCCACAACTTATTGAGAAGGCCAAGCAGTACAAAAAATAATAGAAGGAGTTGGCTCCGTATGTAGGGGTGTAGGAAAGTACGGGTATTTTTTTTTCGAAATACAAAAATTGATACCTAGAAACAATCAGCACATCACTACATTTCAACCAATAGCGACATTAAAACAACTTTTATATCCCATAGGAAGCGGCAATGCTCAGAGGACATCGACTCTTTTTCTGGCTGTGTGGTCCAAACCTAGGAGGTCCTGCTTTGAGAGGTTGGGACCACCCAAGGGAAACTCAAGAAAATCCTGCCTTGGGTAGTCTCACCTTGGTACCGTAGCTGAAGGAGGGTAGTCTCACATGGGATGATTTTCGGGCACTTTATATCCTATAGGAAACGACAATTCTAATAGGACATCGAATCTTATCATTTTCTGGAAGGAGGCCCATTAAAGGCATCACCCCACGAGTCTGGGGTGGTACGGATTTCCGGTGTAGTATTCGTATACAGGATCGTAGATTATTGAGGGAAGGATGATTCCGTTCATTTCTTCTTAAACACCGTAGAAAACGTCTCGGAAGATACGGCTTCGAGCGTTCCGGCGCGCTATTTTCTACAACGAGTTCGATTGGAGCGCGCCAGCCTTGCGAACGCGCCGCATCTTCCGGGCCGTTTTTTTACGGCAATTAAAAGCATCACCCCACGAATCTGAGGTGGTGCAGATTTCAGATGGAGTATTCGTATACGGGATGGGAGACTATGCAGAGAGAGGTGATTCCGTCCATTTCTTCCTAATTGCCGTAAAAAACGGCCCGGAAGATACGGCTTCAGGCGTACTGGCGCATTATTTTCTACAGATTCGTGGAGTGATGCCTTTAAGAAGAAATGGATGGAATCACACCCCTTTCTATAATGTACTATTCCGTATACGAATACTCCACCTGAAATCCGTACCATCTCAGATTGGATGATGCCTTGGGGGGGTGATGTCTTCAAGCTTGAGACCTCTCAGAGTGGGACCTACAGGGAAGTCCTGACTTGGGAGGTCATTTTTTTCGTTCCATAATCCTTTATTCATTTATTGAATAAATGAATAAAGGATTATAACAACCTCGTGTCCGACTCTATCAAAGAAAACAAACAATATTATTCAATTCTGGTCAATTCTGATACGAAAATCACCTATTATTCGGTTATTTTTACGTGGAACTCCAAATATTCACTGATGGTGAGAGTTTCCTGGAGGGAAAATGAACTGTAGGAAATAATGGAGCGCGTTAAGGTGTTGGAGGTTTGTTAAAGCTTAAAGCATGCTTGGAGGTAATTATGCTGCCTCTACGACTGCGATACGTGTTCAATTGGAGCAGGAGTGGGAATGGAAAGGAGTTAGAGGAGCGCGAGTTGCGGCGTAAGCGTTGCGGTCGCCTGGGCAGACATAAGTGTCGACAACAAAGCTTCTTCCTAATATACATATATTTAGGTCTCTTTAAAAAAAACCATGAAATAACATAACAATCGTAGAAAATTTACGAAGAAAGTGCTTAGGCAAAAAAAAACTGTCAGAAAAGTAAATGTATCAGAGTTTACAATTGCTAGGAACTTGTCAAGAAAATCCCCCCCATCTCCAAAAAAAAAAGAAACAAAACAAAACAGTGAGTGGGTGGTCATAACTGGTACTGTTAGGTCAAAGATATAAATATTTTCTAATATGAGGAAAGCTTCCAACAAACACCTTTAAATCATAGCTACAAAACGCACGAATAGTGCGGGCAACTCACGAAAGTCCGCCCACGTAACCACCATGTATGTAGATATTTTCGGCACTACCGTATCCCTGATGTTATTTGAAACACATGGACACAAACACACAAAGTCTATTCCAAGGAATCACCTAACAGTAAACTTAGCATTTCTTTCGTTGTGAGACCAGTTACATTCGTCAACACATAAAACACATGTACATATGTTATGAGAATGGGATATAATAAAATTTTTACTATAAGAACAAAAAGAAACGGTGAAAAAATCCACTTTTTACGTTAGTTTATGTGAAACATATTTTATAAATAAAATCTCACTTGCAATATTCCAGAACCACCTAAAAAAATCCTTATTTGTGTTTACTATCAAAAATTTTGTGACGCCACCATGTTATGAGTTTCCGGTGGTTTAATGTGTCAAGAAGTGTAAGTGGATTTCCAGGAGAAAAAAACTTTGAATTTTTCGTTAAATCGAATAAAATTGTTCCTGGTGAGGTTCACTATTGGACATATTTGGGCGACTACGAGACTTTGGTATGGGAACAAACGAAAAACCGAGAAAGAAAAAAAAAACTGATACAAAAAACGCAAAGCAAAATTATCGCCTACTGTTTTTTTCCAAAGATTTAAAGCCACAACTCAACGGGAATACTTTTCTGGCATTAGCTTGACCTCGTATATCCCGATTCATATCGTCTCCTTACTTCGATTATTATGTTACTTTAAATTTTACATAAATTTTACATGTATTTCATATATATATATATATCGAAAATTTTCCCATCGTTTTTTTTTGCACTCCAAAACTCTTCTTCGCTAGATTTCTTGTTGTTCTTCTGTGAATTGCAGATCTCGATCTTGCAGATCAAATTGCAGATCTTCCCCAAAGACCCCGAAACTCGAAGGTGCACTTTCCACCATCATTCAGAGGCGATAGTGAGGGAATGAGAGTCCATGAGAGTTCTGCTTGCGGAAAGAATCGTATTTCCCCAAAAATTCATCATTACAACGACCGCTCGAAAAAACAAGTCATTGCTTTTCTTGCAGCTTTGTGGAATTTTTCCGCACTAAAGAAAAACTTTGCAGATGATGATATT
Source organism: Necator americanus (assembly GCF_031761385.1). NCBI lineage: Eukaryota > Metazoa > Nematoda > Chromadorea > Rhabditida > Ancylostomatidae > Necator > Necator americanus. The sequence goes on along the minus strand of NC_087372.1, from coordinate 7,634,872 downwards.
CTTCGAGGTTATTGCCTCTACGGAATCACCCAATTCGATTTCGACGATGAGACGAGATGTGACGAATGTTTCCCGCAAGGAAGCGAATATCCAGGAAAAGTGCTTCGGATCAAAGCGGTCAAACCAAGCATTATTTCTTCCGAGTGAAGCAGTTGAGATAGTAGGCAGTTGAAAATTGCCTAAATCATACTCAACTTCACTTTTTTAGGCACTCAAATGAATGGGATCCGCCAAAATCTAAAAGGCAGCGTAAACCCCGGGAAACCCGTAGAGTTCAGATTTCAGATTACGGAAACCAGCGTAGGTCCGCTCAACCTCCCCTAACTGTAGTAAAAAAAAGGCGTTTGAACTGCTTTAGTTTCTACTAGATACGTTGGAACACGTGGAACGTTGGAAGTCTCTTTATACACGCCCAGATCCCCTCAGTAGCTTGCTGGTTTTACTTAGTCAGGCCAGCGAGGAGCCGTAATTGATCTTTGACCGCTCGCCAGTGGACGCGGCGCGTTCAGGGAAGCGGTGCGTTTCAACTTACCTCATAGGAAAAAACGTCTTCCACGGTCGTTTTTTTTAACTTGACTTTTTAACTTTTTAACTTTTTTTGACGATTAGTGGAGGTCGTGCTAAGGCTGAGTTCCAAGTAATTTTCAATTCGAGCTCTACGGGTCCCCTGCGGTTTCCGTACTACTTCAATTTTGTGATAACCTATCCTATAGAAGTCAAAAAATCGAACTCCTAGGAAAAATCCACCACATCACCATTTTGAGGTTCATAAGAAGGTAACTATTTCCAATTCATTTCCATTCCTGGAAGACTGTAGAATGACATCGAGCAAAATCACAAATATCCCTTGGGAAAAAAGTGTTTGTAAAATTCTTCTGGAATGATATCGGGAAAAAATTGAGTTCCAAATGAAAAAAATACCAATCAATCCATACTCCAGAAAAAAAAAATCAAGGTTATTTTTTCTCCGGCACAAAAGTTGAGGGAGATTGAAGCGAAGGTAAGATAGATTTCCATTGTGTTTGGCACGAAGCCGGCAGCTAGAACACATTCGTTCGTGCTTCGGTTATTAAGCGCCCTCAAAACATGTAGTAAACATGGGCCGTAGCGCTCATATAAGCAATGCGACTCAGTTTCACGAAATCACTCAACAAAAACTCGTAGGAACTCGTCCCTAGCCATAGATGAAGCACTTTAAAGGCATCACCTCACGAATCTGAGGTTGTACGGATTTCAGGTGGAGTATTCGTATACTGGATAGTAGATTATGGAAAGGGGTGATTCCGTTCATTTCTTACTAATTGCCGTGAAAAACGACCTGAAAGATGCGGCGCATGCACAAGGCTGGCGCGCTCCAGTCGAACTCGTTGTAGAAAATAGCGCACCGGAACTCCCGAAGCCGTATGTATCTCGCGGGCCGTTTTTTTTACGGCAATTAGGAAGAAATGGACGGAATCACTCCCCTCCCCATAACCTACTATCCCGCGTACGAATACTCCACCTGAAATCCGTACCACCTCAGATCCGTGGGATGATGCCTTTAAGAATGCGCAAAGCAACTAAAAAAAACATTTTTTTCTTCATTTTCAAAGTACTTTTGACTATATTAGTCCCCAAAACACTTACAAATTCATTCTCATTGCAGAAAACAGTGAACAAGATGGTATTGAAAGAAATTACACGAGCAATCGATGATAACCTCAAAGGAAATTACTTATAGTGCTGATTTTTGTGGATTCAATTTTATGAACTGATTAGAGCCACACAACGGTTTTCTTGTTAGCAACGATAATAATAGTGATGATAATAATAGTAATAACAGTGAAAATAACAAAGATCATAAATTTTCTTGATTGTGCTTCTCATTAACCTTCAGAAGACAAATTTCCACCCGCAGCAACAATTATTTTACTGAAAGAACCATCACGCATATCTCAAACATTCGTAGTTCTCTCATAATTTTCAAAATTGTAACTGTAACTGTAAATTTCAAAGGTTTTTTAAAGTACGCTACTCATGTTTTATGAACAACTTCTATGTATAAAAATTAGGATACATGTGGCAGAAAAAAACAGTCATAGAAATAAATGGGATGTCCTTTTTTTCAAGAGATTGGAATAATCAAAGAAGAAAATGGGCGGGGTAGGAATGTTATGATTGGTCAGTATGAACAATTAGCTAACTTTTGCTTTTCTGACTTGTTTCTCGATGGGAGGTGTAGGTAAAAATGCCCTTCTTCGCGGAAGGAAGTAAAAAGCAAATAAGCCAATCATAGCATCTCTACACCGCCCCTATTAACACATATTATAGTCACAACGTTTAAAATCTATTTAAATAATTTAAATAAGTTTTTTTCTCTTTGTTTTTTCCTTAGCTCCAGTGATTTCGTGCACTCAAATCTTTTTCCTTTTCAGAAATCTACGGGCCAAAAATTAAAAAAAAAGAACGATTCTCCTAGGTATATGTCTAAAGTACGTAGCTACGGACAAAAACTTCAAACACGGCGAAAATAAAATGCGCATTTCGTGGGTGGGACAGGGGAGAAAGCGTATAGTTAGCTATTCAATCGTGAAAAAAGCGTTTCACTACGAATAGTTGGATATTTGAAGGTGAACATCGATGGAACCACTACATTATTTATTACTTCGCTGCCAATGGGTATACATTCACCAAATTACCTGCGAAATAGCAGTGACTTCCTGGGCTGCGGCAAAGTAACCAAATAAGTATATGAAAATTTCAAAAAAAGCATGCGGAAAAGGGAAAAATCTGTAAAAAAAAGAAGTGCTTAAATGCAGAGATTAGCGTGGATAACAAACGGAATTCATTTGGTTCGCCCAAACGAGACGACATATTCATCAACTTTCCGTTGTTATTCGACTTAGGTCCCGAGGGGATTGTACATCACATCATGTACTTCTATCAAATGTCTGATAAATTTCGAACTAAACATTTCGGAATAGAAAAATTGTCAAGTTCATTTTTCTTTTCTCCTTGATTTCGTCTCGTTCTACATTCTTAAAATTTCATACTTCTATTTTCTGTCACCTACGTAATCCTGTTTAAACTACCCTAAGAACAGTTTACTCTTCAATCAACAGCTAAGAATCAGGAAATCACCTTCTTATCCAGAAGAAGACCTGGAAAAAATGTCCTAAGAGAAAATACAGCGGAGTAATAACATGGATATTGGGCACAATGTTCTGAAATATTTCATCGAAATTGCAGTAAATTTCCCCCTGGGAAAGAACTCATAAACTGTGGTTATATGCTCAGGTACATCTATAAGTAAAGGTAATAGATAGATAGAAGAAGATAGAAGAAGATAAATAGAATAGACCAGGAAAAATTCATGGTTTAAATTTCTGATCTTTGAATAGAAATTAGAGAAAAAGTGTTTGTAATTGATCTAAAAGACATCGATCGTGAGATCACTGGAGCCAAATCAAAAACCAGAAGCTTAAATCAAATGCTGATTTCATCCACCACTTTAAATTTTGAGGACTTGTTCTATTAAGAAGAAAATGAACATGACGAAGAGGTTCTGCAAGGAAATAAAGGAAGAAATCGATGGAATACTGTATGTTCTAGGAGATCTTTCGGGAATTGTCATAGTCCAAAACGACAAACCATTGAATCACTATTACAGCAGAATACCGTAAGACCATTAAAATTATTTTTCTGTATTTCTGATGTTCTGCTAACTAACTCGTTTTCACACGCTGCAGCTTTTTTTTTTCGCCTTCATTCGTGAAAAAAATTGAAAAATCAATAAATTAACAAATTATGCAATAAATTGAATAAATAAATGAGTATATTAACAGAATATATTTATTACTACTAAAATTATCGTTGAGTTCCAAAAAAATTGAATAAGAATCATTTAAAATATGCTGGATAAAAGTGAAATTACCACACTTTCCTATTTTTAGCTAACAATCAAAATTAGAAATTGAATAAATAACAATAAAATAAATACACCAATGATGGAGAGGAATACCGCACTGGATGAGGACTTCAATTTCTCAGTGTAGAAGGGGCAACAATGACTTTCTTTTGATGAATTTGCATTCCCATTTAAAGGCACCGTCTCACGAAATTCTCGTTTCATGAAAGAAATAGCTCTCTAATGGGAACACGCAGTAGAATTGGCTTTCGACTAAGGCATTTCATCCCAAAAACTAGAAAAAACATCAAATTGCTACGCCGGTTGGCTTTTGCAGATTATTGGATCGCGTTACACGTTCAAATGACCTGAATTGAAGACAAATACGTTTCAGCTTCCAAAATGGATTGATCACTGCCGATTTAGCGGAGTTCAAATACTACATAGATATGGATACACTACCGCTTCGGATCGACTCATCCATCTACAAAGAATCTCATCTACAAAGTATTTCATGCCAAAAAATGACGGAATTTGTTTTCAGCTAACGGTTGAAGTTCTCGCCCGTCCAGATTGTCAGTCAGCGAGACCTGTAGCGTGAAAGACCAGCTTGAAAATAATTGTCGACAAGATTCCTGGCCTATCTGCTTTCGTTAGAGACAGTGTATGACGAAATTAACTAGTAATTAGTACGAAAACCCCAGGAAAACCGTAATGTTGTTCGGGTTGTTGATGACGGAAACCATCGTGCCCGCCAATCATCCTCTAATCGTCCTAGAAAAAGGCGTGGAAAAGCGTGTTCCTTCCTACGAAACCGCTTGTAACGCTCTGCATCCGTGTGCACGCGCCGCATCCACGTGCGAGCGGTCGAAGATCAATGGCAGCTTCTCACCAGCTTAGTCAACTAAAACAAATACAGCTAACAAATAGGCCGGTGAGGGGACGGAAGCGTGTACAAGTGGGCGCGTTCTAACGTAACTCGTAGGAACTTAATGTGGTTTCCACGCCGTTTTTCTTAGGACGACTGGGGGAATTAGAGCGGGGCCACGCTCGTTACCGTAATCTACAACCTGAACTCTACGTTCTTCTTAGAATTTAGTTACCACGACAATCTTGTGATACACTACCTTTAACACTGCTGTGTGGTCCTACGTAGTGAGGTAGTACTACTGATAATTCTTAACATGTCGTGTTCAAGCGACCAAATTAACAACAAAAAAAACCAAAAAAAAACAAGCAAAAAAATTCATGCAAACTTCATTCTATTCCTAGAAAAACAAAAATGAGCTAAAATCATCCGAGGATTATGTTAATAATTATGCATAAACTGCGATTTTCTTCTTCGACAATCAATTATCGAATATGGTCGGTGTAGGTGGCATGCGATTGTAGGATGCTGTGGTTGCATCGCATTCGAATGCGATCGGAGACATCGATCGTACACGATAGAAATTACGGCTTGATGTGCCGATAAGATTACTGAAAAATCGTACAAAAATACATAAATCATGCATGCAAACTGAAGAAAAGTAACGCATGCTGACGTCTGTTTTTAAAGAAAGAAGAGAAAAGAGAAAGAGAAGAGAAGAGAAGAGAAAAATGCAAGGTTTCCTGATGAGAGATATGAAAAAAAACCTAATTTTAAGAGTTTTGGCTGGAAATTTGCGATGATCAACAGAAACTTGTATTAAATGGCCCAGGATAGCAAATCTAAAGACAGAAGTAACGCGGAAACGAGCTCACTGCAAAATTTCTAAAGATTTCTGGAGATCCAGTTCAAGGATAACATTAGTAGGTTAATTAAGTTAAAATCTACAAAAAAAAATTCAGACTTTTAAATAATTGTATAATAATAATAATTTGATAATATAATATCCACCGTTTATTTTTATACATTTCTTGGAGCACCTTATTAACTAATCTATCCGACTAATAAAATAGTAACTAATAAAATTTCCTCTCGCCGCCATCACATATACCTCCCAAAACAATTCTAATTTTCTCCTAAGCAGGTCTGACTTTTATTTAAAACATAAAAAATAGAGGTTACAGGGAAATATTGAGGCTATAAGGTATGTGATTGAATTCGGGAAACTGAAATGCTGCATAGCAGCATTCAAAGCAATTTCAGCCTGCGCTGACGCATCAGAACCGCTCCGGCCAAACTCAAAAACTTTAGTCTATGACGTACGAGCGGTGCGAGCGATCACGTAGAAATGGACCACTTTTTAAACTTTTTTCTTTCCTGCCTAAACTCAATTCTTTCGTGTCGGAACACGTTTCGCCGTGATCATACATGGAAGATTCAGGTTACACCAAACGGACACCTATGTACTGTGGATACATCTTATACAGACACGCAACAAGGAAGGAAGGAAGGGATCACGAATTTTTCACGTGACTAGTTTTAGACAATTGAAATCTTATTGATTGTGTTATTGATTAAAGAGAAACTAATACATTCACAATTATAGCAGAACGGAACACATAAGTGACGGGTTGATGGAATTATTTAAAGCTGCTCAAAGGTCTCCTTAGACGTTTGTTCCAAACACACTTGGAAAAAAATTCTCTCCTAGAAGATTTCGGAAGTGGTGGGCGGTTTGGATATAGAATAACAGTGGTAGGTGATTGTTTTTTAGTGCACTGCTGTAAAGTTGAAAATTATGTATTCGCCTTTATTCCACCCGGCCTGCAAAGTCTGCAATGTGTGTTTACCTCATGCTAGCCTGGAGGAATTTGTCTATTGAATACGGTAAATCCACGAGTTGCTAAGGATGTGTCGCGGTGATCAGAATCAAAATAGATGAAAAAAACATTACAAGAAGCAATACGAAGATAATAAATAGGAACAATATAAATAATAATAAAAAGGGAAATAATTGCATTGCACTTGGAAATGTTATACCAATACGGGAAAGATGATAGAACAGTTAGCGACGATTCGCCCATTTTGGAGAATTAACCTATATTTGCCTACTTCACTAACTTGCCTTTTTTGCTGCAGAAATTCAGAGTATCATATATCCTCATTTGTCCGAACTTCGTAAAAGTCCGTTTTTTTTTTGTTTGTAGTACGTGAATAGTAATTAGACACATACATATAGTGTCTACAGCGTCAATAAACGAATGTAGCGGTCCTTCATAACGGGGAGAAGAAAGGACGTTGTAGTGTGATATCCAGAGAGAGAGAGAGAGATCTTTGAGAAAAGTTAAAGAAAAAAGAAAAAGAAAAGCAGAAAAATTAAGTTAAATTGAAAAAAAAATTCTTAAAAACATGAGAAAGTAATGTTTTTTGAAGGCGATCATTGAGTGTCCGACATGCTTATGTACAGCTCATAAATACTTTAAAAATTACACTATTGTGGTGACATCAGAAATCTTGACGTGAAAGCCATGGTAAAGTTTCTTAATAATGGAGAAATAACAGAAAAAGGAGTTCTGGAGAAACATTTTTTATTATTGATGGAAAAATATTCTTAAAAATTCTAAAACAAAAAGTTTTGAAGCACAGAAATCGTTATCCGTTTGGTGACAAGATATTAGGCTGTTTTTTCAAATCATATTCCCTTTCATCTCGAAAAGAAAAACAAATTAATTCAAACAGACAAAAGCTGAGAGAAAAATCCAGGAGATAGGACGTAACAATAGGGAAAGAAAAGGAAAGGATTTTGAATATCCGGTTTTCAAAACCAAATTTTCTCTATGTTATTTAGAAAATTCCACTTTTTTCCGACTTCACGTTTTCACATCTTCAACGTAGTACACTAAGAAGAGCAAATAGTGCCATAATGATGCTAATAGCGCCAGAAAACCTACCACTTGCAAACTGCGCGGAGAACTTGTTCGTTTGGTGCAAGCGGTGTACCAGTCACAGTCCCGTTACCAACTCGTGTCATTATCTCGTCGAATCGAACGAGCTGCGATTTCGCACGTACGCGTCGATACCGTAATCTGAATACCGTATCCGGCTAGGATTGCTGACACTGCGAATATAAATGTGAAATTTCATTCTATTTATCTAACAATCATTGCCAGTAAACTAAATTTTGCCACTAATGTGATTTATGAATACTTCTCGGATAATTGCAGTTCCGCAAGTAGTTCTGCAATTGCGGATCACGGTAGAATAAATTAGGTGTAGTCACGTCAAAACGATATGAAGCACGGTGCGGTTGCGCAAGCGGCTGCGCTGGAAGCGTAGCGGTGGAGTGTAGCGGTTAGGAACAAGAAAAAACTCATGGTACCACTATTCTTCGGTACAATCCGCAATGATCTCACCTTGATTCGAACCGCTTTCTCCACCGCCCCGCTTCAGGCGTAGCCGTTTACGCAGCTACACCAAATTTCGCGTTGTTTTGACATTTCATTTAATATATATATATATATATAATCATTTAATAATGTTAAAAACTAACCCGACGAAATCATAGGCGGTCGATAGAAAGGAAATAGAACATAATACGGATATTACAATTATAACGGTTACCCACCAGACCACTGAAAACATCTTTTTTTTACATTTGTCAAGAAAAAATAGTTGATTCAAAGAGAAACTTTGTTTCCGATTAAATTCGAGATGATCAGGAGGAAAAAGGAGGCAAGCTCAGCAATTTCAAGGATTAGGATAGGAGAGCAGGCATTCACCATCAATTTGCACATATATAGACTTATGTTAACCCATACAACCGCATTACCTGTTCGATTGCTACAAAACGGATATGAAGGAGAGTTTGAGACTCAGTCTCGGAAATGGCCACGAGAAGTAATGAAATTTTTGTGGAATTCTCCTCAGTGTCTTGTTTTTGACCCTAAATTTTTGTCACCTTTTAAAGAAATCGTATTAAATGTCTGATTTTGCCCTTAATTTTGTTCTCTAACTAGTCCATCATCGCAATTTCCAGAAAAAAATTGGCATTCCCATACGGGAATAAATTAGTCAGAAAGATTAAGAACGTATGCAAAAAGATCGAAAACCTTCGTATAAAAAAATTATAGAGAATTGCTGTCCCGGAAACCGGAGGAATCAACGGAGCGTCAAACTTTCTTCAATAAAAAAAAACTTAGGCGCTGAAAGAAAGGAGCCGCCAATAAAAATCTGTGCTCAGTGATCTCAAATTTGACATTTTGATAGCAGCCGTTTGAAAAGAGATGCTACTCTGACAAGATTTCATGTGAACAGCTGTTCATAACAAGCTAATCAAGGATTCGGTAAACGTTAGAAAGAAGGTAGAATACCGCTTCGGTGCGAAGAAATGATTTTATTGATTTCAAGCATCCGTTGGGAAGAGCGACTACAAAGACGTCGGATATAAAAGATATAAAAGTGATGTTATGCATAAGATAGATATAGGTATAAAATAAACTTTACAGGAGCATGATAAGAAAGAACATAAGTTGCTGGATCATTAGAAAGAATAAAAGTCAAAGAAGCTCGATCACGACAGATTTATAAGTGCACGTAGAATAAGCCTAGGAGATGTTTCACTGCACAGGAAAAACGCTCCCAGAACCAAACAACTATTCCTTAACACTTCGACGAAATGCGCACCTTTACGCTTGGGTGTCGACCGATGTGCTTTAGAGGCATCACTCCACGAATCTGAGGTGGTACGGATTTCAGGTGGAGTATTCGTAGACGGGATGGGAGACTATGGAAAGAGGGGTGATTCCGCCCATTTCTTCCTAATTACCGTAAAAAACGACCCGGAAGATACGGCTTCAGGCGTTCTGGAGCACTATTTTCTACAGGGAGTTCGACTGGAGCGCGATAGCCTGCATTGTGCGACGCCGCATCTTCCGAGCCATTTGTTACGGCAATTAGGAAGAAATGGACGGAATCACCCCCCTCTCCATAGTCTCCCATCCCAGTTATGAATACTCCACCTGAAATCTGCATCACCTCAGATTCGTGGGGTGATGCCTTTAATTATGTCACTATATTAAAGATATCATTAATAGTTTTTTTTTAACTATTGGGTCACGCTGTTTAACTCCCGACGGAAATGCATGGGTTCACCAATGAGTGGTGCAGTGAAATCGTGAATTGTTACGTACCTGCACGGAGGGAAATTTCTGATTTATTTTACTCTAACACCGTAGCGCCCTATTCTTTTCACTTCATTCACTCTCTCAGCCGCTCACTCTCTTTCTTCCTCTTCAGCCTGCCTCGGATCAGATCAATTCGATGTCCAGCATGTCGGATCCGTGATCTCGTGATCTTATCCCACATTCCATAGCAAAGTATTATCTTCTCATATATGACAGACATTAACAAAAAAAAAGGAAACTGACTGAATGCGTCGACGATACAATGGAAATGATGAGATGTAACTCACTCTAGAAAATAATGGCAGATAAAATCTCGTAAACTTGAGCGTTCACGTTCGAGAAGTTAACGTTTACGTGCAAAAGTTCATCTCAAAATCTCTGAAATCCTACAGAGAAATCCCAGAAGATTGTAAAAATTACGCTGGGTATTGAGTGATTCGCCGGTGAGTCACGCATCCCTTGTCACAAACAGTGCCCATTAGTGTCACGTTCGAAATGTGATCTTTTCAAGATCCATGCAAGGCGCCAACTTCTAAGCTGTTGGTATAGATATGCATAAAAATATGTTTTTTAGCCTCCAATAACCTTATTATATCTTTTTTTTTTCTTCAATAACCCAAATGGCTCCCTTTCCGGGGAACTTCAAACGTGGAAATGCGCACATCGGTGTAAATATTTAAAGAGAACTCGAACGAATGACTAATCTTTAGATCCTCACAAGACTGCTTGAAAAAAGTGTATTTCATTTATGTTTAATCCCTTGCTACAGTAATGATTGTATCCTACAAAAGGCTCTAAAATCCAATCCAGACCACATCAGGTGAAATATGTATGCAAGTTGGGCTGATCCGTACATCAATCAAGTAAATTTCTCGCTAATCACAGCTCTAAATTGTTCTTTTAATCCGTACGGCAAAAAAAAGCGAGAGATTCTGGATATTGCTCCATTACTGAAGCATTTCAATGCAGTTGAAGTGGCATTTATTGCTTTTTTACCTACCTTTTTACCCTAGGCAAAAATCAGGACATAGCAATCGCAACAAAGCATATTTTTTGAGTCAGTTTAAGAATTCTTTCTTTATGAGTAAAATTTCAAGGATATTTTCCTAGTGCGCAAACAAAAATAAAGACTCGAGGAACAGTCTCTAGCCTACCGTAAACTCCATACAAGAATTCTATCCCTCTCTAAACTTTCTTCTTTTCCTTTTTTTCATATGTGCTTCTAAAATTAAAAACGTCTGTAATTAGTCGTAAAATTGTGAATTGAGATGAACGTGGAGGAGGGCTAGTCCGCGAAAAACACAAATTTCGTGAAAACGGCCGGCTGCAACGCTGAAGCTTCAATTAGAGAGCAGCAGGAGAAAAAATATGATTAGCCGCTCCTTTTTAAGCAGGTCAGAGCTTAAACGTGGAAGAGTTCGGAAATTTGAATGGGGATCCAGAAGGGCAGGCTTCGAATTCTGTTAATTCATTAAAAAGAAGACTTTCCTAGAGTTTTCAGTCAAAAAAGAAACGATACTGAGCAGAAGAGGATGATTTCTATGAGAAACAGTGAACTTCTAGTGGAAATGCCTCCGCACACGCAATTCCAACAAGAATCAAGCTCAATTTTTTTTTAAACATGTCGTAACGGAGAAACTTTCCAGTTGTTTCTACTCCAAAAAGAACCGATACTAAGCACTAGAAGATGAGTGTCAGGAGAAACGAGGAATTCCCAGTGAATACGCCGCAGCACGTGCAATTCCAGAAGAATTAAACTCAATTTTTTGATGAAAAAGCTTGTCCTCCGATGGGTGGTCGTACGCATAACATCGGTGTCTGCGAAAATAAGCACCCAGGCTAGCCATTTCGAGCCATATACATAGTTGTGTACATGTTCACCCTAGAGACAGAGGAGGTCTTTGTAATTGTGCATTGTTAAAGGTAGTGAGAGAGTGAAGAGAATACACGGATGATGACGACGACGACGACAACAACGAATTTCCTTCTCCATTGTATTCGACGAAAAATATCCGCTAAAGTGAAAGTTCGTGGCCAAAAGTACGTAAGGAAGCCAATTTCCCCAATAAAACAAATGGTTCAAAAATTACCTCCGCTCTCTAAGGATCGGAATTCGCCGAAAGGACAAAGCAAAAAAAAACCTGGATCACAGAGCAGAGGATAGAGAGAACAATGCCAGAATTCTGCTGTTACCGCCCAACTCATTGACAAATGACATGTGTGGTCGGCCGCCTAGAACCATGTTCCACATATAGAAACATGATTCCTAGTTGTTTAGATGAAAAATTGAGATCCTATTCCAATTATTTTTGAGTTGTTTACAACTTTTCCTTTTCCTACTCTCTATAGATAGCATTTTTGGATTTCTAGAATTCACAATCTTAATCTTAAAGTTTTTATAGAAGTTCAAAAAGTTAGAAAATCTAAAAACTTTAATATTCAAGCTTTTGAAAAAAAAGAGTCTCTTTTACAGAAATTCCGTTCAATTCAATTCAATTCTAATCCGATGGGGAAAGGTCATTGTTCTGAATTGGATACGTCTACAAAATTGTCAACAATCATGGTCCCATACCAAGCGAGCAGTGAAAAACAAGAACAGACCGAAAGAACGGCTGTGAAATGATGACTATTTAGATGCGTTTTTTTTTTCTAGGATTGGGAAAACAAAAACAAAAGTAGTTCACTTGCTGTTCAATGGAATTTTGAAAAGCTATCCTCTTAGTGATTTGATTCGTGTGTTTCCTAAATTTTAAGGTCTTATGATCTTAAACTTTTTTTTTGAAAAAGTGTGCAAAATAGCAGACAATAAAGAAAATTCAAGCTGCCCCCTCAAGTAGGTTAGCGCCGAAATTCAAAAGAAACACAGAGGAAAATAGAACAATATCTGCACTACACTGAAACGATTCTGCTTATTTTAAAGTGTAGGAAAAAATAAATAAGGGAAAAAAACAGAAAAAAGGAAAAGTAATTCTAAGAAGCTTGTAGTTTGACGACGGTTAATTTCACAGAAATCATCGTCTAGTCACTTTTATAATTACATTACTGTATCAAAGTAAACATATGACTTTGCGGAAGATCCAGAACGTCGATTCTGCATGAATGGATAATGTCAGTGCCATATGGAGGGCATTGATCAGTCGTAGATCAAAATACGATGTGAGATTGGACGAGTTTGCGATATTTGAGCTATTCACATTGCATTTCTTAGTTATTGGTAGATTTTCAAATTGAGTATGGAAGATTACTTCCATAGAGGTCACTTAAAGTCAAAACAATGCTTATAATGTTTTTTTTTTCTGGAATAAAGCATTAGAAGCCTAAAGTTGATCAATGCTTATTCGAACAATAAGGCTAAAAATATGAAAGATGATAAAGAAAACAAATCTTTGATTTTCCTCCAATTTCTTCGACGTTCCGGGATCCTCTTCATGATCGACACATTTGTCGGTGGATCAAAATCAGTAATCGATTGTCTTCCCGTCAAAAGGGAAGAGTGCGCACTTTTCAGCACTAGCCTTGCCTTTTCTTTTATTTTTCTCTTTTTCTTTTACGTCATTTTCACTTTGATTACACAGTAGTCTAAAAATGTCAATTTTCTTCTAACAGCAATTTTCTCGTGATGCTTTGGCAGAAAAGCTTTACTTTTCTGAAGCCAAGTTACAGAAGACTAAACTTTTGTCACTCCACACTTTTTCCCTTCTTCTATTCTCTTTTTTCCTCCTTTCTTTGTTCTACCTCTTATTTTTCTTTCCTCGTTTCCGTTATCTCCCCACTCACTCACAACGAATCCCTGAAAAAATAGAATCGAGGAGTTTTCATTGAACTTTCCGGAAATGAATTTTGTTCTTTTTTTAATGAAAAACTTGCATTCTTGTGTCATGGACCCCTTCTCTTTCATAAAAAAAGCTGAAAACTTCAGCGAGGCATCTCGATCAGAATCTCCTCTGTGAAATAAAATAAGTTTTTCCTTTTACTTTTTATCTATTTCTTCCCAGATTTCCCTTGTTTTGTTTTCTGTTCTCGTGATTGTAAGCTTCTGAAAAAAGATGACAAAGTTTTTTTTCTGCATCATTTAAAGGCATCACTCCACGAATCTGAAGTGGTACGGATTCCACGTAGAGTAATCATATACGGGATAGTGGACTATGCAGAGGGGGTGATTTCGTCTATTTCTTCCTAATTGCCGCAAAAATTGCCCGGAAGATACGGCGTCCGAAGAGGCGTTCTGGCGCACTATTTTCTACAAGGAGTTTGACTGGAGCGCGCCAGCCTTGAGCGGCGCCTCATCTTCCAGGCCGTTGTTTTACTGCAATTAGGAAGAAATGGACGGAATCACCCACCTCTCCATAATCCACGATCCCATTTACGAATACTCCACCTAAAATCTGCACCACCTCAGATTCATGGGGTGATGCCTTTAAACTCAATTTTCACTGGAAATGACCTTCAACCGACTGCCACTTAACGTTTCGAAAGTTCCTGTGCTAATTTCAGTAACCTGATGAACTACCTCATTTTCGTGGAGCCTCTTCGAAGTTAACGAGACAGTTGAACCCTTCAGGGAATTTGCTCTAGGAACATTGCAGGCGTTTAAAAAGTCACGAAGAGGTGTTCTGGATAATTGTTAGGGGAGTAGGAGAAACTGCTGGTAAGAAAATAAGGGTGGTAAACATGCCGCTGTATGAAGAAGAACTTCAAAAATCCAAACTTTTTTGAAATTACAAAAGTGTTTACGTTCAAAAAATGTTTGAAACAAAAAGAACATTTTTAATCATGTTCTATCATGCATAAACGCGTAAGTCACAAGAATAAAACATGTCAGTTGTTTGCCAAACGTGTCAAAACGTGCTAAACCCTGTTGCAATTGCGTAAGTAGTTGCGCTCGAAGCAGTGCGGTGGGACCGCTACTCACCGCTCCAGTCGTCAGTGGGGAGAGGGGTCGTTATGTACCCGCAATCCTTGCAATAAATCCTTGCAGAATACGCTGTCGGTGGGTCATTGCAGGCATATCTTAGGCTTGCTGTGATCGCTAGACCACGCCCATCCATCGCCACATTTGCCGTGTTTGTATAGCAAAAACGTGATAGAGTTGACTTCTAAGAAGGTTCAAGGAACAAAAAGGTGACAACGTCACCACGTGTAAAGTGGAAAAAAACGTAAAATTGAAGATGCTAAAAGTGAAGCAAAAGCATAAAAGATCTGTACAGGAGCAAAACAACATCAAAAAACATAAATGAAGCTGATAACGTTCCAAAATAAAAGTTAAAAAGGGTAAAAACGAGAACCTAATTGTTGGAAGACGTAGAATTGTGATAGGAAAAACTATATGGAAGATATAGATATATATATATATATATATTTGTATTTATACAGAGTATTTATTGGACGAAAAATACTGCAATAGTTTGTAAAAGTTTCGATTTGCTTGTTTTACAGAAAAAAAAAACCCCTAGTTCCTATATATGGGATGTCGTGTGCAATCGTTCGATGTTTGTATCTTTTGTATCTCCATACGTAAGAGGTCGACACTCCGCACAGAAGCAATACCAGAGATAGCATGCTCTTGCGACGCATGTTTCGCACATCATTAGACGATGAGGGTCGAAAATGGACGATGTGATGGGCGGGGAATAAGGCAAACACAGCGCAGTGCTCTACTGACGCTATTAACTGCTGTGCAGCGCACTATACTTCGTACGTAGTTATCATTCTTTAAGATTCTATTTCGACCGCACTTCATACTTCTGTGATATCCAGAGATTTATTGTTTTCCGAATTTCGTTATCAATCTAATCAATCAGTACTCAGCTGTTTAAAGGAATGGACGTGTCGGTGTGGTTCATTCCTACTCGTAGCCGTATTCATCGACGGTCACATACTAGGAGTATAACGATACTAACGTGCGTCGTTCAACATGGAGACCAACGGCAAAGGAGGTGTGACGGTGAGTTGCATTTCATTTGATGAATGGTAACAGTTTCAGGAGCTGTAGACACAAACAAAGAAGAAAAAGGATGAAAATAGTGTGAAAAATTGGGTCATGATTACGTCACAGAACTGACATTGTCCCCGGATAGAACTGATTTACACCTCTTTAAGCATCGCAATTGTGGTTCAAACCACCCTAAACCTGCTAGAGTTACCTAGTTAGAGGGAGCTACTGAAGGAACCTGACAACGATGCTCCATTTGGAAGAAAATACGTCGTTCGACATGAAATTCGACGAATTTTTACCTATTGGAATGCTTCTATCGTTCCTCACTGTAGACGTCAGTGCACAACTCCAGAACTGCCCTCATATTTCGAGTCATTAAGACCTCAAAAAGAGTTTTCCTACCTTAACTGACCACACTCTCTTTGTTTAGAGAAATCTCATGAAGAAGAGATGATACTGATTGCGCTCACTGGGATCTCACCGTGTTTCAACAATATCAACTGAAAATGAAAGTGTATGGCCTAGATAGCAGTACTGTAAATAATAAGTGATAGGGTAACTGCAAACAAAGATAACTATGCGGATAGTAAAATTTTTAAGGTGCGGTCGTGTGTTGGTCGACTTTTTGAGAGTAATCCCAAATGTTTGATTCAACCCTTCTATTCCACCGATTCCATAGATCGTGGGATTGCAATTCTCAGATGGTCCTTCTCTTTCTCCTCTATTTTTTTCCCCTTCCGCGCTATCGGTCACTTACTGGTGACGCCTGCTGGCTTTATGCCAGTTTGAGTCGTTCCAATCTAGCGCTGTTTTGTCCGTAGCTTTTTTTCTTCGCAGGAACACCTGAACATTCTATGCCGATCTCAAATATTAGGCTGACAACTAGTTTCTGTTAAACTTCAAAGGTTTCGCTTTCAAATTTCGTTTGGTTGTCCTGTTAGTCCAACAATATAGATTATTAGTTTGTCCTAAGTACTCTAGTACGCAGTGCAGGAAGACAGCGGACCCGATGTTCGGACTTCTTCACAAAATCCTTTAAAAATCCGATTGTCTTCGTGTTCCATGCGAAGGGAAAAACCATTGGGCGACTCTGGCACGCGATTGGAACAAATGGAAGGATTACTGGCGTCCGCTGCCAGTTCGAAGAACAATTTTAGTCAAGGTGATCAAGATGAAATACTCCATATTCCACCAAAATGCCCCCGCTTTCCCTTCGATGGCTGCTTCTGACGGTTTAATTTCTCTAATTTGTGAAGGCCTGAAATCAATTATTCTTTACGAGATTTGTCTGGAACTGTCAGAGAGAGAGACGTGCAGCAGTGAGAATCAACCTGCAGATGAGTGATGGAACGGTCTCTCACATGACGTTGCATGGATGGTTTCACCCCTTTAAGTGTGTTGTTTTCTCCTGGGGAGTGAACTTTATATCATGCACCTATCCAGCTTCAATGAAAATCACTTAAGAGAATCCATCGGACAGGATCTTGGTCAGACAACGTGTTTAGCCAAAGAATTTTGATGCATGGACAGGACTATCGAGAACCATCTTCATCCGCTTGGATTCGTGTAGAAAAACGCGGTACAGATTCCTCATGCTCTGAGCGTTCACCAGCTGTGAATGGGGTCTGACACACGCACCACTCTACCCATTTTCCACTATGGATCTGGTTGGCTTATCTGGAAATAAAAATGAGTAGGCGCTTTATATCAACTTCTCGTGCAAGCGCCAATGGCTCAAGCCGGAAGTCTAGATGCTCCGACAGAATCATGTTGTGTTGCGGTGGAATGTCAAAAAAGTCATTCATTGAAAGCGTCTGCAACTCGGTTCTACTCTCAAGCTGAGAAGCATTGGAGGCACCAGGCAGCTGCAAAACCTAGAGGAATACAGAGAAACGTATTTTTTATTACATGACGCCCAAATGTCGCGGAGTTGAGTCAGGTAAATCCGCACAATCACTCTCGATTGGGGCATCCATCTCCATCGACCATACAGTCCGGACATGACCCGTCCGACTACCACTTCTCTCAATTCCTGGCTCATCACATGGAAGGACGCCACTCCTTCGATGAGGAAGAGCTCAAAACGGACCTTCAGTCAGTCTTTGATTAGTCTCCGGACTTGCAGAAGGAGGGGATCTAGAAACGGCCTGGATGTTAGCATGTCGTCGATACCGATGGAGGATAGCGTCGTCGATATCGATGGAGGATAGCGTCGGGCCGATGTCATCGCCTAACGAGATTACCCGCATCTTAGCCGAGGTGTGCCGTCCTTGAAAACAGCTCTGCTCAACCTTCTCGATCTTCTGCGAGAGCTTCCACAGAATCAATCCATTCGTCGCTATTTCACATTCTGCGGAACCTTACGTCTCGCCTGAACTGCCTATCCACGCTGAGTGTCCTCAGGTCCTCTTTCACCACCTCAGTCCAGAACTTCAGTTCTCGGCCTGGTGGGTTCTTCCAGCTCGAACGCGGCAAACTCCTCAGAACTCGTTGAACAAGGCGATCTGCCGGTCTCCTTAGTGTATGACCAAAGAAGCGAATAAGATTTACTTTAGCCACTTTCGATGGCGGCGCAAGATGTTGGTATCTTCCACGTGTCATCCGCTGGTATACCACATCAAATTCTGCGTAAAGATCTTCATTGTGGCATACCCTAGGCCAAAAGTAGCCAAGTAGCCGTCTAAGCAGCTTTCATTCCGTGCAATCAACCTCTCTATAACCGTTGACGGTGCTGCCCAAGTCTCCGATCCGTACATCATGATGGGGCGAATTATGGATAGGTAGGCTCGCAGCTTGACTTCATTGATGATGGGGCTCGACCACAGGCATCTCGTTAAGGAGTTAAATGCAGAAGTGACCTTAGCGCATCTTTGCTGAATATTTTTTTCGTAGCTCTTCAGCATACAGCCCAGGTAAGAGAACTCTTCGACGATTCCAATAGGTTGTAGCCAGCTTCGATACATGGTTGACATGTTTCGATAAATGTTGAAGTTTCGCACTGCTTTCCGCGATATAACGACATTGTCGGCGTACTCGAGATCAGTCAATGGGCACCCTGATGGTGCTAAGACAATGTCGGCAGGACACTGGTCGACTTTTCTTCGCATAGTGTCGTCGATGGCAAAATTGAACAGGAAGGGTCCTGCCACTGCCCTTCGTCTTACTCCAGTTATCACTTTAAACGGTGTTGTACATCGGTTATTGTTCGAACTGCAGCAGTTGTTCGTTGATTCACGTCATCAAGCGAGCGAACGAACTTTCCTGGTACTCCATCGGTGCGGAGCGCGTTGAGAAGACGGCCTCGGTGAGAGGAGTCGAACACGGCTTCAAAGTCCAGAAACGCTAGTTGCATTGGCTTCGAATACCCCTGCCAGATTTCGGTCATTCTCCTGACGATGAACACCTGGTCAATCGTAGATCGGCCAGGACGAAAGCCAGATTGCTCTTCGCGCGATGTTTCTTTGCGATGTTTAATGAGTCAGTCCAGGATAATGCGCTCCAATACTTTGTACATAACACGCAGCAAAGAGATTCCTCGATAATTCCTAGAGTCCGTGACGGATAACTTCTTGTGGAGGGGAATTATGATAGCGTGTCTGCACGAATCAGGTATCTTTTCGTCTATCCATATGTCATTGTCATCTCACTAATCCTAGACGGAGGTATTTTAGCATTTCTGCGCCAATCCCGTCGTCTCCACCAGACTTTCCATTCTTCATTTTTTGAATACAGACTAGAACCTCCGACTCGGTCGGTGTTTCTTCGTCAACTGCATATGTCGGTCTATGAACGTGCTCGAGTTCAGGAGCTGACGGTGCTAGCCGATTCAGCAAGGTCTTGAAGTGTTCCCTTCAAATTGGAAGGGTTGCTTCACTGACAGCTACTCCATTGGCAGTGTTGCGGACAGGAGAACATCCTTTTATTTTGCCGCTATACTGTTTTAGTAGAGCATATGCTTTCCGCTGGTCCCTGTCCTCCCACGCGTTCTCAAACTCCGTCGCTCTTGACGTCCACTCACTGTCTTGTTGCAGTTGATTACGCAACCTCCTTCTAAGACGCTTTTCCTGATTGAAATCGCTAGTGCTGCGGGCGACACATACAGAATTGTAGGTGGATTTCGTTTTGGCAGATGCAAAAGCAAATTTCTTCTGCGGCAATAGAACCGGGAGCGTTTCTCTTGCAGCGTCCTGGATGCACTTTGTGAAGGAATCCGCATCGCTAAGCTTCTTTCTGGTCCGTACTCCAATATAAACAGACGCACGTTGGCGGAATTTTGTTCTGTATTCATCGTCTTTCAGACCTGCCATTTCGATGTTCGGTTGAAGAGGAACTCCTTGGTTTCTCTTGTGGAACCGTATCTGGAAGCTGAGAAGAACTGGACGGTAATCAGAGTCAAAATCAACGTTCCAAACAGCTCCGGATTTCGGGATATCCGAATGAGGAATGTTCCTCGCTAGAATGTAGTCGAGCTGAAGCTTAAGTCCACGCTGGTGAAGTCCTCATCTTCTGCTTGCGCTGCTCTTCAGGCGTTAAAAGGGTTGACTCCTGCCACGTGAGCTGATGGCGTTGATGATTCCTCTTAAACGTGGAGGCGATGATGAGGCCCGTCTGTTTGCACAGGTCGACGAGACGGTCGACGGAGTCGATTCCGACTATGACCACCTGCTGGCTCGGTATTTTAGACATCAACGCATCGAGTTCATCTTAGAAGGTGTCCTTACTGTTGTCCTCAGCTGTTTCCGTAGGTGCGTGACCACTTACGATCCAGAGTTTACGTCCTCTGCGATCCCGCAGTCGTAGAAAGCCCATCTAGACGACGTTGAGCCAAATTCCTCCACCAGGTTCTTGTAATCGTTCCTCACAGCTATTGCGCAGCCACCTACTTTGTTCTCATCAGCATCGCCGCAGTATATGGTGTAATTTTCGATGCTGATAACGGGCCGATCTCTCATGCGTGTTTCCTGCAGTGCAGCAGAAGGCACAGAGAGATATCGCAGAAGTCTGGATAGAGCGGGTTGTTGGCGTTCACTCGATAGTGTTCGGCAGTTTAGCGTGACGAAACGAAGGGTTGGTGCTAAAGATTCCATGATCCCTTCAGGCAGTTGGTTATATAGCTCGTACGTTCCCAATGCGTACACTCGAACGCCTGATTGCGTTTAGTTAAAGCAGGGCCACCACGTGCAGGTAGCAATCAGACTTGTATACGCGGCCCCACGAGTTTATATAAGCAAATAATGGAGCAGGCAGGTTTCTTGAGGTGGTTCCGCAATCAGCAGATCAAATTTTTCTTTGGATTTCAATGCAAGTATCGGCCATATAGTAATCTGAGTGGAATCAGCAGAGTCAGCAAGTTAGTAGCAACCATCTTTGACGTTATGGAAATGATGGCAGATTTCCGTTAATTCTGGATTGCTTACGGCGATTTTCAAAATATTTTGCAATCAACCTCCAACAAATGGGGAGCCACGACGAATTTTGAACAACTTTTTCAAGCTGTTCAAAATCGTCGTAAGGCTTCCTCTGTCAGGCTTTCAGACAGAGGAAGCCTTACGACGAATTCCGACAAAAAGTGACAACTGGTCAGTTAAGATATTTATTCTAACGTGATTACTAAATCAACCAACCCTGTTTGGTGGCTCAGACAGCCGCTTGGATTGCCATCACGAACACTTTTTGGGTGCCTTCCCGGCTCCCTTTTCCCCTGCTATTTGTGGCGGGAAGGCTGTAGGTTACCTTCATTTACTTCTGTAACAAGGTACAAGAGCGGTTGACCATATTTTCTTGCAGTACACAAGAGAGCTACCCAAAGTAATCGTGGCCGACCCTCCACAGCAGTTAGCGGTATTGAGCAGTGCTCTGAAAAAGCCAAGCTAATAGGAGCCCTTAGAGAGCGCCTCTTTTCCGGAAATAACGCTGCCTTTTCTAAAAATGTCATGAAAACTATAGAAAAACGACAATGTTCTGTTCTTTTTTCCATGACTGAACTTTCTTAGCATTGCAGCCCGGCACTCCTGCTGCTGAGTCAGATGTAGACAAGAGGAGGGTTCAAGAATTGAAGGCGAAAGGAAAATTGTTTGGGAAATCGGCGCTTGAAGTTAAGAGGTATTAAACAATGCTTGATCTACAATAGCTCCCATTCATAAAAAAAAAATTTTAAGCAACGAAAGTGAACAAAGAAACGATCATGAGTGAGGAGTTTTGTTTCTCGTGAATTATGCGTGGGAACTGAAATCGAGTTATGAATATTCACTTTTTAAGGGATGTGTCCGCAGATGATGAGACGGATCTTCCCACGGCTCAAGTTCCTCGAAGCGATAATGCTGACACGGCTAGGGAACCAGGAACCGAGGGCACTACAAGCGGTGACTCCGGAACAACGAAAAGCGACCAAACATCAGGCAACCAAGACATGACATCGGATGCGACCAGTACTCCTAAGACAACGACCATGGACCAAACAACAGGCGAAACATCAGTCACATCGAATAGTGGCGTCCAGAATATCGTCACAACGAGATCTTCAGCATCAGCGAAGACTAGAGGAGGACAGACAGCAACGTTGACAACATCCGGATCGTCGGCTACCACAGATAGTGTGGTTAGTTGTTATTTGGCACTTATGACTTGTGTCTCTTGAAACTTATGTTAGCTTGACCAACTGTAACGCTAACGCAAAAACCGGAACCTTTTCACCACCTAGTATGGATTTTCTTGGCATTTGTCTCACTCTAATCGAACGCTTATCGCTGTTGTTCGTGCAATCATAAGCTCGTCGTCACAAGTCGTCTATAAATCTCTGTAGAGTGCTTCTGAGATAGGCTCTGGGTTAGATAAAATAGAAGATATTACTTGTAGGAAGTGATTTGGGACGATATTGATCCTTCTAGGAGCATTGTACGGTATCTGAAAACGGGGATTCAGTGAGGATAAGATGGTGGCAACCATACATTTTTACACATAGGACCTTTATTTTCAGCTTTTCTTTCATTTGAAATTAGTTCTGTTTACATGCTTAGCATAAGAACTTCCCGTTTACTTTATTGTGTATAGAGCAGCATAGGTTTATTTTGTAAACGATTAAATAAATAATACTGATAAAAAAGTAGCGGACAGTTTGCTGGTCACTTTGTCAACGAAACACTCAAGAAAGAAATAAAAGAATTCGCGAGACTTTATTCCGAGATTTTCACATTTTCTTTCATTTTCAAATTAATTGTCGATTTTTCTTTAAGGCTTATTCTGAGAAACGAAGAGATACACCTATGTTCTCCAGTAGCTTGTCATACAAGCCTAGTACATCGAGTTCATCGTCGGAAGGGTATCGTTTTATGCTTGGCATAGTAATATGATGAAAGTAGGATTGCCTGGAAATTAAAATCTCGTCACCGAGAGTAACGCTCTTGTCAGAAGTTTTAAATGTTTAGCAAACAAATCCGTATGAAAAATAATTTTTCTCACAAGTTGTTAACAGTGCAGGACTTAACATCAGTGAGTGTTTAGCAGTCAATTACCTAAACTATTTCCAGAGATGAGTCAGTGCCTTCCTCAAAATCTCGATCGAAGAAGAAAAAATCCAAAAAGGTAAGAAAAATGAAGAAAGGATAATGAGGGTTCTTTTCATTAATGAATGATGACTAATTTGGTTCAGAGCAAGTCGAATAAATCAGGTATGAAGAGTGGCAAAGGTAAATTGCGGACTTTCTTCAAGAAGAAGAAAACGAGTCGTGGGAAATCTGCAAAGAGTAGCAAAATGTCTCCTTCGGAAAAAGCCTCAATTGAAGAAACACCGGGGAGAAGAGAGAAGAGGGCGAAGCATGAAGAGGCGCCACCGCCAGCAGTCGACGCTGAACAACCTGTTGGAGCAGCAACAGCAGCCACTGAACAGCTACATGATTCTTTACCGGAAAGAGTGGCTGCGTCTGGCATGATAGCCGAAGCGCCAGTTGCGGTAGCAACTCGTGACAATATAGCTGAAACTAACGAGAATGCTGGAATGGCTGTAAAAACCAGTGATGGAATGGCAGCACAGCTGAATATGGATTCGCAACCGGGTAATGCATACGATGCCACGGCAGGACTCCAAACTGCGGTTACTCACACACCCAAACGCACGTAAGTCTTTCTCGGAAGCGTTTTTTCTTCCGTAAGGTAGACTTAGCCTTAGATGACGTCATTATAAAATATCCTCTTTCTTCTAACTTTTTTTAAGCAATAGCGTACATCTCAGGTTTGAGGTTCCTAGTGGAACGAGTTTATCCGGAACCCGATCGGTACTGGGGATGACTGCTCCTAGTATTCTTGCTCTCCCAAAGAAACTATGAGATTCGAGATTGTGCTCCGGAATTCAATGAAACATGATAGGCTTACCATGCTAGCTTTTCTTAATCTGTTTAGGTCGTGTGCAGGGTTGTCCATCTCTCAATGAGTGAAAAATCTACTTTCAGGTTCTTGAATGTAGACTAAATGGCTTAAGGGCAGCGTATCACGAAACTGACGTAGTACGGAAACCTCAGCGAAACAGTAGAGTTCAGGTTGTAGATTTCGAAAACCAGCGTGACACCACTCAACCTTCCACAATCGTCGTGAAAAATGGCGTCCGAATGGTTTTTGTTCCCTTATACATACTCAGATCCTCTCAGTAGCTTACTGTTTTTACTTAGATAGGCTGGGGAGGAGGTATAATTGACCTTCGACCGCTCGCACGTTGATGCAGCGCGTTACAACTGATTTCGTATCCCTCTTCCGCGCCCTTTTCTAGGGCCAAAAGAAGAAGATTGGCGGCCATGATGATTTCCCTCATCAACGACCCAAACAACCTTACGGTTTCCCTGGGGTTTCCGTACTACGTTAATTTCCTTGTAAGTTACCTCCAACTCCAGCAGATAGACCAGGAATCTTGTCGATAATTATTTTCAAGCTGGTCTTTCACGCTACAAGTCTCGCTGACTGACAATCTGGACGGGCGAGAACTTCAACCGTTAGCTGAAAACAAATTCCGTCATTTTTTGGCATGAAATACTTTGTAGATGAGATTCTTTGTAGATGTATAGGCTGATCGGAAGTGGTAATGTATCTACGACCTAATGATCTGCAAGAGCCAACCAGCGTAGCCATCCAATATTTCATCCAGTTTCTGGGATGTAATGTCTAGCTGAAAGGCTATTCTACGGCGTTACCTCCTCGAGATTGCTAATTCAAATATTTGCTAGAGCAAAATTTCATAAGGCCTTATTCGGCGTGACGCCTAAGGCAGAGGAGCTGTAGCCCATCCACCCGAGTCGAAAACCATTTCTGACCATTTCTTCGTCGAATACATTTGCCACACTATTATTCCCTCTAACCCCTCCATGAGGAATCTTCAACGTTCAATGCACATCCACGATGTCGGGAGTAGTATAATATGGTGGGACTGTATCCACTGTACGCTACTGGATAAGTTCGACATTAACCACATTCAAACAGTTACAACAGTTTAGTGCTCAGGTGACTTTCCTGTCTAATTTTGTCTAAACACTTCACTTGTTTCAGTCCTTCCCGTAGTCGTCGCCGCTCCTTGTCTCGATCGGCTAGCCGACTTCAAATTTCTCAGGGATGCAATCTCGTAACTCCTCTTTTTGTAAGTTATCATTGCTCAGCTCTATCTCTAATCTAAGCCTGTTTATCAAACCTGTAGCATTATATGTTTTATTATCCTGTAATATACCTTCTGTATATAGTTTTTGTACTACTTATCCCTGTACCAGGATAGTGTGTATAGTCAGGCTAAAGCCGGACTTCAGACTGGTGAAGGGATAAGTACAGACACAAACAAACACACGTGACAGAAGCCCGTTGTTATATAGCACCACTCTGAACGTCCGGCTAAAGCCCCTGGTGTTTGCTTCGGTCTCCTTCAATCAATGAAAACCAGATCAATGAAAAATAATAGTAGTGACATCTTTTTGTGAAATAAGATTAGCGTTTTCTAGCAACGCTTTCTCTCAATTTTTTATAACAAATAAAAGCAAAAGATTCCATAGTTTTTTCTCTAAACGTGTCAGTTCTCCATTTTCTCCATTTTTCAATTTGAAAGCATTACTCGAAGTATGGGTTTTCTTCCTGCTCTCCCCAACAGTTATAACAGAATGATGTTTATCATGAATAGACGGGAATGACATCATGGTACTGATAAAGATAACGTTCTTCATCAGATCATGTAAACTGTTGGCTACTGTTTAGGTAGCTGTTTACATGGGTGTTTCCACTTTCTGAAGAAAACATATTACCAACATGAGGCAAACGTGCTAAGAAATAGATGCGCGGAGGAGTCATAGGGGTGAAATCATAGGGGTGAAACGCAACACGGGAAGTGGTCACGGGTAGGAAAGGATTGCAATGTCTCATTCAACTTCTGCCGCCCGAAGTTATTGTGCGATACTGGTGCACCAGTGCGCACCACTTCCACGCAGTTGGACCCTTGTAACCCCATTTTACCACATCACAACACCGGCACACCATTTTGACGCCACGGGACCCGTGTCAAACCATTTTATAGCTATCTCGGCCTGGTGCACCAGTCCGGTGCTGTGGGACCCGTCTTCACCCATTTGTTAGTTTCTAGGGTTGACGCATCAATTCGACGCCATGGGACCCGAGCACAAGAGGCAGTGACCAATAACCGACCGACTGGCTCGATATCCTTGCGTTTTTTGATGGACGGAGCCATACGCGCCATATCATCCTAATTAGTATTAGTGGAGGGATCCCATGCACACACCGCGACGCGACAAAACAAGCCTGTTACAATATAGCATGTCATACTTGACTTGACCTAATCGGCGGGGTGATGTCATCGCCTGACGTGATTACCCGCATCTTTGCGAGGTGTGTCGTCCTTGAACATAGCAATGCCCAATCTTCTCAATCTTCTGCGTCGCTCCAACGTCGAATCGAGCTTCAAATCGATCCACTCGCCGCTATTCCATATCCTTCAGAACCTTGCCCCTCGCCTGAACTGCCAAACCACGCTGGGTATCCTCAGGCCCTCTTTCACCACCTCTGTCTAGAATTTCTGATAGGTTGCCTCTCACAGCCTGAATTCGTCAGACTTCTCAAAACTCGTTGACCAGGGCGCTCTGCTGGTCTCCTTATATGACCAAATAAGCTCTCGATGGCGGTGCAAGATGTTGATATCTTCCACGTGTCATTCGCCGGTACGCCACAACGACTTCCGCCCAGAGCTCTTCATTGTGGCATACCTTAGGCCAAAAATAACCAAGCAGCCGTCTATGCAGCCCGCTTTCTGTGCAATCTAGCCTATTCATCACCGTTGACGGTGCTGCCCAAGTCTTTGATCCGTACATCATGATGGGGGCAATTGCAGATGAGTAGGAACGCAGCTTGACTTTGTTGGGGTGAGGGTTGACCACAGAGATTTCGTTAAGGAGTTGATTGCGGAAACGGCCTTAACACATCTTTGCTGAATATCTTTTTCGTAGCTGCCGTTATTCTTCAGCATACAGCCCAGGTAAGAGAACTCTTCGACGAATTCAATGGACTATCCCTCCACAATAATTCTCGTTCGTGGTCTCGAAGAGATCCGTATCTGTTTACATTTATCTGGGCGTTGACGTAATCCCTAGGCTGCAGCCAACTTCGATACAAGGTTGACAACATGTTGAAGTTTCGTATTGTCGTTGGTAGCTACGTTGAACAGGAAGGGTCCTGCCACTGCCTCTTGTCTTACTCCGGTTACCACCTCAAATGGTGTTGAATACGTGGCTGGTGTTCGAACTGCAGCAGTTGTTCGTTGATTCATGTCATCAAGCAAGCAAACGAATTTTTCTGGTACTCCATCGGCGCGGGGCGCTCTGAGAAGACGGCCTCGATGAGGAGAGCCGAAAGCGGCTTCAAAGTTCAGAAAGGCTAATTGCATCGGCTTCGAGTACCGCTCCCAAATTTCGATCACTCTCCTAACGATGAACACCTGGTCAATCGTACATCGACCAGTTGTGGAGGGAGTTATGAAAGCGTGTCTCTACGAGTCAGGTATCCTTTCGTTTATCCATGTTGAACGGATGATCTTTGTAATTACACGAATCCCAGACGGAGGACGATATTTCGGCATTTCTGCATAAATCCCGTATTCTCCATCAGATTTTCCATTTTTCATCTTTTAGATACAGACCAGGACGTCCGACTCGGTCGGGAGTTCCTCGTTAACCGCATATGTCGACCTATGAACGTGCTCGAGTTTAGGAGCTGACGTCGCTTGCCGGTTCAGCAAGGTCTTGAAGTGATCCCTCCAAATTGGAAGGGTTGCTTCACCGACGCCCTTCCCACTGGCAGTGTTGAGGACTGGAGAACATCTTCTTATCTTGCCGCTATACTGCTTTAATAAAGCATAGGCCTTCCGCGGGTTCTTGTCTTTCCAGGCCTTTTCAACTCGTTTCACTCTCGACGTCCACTCATTATCTGTCTTGTTGCAGTTGATTACGCAACCTCATTCTAAGACGCTTTTCCTGATTGAAATCGCTAGTGCTGCGGGCGACACATACAGAATTGTACGTGGATCTTTTCTCCGCTGATGCAAAGGCGAACTTTTTCCGCGGTCTTTTAAGCGGAAAGGTTTGCTTTGCAGCATCGTGTATGCACTTTATAAAGGCGTCCGCATCACAAAGCTTCTTCCTGGTCCATACTCCAACGTGAATAGACACACGTTGGTGAAAATTCGTTCTGCGCTCTTCATCTTTCAGACCTGCCATGTCGTTTTTCGGTTAAGGAGACACTCCTTGGTTCTTCTTGTGGAACCGTATCTTAATGCTGGGAAGAACTGGACGGTAGTCAGAATCAAAATCAACGTGTCTTACAGCTCTGGGTTTCTCTATATCCGAATGAGAGATGTTCCTTGTCAGTACGTAGTCAAGGTAAAGTTTGAGAGTCCTCATCTACCGCTTGCGCTGCTCTTCAGGCATTAAGAGGCCTGTCTGTTCATATAAGTCAACCAGACGGTCACCATTGTCCGATCCGTGCGTTCCGCTGGATAAGACCATTTTTCTAGCACATCGGATTGTTGTTCGAGCCCGATCTTCGCATTCGCGGTGTGGGTAGGCACTTACGACCTAGAGTTTACGTCCTCTGCGATCCCGCATTCGTACGAAGGCGCATCTAGACGGCGTTGAGCCAAATTCTTCTACCAGGTCGTTGTAATCGTTCCTCACAGTTATCGCGCAGCCACCTACTTTCTTCTCCTCAGCATCGCCGCAGTTTGTGGTGTAATTTTCGATGCTGATGACAAGCCAATCTCTCATACATGTTTCCTGCAGTGCAGCAAACGGAACAACGAGATATCCCAGAATCCTAGACGGGGCGGTTTGTTGGAGTTAATTCGACAGTGCTTGGCAGTTCAGCATGACGAAACGAATTGTTGCCGAAGATTCAATGCTCCCTTGTTGACAGTACAGGTTAACATAGCTCGTACATCCCCAATGCGTACACACTACACTCTGCTTGAGTTTAGTTACAGCAGGGCCACCACGAGCAGGTAGCAATCAGACTTAAATACGCGGCCTCATTACATGTCACAATCAAAACATTGCTTGTTTTTTCTAATTAGGTGCTTCTCCTTCAAATAATTTGAGAGCAAGAGGAGAGTAAGACTTGATTTTATCACTTTTATCACGAATTTGTACACCGGAGGGGTCAGAATCTGTTAGACTTTGATCGGTTTGAAAAAGAATAGGGCAAAATGTCTGCTGCTGTCAATACCAAGGATTATAGTAGATTTTACCCACGTTTCTAACCGGAATGGTATCAGAAAGATATTCTTTTAGTTCTTAGCGCAAAAAAGTTCCAAACTGGTGCGTTTTATCAGATGTCACGCTTTGGGGATAATCTTGGGCTATGAAAACAACGCCTTTTGAGATGTCCTCTCTTGTCGTGGCCATCTTTAAAACAAAAATATTCGATCTCAGTGCATACATGCATCCCCAGATCCACTAGCTATTCAGATCCGTTCGTTCCAAAGCGTCCGCGTTGAACCGGATACGGACGAGATCTTGATCACAACGAATGTGGTGTTACATTCGAGTGGCTTGACTGTTGAAGAAAGAAAAGCTGAATTAGACAACTTGATCCAGGTTTGATGCCACATACGACTCTTGTATTTCTGTTGTATCTTCTTCAACGATAAAATAAAAATCTAGGTTCGACCGGCAGTGGTAAACGTGAAAACGATGGATGACGATGGTTACCAAGAGGAAAAAACCACTCAAAATGTGCTCATCGGAAAAAGTATGATAGTGGTTGAGAGAAAGTCTACACTTCTGGTACGCGAGTCCTACTTTAAACTCCAACCTTCCTTACTGAAAAATAGGAACATATAAATCATAAGTGTTTATTTCTTGCTTCATCCTCTCTTTTTTTCAGCGAAGCGAGCAAGACAGCGGTCTTCGTACAAATGACACCCGTAGATATGATCGCATTTGTGAGGCTAAAATGGGTCCTTCACCAGATTTGGATCCTAAAGCCGAAAAGTAGAATTTCCAATACTCTTATTCCTCTTACTAGAAAGAGATTGTAAAAGAAGTTAGCGTTTTCAGAGCTACTGGTATCCTAAATGTGATCGCGGAAAATGGGACATCTATGGAGGGTGATATCTATCATAAAACTGAGCGAATTGTGTTCATGATTGGAGGTGTCGCCTTCTCGTTGAACGACATTAAGACGCTACCGTAAGTTTATCTTTGAGCTCTGCTATTAATTTCTTGACGAGGATACTATGAATTAACTGTGGACAGTCGAACCCACTCGAAAGTTCCGCTTCAGTGAGGCGTTTCAACAGCATGAGTCTGAGCACCATTATATCACCTGACTGATTATAGTTTTTCACGCATGTAGAAGTTGTTCCTATGTGGAACAGTTCTTACGAGTTGGATGGATGGCTTTGACCTTGCTTCCTTGTAGATTTGCAAATATTGGCACGCATAAAAGTCCGTGCGAATCAGCCATTTTAGCACCACAGGACTTTCAGTCAGTCTTTTTTCAATTGTCACGAATTATTGCAACAGTCACAATCAACTCATTGGCAGATCAAGCAATTACAACTCTTACTTTCCCTGCTGCGTATGAGCGGAAAGGTTATCGCTTCTCTTCTATTTTTTCTTTTACTCTATATTTCGAGTTATTCCATTTACCAAATGTGGCAAGAAATTCATGCTTTCCCGCTGGGTTTAGAATAAAATTGTCATTATTAATCTACTATCAAATGTCCAGTATCAATCTAATATCAGATGTATCTTTATTCCATAGATAACGTTCGCGTAGGTTTTCCATAACAGTCGAAGTAGTCTAAGCCGCTGCGCGGGCGAGAGAACCTGTCGCACATTCATATAGTTGATGAAGTCAAAGGAAACTAAGGCAAAGCCTGGGGCGTCCGTCAGAACCTCTCTCACTCATTAGGCTCAGTAAGTGAGAGAAATATATGCGAATTCACTCAGTGTATTGTAGGAAAGCGTCGAGATAAAAGTAAAACAGTGAACTAGGGTAAACCCTAAAGAGTTGCTCCGCGAAAAGGTGTCCGTTCTCGTTCTAACCAAACCCTCATACCTTGGAATTGGTAAGTTGGAAGCCAACGACAGGTGTATGTGATGAAGTGTCTCCTACAACACAACGGCACCAAGACCGGAACTTCGTCATTGACGGGATGCTCCTGGGAGCTAGGAGTCGTATTAAGGCGGCGCAAGGCGCAGAATTCGCATCTGCGCGATACAGCAGAAGACAAGACAGCAACGCAAAGGACGTCGAAATCATTTAAAACTAGTACCACCAACAGAGTAGACAGAGCTGTTTCTCAACGCCTTGTAGGCTTCATCACAGTAGAGCGCTTCAGCGACAATCTCGTGAAGGTAGTATTCAAGTAGAGGAGAAGAACTGTTACTGCTTAACAAAACATAGGGCGGGCGTGTTGGAGCGGTTAGAGGTTCCGCTTCCTGCACGATCGGTCGGAGGTTCGAATCCTCCCTAGTGCTCACCAAGCCTTTCATCCCTCCGGGGTCGATAAATTGGTACCAGACTTGTCTGGGAGGATAAAAGCACTGACTTGACACATTGATAAATTATTGCAATAAGAATGAGCGTTTCTGTGCTGCGCGCTTCTGGAACTGGAATTCTCATGCCTATTGCACCGGACAATTTTGGAAGTTTCGGATAAGCAACAACATGGAATATTTTCGCTATCTACACATTTGTCTTGAGGTTTCCAATTAACAGAAACA
This sequence comes from Necator americanus, assembly GCF_031761385.1. Taxonomy (NCBI): domain Eukaryota; kingdom Metazoa; phylum Nematoda; class Chromadorea; order Rhabditida; family Ancylostomatidae; genus Necator; species Necator americanus. The sequence goes on along the minus strand of NC_087372.1, from coordinate 7,602,747 downwards.
GCATTTCGAATTCTCAGATGTCAAGATTAAGGTGCAAATAGTGTATCTCCGTCTGTAGGTTAGGAAAGTATCCTTCCGCCATAACATAGAAAAAAGCTTTTTTTCAGAAGCCGTTGCGAACAAACTGCTTCGCAAAAAAGTAATGTTAAGTTTGATGAGCGAATTTTTGCGGATCAAAATAGGTGGAATTTTTTTTCAATATAACAGTGATTTTACAAACCAGCAACCTATCTATTTAAGCATTACAATTGATCGTGATACTGTAATCAGTGCCAATGGTGGTGCACTGTGGGAAATGCCAGACACATTTTTCGTGGAAGAAAAACGTAGTTATGACTATCAGTCTACTTACTCAGATGGTTCTCTAGTGTGGACGAATGCAGTTCCAGTGAGTACTGTAAACTGTGTACAGTAGGCAATCAACTTTTTAAAAGAAGAAGAATTAGTTGAGTTGGCGCTTATGCAAAGATCATATTTTTATAGCCACTAAAGGAAGAGGAAACTCAAAGGAGTGATGCGATTTTGACAAGTGAGTTCAGTGTTATTTATACAAGCAGTTCACTACTAGTGTTATATAATTGGTCAGTTTTGATTTTGATTGGAGTTTTGGACTGCACTGCTTCTGCTCCATTCTAGTTTTTTGGTTTACCAGTAATAGAATCCGCACGGGGCGCCATAATACTTCAATCTTAAGACGCCACGCGTCTACCTCAAACCATGCGTTTTATCTGCTGAATGTACATTTACCTCTGCCTGGTATCCCCAAATCGAACGCCCTTTGAGGTCACCCGACTAAAGAATTTGGGCGTCGAATATGCTCATTTGCATTTGCAAAAAGATACTACCTCTTCATTTCATTTTTCTTTTCAGCGCGAAGAGTAGCGCAACATACTTTTTACAGCTGAAGGACATGAGGAACCTTAATGTCATTGCATATCCTCACGGATTTGGCCAATCTGCATCATTTGCCAGATTCTACTCGCAATCCTGGTCTTTCTCCAGAACTAGTTTTGACGCCATTTGCAAGCATCACGGCAAGCACTCACGTACGTGTCGACACGTGGATCATGGGCGTTTTTAAGGCATCTCGGAAGTTGATCTCGGCGCATAAAGTGTCTCGAAGCATCTTTCTGAGATGTGTGCGTTACTTTTCTCACAAATCCATCAATTCTAAAAATATTTAGGAGAACTTCTCAGCCAACGACGAATAGCAACTAACATTTAATCATTAGTAGAGAAAAGGGAACTCTATACTGGCGCAGAGGTTCAGAGCGATAGAAAAGTTTGACCGTATTGCACTCCTAGCTGTATTATTGATGTGGACGAGCTCATTTTGGGAAACTTGCAGACTCCCCAAATGAATCCGCCACCCCTTGGCCCTCCAAAACACCTCATGTGCATATATCGCGTTGAAAGAGTAGACGAAGGGAGAAGCAGCGAGCACTATATTTGCTTTAAAAAAACTTCAGATTTTCGGATGAGTCGTTTTTACTGAGCGTGTTGAAATCAGCACTTTTTCTTTTCAATCTTTTTTCTCGTAATCGGCAACCAAGGAGTTTGTAAGTTTCGCGAATGATTTTGACGAGGTTCAGGAGCCGTACGAAGCTGAGGTTTCGGTCACTCTTTACATAATGTGAACAAGTCTGCCAGTCTCGTAGGCGGTCTACTATAAGAGCGTTTTGCATCTCTTCGAATCTATTTTAACGTTCTTCCACCTTCATCTGTTGTCGTTTCTTCTTACAACGTGGACAGGAAATATGCGTTCGGCGTCCGGTATCTATTCCGCCGGATTACAGAGAGGAAATTTCTCTTGAACACAGCACACAAAAAATGACGATGTTGGGATCTCTCAAAGAAAAGATAGAGATAGGTAGATCTTGACTATGAGTATGTCCAAGCTTATTTCAGTCCGGCCATTCTGAAAAACGGCTTGGGAAAAGGTCCTCCTGTAAGAATTTTTTTCCCGAGATAGCTTATAACGTCTCGCTCCTGAACGGACCATATTCAATGAAGTTTCCCCAACGGCCTACTCAAATGAGACCAACGGGTGGAGGGAATAGCGGGAAGTGATGGCGCCACAAGATGTCTCGTGGAAAAATTCGAACTCGATGGTTGTCTCCCACGCCGTTTCTCAGGACGGATAAGTGGCATTAAGCTTGATTATGTTCATACTCGTAATCTAGACATCTGGACAGCAGTTCTCTCTACACCTCTGCTAAGAACCAGGACACTAGAAAAACAGTCGAGTGGTGCACTGATTGTTCCAGTTGGCTGGTGTCTTCTTCATACTATGCGTCCTCACCTTGATCGACCAAACGCTGACAGTATTGCGACCTTTCCACGCTATGGACAAATCTCTGTGACCCCTGACACGATTTGGATGTGTTTCACACAAATGAAACCTTCACAAGAAACAATATGGTCTTGAAGTCATGCTTCATGCAACGTCTCTAATTTGCGTGCAGCTTATCTTCTTGAGGCGGGTGTGGCGCAGTCGGTTAGAGGTCCGTTTGTAGCCACACAGTCGAGAGTTCGAATCCGCCCTAGTGCTCACCAAGCCTTTCATCCCTCCGGGTTCGATAAATTGGTACCAGACTTGTCTGGGAGGATAAAAACACTGACTTGATCATCGGCTGGCCCCCACAAGTCATTGTATAGGCTAACACGCGTTCCAAAACCTCAACGATTACGAATTCCAGTAAAACGCGTTGGCGCATCCCAAGTCCCAGTGACTTTATCCTTTATCCTTTTTATCTTCTTGAACACTATATAAAATTTTAGCAAGTACATCGGACGGTAGTTCTGAATGTCCTCTTTTCTCGGCCACCTTTCTCACAAATAAAAGCTTTTCGTTAAGTCTTCCTCTGGTCTAGGATAGGTCATTTCGTATTTCCGAAGGAAGAATAACGAGTGGTACTTCACCAATGTTGAAGTTAGACTTAAGACGGGAGTAAGTGGACGGAGAAGGTTTGAGTAGATAGAATTCTTATTGTTTGCGCTGCTGTCACATTTTCTCTACACGTTCTTCAAATACAATTTCTTCCAATTTTCCGGCATTTCTGCTGTTAGTGTTCGCCACGTACCGCCGAATGGATAATTCACTCGGACTAAATTCCCAGGTTTTTCTTTTCTGAACAATTCCTCACTAGTGTTTTGTAAAGCGATCAAGTTTTTCATGCAGAGCTTCGAATCAGATGCAACACATGTTCGTAATCCTTTGAGGAGCAGGTCGAAGATCACGTCTAGGTCCTCCTCGATGTGCAGCTCAGATCAAAATAGGAAGTCCTTGAGGATGTCATAGTTTTATACAAGTTTTCTTCCTCCTTCGTTGTTCTTTTCTAGCCTCGCAAAAGTTGACTGCCAGAGAACTCCTATGTACATCAATGATGATTTTTTTTTTCAAGAAAAAGAGATCTCCTGCGAAAGACACGCATGATGGATGCTATTGACGGAAATCTCGTTGCTGATCACATTCCCCAGTTCTCAAACGTCTAGTTCGGGTTTGTTAGTAAGCAATTGATGGCTATGGTTTTCTGGTGCAAAGAAGACGATTAAGAATGGCAAAGGCATCTTGTGAGGATCGACGATGTAGACGACAACTGGCTGAGCATGCCAGCTGCATTTCTTTGTGACGGGATTTTTTTTTTGGGAATGATGGCTATCATCATGCAACTACCGTCCGTCCCCTTTCTCATCTTGCTCTCGTGTAAAACAATCATTTGGAAATGACGCACTCTGCTTTGAAAGCTGCAACGCTTAGATTATTGTCTGAACGTTCTTTCACTGCATCGTAATTGCAAAGTTTGAGATAGTTTTTATGACGAGTGCTTCTCGTGTCTTCTTGGTAAAGACTAGAAGGCATGAAATTCGAAGACGAAAGTAGTAGTAGGAGTGCCGTATACATAAACCCGAACTTCTACCATTTATAATGTGAGATTAGGTCGTTTCTCACTGCAACCATCCAATGCCTACAACGGTGTTGAAACGGAATTCGTTAAGGAGAGACAGCTAAGTTTTTTTTTTACTAAGCAGCTCTATCATGGCCTTCCCACTTCTCACAGAGCTGCTCAAAAACCCATGCGATGCAGGAAACCCACTTGTTTTTCAAAGACAGTGGAAAAAGCTAGCAGTAACGATGTGGTTGCCACGTCGTATGGAGAGGTGCATTCGTACATTCGTGGTCGACAGATTGGTGCCACGGTTGTCTGATAGGATAAAAACACTGACTTAACACTTTGACACGCCCCCAAAATGTTAGAAGGCTGCACACATGTTCATTAACCTCAAATGGTCCTGAATTGAACGGGTGAGTCCATCCCCATAGGGACTAATCAACGCTCGTTCTCTCTATCCTTTGTATTGGAGTCATGAATATTTTTACGATCTTCTGTCGTTGCCACGCGGCATAGTCACCACTTTATTCGGCAGTCCTTCAAATTTGGGTAATTTTACCATAAAAACATAACAACGATTACAACAAGAGTTACATACACTAATGGAAAGTGACCGATTAAGTGATCAAGCAAATTGAGAAGGAAAAGGACGATACTAATACAACGAACATTCTTTGCCTAGTTATACGGTAAAAAAAAGGGGGAGTAAACTACGATTATGCCGTGCTCATGCGCTAGTACAAAGTAGCTGCTGATCGGCCATTAAACAGTTTTGTCTAATATGAATCATTTTTGCAACTGCAAAGATAAAAACTACAAATCTGCCACTAGACAGCGTAAACTAAAGTCATTGAATGAATCATCGGCTGTAAACGATATTATGAAGCAAAAAGCTACAAAGAGCAATAATCGAACAAACTAAGACATTTCACGTACGTGATATATCCTTTTTGGTTATGCAAGCTTTTCGTAAGAGTTCTGAGGCACCGTTACCATTGCTCTCGCTTTCTGGCTAAGAAAATGCCGGAGCATCTGCGAGCAAACTTAAATGTTTCTTTAAAATTTCTTTGGGAACAAAGCGAACGTACGAAGAAGCCTCGGAAAACCTGGTTCACGCGCAGGCTAATTTTCAAACTTCGATGAAACCATACCGATAGTTATTGGACAAAAAAAAACAAAAAAAAAAACTGAAAATGAAATGTAAGAACTTGTGAGAGGATAATTTTGATATAATTTTATAGTTGAGCCAAACCTCGATACTGCCAAGGAGCCATCTGCGAGGAAACCGCTGCCAAAAGGAATGACTACAGATGAATCAGGTGCGATAACATGATACTGAACGGCCACACTGATGAAGTACCGATGGCCGTCCGCCTAGAAACTAGCTCGGATGTCACAGTTCTTTCAAAATTTGTGGTACCTTTGAAACAGAGAAGTTTCCCTCCTAGTTGCACGGAGATGATTTTTGAACAGTTATGTTGTTATAAGGGATGGTACAGCGAAATGTGGAACACATCTATTTATCTGCGCAGTCTTTGTCTAGAAAACCTAACTCTGAATGGCACATATACAACTTTAATTCACAGCACGTTCGGCATACTCCCTGTTCTGGAGCAGTGTTCTAGTTTGTTCCGGTTGTTTAGAGAGAGACACTACTTGCACCTCTCATAGGTGGCTCAGATGGAATTCTCATGCAACCATACATAAACAAAAAAAAATAGTTCTTTGTGAAATAGTTTGGAGAAAATTTTGCACTAGACATGACTAGAATATTTGAATTACAGGAAGAGAAGAAGTATACAAGCCAAAAGAATTGGGTTCCTTCCATGAAGTCTTGACACGCGTACGTTAATTTTAAATACGTTATTTAACGTTGACATATTAATCGTTTAAAATGTTTCTCAACAATTTGCCATGAGTCAAATTACTGTTGAAGCCATAATAATAGTTCTACTATTTTCGCAGTATATGTACCTAATCTGTTATAACTACCGAGACTTACGCTAATTGTTTAATTAGTTGAATTTTTGCATTAATTTTCGGTGGATTTAGGAGACAGAAGTTCAGAAAGACGAGAAGCCTATCGTATGTATTTTGTAAAAGAATTTATAATTCAACACTTTGAATTTCTCAACTTTCTGCATATAGCCATGCACAGTGAAAAACTGCTGTTTTTCAATACGCATGACTACTGAAATTAAAGACGTTGTATCGCGAAATTGACGATGTTGGGATTTCTTATGGAAAATATATGATTTGAGCTGTAGATTACGAGTATGGGCATGTTCACGCTCAATTCCTCGTAATCATCCTGAATGACGGCGCAGAGGATGGCGGTAATGTGTACGAGGTTACGACGGTCAGCACAAAGATTTTATTGATCAATAAAAGTTAGAACCAGCACCCATGTCTACTGTTCCTGAATCTTGGCATGTTAAATATATACCTCTTTATTGATTTGCTTGGGTATAGCCGAGACTTTTATTGGTCTTTCCTTATTAAGAGATGTTAATAAGGAGAGATCAATACCAATCTTGGGCGTTAGACCTCAGTTTTTTTTTTCTAAAAGGCGTCAGTACTTCTGCTTCTCATCCTATTTCGTCTTCTGGCTCCAGTGCAGCATTTCGATGCTGTGTGACCAGCGTTACCTCTCTCTATAATTGTCTGCTTTCTACCGTCTACAAAACTTTCTGACGACGTATACACGCATTCACGCACATACATTCATATATATATATATATATATATATATATATATATATATATATATATATATATATATATATATATATATATATATATATATAGACACGTGACAGTTGCTATTCAGCATGATAACAGAAGTTTTCAGCGTCTTTATCAAGACAATTAGTGAGAGTTAACCGTGAATAGGCTCATAGACCACATCCGGATTTCTACGCTGCTCATGAGAGAAGCCAACATTGTCAATTTTGTGATACTGTTTAATGCCTTCAACAAATAGAGCAATTAAAATGAATGTAGAATCCAATATATTTTTCTCCACATATGAGTTGTACACATTTTAGGCGTCTGCAGTCGTTGAGAAACACAAAGTAACCATGTCCAGTAAGGTAATGCTCACAGACTAATTTTTCCTTTTGTGAAGAACAACACATAGGTTTTGCAAATTTTGATTTTATCAAAAGGTAAAAATGTGTCGACATTACGTAACTTGCTGGTAAAGCCTTGCTGACGCGGTTGCCTGGACATTCGCCGATTTGTTCTTGAGCATATCTCCGCTCAACCTTCTCGATGCTCGGAAAGAGCTTGCATAAAATCAATCCATTCGTCTCTATTCAGTATCATGCGAAACATTATGTCAAGCCGCCGTATGTCCTCAAGTCCTATCTCACCTCTCAGTCTTGAAATTCCGTTTTCGGCCAAGTGACCTTTCTGAGTTTGAACCCGACGAACTCCTCAGAACACGTTGAACAAGGCTTTTTTGGTCTTCTCAGTATATGATCAAAGAAGCAAAAATTTTCTGTGGCTACTTTCGATGGTAGTGCAAGATGTTGATAAATTCAGCCGCCGTTACACCGTTATTGATAGTAGGCTCATAACTTGACTTCGTTTGTGATGAAGGTAGACTACACTTCAATTCATTAAGAAGTTGAATGAAGAAGCGGCCTTAGCGCATATTTACTGAGTATTTTCCGCGTGGAATCCGTTGTTCTTCGGCATACATCATCAGACATCTACAGCTTAGGCAGCAGATCTCATCGATCGATTGTCTGTCCAACCTGATTTGCGTTAGAGGTCTCAAAAAAGAAACCCGCATCTACTTGGTTTTATCAAAGCGTAGACGTAGCTTTTAGGATGCAGCTAGGCCCGATGCAACCATAACAACGTTATGTTTAAGTTTCGTATTGCTTTATGCAAATATAACAACATGTAGGCATAGTCGAGATCGGTAAGGGGGGATAGTGCTAGGACGATGTCGGGAGGACACCGATCGACAATGTTCTTTGCATGACCTTATCGATGGCGAGAAGACGGCCTAGGTGAGGAGAGTCGAATGTCCAGAAAGGCTAATTGCAGTGGTTTCCAACAGTGCTGCCAGACTTCGATCACTCTCCTGACGATGAACATCTGATCAATAGTAGATCGTCCAGGACGAAAGCCAGGTCGTCGGCGTTGGTTTTTGCCGATATTTGATAGTCCTCTCAGTCCGTGGTGTTGCTTCACCGACAGCCACTCCATTGGCAGTGCTAAGGACTGGTGAGCATGTTTTCGTCTTGTCGCTGTACTGCTTTGATAGAGCACAGGCTTCCCGCGGGTTCTTGTCCTCCCTTACCTTTTGAAATCCCTTCACTCTTGCTGTTCATTCATTTTCGCGGTTGACGGTGCAAAATTCAGCTCTTCCTCAGATTCCTTTCCTGGCTAAAATTGTCAGTGCTGCGGGTCGCATAACAGAAATATACATGGATTTTGTTGTTGTAGATGGAAAGGCAAACTTTCTCAGTGTTAACAATAGCAACAACAAGAGCATTTTCTTTGCAGCATCCTAAATACATTGAGTGAAAGTGTCGAAGTTATCCACTCTTTTCTTGCTCCGTGGATCAAAATTAGTTAACATGGCAGAGCTTCTTCCACCATCTTTTAGACTTGCAAAGTCGAGCTTCGATTGATGCGAAACTCCACTACTCTTTTTTCGGAACTGCACCGTTGAGCAGAGAAGAACCGGGCGGTGATCGGAATCGGATTCAATCCAAACAGCTCTGGACCTTCGAATGTACGACAGAGAGATGCTAATTGTGTGATTGATCCGTAGTTTAAATGTCAAAATGTTCTGCTTTTCTGGTGTTGAAGGGGTTATGCCTCATCACATAGGTTGGTCGCATTGACGATTCCTCTTAAAGGCATCACCCCACGAATCAGAGATGGTGCAGATTTCAGATGGAGTGTTTGTATACGGGATGGGAGACTATGGAGAAGGGTGGGGGGGGGGGATGTCATTCTGTCCATTTCTTCCTAATTGCCGTAAAAAAACGGTTCGGAAGATGCGGCGCTGCACAAGGCTTACGAATACTCCACCTGAAATCCGTACCACGTCAGATCCGTGGAGTGATGCCTTTAAACGAGGATACAACGACGAGACTCGTCTGCTCGCAAAGGTCACAGTTGAATGCAACGTCTAAAACAGCTCGAGATTTCTGAATATCTGACTGAGGAATGTTTCTCCTCAAAAAGTGGTTGATGTGAAGCTTGAAAGTTTTCATATTACGCGCGCATCATTTTTAAGGTGCAAAAGAGTTTACCTTTCCCACGTAAGCTGATAGCATCCATGATTCCTCTTGAACATAGAAGCGACGACGACACCCGTCTGTTCAAATAAGTACTTCAGACGGTTACCGTTATCCGACGTGCGCTTACCTCGATAATACCATTTTCCTAGCACATCGAATTTGTTCAATTTCACCTTCGCATTCGCGTCGATTCCAACAATGATCACCTGCTGGCTGGGTTACACATCAACGCACTGAGTTCATCGTAGAAGACGTCCTTACTGTTGTCCTCAGCGGTTTCCGTGGGTGCATGGCCACTTACGATCCAGAGTTTATGTCTGTCTGTCTCTGCGATCCCGCAGTCGTACGAAGGCGCATCTAGACAGACTTGAACCAAATTTTTCCATCAGATTGTTGCAGTCGCTTCTCACAGTTATTGAGCATCTTCCTATCTTTTTTATCAGCATCGCCGCAGCAGACAGTGTTGTCTCCAATACTGATGAGTTACCCGCCTTTGATGCGCGTTTCGTGTAGCGGAGAAACGACAGTCAGAGATATCGCAGATTTCAGAGAGCGCGGCTTGTTGGAGTTTGACAGTGTTCGGCGTGACATATCGAATGATTGTTGCTAAAGATTCCATGCTTCCTTCAGGCAGCTGTCCTTTCATGTCATGGGCTTTAGCGATGGCCTGGACGACACCACCTTTTTAATGTTCATTTACTTTATTCGAATGCCTGATTGCGTTTAATGAAAGTAAGGTCATCAAAAGCAAGTAAGAGGGGATTGTATACGCGGCCCCATATGTCCACATCCATCAGAAACAAAGGTTCTCTAAAGGCAGCATACTAGGAGCCATGTAGTGAGTTAAACCCCCGGAAAAGTTAGGGTTGGGGTTCTAAATTACGGAATAAGAGGTGGTTACGCTCATCTCTTTCTTAAAAAACGGCGTAAAAGACTTCGTATTTCACGAAGATTTCAGCAGCAACGAGCCACCCTTGTACTCACGCCGCATCCAGCCGTGCAGCGGTCAAAAGCCAGTGAGTTCTCCTCGACTGCGTATTTAAGTGAAACCGATGAATAGATTGCTGAGGGAACCAGAATGCATACGTAGAGAAGCGTTCTGACGTTTCTCTTAGGAACTAGAGCGGTTCCCACGCCGTTTTTTAGGCTGATTATGAAGAGGTGAGCGGAACCACCCTGACCCGGAACCACCCGCAATTTACAACCCCGTCTCTAGCTCTTCCCCCGGAATCCCTCACCTCGTCAAATTCGTGGTATTTCGCTGCCTTTAAAATACTACGATCAGCTGTCCAATCATACACTATCAAATTAACATTCAGTAGCAAATCAGCAAGGTATGGAAATTTTAGGAGCAAAACATGTGCTTGATCTTGAGAAGCAGTGGAGATGGCTGTTGCAATCCAGGCGGAACTCTGTGACGACACTGCAGAGATGAATGAGTATAGCACTTCGACCGTAGCTCCTAGCTTCAGCACCCCACAGCGCAACAGCCTACGCGATTAAACCATGTTTCGGATCGGTTTTGGCCCGACTGTGTGCAAATGAGCCCAAACACCATATCTCACCTGACCACTTAATTTAAATAGGACGCAAACACAGCACGTAAAGTAAGAGTTGCTGAGTTGTCCAAATTCCATAAACGCCGAAACTAGTGTCGCAGCGATCTCCGCAAGGTGTCTCAGTGCTACATAATTTATCAAGCGCGCACTCATGAGCAGGAGACGACGATTTGCCTGCGCATCATTCTTAACACTTGTTGCCGTCTCTCAGTGCAACAACAATTCGCGTAAGCCAGTATTTAAACTGGAAATTAAACGGAAAAATTCAAACTCTAACTTGAAAAAAAGACCTGAAAGCTCTCTTTTAATGTTTTACTACTCAAATTATTAACTTGTTAATCAGAGTAGAATGGTACACTTATTTACCTAGATACTCAGATTGGTGGTCACTGATCATGAAGCTTCAGTGTTGTTTCCATTCGTTTGTTTCTCTCACAACCGCCATCTTAGCAGTTAGTGAGGCAAGCGTGAGGGTTCACAAGATACAGATATCTGAACTACATCTAGCGGACCTCTGATCTGGTTGATTCGTGCTGCAAGCTCATTTGGTTGGGTGCTTCAAAAGCTGTAGGTATTTCACCTCTTGGAACAATATGAAATATGAATCCCCAACATTTCTTTATTCTGTTATTGGCGTTTTTCTTTATGATCGATCGATCTCTGCTTGGCTTGCATTGGTACGTATTAGAACCGTAAAAGCAGATATCACTCGCAAGTCCAGTTGAGCAAGCTTGTCGTGGTGTCCGACAAACAGAGGAAGAAGTTTTTGAAGAAACAATCGTTGAAAAGCTTCTTAGACGTGAGGCACCGGTGTCGTTTCGTTCGCATAACACGAACTATTGAACAACAATCATGAACTGGGTAGCATTATTTATCCGGAAAACTACAAAGCAAACTGTCTTCAAACTGTGTTCCTCTAAAGGAATGAGGAAATGAAGAATGTCTGAATGAAAACCTATATTTGGTGCAAGCTTTGTTTTCCGCGCGCTTAGGTCCTTGAAAGCTTTTCTGTTGCCAGTTGTTGGAAATGTTGTCGGTTACATTTTCTAGTTATGACTCAAATTGCGCAACATATGCGCAGCAAGAACACGTGGCTTTTTGATTTCCCACTGCTCTTGTCTAGGACAAGCGCAGAGAGACTCGCATTTGTACATAGTACATCTCCATAATCCCATCTCCGTTAGTAAGCACTGATGGATGGGATTATTAAAACTTGGTATTATACACGAACTATTTTAAAAACGGTATTTTAAGGAGGATACAGAATCCAGTAAAGGAAAGCTTGTGAGCACGGAAACTCGAATTGCTACAAAAGACGGGACATCCTCGAAGACTCGAATCGTCAAGGTGTGACCCAGAGATTTCATGTGCTCAGTCCGACAGATGCTAAATTTTGATATGCTATTTCAGGAAATAACTACTATAGACAAGCTCTTTATCGAGAAGGAGAGCATAACAAGGGTTAGTGTCGTGATGGTTTGGAAAATTTGAATGGAATCTATTGCATTTTCATTCAAATTAAAGTAGAGTTTTCTAAATGATCCTATCTTCAGACAGTAGGTGCTCTAGCATAGAAAAAAAGGTTCAAGAGTTTAATTATCATCCATCAGAGAAGGAATCAATCCCATCTATGTCTTTATTAGTTAAAACGGCATCGTGAGAGAGTACTTCGGTTATGGAAAGTAGTATTAGTGCAATGAAGATGCCGAAAAGGATGGAATATAATGATATTCACATCCACATTCTCTATAGGAGCCCCAACCGCATGAAATTGGAGCTAAGCGAGTCAAATTATAGGACATAATGGGTGAGGCAGCGACACAGTACTGTAGGTACAGAATTACAACCGTATTACTGTAGGCGACATCAATGCTAGCTTAAAAACAGGATAGAGCAAGCTGGACAAGTCGACAGATAAAACTACGAATGAGAAAATTCTGAAAACCTGACCGATTCATGTATGCTCACATTTTTAAGAATGTGCCACGTCGATAAGAAACTGCCTAGACAGTGGGCAAGCCTCAAGAATTTGATTCTCAACAAAATCAGATGTGCGCTTGAGTGCAAGCTCCTCCTTACATAGATGGTCAAAATCGGTTCTTGTAGAAGTTTTGTGGAGAGTCATGAAAGTCTACCTTGACCATTTGATAACTTTGCTCTGTATAGAAACAAAATTTCTAAATCTAAAATTTTTCTAAAAAGCTTCTACGTCTACCTTTCCATAATGAAATTAATGTAATACAAAATGTAACGAAGTACAGTAGGGATGAATCGACATGAAGCACAGTAGCTGCGTGAGCGGGTGCTCTCGAAGCGGCGCGGTGGAGCGTAACGGTTAGGATCGCGAGAGGACCATTAATAGCACCATCTACCGCTGAATTTCGTGATGGCGCACATGCGTGCATGCGCAACTACACCGTGCTTCATATCTTTTTATAACCTATTATACATCCTTCAGAAAGGCATAGCATATTATGTTGTAAAACGGTATGGCCATTAGTCCATTGAGATCTTCTAACATACTGCACCGTAGTTATAAATTATGGTTTTGGTCACCTCCTTCTACACTTACAATTACACTTAGATAAAAGAGGATAAACATTGGGACACTTGGTGTTGATTGACGCTTTTAAGATGCGCTCATACATTTAACTTCCGAAATGGTTAGAGTAGAGCAACGCACTTGCTGTCTATACAATGAGTTATGAGGGCCAACAGATGTATCATGTCAGCGTTCTTTTTCTTCCTAGGCTAACCTGACACCACTTTTCCAACCTCAAAGTGGTAAAAACTTTGGGTGGCTTTACTTTGGGAAGAATACCACCAGATTGACGATGTTGACATCTCTCCACGAAAAGTTATTGGAGGATGTAGTTCTCGAGTATGAGCGTGATCACGGTGAATTCAACATAATCGTCCTAAAAATGGCCGTGAGACACGGTCTTCGTGTACGAATTTTCTCACGAAGCACATTACTACGTGTAGCGTAGCGAGCCGACACTTAACAATGAAGGTTTTTCAATAGCTAGTAGTTCAAGCAAAGCTGCTAAGAGAACAGGTGTGTGAACAGGGGTGGTTTGTCACATGATGCTCTTCGTAATGAAATTCTAAAGCGATGGCTGTTTTCCATGCTATTTATCAGAGTCAAAGGGGGAAATTCCACGGATCTCCCTCATTAGAGGGATCACACTCGGTTAGTTGCGAGGCTACGTGACGCATCCTCAGGTGACGGATACAGGGCTAATCGAGGACCAAAGGTGACCTTTTATCTGCCCTGGGATGCAAGTGGATTCAAAGGATGGACTCCCTGTTTCTGCATTGCCAGGATCTGCTCATAATACAGTTGTACTATTGAGCTATTACAATTACACTGAATTACACTATTGAAGATTAAGTACAACGTCATGGGTCTGACGCCACCCTCTTAGCGCCGTTTATAACGCTGGAGAAGGACTGTTCTCAGGACATCCGAGAACAGAGGAGTTGGTGAAGCTGGTGTTCTCGCCAACCCGAATAATGAACATAGATTCTTTCGAGCAACTTACAACCCGAATCAGATGTTTACGTGTGAGAAGATGTGGTTCAATGCCGACTTTCACAATCTTCGTCGCTTACGCTCCAACATCAAGCTGTGGAGAAGAGGAAGTCGAAGCTTTCTATATGGACCTAGAAAAGTTCTTCAGAGAAGATCATACCCTCTACAAGGTCACAAGTGGTGATTTCAACGCCAAAATTGGCCCCAAAAGAATGCCTGGAGAACTTCAGTTTAACATGACGACTAAGACCATCCATGGGATCTCGCAATTCCGAAGCCCTCCTCTCTGGACGTAGGAGTCACCCGATGGAGGGTATTATAATGAAATAGACCACATCATTGTCAGTAAAAGGTCTTGCCTGACGGATGTCGTATTTACCAACGTTTTATTTGGGATAGGACCATTTGCTTCTTCGAGGAAGATTTTCTTTCACACGGAAAAGAGAAAAGTCCGCGAAGTTCACAAAGCGAACTCCCAAAACTGTCATCGACTGGAAGCTCTTTGCTTCCCTTCCGAAGTCCGACATGCCATTATGTCGGTGAAGAATCGTACTTCACCCGGTCCCGATAGAATCAAATCTGAACATCTGAAGTACATACCGCCAGTTCTCATAAACAGACTGGCGATGCACTTCACTCGTTATCCGTCGGAATACAAGGTTGTTATGCAGTGGAAGACTAGCAAGACTATGTTGTTGTATAAGAAGGGAGATCCACAAGACATCGCCAACTATCGCCCAATCTGCTTACTGTCTTTTATCTACAAGCTCTTCACAAGAGTGATCCTAAACAGGATGGAAAGAACATTAGGTGAAGGACAACCATACCAACAAGCAGGCTCTCGAAAAGGATTCAGCACGACTGACCACATTCACAGTGTTTTGAAACTCATCGAGGTATCGCAAGAGTAGGAAGTGCTGCTATGTCTCACCTTTGTCCAGTTAAGGAAAGCCTTTGACTCTTTTGAGACAGATGCGGTCATGAAGGTCTTGGATGACCTATGCGAGGATAGGAATGGGATAACTTGGGAGTGAAAGTTGACGGGCGCCATTTACACCATCTTCCTTTTGCTGATGACGTCGTTCTAATAACATGAAGCATCAATCAGGCGGAACGGATGCCGAACGAATTTGATGCAAAATGATCGGTCTTCAGCTGAACCTGACAAGACGATATTCATGAGAAACGGATGGGTTTCTGATGCACCATTCATGCTGAACGGAACGATAATATCCGAATGCTTAAGATAGGTATTTCTAGATAGGGAAATCAACGTGGTGAACGCCCCGAACGAGCTGGGCAAAAGGAAACGAGTGGCTTGGGGAGTATTCTATAGCATCGAGGATGTAAGAAGAGCACTGAAAAGCTCCGGCTCAGTGCTCAACTACTCAACGCCACCGTTCTTCCTGCTTTGACCTACGCTTCAGAAACGTGGGCATTTCGCAAGCAGGAGGAAAATGCAATCTGCATCATATAACGTGGAATTGGAAGGCTGATACTAAGAGTAAGCGGCTTTACGCAAGTGAAAGAGGGGATTCAAAGTTCTTCCACGTCAGCGATTGAAGATCAGAGACGCTGCCGCATATGCCAAGGAAAGCAAAATTAGGTGGGCCGGACACGTGATTCCAACGACAATCGTTCGAGTAGAGCTGTAAGCGACTGGATACCATGCGACATCAAACGCACGGAAGGAAGACCGCCGACTCGATAGTCAGACCTCTTTACGAAGCCAAAGAAAAATACGACGCTCTTCTAGTCCCTTGCGAGAAGAGATGCCACTGGAGAACACTTGCGCGCAATTGGAACAAATGGAAGTATCACTGGTGCCTGCTCGAGCAAGTCGATGAACAACGGGAGCACAGAAGATACAGGTGATTAGAGGGAATTGAACATAAAAACGCTCATCATGTTCTACTTTGCTAGCCCTCTCGTGAAGGAACCTCAACATCGTCAATTTCGTGGTATGCTTGCTTATGTAGTGTCGAGCCCATTGCTGTATATTCGCTCGCTCCCACCTTTGGTGGTCCAGTAGTGAGAAGTTTTAGTACTTTCCCAATCGATGATCCGATTCCCTAAGCACAGCCATGGGTTCCATCTTCGTGGGTCCATAAATTGGTGGCAATCGTTAATTTGAGAGGATAAGAAAACTGACTTGATGCTTGATAGTGGATACATTGGATGGATCAGGAAGTCATTACGGACGCCATGTAACTCAAACGATTCTGAATTGAAGTTACCCTGTGTGGCGTTCCAGAGAGGAACACTGTATCCTTTACGTTGATGATTATGTGCTCAAATGTGCGACCATCTTGCTTACTAGTAAGTCATTTTTAAGATAAAACGAGTCGGAAAGGAGGGAGAAGGTTCTCAGAAGCAGGTGCAGGAAAAACGCGAATTTGTAAAAGAAGAGCGTGCTGTGGAAGAACCAGAGCAATTCACAAAACCTGTGGGTTAATTTACATATAATAAATAATGATGTCAATTGGGCTAATTAGTAAAATTAAGTATAAAAAAGCCCCAGATATCACACATTTTTCCTCACTATCACTTAGAAATCAGGAACTTAAAAAATTTTTCGTTTTTGCTAGTATTTGTTCCAACCTAACTTTATTTCAACGTAGATGAAGTTATGCTCTCTTTACGAATCCATAGAGGTGAAGTTTAGTAGTATCACAGTCCTCCTTACTTTTTAACTTTATTTTTTATTCTGTCATCCATTTTTATTATGTTTCAAACAAAGCAGCGACTTTTTTTTTGATTGACTGTAAATCTTGCCGATGCTCGTGTGGAATTCTTTCATGTACTCGTTGAAAACCTACTTAAACGCAGCGTATCATTAAATTGAAAGTGTAATAAAATGACATGGAAAGTATAATGAGAAACTAATCTTTAAGCACAAACGTTTCCATGAACATCTTCATCATCATCTCAGAATGAGAACTGATGGAAGGTGACAGTGGAGTCAAAGAGCTACGTGCTTTGATTTTGTCTGAATTTTGCGCTGAAGGCCGTCTTACCTTTGCTATAAAGCAAATCATCCCGGCAACGTCAATGAAAACATCTTTGAGCAAGAGCAACAAATAGATCAGCATATGCTGTAATTCACGTCAACACTAGTAATTAGAAAAGTCGTTATAGGTACACTAACGCCTAGCATTCTCAAACTCGTACTCAGTGTTTCTATTATCTGCCAATTTTAAAGGAAATGTGGCAGATAAACCTTACCTATTCCTTTGAATTGTGATTTCAACTGCTGTATTACTCTTCACTTCCGTCACGACCAACCTATTTATTTACCGACTTCATGTAGAAAAGAGCTGGGATACAGTTGATTCTACTCTAATGGCTCATTCGACTTCTTTTCGTCTAGGATTGATCCAGCTATGCCATAAATGACTTTGCCTAACTGTTCGACTTATCTAACGTGGCCCTTTCACAAAAGAGAACAATCTATAACGTCTTCTATTCCTACTTGTTGCAATCCCAGACCATTAAAAACCAGACCCAAGTTGAAGTGCAAATTCAAACTTTTTTAGTCTTCATACACCACGCTTGCTAACACATCCAATTCTTATATTCCAATAAAACGCACTTCCTTAGCACTCAAATTTTGGAAGAAAGTAATCGATATACTTTAAGGGTGAATCTCTAGCAACAGCGAAGGAGATAGAAAGGCCGAAAGTGACAGTCCAAGAGCAACAAGTATCCACAACGGGAGAGCCGGAGAAGCAGCAGAGAGTTGTCAAAGTTCGTCAAAATTAATAGCATAGAAGATCATAGTTTTCACACTAATTTGTGATGCAACGTTGTTTCAGGAAACAAATATTTTCGAGAAGCATGTGAGTGAAAAAGAGATAATAGTGAGTTTTATTTACACAGTAGGCTGATATAGGTCCGAGCAGGTTGTTGTTCAATACATGCATCATAACCATTGTAGTAAACTCTTGACTATGACATTTGTATCGAAGTGGTGAGATTTTACATGTGAGATAAACTTGTTAAACTGATGCGCCTGCAACTCATCAATTCCATTTCCTTCAACATTCTTTAAAGGAATCATTGACAACAGCGAAGGAGCCAGATGGAACGAAAGTGGCAGTGCAAGAGCAACAAGTATCCACAACGGGAGAGCCGAAGAAGCAACAGAGAGTTGTCAAAGTTAGTCAAAATTAATCACATAGAGGATTATAGTTTTCGGACTGAATTTTAATGCAACTTTGTTTCAGGAAACAAATATTTTCGAGAAGCATGTGAGTGAAAAAGAGATAATAGTGAGTTTTATTTACACAGTAGGCTGATATAGGTCCGAGCAGGTTGTTGTTCAACACATGCATCATAACCATTGTGGTAAACTTTTGACAATATCATTTCTATCGAAATGGTAACATTTCCCACGTGAGAGAAACCAGTTAAACTGATGCGCCTGCAGCTCATCAATTCCATTTCCTCCACTATACTTTAAAGGAATCATTGACAACAGCGAAGGAGCCAGATGGAACGAAAGTGGCAGTGCAAGAGCAACAAGTATCCACAGCGCGAGAGCCGGAGAAGCAGCAGAGAGTTGCCAAAGTCCGTCAAAATTAATCAAATAAAGTGTCATAATTCTGGAACTAATTTTAATGCAACGTTGTTTCAGGAGACAAATATTTCTGAGAAGCATGTGAGTGAAAAAGACATAAGATTGATTTTTATTTACCCAGTAGGCTGGTATGGGTGCAAGCAGATTTTTGTTATAGGCATCACCCCACAATCTGAGGTAGCACGGATTTCAGGTGGAGTATTCGTATAGGGATCGTAGATTAAGGAGAGGGGGGGTGGTTTCGTCCATTTCTTTCTAATTTCCGTAAAAAACGCCCCGGAAGATGCGGCTTTGAGCGTTCCGGGGCGCTATTTTCGACGTAGTTCGATTGCAGCGCGCCAGCTTTCTGCACGCGTCGCATGTTCCAGACCGTTTTTTTACGGCAATTAGGAAGAAATGGACAGAATCACCCTCCTCCCCATAATCTACGACCCACAGGCGTAACCCACCTGAAACCCGTCACACCCCAGATTCATTATGTGATGCCTTTAAAGACATCACCCCACGAATCTGAGGTGGTGCAGATTTCAGGTGGAGTATTTGTATACGGGATGGGAGACTATGGGGAGGGGGGTGATTTCGTCCATTTCTTCCTAATCGCCGTAAAAACGGCCCGGAAGATGCGGCGCCGCACAAGGCTGGCGCGCTCCAGTCGAACTCCCTGTAGAAAATGGTGCGCCAGAACGCCTGAAGCCGTATCTTCCGGGCAGTTTTTTTACTGCGATTAGGAAGAAATGGACGGAATCACCCCCTCTCCACAGTCTCCCATCCCGTACACGAACACTCCACCTGAAATCCGTACCACCTCAGATTCGTGCAGTGATGTCTTTAAACTGATGCGCCTGCATATCACGAAATCCATTTATTCCAATATACTTTGAAGGAATCATTGACAGCAGCGAAGGAGCCAGATGGAACGAAAGTGGCAGTGCAAGAGCAACAAGTATCCACAGCGCGAGAGCCGGAGAAGCAGCAGAGAGTTGTCAAAGTCCGCAAAATTTAATCAAATAAGGTGTCATAATTCTGGAACTAATTTTAATGCAACGTTGTTTCAGGAGACAAATATTTATGAGAAGCATGTCAGTGAAAAAGAGATAAGAGTGAGTTTTATTAGCATGGTAAGGTGTTATAGGTCCGAGATGGTTTTCGTTACACAGGTGCATCATAGCCATTGTAGTTAACTTTTGACTATAGGATTTCTATCGAAATGGTAGGATTTCTTTGTGAAGGAGGCTTTTTCTAAATTGATGTACCTACAACGCACTGAATAAATTTTCTTTTTTAAATTAAAAATTTCATCACAGCCACGGATGTAGAGAGTCGCCCTTATCGTCTGAAGGCTCTGATTTTTGGCTTTACGAGATGTTTTGCGTTTTTGTAGCTATATGTATAAACTACATCCACAGTACTACTTGGTAGTGGTAAAAGCCCGACATCGGTATTTTCGGTGAATTTTGTTACCAAAAGGAAAGTGTGAAGCAAAACAGCAAGCCAAAACGATCTGGAACTTACGGAAAAAGTGAAACCCCTTTTTCTCAGGTCTCGCCGCGGTTGTTTAATGTTTCGATGGTTTCTGGCAGTCAATGGTTGGCAATAATAGCTAATAGTAGCTGTTGTAGCTTCTCGTGTACACCGCATTCTGCTTTTCGCTATCGTGGCGGTTGCTACTGCTCCTCGAACACTCGCGGGCACACCTTCTAAATCATCCGTGCTATGCTTTTTTCTGATCTTCCCAGAAACTACTGGTATGACGAATTCCCACGTGACCAGTTGTATACGCCCATTCATTCACTTACGTTACAGGAACCTTGAACGCTGCCGATGTTAATGAATTGGTTTTGTTAGGGTCTGTTTTCGTGTTTTGTTGACGCTGTACACATAACACAGAATAGTTTCTCGACTCTGACATAGATCGACTCTGGAATCATACACAAGTCATAAGTTCTTATCACTGCGATTGAGAAAATTACGGTGCTGCTCATAGCCTTTAGCATGTTGGTTGTTGGTTGTTTTCTCGCACGGTAAAAGTCTGAGGAGAATATTAACATTTTATAACCACTATCAACCCATTCTAATAACGAAGCCTAAGATTATTCTATGGAGCAAGGATAACCCAGGAAGGAAACGAAGGAACAAATTTTAAAAGAACGTAGAGAAGAAGAAACGTTGAATTATGCGAAAGAGCCTGAAAAACCACAAGTGTTTGTGATTGAATCTGCGAAAGAAGAAACATTAATCTCTTGGCAACATTTCAACAACTCATCCACACCATGGTCTTTCCTCATATTTGATTTACCACCAAGAGGTCTTTTCCAGTTTGAGTTTGGGGGCATCTTCAGGACGACAGACAAGATGATCAAACGGTCCCCTCACAACGTGAACAAAAACCAAAGACAGTTTTCTGTGAATCCTTCAGAAAATATTGATCTTTTCCACCTGTCATTCATCCATTCCCTATCCACGTCCGAGTAAAATTGTTTGTTATGGTACTCCTGTTATGGTTATGGTCAGGCAAAAGCAGTCTAACAGTCGTCTAAACAGCTTTCTCTCCATGCAGTCAAGCTTCTCGATCGATGGCGCTGCCCAAGTTTCCGATCAGTACATCATGCTAGGGCGACTTCCGGATAGGTAGAATCGCAGCTTGACTTTGTTGGCGTCGACCACAGCCATTTTGTTAAGGAATTAAATGCAGAATTAGCCTAAGCACATCTTTGCCAAACCCTCTCATAGCTGCCATCGGTTTGAGCACACAGGGCAAATAACAGAGCTCATTTACGAGTCTAATAGGTTGTCTCCCTCTTCACTACACGTTGCAACTTCATGCTGCTTGAAGCAAATTTTACTACATTGTTGGAGTAATTGAGAGCGACCAGGGAACGTGATGATGGTGCTAAAACAACATCAATGACACTGCTCATCAGTGCTCTGTCATCGACGGGAAAGTTGAACAGTTAATCCGCTACAGCCCCTTATCTCATTCCAGTTTCTACTTCGAAGGCTGAACTACGTTCGGCGGCTGTTCGAACTGCAACATTTGTTCTTCTATTCATAATGTTGATCAAGCGATAAACTCACCTAGCATTCCAAAGCGTATTGTCTCGATGAGAAGGGTCGAAAACGGTTTCGAAGTTCTGAAGAGCTAACTGCATAGGCTCCGGTGCACAGGCAACTGCATAGGCTCCGGTGCACAGGCAACTGTATAGGCTCCGGTGCATAGACAACTGCATAGGCTTCGGTGCATAGGCAGCTGCATAGGCGTCCATCGACTGCTGTTCGATCGAGGTCGAAGGCAGAGTTATTCATCGCGGGTGGTTTCTTCGCGATTTTTGATTAAGCTATTCAGGATGCCCCAAAACCCAAAAATTAAACTAAGCAGTGGTATTCCTGTGTAAGTATTGGTTTGTGACAGCTTCTTTCGAAGAGAAATCATGATAGCGCGTTTCTACGGATCTTCTTCGTCATCTCATGAATTTCAAAGGAAGAAATTTTAGCATTTCTGCGATATTTCTATCATCTTTGCCAAAAATTTCCATTTTTCGTTTTTGTTTTCATTATAGACACGAACCTCTGACTCGACGTAAGCGGTTCTGCCGACCGCGGTGTATGTCGGCCCTTGGACGTGCGCGAGTTCAGGAAAAGACGGTGCTTGCTGGTTCAGCAAGATGCTGAAGTATGACCTTTACATGGCGAGGTTGTTTCTCCAGCAGCGAGTTCGTCGGTAGTATAGAGGACAGACAAACACCTCTTCATCTAACCACTATAAGGTGTTAAACTCGGAAGTTTTTGAGCGCAACATCCTACAAACAATTGGAAAAGTCGGCGTTATCCACTCTTTTCCTAGCCCGTGATCCAATATTAATCCATATGTGTTGGTGGAACTTCTTTCTACATGACATATACCATCTTTCAGACTTGTCAGGTTGAGTTTCGGTTGAAACGGAACTCCACGACTTTCTGAAACCTTTTCTGTTAAGCCAGAA
Source organism: Necator americanus (assembly GCF_031761385.1). NCBI lineage: Eukaryota > Metazoa > Nematoda > Chromadorea > Rhabditida > Ancylostomatidae > Necator > Necator americanus. The sequence goes on along the minus strand of NC_087372.1, from coordinate 7,579,934 downwards.
AACTGGATGGTATTTGGGATCGATAGAGGGATGCTTTCAGAACGTGATCGATCCGAAGCCCAAGAGTCGACATCTTTCGGTTGCGTTGCTCTTCTGGGGTTAATAGCGTTGTCGCCTGCCACGTAAGCAGATCGCATCGATGATTTCTTTGAAACGTGGGTGCAATAATGAGGTTCGTCCGCTCGCAAAGGTCTATCAGACGATTTTTGCCATAAGTTGTTTACATGGCTAGATAATGCCATTTTCTAAGCAAATTGGATTGCTGTTTAGTCCCGTCTTTGCAATCGCATCAATCCCTACAATTACGGCTTGCTAGCTTGGTATCTTCGCTATCAACTTATTAATTTTATCATAAAAGACTGCTATAGTCTTCAGTGGTTTCTGTAATTGCGTGAGGACTTGCGGTTTACGTTATCTGCGATTGTATAAAGGCGCATCTTCACAGCGTTGATCCAAACTCTCACCACTTTGTTGTATTCATTCAACAAAGCTTCTACACAGCTTCCTACTCTCTTTTCTTCATATCGTCTCAGTAGGTGGTGTAGTTTCCATGATGATGGGATGATCTCTGATGCGTGTCTCCTGCGAAGTGGCAAACGGTGCATGCAGATATCGTAGCAATCTGTTCAGAACGACTTGTTGGAGTTCACTCGACAGCGATCGGCAACTCACTGTTACGAGACGAATATTTTATAGTTGCGTTATATAGGACGTACGCTCAGATGACTGATTTCGTTTAGTGAATTAGTGCCAACATTCAGGTGACAACCAGATTTGTATACATCTCAACAAAAATCTTTCTTGAACTAATTTAGACTAGGTAGCAAATCTGTTTCTTTTTCTATCTAAGAGTTGTATATTTTATGGTTTCGTAACTAGAGCTATTACTGGAGCAACAAATCTGCAGGCACCTACAAAAATACGCCCGCTCACTCACAGTCTTTTACAACGACGAGTAGTGAGTAGTAGAGCAGAGAATAACTACAGTGATGTTCTCAAAATGGTTCTTGTGACATATATAACCTTTTAGCATATTTGGAATTTGACTGTTCCAAGGAATAATGAAGTAAACAAAATTCGCTGTACTACAGAGATCTGTTATCTACATAAGAAAGGGAAAAATCGATGTCTTTATTTTTACAGACCGATAGTGCTGAGTCAAAACCTGCTAGTGTCGGACATGTCAGTAGAGTTGAAGAAAGAACAGGCTCTGGGATAAGATCTGTTTCTAAGGTTATACAAATTTTACCACTCAATTTTCGCTTACTTTATCTTTTAATCATCAATTTTTGCTTTACTTTAGGAAACAAAAGTAATAGAAAAGCATATAATCGAGAAAGTCACAACGGTAAGTGCAAAAACGTTAAATAGTAGATCAAGTAAATGTCTAAGTAGGAGAAGGATAATTTATAGAAAAAAGCCAAAGGGTGTTATCAAAAGTAATATTTTCTTAATACTATCTACGATGAGCAAGAATCACAAAACAGGGTTCTTTCAAGTAAACTCTGGCGGGTACTGACTGAAAAATCTTCTGGTGAATGAAAGGGTTTTGTAGAGAGGGGCAACCAACATCAATATAAAAAGTTCAATATCAAGCCGATGCTAGTTGCTGATGCGAGATAAACAATGAACAGAGAAAAATAAACTAACAAAGGAAACAGTATGATAAGGAACTAGTGTCGGATTCATCAAAGTAAGCAGTAGTGCCAATCTGTGTAGTGCGCGCCAAAAGAGATAAAGGCTCTTCGCTGACCAGAACCGTGTACCTACACGCAGGTGAATTCGGTGAACGACATCTTGATTCTGTCGTGCCTGGACTGACTCATACTGTATATTAATGCGATCCAAAACGTCAAGGCACCATGAGAAAGGCACCCACAGAAAACGTTTCTTAATTTCTCTTTTGCTCTTTTTTTTAATCTACATTCCCCTAAGTAAACGTCGAATTTATTCACTGGTTTCTGACTAATGCGTTTGCAAAGTCTTGTTTATCTTCGCCCTTCGTATAACTGCCTAAGACTCTGTGTGCTCGCGCACGTTCGACGCTGCTAATCTCAGCTGTTAACGAGTTCATATAGACTGGTAATATCCGCGCCACGCTTCGTCAGCTACGCCCATTTTATTTGTCTATACCTTAAACAGGAACCCTTACAAGACAGAAGGAAAGAAAAAGTTCATGGGTTTGTATTTGTGGTTTAATGTTTAATGGGCTGTTTCCTTTCTATGATCGGTTACTAATGGATCTTTGGGTGAAATTTATGTGAGGAAATAGATTACGATTTTTACTTCCGTTAAATTAAACATCTATAGTAGTAAAAGGGTCTCTCGACTTCGGGGGAACGCCTGGTACCGCAGCGCTAGTTACGGCAGTGTTCCAGAAATGGGAAAGGCCTACATAGTATGACTGATTGATGCAACCTACGTACACTTACATCGAAGGCGGCCGTTGAAGACCTGGTCAAAGAAGAAGAGACGTCGCACTACAGAAGAACTGTACTTAGAAGAAGTTAATGTCAGAAGGAAGTTTTGCATAACGGATATCGCAATTGTACTAAAGTTCCGCACCTGATCGGACCATTTTCTCTTTAGGAAGAGTTTCCTTCACTCGAAAAGGAAAGCAAGCCGTAAAGTTCCCAAAACGAATTCCCGCGACCGTCATTGAGTGAGCCCTCTTTGTTTCGCTAGTAGCGTTTTGGAGAGATACCGCAGTGGACAACATCGACTAATTATATAATTGGGTTGAAGAACATCTTCACGCCCATATGAGGAAAGCGAAGAGTTTTAAAACCATGGAGAGGCGGCTATTTTTGGATACTAGCTTACGTCCAACTTCATGGAACATTGCAGAAAGGATATCTAGGAAGACCCTAATGAGAGAAACCAGCAGCGTTGGCTATAGCTGCAGAGACGAGAAAGAGCATTTCCTTTGCCTGTTGAGACCTTAGCAATCACAGATCAACATGCTACAAGTATGCCCTCCGGAATGGGGATGGAACAACTACAGCAACGAGGATGGAAGTAGAGAAGATTTCATTCACGACTTTGATTTCTTGACAGTCCACTGGCCTGCACACCGTCTGACGGAACATGAAGATTCCAGAGGTTCTCCATCCCGAAATCCCAAATGTCATCATATTGGTGAAGAATCGTACCTCACTCGGTCCCGAGAAAATGAAGTCATAACATTTGAAGAACCACCGACCAGTCCTTATTGAAGTCCTTATTAACACCCTAGTGATGCTCATCTTCCGTTATCTGTCTGAATGCAAGGTTCGTAGACAAGGCAGTCTGTTGTGAAGAAGAAGTGATGAGAAGGGAGATCCGCAACTGCCGCCCAATCTGCTTTCTCACCGTTTTGTATAACCTCTTCACAAGAGTGATTGTTAACAGGATTGAAGAGTGTCAGACGAAGGACAGCCACAGACAAGATTTTGGAAAGGACACGATCACGTGCGTTGTGGAGGTTCTCATCTAACATCGATATCCTGAGAGTACAAGATGCTGCCGTGTCTCACCTTCATCGACTTAAAGAAAATTTTTGATTTAGTTGACACAAAAGCGGCGAGGCGCCACGGAAGCCTGGAACCACCAAGACGTTCCTAGTTTCTTACCCGGTGTATACCCCAGTTTTTTTTTACATTAACTGCATATTGATTGATTACATTAATTCTATTCTATCATTTCATGGGAACGTGTATTCTCGACGTAAAGAGCGGAATCCAACATAGTAACACGATTTAACTCAAAATATTTAGTGCCACTTACAAGAGCGTAATTCGAAAGCTGAAATGGAACGAAGTGGGGTGTAATTATAAAATGATAAGATGTATAATTAATCAGCAGCTGCATTATATACATTTCGCTAATGACGTCGTTCTCATAACATCTAACACTACCTAAAACTAAGAGGAACGAATGCTGGCCGAATTCGACAGTGCATGGAAGAAGGTCTGTTCTAGCGGAACCTGCGCAGAATAATGCTCACGCCGAATGAATGAATCTAGAAGTCGGGTGCAGCTTCAGAAACACATAAGAGCATTGAGAATGTGTTGTAGAAGATCATGAACACCCAGTTTGACACAACACATGTTCACCTCTTCAAAACAAAGATGCACGAGGTGTTCGAAAATGCGCTAATATTTTAGCTTGACTTTAGTTGTTTCTTTTGAGGACGTAAGGACGTTTACGTTCTCTTATTCTGTGATCCATGCAAGTATAAAAAGTTGCATCTCCAGATGGATTGACCACTTCAGAAGTATTGACAACTGATTTTTGATTTTTTTTTTTTGAAGAGGTGTGCAGTGCTGCTAAGGAAACAGAAAATGCGTCCCTAACGTCTCCTTAACTGCTTGTGGAAAAATGGCATAAACGTATTTTTCATATTTTTGAATTTTACCTCTGAACAACTCACTTTTCTTCGAAACTTGAGCGTCGCACGTAGTAACAATTTGGTTTCGTAAGAATTCGACTGCGTGCTTTTATGAGGCTATTTAGCAGAAAATAATTTGCCATATCAGAATTGAGTCGACTCGGAAATCGATACTTTGAAAGTTCCATTTGCGCAATTTAAAAAAGTTGATGAGCTACTTTGAGCGTCAATTGTTGCTTAGTGTCATGGTCTGTAACGGATTTAAGGGCAATATTTAACATCTTTATATGCTGTCAGTTAGTGCATTTTGTTAAGGAAGTGTACGATTCTTCCGGCGAGCCGCGTTCCAAGAAAGTTAAAGAAGAAAAAAAAGAAGAAGTATTGAGTACTGCGAAGGAGCCTGAAAAGATTGTGAGTGAATCTGCGTACAATGAAGCATCTATTGTAAGAACGAAACGTTGCTCATTACTAAGCATAGTTATGCTATCATGCTCTATTAGAGATTTTACGATAGATCATCGAATAATTTCTGGAAAAGTTTCTAAAAAGCAAAACTCATTCAGGTTGTCAGAAAAGTATAGAAATATAGGCCCACCCGGCTACTATTATTCGAGTTCTTGAATGAATCTCGTATGGCTTTAGTTTTGACTTAATATAACTTGATAAATAATAATAAAATCTGTGGAGAAAAGGTCCAATGATCTCAAATTTTGCCTGTAGATTCAAGAACAGCTGTGGCTGTTCTTGAATTGTTGGCTCACTACAGTTCACAAGTATTAAGTTAAGCGTATAATAAGCTGTTATTGGTTATAATAAGTTGTGGGTGTCTTTTTTCTTTAAAGTAAAAAAAAAATCACAAGTAATAACGATACAAAGTCCTTCTAAAATCCCATGTATAGTTTGAAAGAGGATTTTTTCTGCATACAAACTGTGGGGATACGGTAAAGAGGGTCTCGCCGGATTCTCCGCGAATGCTTCCGAGACATTACCTGTGCAGTGGATATGCCGTTGGATACGCGAACATACCTCGATGAGCTTACGTTCCAGTCGTTCATTGAGATGCAGACAACCGCCTTAGATGCTCTTCTGGCCACTGAGACACAAAGAACTGCACAGTTATATAGAAATATGTAAAGAAAAATGATAATGAGCTGTCGAAATTACCGAATAGACTGAAGAAAAATGTAGTTAAAACTACATACAATTTTTCTGGTTTTGTAATCAGAAGACGGGAGCGAGTTTTGTCTAAATCAAATTGACTCTTTTTTTCATGAGAGGTCAGAGATGCGCAAGATCCATCTGTCCGGGAACAAATTAGGCTACAAAAAAGCTTGTAACTTAGCAGATAACGATAACCCTCATTCTCGTCATTCTTTTCAAAGCTGGAATACTCCATTTTGAACGAAAATTTTCATTCACGTAACAACTTGGATCTGTTAGATGCACCGTTCTCTCTTATTTCACGTTAGAGTTTCTCTTGTTTCTGGTAGGTTACAAATTGGATATTAGGTTACAAATTCACCTCACGTCAGAAAATCCCAGTTGATATGTCTGATTTTTCAAGAACAATTTAGTAGCTTGAGAATTATAACCTAGCCGGTGATGCAGCGTATGATATCTATCGGTAGGTGAGCAGAGTCATCCATTTACCTAACAACGAAGGTGAATCTCTTCTTCGCACCATCGCTAACCGAAGCATGATCGCGTGCGCGAAAATCCGTTGGGACCCTCTTTACACGCACCCAAGACTGTCATTTCAATTTTTAAATTGTATTAACTATTTTCTGAAATTGTTAAAGTGGAGTGTCACATGGACAAAATGAAGCATTCTTGACACCATTTGCCTTTTTTTGCGTTTAATCAGGACGATAATCCTGGTTAACTATACCATATACCTTGTCTGTGTCTTTGCACTTCAAAACACTTCATTCAGCGGTCATAACTGTGGCGGGTTGGGAGAAAATTCTCTTCTCTAGGACAAAAACCGCTTCAAATCAGTCAACAAAATACTCTCCATTGTTGTTCTCATCATTTCCCACAATTTTCTCCGATCTTTCAATAGTTTTGTTGATGTTCTAATTGAAGTTTTCCATGCTTTTCTATTGTTTTTTCTCAAGTCTGTTTTAACTTTTTTGGAAAAACCTGATGCTTTATTCGATGCCCCCTATGCACAACAAAAATCTCAGAAGCAGCTTCAGTGGCCTTAAAGACATCACCTCACGAATCTGAGGTGGTGCAGATTCCAGGTGGAGTATTGGTATAAGGGATCGGAGACTATGGGGAGGGGGGTGATTTCGTCCATTTCTTCCTAATTGCCGTAAAAACGGCCCGGAAGGTGCGGCGCCGCACAAGGCTGGCGCGCTCCAGTCGAACTCCCTGTACAAAATAGTGCGCCAAAACGCCTGAAGCCGTATCTTCCGGGCCGTATCTTCTTTTTACGGCAATTAGAAAGAAATGGACGGGATCACTCCCCTCTCCGTAGTCTCCCATCCCGTATACGAATACTCCAGCTGAAATCCGTACCACCTCAGATTCGTGGGGTGATGCCTTCAATGCATCGAATAATTCGAAAAAACTGAAGGTGTCGAAAACGCTCCATTTTCCCTCCTGAAGTTCCATTTCAATGATTCAGAAAAAACAGAAATCAATAGAACTGAAAATCTAGAATCCAACCGTCCTTCAGACTGAGAAATTCTCTATTTAATAACACACAACATTTTGGGAGCAGTTCTTACCTCTGTGTGCATTTTTCACTCCGAAAAAAGTCTGCCATATTGCTCAACCCAATAGATGACTTGAACTTCTCTTTAGTGGTCTCAATTTAGTTTTTTTTTTTGTATTGACTCCTAATGTTGATTTCGTTCCCGACATCTTCGCAATATTTCCTTTACATTACTTTTCTAAGAATTGATTAAAATCGCAATGCTCTCGGGACTAATTTTGCTCTTTGACATGGGGCAGAGCTTCTATTTTTTCCTTTCTGAGTCCCAGTAACGATTGGCGGTAGATTTTTCAAATATTTCATCTAAAAAACACTGAAAAAATATTTCCAAGTTCACAAGTTCAGAGCTGCTCACACAACTTTAGGAATTCGCCCCTCCTCTATGGGGGAAAGCTCTGATTCCTGATCTTGTACGGGATGCTCCGCCTTTTCTTTGCCATCCATGTCTGTTAAGTGCATCCCAAACACTATGTACTAATGTGAAGCATCAGAAAATCAGAAGTCAGAGAAAAAACAAGAAAAAAAAAAGAAAATGAAAGAACAGAAAAACATCAGAAAACCCTGCGAACACTGCCCTCAAAACACTTTGAAACTTGCGAAATACGATACTTTTTAGTGACTTTTCTTAATTAGTCACTATTTTGATTGTTTCTGCTAATTAAAGTTGTTGCTGTTGTAACCCGGACGCCACTTTTGCCCCCACTTATTCTGCTTGACTGCCTCATACCATACTCTTCATTTGGTATTCAGATCTCTAAATCCGCGCTTACTCCTATTCACTTTGCAATTTCTTGCTGCTACTGCACTCGCTGTTGCTCTTCAAATACTTGCGGGGCCATTTCGGAATTTAGAAGTGTCACGGTATTTTCCTATTTCACAGTCAAACTAACAGAATCAGATTCTTTCTTTATGAAAGCTCTAGAATTTTACGGTCGTAGTTAAGTATACCATTCGTACAACCGTACCCAACACTCATATACGTGTGCTCACTCACATACCGACACCCTTTTAACAATGAAATTCAATGAATAGTAGAACAGTGGGCATAGTCATGTGAAAACGACAGGAAGCTTGGTGCAGTTGCGGAGGCGGCTGCGCTCGAAGCGATGCGTTGGATCTAGTGGAGACCTTCGCCGGCACCACTGATCACTGCAGTTCAAGATGGTTCCACGTCGATCCCAACTGCTAGCTCAACTGAGCCACATCGAGCGCACCTGCTCATGCAACCACACCAAGCTTCACATCGTTTTGACCGCAGACTACACAGATTAAGCTTTGGGAATTCGAAATTCCTTACCTCCAAATCCTTAACACATTAACACATATATATTATATGTAGTGTATAAAAAAGAGTATAATGGAGATTTTGGATGTCCAATTCTATCAACAACTAGATATGAATGTAGTTTGCTCTAATCATATCGAAAACATGTACATAAAAAATAGATGGATCAACGCCAATAAACTGATCAATTTACTCGATAAGACAAATCTTTACATCAGCACAATTAATGGAACGCACTTTACGCGTTTTATCCAGTAGAGGTTAGAAGTTGTTTTGTTGGCTAGCCTAGTCAGTTCTATACATTAAATCCATTTCTTTTCTGCTTTCGTATATACCGCTTTGTGTTTCTGCTGTGGTCCTTGCAAACTTCGTTATGGACATCAGTTGATATTTGTGAGAATTCAACAACCAAATATTCCACAGAGAATACTTCTAAACTTTTCTTTTGTACTCTTTACTGTAGTACTGTCAATGTCAATACTTACGAAAAGTACTGACATTAACAGTACTACAAAGAGAAAAATATGTTAGTATCTCTTCTTTTCCTGATTAAGAACACTTTCAGGAAATACCAGAGAAGAAACCTATCCTAGAGGAAATAGTGTGGGAAAAGTGGAACATTTGTCCTGCAGCAGTAGCTGAGAAAATTGGAACGAGGAGAGACTGCGAAAGCATGGATTTAATCCCTGTCGATCAGAAGTTAGTTTATGATACAATCGGTGAGGAGCCAGAACCAGCAACCCAGCAGCCACCCAGGATCCCACAAGAAGTGGAACTGATTCCTATTGAGGAAGAAGTATTCGCCGAAATAGTTAAAGAAGAACCTACACCGGCAATCGAAACGAGGGATCAGAAAGAGCCGGAAATGATCGAGCTGATACCTATCGAAGAAGAGAAATACTGCGACACTGTAAAGACAGAGACATCATGTAGTTACGTCGATCAGAATCTTCAGAATGGGCCGCGAAAGGCTGACTTAATATCCACTGATGAAAAGGTAATTAGTGAATGCATTAACCAATCATTAATCACTGGTGAGCAGGTTCCTTTGAATGTCCCACAAGCAGCGGAGCTAATTCCTATTGCTTATAGTCAAAACCACGATTACATCTGTGTACAGTTACCACCTGAGGCCGAGCAGGTCCGCTTGAAATCTCCACAAACTATGGATTTAATACCTTATGAAGGATGCGAGAGTCGGGAAATTGTACCAGAATGTGTAATTCCCGAAATAGAACAGAGACCCAAAGTTGAATTACATGAGGTTCATTTAATACCTATCGATGACGAAGAAATTCACGAGCGCGATAAAGTGCAGTCACCAGTTGCATGCGAGCAGAAACCTTTAAAAGAAAAGAGTACAGTCGAACTTATACCCATCGGGGATGAAGAACTTTGTGAAGTCGTACAAGAAACACTACCGAACATTGTTCAAGTATGTGCATTTGAAAAAGGGCCTCTAAAGGTTGACTTAATAGCCATTGAAGAGGAAGAGTTCTATGAAATTATAAAAGGTGAAGAGCCACAGATAACTGAAGGGCATAATAATGAGCCGCAGAAATCTGATTTGATACCTATTGAAGAAGAAGAAGAAGTTTACAAGCCTGTTCAAGGAATAATGCCTACAGTTGACCAAATCCCCACAAAAAAGCCGACTTCTGTCGACTTAATTCCTGTGACGGACAAGGAAATTGAAGACCACTACAGTATCCGGTCGCCGGCGGCACGTGAGCAGAGACCTCCTGTAGAGCCGCAAGTGGTGGAGCTAAGACCTATTGATCATCGAGAAATATCACAGTATCTATCAGAAACACAAGCAACAGTTGAGGAAATTCCCCCGAAAGAACTTACAAATGTCGATTTGATTCCTGTGGCGGACAAGGAAATTGGAGACTACTACGATACGCGGTCGCCGGCTGCACGTGAACAGAAACCTTCAGTAGAGCTGCAAGAGGTGGAGCTAACACCATTTGACCATCTAGAAATTTCTGACTCTCTACCAGTTACACAGCCAACGATTGAGCAAATTGGTCCGAGACAACCTGAAGTCGTTGATTTGATTCTTGTGCCAGAGGAAGAAGTTGCTGATCAATACTATGTGTACCCGTCGGCGGTACCAGAACAAATATGTTCGCGACAGCCGGAAGTAGTGGAGCTAATGCCTATTCCGGACGGAACAGTTTGTGAGGAGGTCCCAGTTGCACAGCCAGCAATTGAGCAAGTCTGCCCGAAACAATCTGAAGTAGTTGAATTGATTCTTGTGCCAGAGGAAGAAGTTATTGACCAGTGCTGTGTGTACCCGTCGGCGGTACCCGAACAAATATATTCACGGCAGCCGGAAGTAGTGGAGCTAATGCCTATTCCGGACGGGACAGTTTGTGAGGAGGTCCCAGTTGCACAGCCAACAGTTGAGCAAGTCTGTCCGAAACAATCTGAAGTAGTTGAATTGATTCTTGTGCCAGAGGAAGAAGTTATTGACCAGTGCTGTGTGTACCCGTCGGCGGTACCCGAACAAATATATTCGCGACAGCCGGAAGCAGTGGAGCTAATACCTATTCCGGATGAAACAGTTTGCGAGGAGGTCCCGGTTACAAATCCAACAGTTGAGCAAATCTCTTCGAAACAACCTGGAGTAGTTGATTTAATTGTTGTGCCAGAGGAAAAAGTTATTGATGAGTCCTCTGAGTACCCGTTTACGGTAGTCGAACTAATATATATGCGAAAACCGAAAGCAGTGGAGCTAATACCTATTCCGGATGAAACAGTTTGCGAGGAGGTCCCGGTTACAAATCCAACAGTTGAGGAAATTTGTGTAAAACGCTCTGGAACAGTTGATTCAATTCTTGTGCCAGACAAAGAAGTTGTTGACCAGTACCATGTATGCCCGCCGGCGGTATCCGAGCAAATTTGTCCGAAACCACTTGAAAAACTTACTTTAATCGAGGAGCCGTCAGTTCAAGTGGAAAAGCCCAAGGTGGATAATTTTTAACAGCATTTGTTACTGTTCGAAGGTTTTATTTTTCCTTGAAATTCGTTGTGAAATCAATTCTGTGTGTGAAAAGAAACATCTTCATCTAATTTTGGCACCATCCAGCTATGCATACCATGCGCCGTCCATCCCATACGCTACCGAAAAAAGAAAATGCTAATTTGTGTGTCGAACAGGTTAATCTTCCAGCCGGCCTGAGTGAGCTTCATAGGAAGTATTAGTAATTTGTCAAAAATGAAGATCTTGTCCCAGAAGAAATCGATAAAAAAAATCTTCACTGTTTACCTCGAAAGAGAAAATATTTTCTTACAACAATCAAGGTTGAGGCGTTTCTGAAGCCACTCACAACCCACTTCACTTTCTCTGAAGATTATTTCCACTTTGGAAGTGCTATTCTTCATAGCTCGTTTGCAATGAGGAAAGTCTTATAGTATAAGACAATTGAGATTACCGCAGATTAGGATCTAATTTTACTTTATGGCAAACATTTCATTTTACAAAAACTGTTATAATAATTACTACAGTGTCTATTACAAGGTTTAAAATCAACATTTGTTAGCTCTTTTTGTTTGGCTGGGATTTGGCTGATTCCTGCACTATTCCTTGCTCAGACTCGCTAATTTCGTGATCGCGAACAAGTATAAACTTCACTGCGTGTGTTTCTCCGAAAGGACTTGGCTCGCAAGCTGCTGATGATTACATACTGTAGTGGTCTCTAACTTTCTAGTCGATAACTGGAATAAATAATACTTTTCGTGAACGTGGACTTGGTTTCAGCAGCTCCTATGCAAACATTTACTTAAGTTTATTCACTTCGAAAATACTATTGCGGTTACTCATTGGTCTCTTCGATGGGTTGGAATCCAACCTTTACTGGTTCTTGTTCAGATTTCTGAACAATGTTTAGAAGTGTTTATTGTACAACTTCACAAATTTTTCCATCCTCAGTGAGTTCAATCTCGACTGTACTCTTTTCTATTAAAGGGTCCTGCGAGCATGTAACTAGTGAACACCACTATAGCGCTTGTAAATTTCTTCGCCGACGATAGTTACCAAATCAATCTTTTGGAAATTCAAAGTTTCAGTTCAAATGACTGATCCGTGTAATGGTGAAATCCCCTAGAACTCACGTTCTTCAAAATGTATTCAAACAATGGTTTGTGGAGATTTCAAGCTGATTTGCTCGGTCTCCGGTGATAACTGCAATCCTCATAATTTTGGTTAGGTATTAAATAAACATTCTGTATCTCCATGCCGGTTTTCTGCACCGCTGCCTGTGCTGCCTCTTGGAAGGTTTTGTAGAGTTTTGACGTTCAGCAGGAATTTGCTTCATTGTTTGGATTGCAATCAAAGAGGTCTACTCGCCAAAGATTTGATATTATATTAAGATATATGAACTGCTTTCTTTCTTAGAACACACACACAAATAATTCTGAAAGAACCCGTTATTTGTAGCTAGCGCCTCTTTAAGCTTAATAATTTTTTTTCATCGAACGACTAGGCAGTCCCAAAGAGAATATCAAAAGCAAGTAACTCTTTTCCTCGTTTTCTACGACGATTACGATTCACAATCGGGTGATTAGTAATGACGTAAATCCAAAGTGAAGCCGACTAAGTCAGAGAAATTAGGGTACGAAAGATTACAGTGGAAAAGAACGCTGCTTGAATCGGTTTGCACTGTTTGCACTCGATTTGTGCAATCACTGTCGCAAAATTCCGTTTAAAAAAAACCCTTAGGAACCTTTTTCTTGTAGCACACTCACTCCAGCTGGAGGGTGAACCATTATTGTTGAACCTTGAAATAAAAACGGTAAATCTGGTCCTTTTCACTTGCTTGCTCACCAGGTTTACAGTAGTCTATGAAAAAGAATAAGTTGAAAACTGTTTGATTTTGTAATCCATGTGTAAGGCTTTTAAAATTTTGTTATTATCGGTGTTTGGTTCACGAGAATGAATGAACACGAAAATCAAGTATTGAATTTGAAACTTTATTGAACGTTAGGTATTAAGGATGTATGTACGGCGAAGGAACCAGAAAAGACGGTGACGACCATCATAAAGGTGAATCGTTTACTGTTAACATTAATTTCAAAGTTTATAACCTTTCCAAATTACCCTATCTTAAAGAGAGTGTGTCATGAAGTTGACGTAGTACGGAAACCGTAGGAAACGTGTATGAGTTCGGATTGTAGATTACAGAGCCGAGAGTGGTTCCGCTGATCCTCGTCTAACCGTCATAGAAAACAGCGTGAGATTCGCTTTAAATCTTAGTTCTGAAATTCCTCGTTCTAATGATCTGGTCCCCTCAGCGACCTTTCCATTTAAAAAAAGGATAAAATCACTGGCGTATCAATCCACTTGGGATGCGACAACGCGTCTTACTGGAATTCGTAATCGATGAGGTTTTGGAACGCATGTCGGCCTATACAATGACTTGTGGGGGCCATCCGATGATCAAGTCAGTGTTTTTATTCCCCCAGACAAGTCTGGTATCAATTTACCGACCCCGCAGGGATGAAAGGCTTGGTTCGCACTAGCGCGGTTTCGAACCCTCGACCGTGTAGCTACAACGGACCTCTAACCGACTGCGCCACACCCACCCCACCTTTCCATCTGTTTTACTTGAATAAGTGGATGAGAAGGTCTCATTGATTTTCGACCGCTCGCACGTGGATGCGGCAGGTGCATGAGGGTGGCGCGTTGCAACTGATTTTATAGGGAAGATTGTCGTCTGCCACCTCTTTTCTACGATGATCACACGATCCCTAGGAGATGCGCGATGCCACGCTGGTTTTTGTAATCCACAATTCGAACTCTACATCTTCCCTTGTATTTCGTAATACGTTAATTTCGTGATTTACCGCCTCTAAGCGCAGTAAATAGGCAAAAACTGTTGTCTATCATTATTTTCAAGCTGGTCTTTTACACCATTCATTTGTATCCATGTAAGAACTTTGTAAATTTCAGGAAACGAAGATCTTTGAGGCTCACATCATCGAAAGGCAGATAACGGTGAGTTTCAAATATAAAGTTGCTCCTTATTAGTTTTACACAGCTAAATAGCCTTCCTCTACTTTAAAGGCATTACCTTAAAGGCCCCACGAATCTGGGTTGGTACGGGTTTTCACAGAAAGTGATTCCGTCCGTCTTTCCTTGTATCAGTGTAAACGGCTAACCCCGTCGTCCGTAACGCTGGTTCTTACAAGATCCTCTACTGCAGCGCGCCACCCTTGCGTTCCTCCCCCTCCAGCTACGATTCGTTTCGAAAACCCATTCGGACAAATCTTAGGCGGGGGCGGGGCGCAACTTTTGTTGCGGATTCCAACAAAAGTCGTCGTAAAAACAGCGTTCCGGGATCGTCTTTTCACTGATCCAGGGAGAGATGAACGGATTCACGCTCTTCCCACCAGTCTACGACCCCGTACTATCCGCCTGAAACACGTATCACCCCAGATTCGTGGGGTGATGCTTTTAATGAGGAAACTTCTGACTATTAGACTCCTATTCTATGTTATGCACCGAACTTGATTTTTCTACACAAGATAATAAAGGTTTTAAACTCTGAGACTGTCAGACTTGTTCTATCCAAGGTATTGGAGAGAACAAGTTTGATAGTCTCAGAAGTACATACAGTTTTTCTCAGCAGTTTTTTTTCCAGTAAGAGTATTGATCTAGATATTGTGATGTTTTGAGATATTCACATCAGGGTTAGCTCGGAACGCTCACATCGGAACGAGTCATTCATTCCAAAATCTTCTGTAATATAAACACAAACCGGTGTGAACAACTAGAGAAGGCTCACAGGTGGAACAATAAATGATAACGGAGAGTATTCTGCACGAAGCAGTACCCTAAATCAGATTAAAACGAATTTTGCCCCTTTTTACCAAGAGATGAATTACTATAATAGCTCACATGATAGTTTGATCTAGCGTGCCGTGATTCCAATCCGTAAGGCTTCCATATTACTATGTACTCAAGTTTCGAGGGACAAGAAGCCAAAAGAGTCAGTCATAGACGATTTTTCATGATCTTTGCGGTTTTCTCTCGGTGGACTTTTGAAATTACGAGTTCCGATTAATGGACTCAGTCTTTATGATAAACTTTGAAAATCTTTTTGCCTGTTCGTTCCCCTGGAGATCCTCTCCTAGGGTCACCGCGAAGATCACAGACCTTCATCAGCGTCTCATGTGCTCCCGTTGTTCGTCGATCTGCTCGAGCGTCCACCAGTAATATTTCCATTCACTCGAACGCACCCAGTGGGGTGGGGTTGCCCAGTGCCTTTTCTTTTCGCAAGGGACTTGAAGAGCACCATTGCTCTCTTTCAACGACTTCGTGAAAAGACCTGACTATGAGGTCGACGATCTTCCTGCAGTGCGTTTGATATCGCGTAGTATCCAGTGGCTCAGAGCTGTTGTCCAGCCATCTTCGTTTAAATGCACGACATCTCCTTATCACTTGCGTAAAGCGGGGTACTCCTAGCATCGGTCCTTCAATTGACCCATCTATGACGTTGAGTTTCCTTCTGGTCCCAATATGCACAGGTAGCATGTTCCCCAATCTGCTCGTTTCTTCTTCCTCAGCTCGTAAGTCAGGTCATTCATTGTGCTCAATGTCCGATTCTGATATGCACAGCTGGATAATTTGGATAGAATCGCTCTATTCTTACCTTTCAGCGTGCATGGGGCGTCAGAAATCCATCGCTTACTCACGAACATTGTTTTGTCTAGTCTCAGCGAAAGAGTGATCCTTTTAGATGTCTCATCAATTCCAATCAGCATTCGTTAAACTCGTCACCCCGCGAATCTGAGGTGGTACGGATTTCAGGTGGAGTATTCGTATACGGGATAGCGGATTATGGAGAGGGTGGTGATTCCGTCCGTTTCTTCTTAATTGCCGTAAAAAACGGCCAGGATGATGCGGCGCGTGCACAAGGCTGGCGCTCCAATCGAACTTCTTGTAGAAAATAGCGCGCCGGAACGCCCGAAGCCGAATCTTAGGGGCCGCGTTTTACGGCAATTAAACCCGTAATACCTCAGATTCGTGGGGTGATGCCTTTAAACCTGATTGACGTCATCACGACGATGTCGTCAACGAAACAAAGATGGTGTAATGTAAATACCGGCCATCAACCTTCACTCCTGTGTTATCAAGTCCAACCCTCGCATTACGTTCTCGTGTGTGGCATTGAAAATTCTGGGAGCGATTGTGCAGTCCTGCCGAATCCCCTATTCACATCAATTTTGACATTAATGCATAATAGGGAAATTTTGATCCTGAGTTCGCTATATAACTGACGAAGTATGTGTATGTAGAAAAGTCTTGCTTGTCTAAGGCCTCCATGACGGCTTCCGTCTCCACTGCATCGAAGCTTTCTTCAAATCGATGGAAGTAAGATACAGCAAAACACTGCACTCTCGCAGTACTTCTATGATCTTTGAGAAGTGTGTATGTGTTATCGTGCTAAAGTCTTTTCGAAACCCTGCTTTCTTGCATGGTTCTCCTTCATCTAGTGTTCTCTCAATTCTATTTGTTGATGTGTGAAGTGGTTGTAGGCGACAAACAGTAATCAGGTGATAGTTGTCGACGTCATATGTCTCCCTTCTCATACAGCAGCACTGTTTTGTTGACTTTCTATTGCGTTCCGACAGGTAACGAGTGAAGAGCTTCGTCAGTGCGTTGATAAGGATTTGGGACAGAGTCGTCAAATGTTCAGACTTGATCCTCACGGGATTGGATGAAGTATCATTCTTCACCGACATGATGCCATATTGGACTTTGCAAGGGAAGACGTTCGAGATGACATGTTCATCTTCCCTCAGATGGTTTAGAGGCAGGTGGAAGTGGCTGTCCAATCAAAGTCGTGATTGACCTTTTCTACTTCCCTTCTCGTTGCTGTAGTTGTGCCATTTTGGTTTCGGAGAGCAGTCATTTTTGTTTCAGAATTGGCGAATGGGCGTAATCAAATGCTCTTATCAGCCTCTGCTTCTTCAAGCGGTATTGTTGCTCTCCTCGGGGTATTTTTTATCGCTTGTTTGCAGTGCTTCGGGAGCTCGAACGTGATTTCGTAATTGCCTACAGCTCGTGCAGCTCCCTAGTGATGTATTAGCTCTAAAGTTTCCAGATGGAAACAGGTAACTCTAGATGGTTTTGAAACCCATCGTATTCATCGTGGATGTTGTCCACTCCGAAATCTTCCCAAAAGCCTACTAGAGAAGCGAAGAGGGAATGAAAGAAAAGCCTTGAAGAAGGCGATGGTCCGATCCCATATGAAACTTTAGCACAGCAACATCACTCAGCCAGCACAGCAACAACAGCAACATCACTCAGGCGACACCTTTTATAATTATGATGTGTTCAGTTTCATTACGGAATTCTCCATCGGGTGGTTCTCATGTCTGGCGTAGAGAGGACGGCTTTTGAAATTGTCAGTTCCCTGACTTTGTCCTAGTCGCCATGATGAATTCGGAAAGCCTCTCTTCCTGCTCACTATAGGCAGCGAGTCACGATGTGAAATACCTCAGACGTTCTTCTGAGGCCTACGGTGGCGTTGAAATCAGCAATTATGGCCTTGTAGAAAGTATCTAGGTAGTATTGTGATCTTCTGGGTAGAACCTCTCCAGGTCCATTTTGAAAGCTTTGAATGCTTCAACTTCTTTTTTGTAGCTTGATGTTGGATGTTGGGTAATTGTAGAAGCTGGTGTTGATCGATATTTTCTCGTCCGCAAACGTTCTATTCGTTATTTTTTTTGAAAGGGTCGATGTTCAGTACTTGTGTTGACGACGACACCGACTGCACCACTCTCTACTGTCACTTTTTTTTTGGGACCAGTTTTCAATGTCACATACGGCGTTCAGTTTGTGGCGTCGTTTGGTTCGATGAGTGAGATGACGACGTACTTAGTTGTCCTAGCTTGCATCTTTATCTTTAATAGTTGCTTCCGGTGCAAGCCTGCCTTGTAAGTACAAATCGTCATTCTAGTCCCATTTTTTTTCGACAGCCTAGATGAATCCTGAACGCTATCTCTGGGGTCAGGAGAATCTTTTCTATTAATGCGTCGTGTGCGTAATTTTAAAACACCGGACAGCCTGTTGCCTCTAGTCTCTTCTCTTACCGCCTTCTTTGCACTTCCTACTTACTTGATTGCAGACTTTTGGCTGGACCGACGTGCGGGATACGAGTTCATTATGAGTCAATCCTGGCATAGCAGAAAGAGGAAGTCCGTCCTTTTAATTTACCGGCGTTATAGGGCAGGCAACCGCTTTTCGTTTACGGTTATCCCCTTATGTGCGACTTGGGGACCGCCACCTAGCCTCGCGACTAACTGCCTGTGACTCTTTTGCAGAGGAAGAGTCGTGGCGATTAGAGACCTTAAGTTAAGAAGTCTTTAAACCACCCTAGTGCCAAACAAGCTTTTCTTAGCTCCAGGGTCGCTAGAACGATACCAGAATTGTCTGAAAGAATAAAAGCGCGAATCTGAAACATCTGTTCGCCCCCAAAGGCAAGTCATTGTAGATCTGCCCTTCACAGACTTCAAAAGACTCTAAATTGAAGTCCAATGCATACGGGCAACCCTGTAGGGATTAGCCAATGTCAACCACTTTATGTTTTCTTTATTTACCGGATAACGCCGTTGGAGCCTAAAGCTAGAGATGCTCCTGAACATCTGGGATCAGTAGGGGCCGAGTGATCGCGAGACTGCGTGGCGCATCCCTAGGTGGCGAATCGATGAACCAAAAACTGCCTTGTGCGTTCCCTAAGAAGCATGTAGATTCACGGGATGGACTTTCTGTTTCTGCCGAGCCAAAATTGACTCGTAATGTCTGCGTATTCTCATGATGGAAACATCGCTTCGTCCAAATGCCTGTGACTGAGGGGAGGCTGTTCTGAATCGTCTTCGACAAATGAGCCCCAAACACTCATCACGTGCTCGCGGTAGTGTCCTTCCCGAGTTCACTGGTCAAAGATCAAAGGTCTGAAGTCCGGAAAAAGGCCCGTTTAACAGTCTGAGGAGTCCCAACACATTTATATAGTTGATGAAAGCAAAAGAAAAAGAGATGAATGTTGGTGCTTCCGCCAAAACCAACACAAGCCTGTGGCTGAATTGTACTATAGCGACAGCTTTCCATGTACCCCAAGGCCGATTTATTTTGCTCGATGTTGTAGCATAGTCTCGGTTCATTACTCAAATCTCTGAATCCACACTCATTCACGTCAATCATATCGCAATTTCTTCCCATTATCATTATCAATTCGGTTATACCTAATATAACATTGGTATAACAAATCCTCAAACAATCACGTGCACAGGCTCACTCATTCACGGACGAGCACTGAATCGTGTCAACGGTAATGAACTGGTTTTGTTCACGTATGTACATATATTTTGTGTGATGACGCTATATAAAAGAAGAGTTTGGTGTGTTGAACCTGAATCGACTCGAACTTACGAATTTGGTGCACTTTCTTATAAACGCAATTGAGGAAATCATAGCGCTAGTTAGAGTTTGCGCCTTTAGCGCATTGGCTGTGGATCTAACATTTTATGAACTACAATTAACACATTCTGTTAAGGAAGTGGACAATTCTTGTACGAAGACGCAAAACGAAAAGGTGAGTATTGTGAAAGAAACACAAGTACTTGTGAGTAGATCTGCGAGAGACGTTACTTTTTCGCATCATTTTCACTATTCATCTATATTATGCTCTTTCCTGATCTAAATTACATTAAGCTGCAGAATTTTTTTTCCACCTTAGTTACGAAATGTCTCTTTTATGGTGTTGAAATTATAGATACCACTTGTATAACAAATCTTCAGACAAACACATATATACGCCCACTAACAGAGACCTCTTGCAATAACGCGCAATGAGCAGTAGAGTAAAGGATAAGTGCAGAGCAATGGTTCCCAAATGATACACGTGATAAAAACTCCTTCTATATTTCAAACCTAACTGAGTTCCAAGTAATAATAGAATGAAGAAAATTTTCAGTACTGTAACGATTTATTATGTACATAAAAAAGAGAGAAATCTTTCTTATAGTCTGAACGCCTGAAAAAGGTTAAGACGATCGAAGAAGATCTTCGCACTGCAAAGGAGACCGAAAAGCCAACGCAAATTGTTTCTGTCCGCGAATCGACTAAAGATTCCGCAAGCTCCGCGAACGAATCAGTTTCTAAGGTTAGTCGATTTTAATCATTTAGTAATCGCATACCTCGATTTTTAATTAACGAAATTCCACTCTACTCTAGGAAACAGTGATCCGGGAAAAACATGTTTTCGAGAAGATCGTAAGGGTGAGTCTAAAGGCATTGGGAAGTAATGTGAAAGTTTAATCAGCAAATGTATGACATGTACGCATTGACATTTGGTAAAAAGGAAAGCTTAATTGTGAATATTCGTAAGTGGGAGCTCATTATAGTTGATTACAATTAACAGCTACTACAAAACAGTGTTGTTCGAGTTCGAGCATTCAAATCCTGAATGCTTCCGGCGGTAAAAAATCCGTTTTATGGGGATCTGCGTGCACGTTTTAATCATGCTATATAATACAGAGCGACTATGCCCATCAAATTTGAGTCGATTCAGAAACCTTTCATAAAAACCCTCATAATTTTTATCAGCGTGACTAAAAAACTTGTTCCGCAAGTCAGAGCCTTTATTGAATGTGTTGTTGCCTGCAAAATTCTATCGGCCACAGTTCACATATTCTTTTAAGGAAGTGGAAGATTCGGGACCGCCAAAGGAAGTGTTGAGTACTGCGAAGGAGGCTGAAAAATCACAAATATCTGTGAGTAAAACTGCGAAAGGAAAAACATTAATTTTCCTCATCTCACCCACATTAAAACCTTTCCTGAACTAGCTTACATTAAGCAGCAAATTTTTCTTCTTTCGCAATTGAGAATTGTATACTTTATGGTGTTTTAACTAGAGATGACACTAGTATAAGAAATCTTGAGACAACCACATGTATACGTCCGCTCACAGCCTTTTAGAACTAGGCCCAATGAACAGTAGAGTAAAGGATAAGTGCAGTAATGCTTTCGAAGTGATACATGTGATAGAAATTTCTCTCCAAATTTAAAACCTAACTGAGTTCCAAGTAATAATAGAATGAAAAAAAAATTGCAGTACTGTAATGATTTACTATGTACATAAAAAAGGAGAAATCTTTCTTAAAGTCTGAACACCTGAAAGAGGTTAAGAACATCGAAGAAGATGTTCACACTGCAAAGGAGATCGAAAAGCCAACGCAAACTGTTTCCGTCTCCGAATCGGGTAAAGAATCCTTAAACACCGCGAGGCAATCAGTTTCCAAGGTTAGTCGATTTTAACCTTTTCAACCATTAACCATTCAATAATCGCATACCTCAAATTTTAATGAACGTAATTCCACACTACTCTAGGAAACAAGGATCGTGGAGAAACATGTTTTCGAGAAGACTGTGAAGGTGAGCTCAAAGGCATTGGGATATAAGTTCGGTGAACGTTTAAGCACCAGGGGTATTGACGTTTAGTAGAAAAGAAACAGTAAATTGTGTACAGCCGTAAGTGGGAGCTCATTAGTTCTGCCTGCAATTAACACCTACCACTAAAGAGCATTGTTCCAAGTGAATTTTTGTGGAAGTGAATTTGAAAAGAAAAACTATTAAGGATCGAAAAGGCTTGGTAGAGAGGGGCGTTCAAGTCCAATAATAAGTCGATAACAGTTGCTGGCGGAATTAGACTGCAAAATCAACTCTAAAGAAAGAAAAATTAAGCTAGCTTTCTTCGCACCCATATCTGCTCTGGAAAACGAGTAAGAGACATTTCCAGATAAAAAATACTCTAGCGCAGACCAAAGAAGTAGTTTGAAAAGAGTCCAGTATTGGAATTATGAGAATAAGCACGTATTGAAAAAACGATACATGGAATGAGATGAAAACAACAAAACTGACAAACATAATCGGACTCATATTTAACAACTAGGCTGACATAAAGAGGTCCTGGACGAAATTTTCTTTTTTTTAGTACTTCTTGAAGGCACATTTAGAACAGTCCTTCCCAAAATAGAGTAGAAAAATTTTCAAAACTTTACCTCAAATACCCTGAGGGGTATAGATACGCACCAATCAGTGTAAAGTAACCATGACTTAAGTTGACCAAAGTAATCTCCAGGATATTGTCTACTATGGGTTCCTACGGAGTCGTTGTCCAACAATTACCGCCAACCTCTGTTCTACTCTTCTTCATCCCTTCTTCATAGAGCACGCCCCCCAACCAACGGTTCGGTATCAGCTGAATGATGTTTTGAAAGCGAAGCCTACTGCGACTAGTCGCGAATTGTCGACGACACTTGGATGCGACTAATACACATTCATCAACCAACTTTCACAATCTTGGGTCGTATGAAATTCCACATTCCTCGTTCACTCGGACAAAGCGCCAAGGATTAGTCTCCGTAGCTTGTAGCTTCGCATACAAAGAAAAGACTTTCTCAATAATATAGTTATCAGGGATGAGGCTACGTGTGCGCGTCCCCGGGTGGCGGATAGGGGCTAATCGCGTACCAAAAGCGACCTTGTGCTTGTCCACAGACGCGGGTGGATTCAGGGGATGGACTTCCTGTTTCTGCTGAGTCAGGACTGATGCATGACATACTTGTATCCCGCACAGCCAAAAGCCTTCAATCAAGTGACTGGGAGGTGCAAGGGAGGCGGTTTGGAGTCTCCTCCAACAAATAAGTTCCACATGTCCACTCCGGGAGAACTGAAAATCTCCCAAAAACTCATGGGACTAGAGGCTTGCAACCTGCCCATGGATTTTAAAATTTCTTTGCATGACAAAGTAATAGAGAAGAGTCTCCTGATTCCGGAGGAAAGCCTGGTACGGTAGCGCCAGGAAGGACGGGGTTGCAGGAGTCATATAGGCTACCGAAACGGAAGAGGACTAGGATCACGATCTGTACTTATAACGCACGTACGCTTGCATCGGAAGCGGCCATCGAAGATCTGATGATGCAAGCCAAGAAGATCAAGTACGACGTTATCAGACTGACCGAGACGAGACGACGTCACCTGAGAAATGAAGTTGTAGAAGAACTGTTCTTAGGAAAAAGAAAAAAAGAAAGAAAAAAAAGAGGTGTTGGTGGAGTTGGCGTCCTCGTCAACACGAGTATGGCAAAAAACATCGACTCTTTCAAATAACTTACGACCCAATTCGGACGTCTGCGGATGAGAAGATGTGGTCCAACACCAGCTCTGACAATTTTCGTCGCTTACGCTCCAACATCAAGCTACGAAGAAGAAGAAGAAGTTGAAGCTTTCTATATGTGCCTGGAGAAGTTCTACCGAGAAGATCATGCCTTCTACAAGGTCATAATTGGCGATTCCAACGCCAAAGTTGGCCTAAGAAGGACACCTGAGGAACTTCACATCGGGACTACAATGGAATGACCAGGGGGAGAGGCTCTCCGAGTTCATCATGACGACTAAGACCATCCATCCATGGGATCCATGGGAACTCGCAATTCCAGAAGCCCTCTTCTCTACACTGGACGTGGGAGTCACCCGGCGGAGGGTATCGTAATGAAATAGACCAAATCATCGTCAATAAAAGGTTCTGCCTGACCGACGTCGCTGTTGTACCAAAGTTTTATACGGGATCGGACCATCGCCTCCTCCGAGGAAGATTTTCCTTCACAAGGAGAGAAGAGAAAGCCGCCAAGCTCAGAGAGCGACATCCCAGAACTATTATTAACTGGGATCTTTTCGCTACGCTAGCCGGCTTTTGGGAAGATTCCGCAATGGACAACACCGACGAGGAATACGACCGGCTCGTTGAACACCTTCACCACTGCGCGAAGAAGACTGAAACTTTTAAAACCACCAAGAGATGCTTGTCTCTCAAAACTCTTGAGCTGATACGCCAGCGTGGAGCAGCAGAGGCGATAAAGGAAGACCTTAAAGAGAGAAGAGCAGAAGTGCTGGCTGAAGCTGCAGAGACGGGGAAAAGCATCCGCTATGCCCGTCGAGACTTCGCCAGTCGCAAGACGAGAATGACTGCTCTCCGGAACTCGAAGGGAACAACCATCGAGAAGGGGGATGGAGAAAATCATCTACGACTTCTACTTTGATCTTTTCGACAGCCACGTCCACTTGCCTCCTCACCATCTGAGGAAAGATGGACATGTCATTCCAGAGGTTCTCCCGTCCGAAATACGACATACTATCATGTCGATAAGAAATCTTACGGCATCCGGTCCCGACAGAATAAGATCAGAACACCTGAAGAGCCTTCCGCCAGTACTCATCAACACCCTGGCGAGGCTCTTTACACGTTATCTGTCGGAATGCAAGGTTCCTAAACAGTGGAAGACCAGCAAGACCGTGATTTTGTTGTATAAAAAGGGATATCCACATGACATCGGCAACTATCGCCCAATTTGCTTACTGTTCGTCATCTACAAGCTCTTTACAAGAGTGATCTTTAGAAGGATTGAAAAAGTGCTAGATGAAGGACAGCCATGCGAGCAAGCATCAGGATTCAGCACGCTTGACTACATACACACTGTTACAAAACTCATCGAGGTATTATGAGAGTACAAGATGCCGCTCTGTCTCACCTTCATCGACTTGAAGAAGGCCTTCGACTCAGTTGAAACGGAAGCGGTCGTGGAAGCCTTGGACAACCAAGGTGTCCCTACTCAGTACATAAAGGTTTTTCGAGAGTTGTGCAGTAACTTCACGACCGGAATTTTGCCATTCTACGAGAACATCATCATTGACGTGAAGAGGGGGTCCGACAGGGTGATACAATTTCACCCAAAATATTCACAGCCACCCTTGAGAACGCAATTCAAAAATTGGAACGAGACGACATGGGAGTGAAAGTTGATGGTCGGCAACTACACCATTTGCGCTTTGCTGATGACATCGTACTGATAACACCTAGCATCAGCCAAGCGGAACGAATGCTGACCGAATTCGACGAAACATGTGGATGCATCGGTCTTCAGCTGAATCGACAAAAGACGATGTTCATGCGGAACGGATGGGTCTCGGATGCCCCATTCACGCTCAACGGAACGAACATATCCGAATGCACCAGCTACGTTTATCTGGGTCGGGAACTGAACATGATGAACGACTTGACCCCCGAGCTGGGAAGGAGGAGACGAGCGGCTTGGAGAGCGTATAAGAGCATCGAAGATGTAGTGAAGAAGACCAGGAACACCCGGCTCCGTGCTCACCTTCTCAACACCACAGTACTTTCTGCTTTGACCTATGCTTCGGAAACCTGGACATTTCGCAAGCAAGAGAAAGACGCAGTGAGCGTCATTGAACGCGCAATTGAGAGAGTGATGCTAGTGGTATCCTGTTTCACGCAAGTGAAAAACGGGATTCGAAGTTCTCTCCTACGTCAGCGATCGAAGATTAGAGACGCCTCCGCGTTTGCCAAGGAAGTAAAATAAGGTGGGCTGGAACGTGATGCGCTTTAACGACAACCGTTGGACCATTGGGTCGGCTGTTTTCCTGTAGTGCGCTTAATATCGTGGGGAACCCAGTCGCTCACGGCTCTGGCCCAACGGGTCCAACGGACCAGAGCCGTGAGCGACTGGGGTCCCCGCGATATTAAGCGCACTACAGGAAAACAGCCGACCCGATGGTCAAATTTTTTCGCGAAGTCCTCCAAAGAAAATTTCGATGCTCTTCATGTCCCACGCGAAAGGAGGAACCACTGGGTTATTCTGGCACGCGATCGGGACAAATGGAAGAATTACTGGCGTCCGCTCGATCAGTTCGAAGATCAACGGGAGTCAAGGTGATCAAGGTGATCAGGGATGACCGTGGGGCCCTGCATGTCATTCTAATGTGATACACCCAACTTCTGCCGTGCGGTGGACCACCTAAGAAGAAATCATGGTAGCCAACGCCAGAGATGGATTCTGTTTTGCTGTTGATGAGATTAACAAAGATTGCTATTTTCGGATTCTTTTCTGTCAGACTCACAGTGGCCGTTCAAATGCACGATACCCTAACCTCCGAAACCTGGGTGACGTTATTCGTCAGAAACACTTAACTCGCGCGACAATGCCTATCTACTTATCTTATCTATCTGACCATACTTATCTACTTCATTATAACACCTTAGGCCGCGAAGCTGGCCCCTCTGAAAACGGATGGAAATCATGTCTCATGGCGCCTATGCTTCTGACTTGGCTTCTTAAAATTACTATCCGCTTTGTACTCTTAAGCGTTACCTTCGCGAAGGAAAAAGATTAATGATCACATACATGATACATGTTCGGAATCAATGAAAACTTTATTGCAACTTTTTTCCTAACCCAACAAATCAACAGACACCACGCTAGTATGTTCGTCCATTTTCGAACACAATGTCAAATTGCGTTCTCTGATTCTGAGATCGTTGCACGTTTAAGAAGTCGCATCCTAAAAAGCACTAACCACAACCGGACTATTCATAACTCATTTCAGAACTTCCTGGGAAAACTGCAAGATATTACAATGATACTTCGAACTATGATTGGTCCCTTAATTGCTAGTGGAGAGATCCCAACACCATAAATTTCCGCGAATTTTACCTCTCAACAACAATCGAATCTTGAATGTCGCACACACATACAGTAACGAAATGGTTTTGTGAGGATTTGTTTGCATCTTTTGTTGCTATATCATAGAGAGCGGTTATAGCCATCAAAATTGAATCGATTCAGATACCGTTCATAAAAAGCTCATAATTTTTATCAGCGTGACTAAGAAACTTGTTCCGTAACTCAGAGCCTTTATTGAATGTGTTGCTGCTTGTAACATTCTATCGGCTACAGTTGACATATTCTATTAAGGAAGTGGAAGAATCGGGATCGCAAAAGGAAGGCTTGGGTGCTGTGAAGGAGGCTGAAAAATCACAAATATCTGTGAGTAAAACTGCGAAAGGAAAAACATTAATTTTCCTCATTTCACCCACATTAAAACCTTTCCTGAACTAGCTTACATTAAGCAGCGAACTTTTCTTCTTTCGCAATTGAGAATTGTATACTTTATGGTGTTTTAACTAGAGATGCCACTAGTATAAGAAATCTTGAGACATCCACATGTATACGTCCGCTCACAGCCTTTTAGAACTAGGTGCAATGAACAGTAGAGTAAAGGATAAGTGCAGTAATGCTTTCGAAGTTATACATGTGATAGAAATTTCTCTTCAAATTTAACACCTAACTGAGTTCCAAGTAATTATAGAATGAAAAAAAATTTGCAGTACTGTAACGATTTATTATCTACATAAAAAGGAAAATACTAATTCATCTTTCTTGAACAGTCGAAAGAGCATAAGAAGGTCGAAGAAGATTCTCGCACTGCAAAAGAGACCGAGAAATCGGGTAAAGAATCCTTAAACACCGCGAAACAATCAGTTTCCAAGGTTAGGCGAATTTTGGCATCTAATACTCGCATACCTCAATTTGTAATCAACGAATTTCCACTCTACTCTAGGAAACAAAGATCGTGGAAACACATGTTTTCGAGAAGATTGTAAAGGTGAGTGTAGGAGGATTCGGAAATAAATTTGATACATGTTTAAGTAGCAAAAAGATTGACATTTGTAAGAAATGCCAATTTCTTAATGCTACTTCCAATTATCAAGATTCAAAAAAGAGCATTGCTCTAATTTAATTCTTATGAGAGTAAAGTAAAGGAAAATGAACTTTCTTTAATGATATAAATTGTTTCATAGAATGGGATAACGAACATCATCATAAAAAGGTCAATTGCAAGTTGATATCATGCTCACGGGGCTGTATTGCAAGATAAGCTCCAAAGAAAGTGAAGAGCTAAAATGGCCGACTAAATGCTAAAGAAGAGGTGGAAATGGAAGTAGGACAGTAAGGATATAGGATAGTGTGCCTTATCGCAGAGAAGGTGATGAACCGTGAGATTACTGGCTAACAACCGGTAATGACTGCTGATAATGACTTCGTTCCTGATACTTTCGACTTCGTGTCTGCCTTCATGTCAATCTTCAAGGAAGTGACTGAAAACGCAATGTCGTATTGACTGCTAATGATATATTTTTGAAATGGGCCAAAACGTCACTTTTGCTTTAAAAATTCTTTTTGGCAGTCCTTTTTTTTTCAAAACGCAAGAATGAAGCAAAGTAACAAGTCGAAATATTCCGGAGGTTACTTAAAAGATAATACTTCTCTTCCTCGTTGGAAATCGCTCCAGTGTTATCTTGATTGCCTCTATCAGTCTGCTCTGAAGGCTATCTTTTTTTTAGTAGGTGTGAAATAGAGTGCTAAGCTGACAAGACGGAGCATCAGCAGCACACCATCAGTTTTTTTCTTGATTAGCCGAAATGACCGTGTTTCCGTCCTTAGCAACGCGAGAAAGAGACAATTTGTGTTACGATTCATTCATGCATTGCAATGATCATTCAGAACCTAATCCTGAGCTGTAAAATTTCAACAGGAAACTGAGGAAAATGCTGAATCAGAGGCGTCTTCGAGTAAAGCAAGTGAATCAGCAAATGAGACAGGAAAGGCGGTGTCCGTATCGACGAAAGACGATCAATCACAGTCAAAACTGGTATCCGAACAAAAACCAATTAGCCCTCTTGTTGTTCAGGTGACTGTTTTTGTAATAAAATTGCCGGTTGAATGCGGAATTCCAGTTTAATTCACTTTCTTTAGGAAAAACGGGTAATAGAAACACGCACAGTGGAACAAGTCCTAAAAGTGAGTTCAATTCAACTATATGGCTTAATTACCTGACTTAAAGGCGTCACTCTACGAATCTGGGGTGGTACGGGTCTCAGGCGGGTACGGCCTATAGGGGTCGTAGATTTTGGGGAAGAGGGAGATTCCGTTCAACATTGAAAACCCTTTCGGACGAATCGCAGGCGGGGGCGGGGCGCAAAGATTGCGCGTTGGAACGGAAGCCGTCATTGCTGGATGCGACTCCAAACCGCCCCCTTGCACCTCTCAGTCGGTTGATTGCAGGTTTTTGGCCGGACCGGCGTGCGGGTGGTATTATGAGCCGATTCTGACACAGCAGAAACAGAGAGTCCATACCCTGAATCCACCTGCGTCTCAGGGGAGGTAAAAAATCGCCTTTGGTCCGCGAATAGCCCCCTATCCGTCACCTGGGGATGCGCCACGTAGCCTCACTACTAACCGGATGTGTTCCCTCTAATGAGGGAGATCCGTGGGCGGAATCACCCTATTCCCCACTATCCACGACCCCGTATAAGCATTACCCGCCTGAAACCGGTACCACCCCAGATTCGTGGGGTGATCCCTTGAATCGGCGGACTGATATTAGCACCCAGCGCGATTGCTCGCATCCCCGTTGAGGTGTACCGTCCTTAAACATAGCTCTTTCTAACCTTTTCGACCTACGTGAGAGTTCGCACCGAATCAATCCATTTGTCGCTTTTCCATATACTCAACAACGTAGCCATTTTAATGTTGCTTTCATAGAAAATTGCCTCTGTCGTGGAATAACCTGAGAGGATGCATCAGTAATTGGTTGCTGAAGACTGCTGTTCAGTGCTATTCAATGCTAATTTTATGTGAATTGCGGTGCAGAGAACGAAACATCAGAACTGAATCAAAAACTAATAACAAACTAATAATCGGAAACTTTGGAACTTGAAAGAAATCCTCTGAAACTTCAAAAAAAAAGACAAGAAAAAGTATCTCCATCGCTCAAGTGCACCAGATTGAGCAGTATCAGTTTGTTTCCAATAAAAGGGATCTGGAAGCTTTGTGGATGCTTTACAAGCGTGCTTGTTCGCATAATTCCGGATAGCAAGTGGTACGTTTAGTGCTGAGGTCGTATTCAACATCTAGTTTCACTGAGATACGCCTGTTAATTTCCCATCTGCTATTTTACTCAATCTCAAGGCGTATAACTCACAACGTATGTAGTAAATCAGTGGACATTAACTGTGATCGCCATGATAAAGGATAAAGGATAAAGTTTCTGGCCTTAATCAATCCGCTTGGGATGCACCACCACGTTCACTTCAATTCAGAATCGGTTGAGGTTTACGAACGTGTAACTAGCCTATACAATGACTGCGCTGGCTGGCCGATGTGTCACGTCAGTGTTTTTATCCTCCAAGACAAGTCTGGTAGCAACATATCGACCCTGGAGGGATGAAAGTTTTGATGAGCACTAGGGCGGATTCGAACCTCCAATCGATCGTGTAGGAGGCGGAACCTCTAACCGCTACACCACACCCGCCAACCGATATGACAACTATCGCGAATGTGGTGCAGAGCCCGTTTAATACAGCGGTCGTGCTGCTCTAGCAGGTTCGATTCGCTTCCGTTCAATCTTCGATAGGGTAACATACATAGCAGTACTATTGCCGTATTTATTAGCCAGTGTGGTTGCTGTCTAGGATTTCTGTTTCGGCTGCACGCTATGTGGAACCTCAACTCAACAGTCTTTGGAGGACCTTGGCTAGCAAACCATATTCTTTTCTCTATTATTCTGCTCCCTATTCTTTGCTCAATCCTACCCTTGATCCAGTAGTTGTTCCGTTGCTCTCCAAGCTGGCGGAAATGTTTTGTGAACGTAGATCAATGATAGATTAACGACGCAGATGAGCTTGAAAACATGCCCTACATTCCAGTAGTTCATTGCCATCAAACACATGTCCATTTTGGCATCATTAACTTTTTTATGGGGCCCATAAATACCCAACACTGACATAAGTGTAATAGTCGCCCCTAGCTATCATCAGGAGTCATGAAAGTAAGCGGAAGATCTATAGGCTGTGATCGACCAATGCGACATTTATAGTTGGGTCAAAACGACATTAAGCACGGACCG
Organism: Necator americanus; assembly: GCF_031761385.1. Lineage (NCBI taxonomy): Eukaryota > Metazoa > Nematoda > Chromadorea > Rhabditida > Ancylostomatidae > Necator > Necator americanus. The sequence continues at coordinate 7,548,727 of NC_087372.1, read as the reverse complement.
TTACGCAAGTGACCGCGCTCGGAAGCGGTGCGGTCGAGACAGCGGTTGGAATCGAGGTGGGACCATGGCGAACTGCAGAGGTAAGAGGCGGCAGTGAGGGTCCTTACGCGATCCCAACCGCTACGCTCCACCGCTCCGCCTCGAGCGCAGCCGCTTGCGCAAATGTCCGTGCTTCATGTCGTATTGATCCGACTATACTCCACTTCAATTTGTGTCACAGTCATAAGTGTGAGCAAAAGCAAGCAAGAACCTCCTCGCACTAGCGATGGGTGATCATTAAAGGCATCACTCCACGAATCTGAGGTGGTACGTATTTCAGGTGGAGTATTCGTATACGGGATAGTAGATTATGGAGAGGGGTGTGATTCCGTCCATTTCTTCCTAATTGCCGTAGAAAATTGCCCGGAAGATACGGCTTCGAGCGTTCCGGCGCACCATTTTCTACAAGGAGTTCGACTGGAGCGCGCCAGCCTTGTGCACGCGCCGCATCTTCCGGGCCGTTTTCTACGGCAATTAGGAAGAAATGGACGGAATCACTCTCCATAATCTACTATCCCGTATACGAATAATCCACCTGAAATACGTACCACCTCAGATTCGTGAGATGATACCTTTAGCATCTGGCTAAAGGAACATCTTGATCACGACTGAATGTCGCGACAGCATCCTGAACACGACTAATTGAGATGTCAAAGACCGCTAAAATGATGCTACAAAAATCACGAATAATATAAGGAACACATCAACCTGCACAAAAACGACCAAACGTACAATAATCATCACATAGAGGACTTCGAAGACCGAGTTCATAGAACGGCACTCTATATCATACGCTGAGAAATAATCTTGAGATGAAATGCTCAAACATATCTGTTTCGAAGCAGGATCCCATTTTCTTCGATAATCAATTAATACATCTCAATGGCAGCGGAATTTTTATAGGAGAAATTTTAATATGTTTGTTTTCAGGAAGAAGATGATGTGAAAACTGCTAGGGAACCTGTAAGATGCTTTGCTGTGTTTCTCTTTGTAAGACGTTGAAATAACTTGCGTTGTTCTCTTGCAGGAGGAAAAAGTCGTTCAAACCATTGTGACTCCTTCGAAAAATGTAAGATGTATTTTATGTCTTTTTTCTTTCTTTTTTTTTGAAGAAACCATCAGATTTTACTTTTGCAAACATATGCGTTCTGCTACATCTCAATGAGAAAAATAAAATAAGTAGTAGTCAAAATATGTAGGTTAACCAGGCATTCAAGTAGGCGTGATCTCTTACTTGATTGAAATGTTGGGGTCAGTTTCCGGTGATGTTCGTATTTTTATTTGTGATTATTTATTTATTTTACTTACTACTTACAAAAAAGTGCAAGATCTTATATCTTTAAAAAAATCTTCTTACGAGAAATCAATGATTTCTAGGTTGAGAGTAGTACTCGAACAGCTGTGCATTCGTCTACAACTTCTGTAAGCATATGATCTATCTTTCTATTTGTTTTTTTTCCAAGCTTAGAGAAGTGCAAATGAACATGTGATGTAACACGTGATGTTTTTGTTTCAGAAAGGAGGATCCAGGAGAAAAAAGACAGTTGTGGTAAGTTTAAAGGTGGAAATTTTACATTTCAGGATTCATTCAATTACAGAAAATACTTGTTGCCGGTGTGAATCATTGGAAACTTACCGAATTCCTTTGCACACTTCAATTCGATCTCTCAAAAAAATTCAATTTTTTCCCTTGTTCCCTCGGTATTTTGCTCTGAGAAAGTGATTTGTTTCACCCCAAAATTAGACATTGTATTTAATGACGGCGATTTCATATGATTTTTCGTGCAAAAGGAGAACTATTTCAAAAGAAAAACCTCAATATCATCGTGGAGGCTAATTCTAACTATAAGCATTCAATGTATGAAGTTAACTAAAACGTATACCGTCTTGCGAAACATTTCGACGAGATTACTGCCGATGTCAGTTCATTTTAACTGCGGCTGCACTCTCTTTCTTGCTCGATTCGGTCGAAGAGGTGCTAGTAATTTAGTAATTAGTAACTAAACTAAGTAAACTACTTAGTAACTTCCATTTCTGCTGATCATTTGCAAGATCCACCAGTGTTTTCAGCGTTCGCAAGGAACACAAAGAACATCAAATTCTTTTTTTTTAAACTTTAAGAAGAGGTTTGACCTCTGTGTCGGCGGTTTTCCTGTCCCTGTCTGTTTTTCTGTCCTTCTTCCTGACGAAGCACAATTCAAATATCATTTTGGGAATGCGGACCTCTTTAAAAAAATCCAGAAATGAGCTATTAATGACTCCGAATTGCTCAATCCTTCTCAGAATGTAGCCTCCTATACTCGCAAGAATCACAGATTGGGGAAACGTAAAGTTGCGTCATGTGTTTGAAAACGTGCGAAGATTGCAGCATAGGCCTGGTTGCTTCTTTCGAGAAGGGCAAAATGAGCATCAGATCTTACTTTGAATGACTAACTGGAAAAATCACAGCAGCGGGTCTTGTATTGCTCATTATATCGTGCTGTACCCTTTCCCTCACTGCTTGGATGCAACGATTAATGTTGGAACCTATCACGTGCAGTCCCCACTTTATTTGACTTCCCTTGCCCTTGGTCCGGCTTTCGTGACTTTCACCTGTTTTCTTGGGACATAGCTTTGAAACCCCTTGTTCAGTTGCGTGAATCTGAGGCAGTATCTTCCTTCTGATGGAGTTTTCAGTTGCGCGCACGGCGTATTTTTGTCCTGTATGTAAAGCGCCCTGGCTGCTGAAGCGTAGCTCAAAGCAAAAAAAAACCGGTAGTGTGAAAAAAGATATCTACGGGGCAGGGTGTTCTTGGTTTTCTTCGCTGAATCCTTGATGCACCTATGCGTTCCCCGAACTGCGCGTTTCCTCCTATAGGGCTAAAAGTTTTCGTAGTTCACATGTTCACTTTACATGTATAGATATAAACGGCTTGAATACTCGGACCTATTCTTTCCATTGAGAGTGAATAAGGCTCTAAATCCTGCCAATTTGCCGTGAATGTGTTCTGACCAGGCTGAAAACCGATCTGTCCATATGTTCGTCCAGCATTTGTCCCGCTTAGTTGATGTTTGATGCTGGCAGGACGACATAATGAACGGTGTAGCTGCCGACCATCAACCTTCACTCCCATGCTGTCCCTTTCTAGCTTTCGCATTGCGTTCTCAAGAGTGGCCGCGAATATTTTAGGTGAAATTTTGTCACCCCGTCGGGTCCCTATTTTCACGTCGATGGTGATATTCCTGTAGAATGGCGAACTTCGTGTCTGGCGTGTTAATTTACTATACAAATTTCGAAGTACCTTTATGTACTAAATAGGGATGCCCTGGTTGTCGAAACTGCCATGTCTCAACTGAGTCAAAGGAATTTAAGACGACAAAGGGGAGACTTAGCTGCATTTTGTACTCTCGTGATACCTCGATGAGTTCCGAAACAGTGTGATTGTGGCCAATCCTGTTGAATTCCTCTTTGAACCCTTGCTTTGAATTGAACCCTGCTTGCTCTCATGGCTGTCCTTCATCTAACACTTTTTCAATCCTTCTAAAGATCACTCTTGTAAAGAGCTTGTAGATGACGAACAGTAAGCAGATTGGGCGATAGTTGCCGATGTCATGTGGATATCCCTTTTTATACAACAACATCACGGTCTTGCTGGTCTTCCACTGTTTAGGAACCTTGCATTCCGACAAGTAAAGTGTAAAGAGCCTCGCCAGAGTGTTGATGAGCATTGGCGGAAGGTTCTTCAGGTGTTCTGGTCTTATTTTGTCGGTACCGGGTGCCGTACGATTTCTTACCGACATGATAGCATGTCGTATTTCGGACGGGAGAACCTCTGGAACGACATGTCCGTCTTCCCTCAGATGATGAGGAGGCAAGTGGACTCGTCGGTAAACAACTTTCACCTTTCAACCTTCCCATGTCATACTATTCCAATCCTCGCTGGACGTGCATGGCAAGCACATCGCAATGTGGTCGCCGTTAACCTCTCACCCACACTTGCGAAACTGCTCCGCCTCACCTCCGACTTGTTGTGGTGTTTTTGTTGAGCGTGATCCGATACCGGGATATTTGTTGGTTTATTTATTTAATTGATGAAGCAAAGCGAACACAGAAAAAGAAATCGCACTAATGTTTCATAGGTTCTTTGACGGAGCCAAAAGCATCAAAAGCCGACACGTCAAACCATTCCTTGCCAAGTGAACGTGAAGAAATCCTCGCGAAGATCATCGTCCTAGATCCTGGATCTAATACCCGTACTGAGTGTTCGAAATTTGAACAGCGGATCTTTGCAGAAAACTTTACACTTTTCTGACTTTCATTTTGGTCTCTTTTCAAGCAAATCAAATCCCATCCCATTTATCACAGAAATATACAAGTAGTAACTGAGTGGAATCGCGCTTTTTAAAAACTATGTTGTGAAAATTACGCAGCAGCATATCTATCAATGAAGAAATCGTGAATTGAGATTGTACTTTTGAATTTTTCCTGAACTTTTTTTTATTCCTCTCTATTTTTCACATAATGTTTTTTTTACTCAACTAGCAATATTCTTATGTTACAGCAGAGGGAGGTGGTTGAAAGACGCCAGATCGAAAGAATCGAAACGGTACGCTTCCACTTCATATGTTCAAGTTCAATCAAATTTGCTGGACTTTTTGTTGATTGCTATGATAGAAAAAAGAGGAGAAACTTTATTATTTCAGGAAGAAGATGAAGATAAGTCTACAGCAACTGAAACAAGCACACTTGTACGTTTAGGGGATTCTTCAGTTCTCTGACATTTCGCATGAAAACTGCGGCATCTTAGGGATTGATATTTCAAACAGTATTCCGAAAACTAAATTATTTCAACTAGCTACCTAATCTTTTTCATGGAGCGTTTAAGAAAGCTAGTTCAAGTTAGCGTAGCGTACGAAATTTACGTACATATTGTGAAAATCGCATGGGAAATGTGGTTTGGGGCGCAGTTACGAATAAGAGCGCAGTCCCGCTCAGTGTTACCGTAGTCCTAAAAAAACGGCGTTTTGCCCTGCAAGTTAAGTTAAAATGTGCCCAGTTGTACACATTAAGCTCCCCTCATCAGTATATTCATTGACTTTCTTTGAATACGCCACTGAGGAGACCCCATTGATGTTCGGCCGCGTTCGCGTGGATGCAGCGTGCACAAGGGTCCCAATTTATCTCGTGAGCACAAACGTTTCCAACGTAAACTACACCCCAAACTCCATATTTTCCAACACGTCTTCCCTCCATGTGCGTAAGTTTCGTAAGACGCTGAAGAAGAGAAGAAGAGTTCTCACAGAGACAGACTCCTATAGATTAGAATTTTATTATTTTCGCATTTGGGAGAACAGATTGGAATATCTTAGTCGACTTAAAGGCATCACCCCACGAATCTGAGGTGAGACGGATTTCAGGTGGAGTTTTCGTATACGGAGTTAGTAGATTGTGGAGAGGGGGGTGATTCCGTCCATTCCTTCCTAATTGCCGTAAAAAAGACCCACTGAGGAGACCCCATTGACGGCCCGGTTCGGAAAATGCGGCGCCGCACAGGGCTGGCGCGCTCCAATCGAACTCCTTGTGGAAGATAGCGCGCCGGAACGCTCGAAGCCGTATCTTCCGGGCCGTTTTCTACGGCAATTAGGAAGAAACGAGCGGAATCACCCTCTTCCTTATAATCTACGACCACGTGTACGAATACTCCACCGGAAATCCGTACCGCTCCAGATACGTGGGGTGATGCCTTTAACTGGAAATTGAGTTATTCGGAATATCTCTATATTTTAGGAACAAACAGTACAATCGAGTCTTGCTCCACTTCCACCTCTGGGTGGACTTGTAAGAAATTTCTTTTTTTCTCTTCTTTCTCTTGTTTTCGAAATATAACAACAGTCAGAGCTGGTTCCCTCGTCTCTTTATCATTCTTAGCCAGTTCCTATCTTTGTTTTAGATGTTTGGTTCGTATTTTAGACCTCTGACTATCAACGATATAGGTTTTTACTAGTACAACTAGGTTTCGATTTCATCAGCCATCTCGGTCTGGTCGGCCGTTTTCGGACCCAAACACTCCCCAGGGTATCCCGTAACTTGCGAATTTTAGATTGAGGAGGATCTTGTCAGAGAGAACTTCTTTTGGATAATGGCGGCATGTTTGAGATGTTGTCCATCAATCCACATATGCTAGTTGTCTGTTTTCACGACAGAGCTGAGAATAAAAAGTGTGCACCACTTCTCATATCTACACGATATGTATGAGTTTGACAAAACCCATTAGACATTATCCCTTACGGAACGACGGGATGACATATCCCGTCCTCATTTAACGTTGGAAAAGAGGAAAGCGCGAAGCAGCACTTGACAAGTGACAAGTAGGTCGCTTTTTTGGGCAGTACCGATCAGCCCCTGACCACCGATAGCACTCTCGTTCCCGATATACACTTCAATTCCACGAAAATATGCAGTTCAAAACTTTGTATGATTATAGATTTTGTTGATTGAAAACGTTTACTTTTAGGTAGGCGAAAATGTCGAACAACAAAGCACAACACAACAGGTAAATATTTCCTCAACTTTTTGATTTCTTCAATACAAATTTCTTACATTACAAATATTGAAACCCGGAATTATTTTACAGGGGGAAGAAGTACGAAGAGAAACTGAGCAGGTAAGTCTATTTTACTTTTTACCGTTTAGAAAAAGAGTCGATGATTGTATTTGTGTATTTTTACAGGTTCAAGAAAAACGACTACGAAGACCATCCAAGCGAGTAAGTGTATTTCAATATTTATTGTTTAGAAAAAGAGACGATTGTTGTTGTTTTCGCAGGTTCAAGAAGTACAAAAACCACCTGAGCGCGTAAGTATATTTTAACGTTTACTGTTTTGAAAAAGAGGCGATTGTATTTGTATTTACGTTATGTTTGATAGTGTATTCGTTGTATTGCAGTGTGTAATGGTGCCGGAATTGCTGGTGAGAAATCTGACATCTTTTTTTTCCCCCAGAATTCTTTTTTTTTTCCTTAAAAGTTGTTTTACATGCCTGTTTTAGAGAGAAGACTCTTCCAATAATCTTCATACTGTACGTGTTTTAAAGCGTTAGCGCACATCTATGCATAATTTTAAACTATTTTAAAGAGTATTTGTGATAAATTTACGAAATTTAATTTTTTTTTCTCTCAAGGCAGTTGCACCATTGAAAACAGCCCTTGCTCCTACAGAATCTTCTGCTAGGTCACCGGATGGGTAATAAAGTTGTTTTGTTTTTAATATGATGTTTGAAATGTTAAATGCTTTAATCATTTAGTTGGGCTGGGGGAAAAGCTGGGACTGAAGGTGAAAAAGCTCAAAAAGGCCAAGAATTGCGTGTTGTTGATCAGGATGCTCAATCACCACAGGGTAACTTGTTACTGAGTCTATCACCAATAGTTCCTTGAGTAGTTATTGAATAACCATGTCAGGATTGAAAAAAGCGGTATTCTGGTGAATTGAAAGGGAGCTAATTGAAGAAATCAGTGCAGTTTACCTGAGAATCGTTAACTCTAGTCGATGTATAACCACGTAAACTTAGCAATAAAAGATAAAGCCTACACGAGTGTTTTCTCAGCCTTGAAAAGAACTGGAAATTGTGAAATCCTAATTTCTTCCGGTGCTAACCGAACTCGAAGTTCAATCTTTCCCACTATTTGACTCTATTCACAGCCGTTTTCACAGCATCTGCCCTTAATTCGCTAGAATACACTCACCGCACGTCGCAACAACGGATTTCCGCTGGCTCAGCTGTTTCTTTTTCTCTTTGTCTAAAAATATCTATGGTGGTACGGATTTCAGGTGGAGTATTCGTATATCGAATCGTAGGAGAGGGGCGTGATTCCGTCCATTTCTTCCTAATTGCCGTAAAAAACGGCCCGGAAGATACGACTTCGAGCGTTTCGGCGGGCTATTTTCTACAGCGAGTTCAGTTGCACCGCGCCAGCTTTGTGCGCGCTCCGCATCTTCCGGGCTGTTTTTTACGCCAATTGGCAAGAAATGGACGGAATCACTCACCTCTCCATAATCTACGATCCCGTATACGAATACTTCACCTGAAATCCGTTCCACCTCAGATTCGTGGGATGATGCCCTTAAAAGAAGTGAAGGAAGTACAATCAAATACTTAGTGGAACACTAGATATTGTGCAACGGATCTGTTGTAGGGCGCACTAAGCTGAATTCCAAAAAAAAAAAGAAGATTTTGGTGCAGGGTGTGACAGAAATAACCTCATATTTCAGAGGAAGTTGGAAAAATAATACGAAGTATTACCAGAAATTTCTTATATCCCAAATGTAGATGTAAAAAATCTTTCACTTTAAGTTTGAAAAGTTATAATGTCCAAGCGGTGGCCATGACCATTGATACACATTTGGACCCTTTCCTTGAAAGTTTCCCATCAACCTCACTAGCACGTCGAGCGAGATTTCTTCAATTTTTCTTGAATGGACCCGCTTATGGATGGGACAAGGTTCGTGATTGATGTTTGAAAACTTCGCGCTTGGGGTACTACCAAAGAAAAAAGCTACAGCGACTACAGCGGACTACAGAAAAAGCTACAGCGGTCGCAATGTTTCCGGGTGTTCTTAAACTTTTGAGACGTTTGCGAGGTTTTCTCTACAGGAGAGATCCTGCTGCGCTTACTCCTTGAACACACACACACACACAGGAGAATCGTTATCCAGTCTGGAACACGCGTAACGTAATAACGCGAACACGTTAACCGAACCGCTACCGAGGTGACCTCTGCCTCGCAATCACAGATTCGTTGCTCACAAAAAAAAGCCTCCACTTTAAAGCTTCGATCAGCAGCCGTTCACCTCACTGTGGACAGGCCACGGTGACTGATAATTTTATTATGCGCCCCATCTAAACAAACGGGCCCCTCTACCTTCCTCAGAGACCTCACAGTGATTTTTCGAAATGTGTGAGTGGTTTCTGCCATACCCTTCAGATGCAGGATCTATGGGTACCTGTGTATCCGTGCGCCTCTCACTTCCTCATGGGCTTAGTACTGAACCAACTTTTACGTCGGAGTCCTGGATTATTTGTGTGAGAGGAAGCAAAGAATGAGTGAATGACTATCCAGTGTAAGGTTCATGAGAGAAGAAGAGAGTTAAGGAGGAAAAAGAATAGATAGAAAGAAGGAAGGAAGAAAGGAAGGAGAGAAATTGGTCCTTTCCTTCCCATATTTACGTTGTCGTTTGCAGTCAGCCAATATCGCTTTCGTTTTGTTAAACCAATGGTTGTACTGGCAGATATTAACGGAAAGATTTACCGACTCACTACACACTACACAATTGAGGTATTCTCATTTTTAATTTCTTGGTCCTAGCACACATAAGTCCACAGTTAATTTCTTTTCCTAAATTTTTGGTTTTCCAAACAATTTTGGCGATGAAAGTTTTTATAAACCCAAGAAGAAGCAAGATTATTGCTACTTTTGTCCGGAAAAAAGCAGAAAAGGTATCGTTGATGAATTTTCAGACTGACCGTCCAAACCTTGACTTTAAACCATTATCCATCAAGTTCGACGGACAACTCCTATGGGAAAAATGGGCGGAAATATCACAAAAGATTGAACTTGATACGGTAAATCAAAATTCATAGAAGAAACACATTTCTTACTTATTATCAGATAATTGACTATTTGCAGGTAACAAGTTGCTCCACCGGTCATGGTACAGTCACAGAAAATACCCCGATAAATTCGGGAGGAAAATGAATCAGGGTAAATTGTACGATGGAAGATGCAATTTTATTCAGCATGCGCGTACTTATCCGATTTCTGTGAATAAAGTTTATTACCGGTGCAACATAGAACGTTTGCGGAATTGTTTTTCGACGGAATAGCGGAATTTCTGAAGACATTTGCGAAATCTTGGTCATCCTGACGTTTTTCTAATTTTAACCGAGGGAGAAATGTCAGAGATTGGTTTTTTTGTCTCACAACAACTTGTCAATTAACATTTTTGTGAGAGAAAAAATGGAAAGAAGATTGTGTTTTCAAACAATTCGTTTTTTTTCTGTTCTTTTTTTTTGCTGGACAGGATTATGCTGAAGCGATGATGTCGTGATGAGAACAGAACGTCTCCTATGTTTGCTCGAACGACCGCAACGCGTCCGCAGTAGCCTCCCAGTTCCACTTTCTTGTGGATCAACGTGTTTATGTTTAGTGTTTTTATCAAAGACGCTAAATTTCCAGTTAGGTCTGAATTTCACCATCTTAGTCCTGTGCTCCATTTCCTGTCGGGTCTACCGTAAGCATATCGTACTAGGACCAGTCAGAAACAGCTGATAGACAGGCAGACAGTCGTATACACACATACACATACGCACATATATACATATACACATAAACATGCACACACACCTTAACCATAAATCTAAGTCTCTTACAGAACTGTGAAATGAATTTTGTGAATCAGAATAAAAGTAAATAAAGAGTAAATGATTATTCAGTAAAATTGCTCTGTGCGCAAACGTTACTTGGAAATCTCTTTTATCCACAAACAAGTCGTATACGATTTTATTTGCGCCCGACGACACTTCATCCAGGAAAATCCACGGCGTTAGCATGATTTGAAGAATTTTCAGATAAATGAAGAGCGCTCTTAAGCATTCGTAGAAAAAATTTCTTATCCACCAAGATGGCGAAGAAGAAGCTTGGAGACTTTATTGTTGTCAATTCAAGATCTTTTAAGTATCCTCCATTGTTCATCCGGCAATAACATCCCCCAGGAAGACCTCTTTCCATTGTTCCTGCTCCTCTCAATTAAGCCTCTCCGACATGCTAAATTGTCAATTTTTCATAGGGTTCTGTGGAGAAATCAGCAAAGATTTCCATCAATTCATTCAATTTGAATCTATTTTTAAATGAACGATCAGAAATTATGATTAATGATGGATTTTCTAATCCCTGTTGCAACGGAGGCGCAGGACTAACTGACTTAAATAGTTTTTTTTTCTTCTACATAGAGTAATTCCTCAGTCTTAGAGGCGCGACACTTTGAACGTCTTCTGTAAGAACTACTGAGGGATTTTGAGAAAGCTGATCGTTGAAAATCAGGGAATTGTAAAGCCCTGTGATAAAAACGCCGAGATTCTTCTGGAGATTCATAGCACTTTATTTCCATTTTGTTTCATCCAAAAATCCAGTCAAATTTCGCACAGTGTTTTCGGGAAAATCTAAAAATTCACAATAAGTCCTATAATTCTGCTACTTCCTCTTTCCTAACAGAAAATACAGAAATTTGTATTAAATTATAGCGAGTTAGAGTTGTTATGATTGTTTGCTCCTTTGTAAGTCCACAGAAGCGCCGACATAAATAACTCCTTTAATTTTTGCGGTTCATTTAGTTCAAATCTGCGTAATTCCATCGTATTCAAGCCAAGTGGTGCGAGAAAATAGGATGAGTTGCTATGGTGAGTTGGAGTGAAGCATTTGGATATGCTAGTTCTTCTTAATCATTCTCCTCCTCACTTCCTTGTCAACAATTTATTTATCCTAAAAATAACGATAGGATAGAATCGTTTAGATTATTTTCCAAGCAAATTCCACGTCTTAAAGGCATCACCCCACGAATCTGAGCTGGTACGGATTTCAGGTGGAGTAGTCGTATACGGGATCGTAGATTAGGGAGAGGGGGTGATTCCGTCCACTTCTTCCTAATTTCCGTAAAAAACGGCCCGGAAGATACGGCTTCGAGCGTTCCGGCGCGCTATTTTCTACAATGAGTTCGATTGGAGCGCGCCAGCCTTGTGCATGCGCCGCATCTTCCGGGCCGTTTTTTACGGCAATCAGGAAGAAATGAAAGAAAGACCCACCTCTCCATAATCTACGATCCCCTACACGAATGCCCCACCTGAAATCCGTACCACCTCAGATTCGTAGGGTGATTCCTTTAAAAAGGAGTTTCTGAGGATACCGTTCAAGGGAACGGTGATCTCCAATTCTTCAACTAGAGGCACTTTGTAAACCCTCGGAATCGCCTTCTATTTCCGTTAAACGCCCACGAATGAGGCAGGAAACACACCTTTCCGACGTGATATAATCAGTTGCTAAAAAATTGGCTTAAATGAAGAGGACGACCGAAATTAAACAGATTTGATGAATTTTTTTGCTCAAAACATCCGGAAATTGTTATCAGTATGCAATAAATAATTATTGACTTAAAAAGCGAATCCTGAATTTAATTTCTGTTCCGAATTAAGGTTTTGTGTGGAAACTAGGGGCGGGTGTAGTGTAGCGGTTAGAGGTTCCGCTTCCTGCACGATCGACGATCGGAGGTTCGAATCCGCCCTAGTGCTCACCAAGCCTTTCATCCCTTCGTGGTCGACGAACTCTAACAAAAATTAGAGTTTTTTTTTGTTCGACCTCATTGAACCATTTCATTCTAATTATTAAAACAAAAACCATTAGGAAAACCTTTATTTATTACATTATAAGAGTTGTTCTATAGTGAAAACTACAATAAATATAATATAGACTCGTCTGGGAGGATAAAGACACTGAAACCTTGACACATCGGCTGGCCCCAGCAAGTCATTGTATAAGCCAGTTACACGTTCGTAAACCTCAAACAATTCTGAATTGAAATGAACGTGGGGGCGCATCCCAAGCGGATCGTTAAAGCCAAACACTTTATCCTTCATCCTTTATGGGAACCAAGCTAAAAGGATAATGTTTTCATAGGTGCTTATCGCTGAAGAAAAAACACTGGGTTTAGGAAATGAAAAATGAGTTCAATTGAGCTCATTTATTAGATTAAAATATGCGGTTGAGCGTGAAAAAGAAAAAGGAAAGCAAAAGAAAGAAATAATAGAAATAATGGATGAAATCTTGCAGCAATCCTTACTTCAACAAATTTTTTCTATTAATACATTCTAAAGTCACTTAATGGGATGTGTTTGAATGTATTTCCCCTCGCTTTCAATAATTAAATATAACGTGTTTTCTTTTCGTTAAATTAATTATCCGAATCCTATATAACTTTGGTCGTTTTTGCGTCGGAACACAAGACCGATGGTCTCAACGAGAAAAACAGTTTCATTTCTAATTCAAAGTCAAACAACAAAGAACGAATCATGTATAGAACTCGGATAATACGTTGAGAAAACATGCACTGAAAGTTTTCTCGCGTTTTTTTTCGTATACCGAAAGATAAGCTTCTGAACAAATATTTCTTCTTAAAAAAAACCTCCTTGGTAGAGTTCGAGGTTTACCCGTCTGCATTAAATATTGTCATTTATTCAATGAACGCGAAAATGTGCAAAGTATTCGAGAAAAGGAGAAAAAGGTAAAGAAGGAAGCCAATTTCATTAAAATATACCATATTTATTTTACTTTCTTGAATTTGCCTACCGTTTCGATGTAGAGATGTAGAGTGATGAGGCGAATTGAGAGAATAAATCACTAATGGCTTTGATTTTTTTTTTCCCTAGGCTCTGACGAAGGCGATAACGCCGAAACGTCATCTGTAGTTCAATAAAGACGATCAATACCTATCTTAGCTACAGCTGAAGAAAATCAATTTAAAACTACGTTTCAACACTGAGAAAACATGCATTCAAAGTTTTCTCGCGTCGTTTCAACATGCTGAGATTCAAAGACAGTCCTTCATGCATCTGCTGCACACTCTTTCATCTCGCGGGCGGAAATATAGCGAGAACTATATTTTACTTTGTACATTTTACTATATTTTAACTATATTTTAACCATATATTTTAACTATAACCTTATATTTAAATTTTAATTTAATTTTAACTATATATAATGTTCAATTATAACTTTATATTTTAACTATATCTATATTTTACTTTAGTTTATATATACTTAAAACTATATTTTACTTTCCTCTAATTATAGGACGAGGATCCATAGGACACTTAGAGTGAAATATGTATGTCTAATGATTGTAAACGTTTCTGTTTTCAAAGAATAACTAATTTATTTAGACTAAGAAAAGATAAGAGCACAAGGAAAAACAACGTTTTGGACACGTTAACTTCTTTTTTATTTTATTCCCAACTGATCATTTCAACTAATTTCCATCGGTCTGGTGTCCCGGCACGGAAGCGACTAAGGCTTTGTAGGCTCCAGATTATTGATAGGATAAGTGTTTATACCTGGGGTTTCTGCCTTTAAGGCATCACTCCACGAATATGAGGTGGTGCGGATTTCCGGTGGAGTATTCGTATACGAGGTTGTAGATTATGGGAAGGAGGGTGATTCCGTCCATTTCTTCCTGATTGCCGTGAAAAACGGCCCGGAAGATGCGGCGCTGCACAAGGCTGGCGCGCTCCAGTCGAACTCCTTGTAGAGAATAGTGCGTAATCTACTTTCCCTTATAAGAATACACAACCTGAAATCTGCACCACCTCAAATTCATGCCTTTGAACAAACCTCACTCGGGGCGTTATCACCATAAATAAACCATTTTCCACGAACCCAGTAAAATTGGATGTTTCCTATGGCTCTGTGCCATGCGATTTCTCCTAGAAATCAAGGATTTGAATTTTCTTCGTTTGTCCTTCGAATCTCGGAGGAACCGTCGCGTCAGCTCTGTACATATATGAATCAACTGATGTTAAAATGAAAGAAATGTATGAACAACTTTTTCCTTTTTTTTTTCTTTTTATCTGATCTTTGACTAAACCAAAGCACGCTCATTCTTCTCAATCAAAAATACGCGAAGAAATAACTCCCGTAATTCCAATAATTTTCTTCCAGTTCTTTTTTGGACATTATTGCAAGTGAATATTGATTTTTTGAGGATTTAAACTCATTTTAACTTTTGTTATCTAATTTTCTCCCTTTACTTTCTCATTTATTACCTACACCTGTTTCAGTTTGGAAGAATTTGTAAAATAATAAATGCTACGATGCTATCATCGAATAGATAATTAGATAATTACCTGCTATGATTAGTGATATGATTATTTCTAATTTTTTTCAAGTCAAGTTTTCCCGAACCTCTTGGCTGGTTTTTTTCTCAGAAATAGTCCAACCCATTGCCGCTACAGTAACCATGTGCGAATACATGTAATACCAGCAAAATATGCTATTGAACATACTATTGAATATATGTACATTTGAATTCCCTGTAACCTTGTAACGAATCTTTTTCTTCCGACATTTTTCGGACGCATCCAGATGCATTTGGTTCAACACACAACACAATAAAATATTTCGAAGTGTAGCCGTAGAAGAAACAGCTACGGACGACTACGTCTGCATTGTCCTTACAGCGCCCATCCTGTTTACATTGTGCGACACGACACGAAAATTTCTTGCACTTCTCGGCGATGTGGAGGAAAAAAAATCGGTTGCACAACTATTCCAGAACGTATTTTATGGCTGATACGTGCACATGTGTGCCATTCAAATACTATTGTGCCCATTTATCCAAGAAATGCACATGGAAATTTTATCCTCTCCTCTTTTTTTGAAAAGAATTTTTTTTTTGCTTTTTTCAAATGATTCTACTATCTTTGCAACCGATCGATAATCATCTTGTGAACAAGAAACTTACGAAGAACTTTGAAAGAAAGATTTTTTTCTTTTCTCATCACTAATATTTGTATAGTTCACAGATCAAATTTTACGTTCGTTTTTTTTTTCTTTTTTCCCGTTAAACCAAGAACTTTTATGTTACAAACACATTGAATTAGATGTTTTAGGATTTTTTCTCGTGCTCACATCTCATCATTTATAAAATATCTACGGAAATAAACTGCCAGTAATCGGAAATGGATTTCCTGAAAATTTTTCCACATTTCCGTTCCTCATTAGTCAACGCATCGGTTGGTTCCCACACTCTTAGTGGCTCTTAGCGGCTCTCGCACTCGAATTTTCTTCTCACCTTACCTCTTGACGTGGATTTTCTTCAGCAAGTTCCACACTTCCAGCCGAATTTGTGATTTTGCCTACCGTATTCCTCGTTCAGTGCTGTTGATTTCATTATTTTCCAGGATTTTACTTGTTGTACAAAGTATGTAGAGGTTACTTTTTTGATATATATATATATATATATATATATATATATATATAGAGAGAGAGAAACCAGTGATAAATAATGAAATTATAATGTAATAAAATGGAATTATAAATTATAAATAAATATAAAATAAACAATAATAAATATAATATATATATATAAATATATAATTAACAAATTATATTATATGAAATTATAATAATGAAATAATGAATGCTATGAAATTTTTTTCTATTTTGCGTCCTTTATATTTCATCTTGTGGCATCACTTGGTTGTGAAAATCAGAATCGTTTCTTTTTCCGTTTTTCTCTTTCCTTTTTCTTTTTTTGAAAACTCGTTCGCTTTCCACGTTCCCTTACTGCTGCAAATTTATTGAATAATTTTTTTTTTC
Organism: Necator americanus; assembly: GCF_031761385.1. Lineage (NCBI taxonomy): Eukaryota > Metazoa > Nematoda > Chromadorea > Rhabditida > Ancylostomatidae > Necator > Necator americanus. The sequence goes on along the minus strand of NC_087372.1, from coordinate 7,532,291 downwards.
AAAATAGAGCAAGTGATAAACTCCTTTAAGGAGAATGAAGCGCAGAAGGAAATAAAATTACATAACTTACTACATACTCTTAAAAAACTTCTCATTATATGTAATTGATAGTCGATCCTTAGCGAATACGAAGTTTTTTATTTTTTGACGATCTGTAGCCGTCTGGAGATTGAATCGAGTGTTTCGTGATGTTTGTATATCCATCCGAGTTCGCTCTTGAGCGAACATATGAGAAAAAATTTGCAAATTCTCAAGGGGTTGTTCGTTTGCACGGGCGGGCAAAAAAAGAGGCTAACGAACAGTTTTGTGTTGTTATTGTGCGCGCTATGTGTACGCTATTAAGCGGACACGGTCGATGCTTACCGTAGGTCATCGTGCCCGGACTATGTTCGACCTAGATCCGATCGTTGTTGAAGTGTGCACTACGTTTGCGTACCATTTTCTTGGCCGCACCTGCTGCGATGAGATCCATCATTTGGAACGCTCTCAGCTTGATCGCTTTGGTTCATTGGAATTGGTTTTCCAGAAAGTCCCCCATCACTGCCATCAGAAATTTCTTTATGGTTACTTTGAGGAACTGTTTCCAGTATCATATACGGATAAAACATCAATTAAGAGTTTTTGTTCCCCAAGTCTGTTCAAACGCTCAGCTCAGTTGTACTCAAATAAGGAAGAAATGTTTCAGGATAACCCGGATCTATAATAATATAATATAAGCATCTATAATAGATCAGCCCGGTGAAAATTTGTTGTTCTTTCTCCAACTTCTTGATATCCTTTTTCAAGAATGTTGTTGCTGTTGATGATGCTGTTTAGACTTCAATTTTCAATAAATAAATAATTATGAAATCAATCAATTGCGTCTAATATGCCATTTTCACCAAAAATTTAAGGGAAAGAAACTGAAAATAACCAAGTGTAAGATTTTCTCCCCGAGCATATTGATCAGTTACTTTTCTTTTCTAAAAAAAATATTGTCAATCACTTTTTTTTTAACTCTACTCTTGGATGGTTTTGCTAGGATTACTCCAGTGAAAAAAGTAGAATCGAGGTAAACCTTAGCAAAAATTCTAAGAATAGTATTTCTGCAATATATTATTGATCAATTCGATTTAGAATTACTCTTTTCTTGGGAGACGATAGAAAATTAGTTATTTCGCTTCTAGTACCACAATTTGCGTGTTATTCTCACCAAATATTCAGGAATAAGAAAAGTTGAGAAAATCTCATAGAAGAAGTTTCTTCCGAGAATATTGGTCACTTTCTGAACCCAATCCAATTCCCTGAAGTAGCCGTATTGCGCTGTTTTTTCCCCCCTTCCAGGTGCAATTCAACACGCATTTACCTGGAAGAATGCTGTAGGAAAAATGCCAGAAATTGCTTCTAATGCAATGTAATTGTGCTTTTCATGGTTTTTATGGGCAATTCTGGCAGAAGTGCAAAGTGCTGTAAACGTGTTTTCTTTGCTTTTGTATACGTACGTTTTCCTAAACGTCCCACCATTATCACCAAAAAATTTTCTCATGGTCACTTTGAGGGAACGAACGAGAATCAATGAGAAACTTATAATTTAGCGAAAACACCACTTTTTTCCGGATGTCCCCAGAGAATTATTTCTAGGAGAAAAAAAAAGCCACCAACAATGAGCACTCTCGACAACTCTTACATAGACAAACCATAACAGGAATTTCTACAGAAAATCCCATGAATTTCTCTTTTTCTCATTTCTTCTCCTCGTTCTGTCCTTCTATTTACTTCCGAAGCATCTGTAACGTTCTCGCTACGGAGAAATGCGTTCTGTTTGACCTTGAGCTATCGATTCCGTTCTGTTTGATTGCGCCATATCGATCCGCGTTCCATCTGGCTGTCAGTATCGCACGGTGTGTGTGTTCTATGTAGGTGTACATTTCATATTTCATTTCCTCTGTGTTTTCGTGGATTTTTTGCAAAGAAAAACGAGCATGGAAATTGCATCTGTATATTCATACGACTACAAAAAGGAACAGTTGTTCGCTGAGGAAAAAGAAAAAAAGGCAAGAAACTGACGAGAACACGAATCGAGTTTATCGGCGATAAGTTGAAGAAGTTCGATAGGCTATTTTTCCATTCTTCCATTTGCGCAATCTCGCCTTCTTTCCTTGTGAACTTCGCCGATTCCTCAATACTATCGATCGATTCCGGCGATTTTGAACCTCTCGTATCGATCGAGGCCAGTGCCGGTCGTTCTGTTTGGCGTCGAGTGGCGTGTATGTGTGTAGTGGTCGGCAAAAGTGGGGGGCGCGGTGATCGTGGTGGTGGTGGGGGTGGTGGTGCTAGCGCCATCGTTCGGTTCACCATCATCATCACACTGTAGCTGATGGTGATTACGGTGGTGGTGATGATGTTCACGCCACATGCTACGTTTGCATTTCATTTCGTTCGTCGATCCGTCCGTCGTCCTTCACATTTCCCCCCGTATCACCGCTATCGATCCACATCACATTCGCTGTCGATAGCGCCGTTTGATGTCTGTGAACTTATATGTCAGATCATTCGTTCATTCATTCATTCATTCATTCATTCATTGGACAATTTCTACGAATCCGTTTAGTAACATCGTTTCTCCTTGAGCTGTATCGATTTCAATCACCTATTTTCTTTTCTACGTTATATTTGCTGTGTTAAATGCTTGTTGTATGTACCATACAACCATCGTTCGTACGAATCCCCTCGATTATTCGAATACTCGACGTCAACAAACCATCATCACCAGCGAACTGGCCCTTGCCTTTCTCTTAATAATGGTCTGAAACGGAAATTTTCAAGTTAATTCGTCCTAATTTTATTTTTTTTTTCAAAAACCGAGCTATGAAATATGTTCTATACATTTTTTTCTGAATATTGCTTGTATCGAATTTAATGCATAGCTTATTCGCCTTCTCTTTGCTTTTTTGTTTTGACATTTCTCTTTTTTGGGGGAAAACTTAAGTCAAAAAGAAGAGTCATTGTCATTTTTTTTGAAATTCCTTTCTCAAATTCAAGTCAAAATTTTTCGAATTTTTCAAAATCAATCAATTTCAAATCAATTTCTCAAATTGTTTGACATATTTTTAAGGCGGTCTGACAACACGTTTGTTTTTCTGTTCCGGTTGTTTTTTTTTTCTGGTTTTACCTGGAAGAATTCATCGTGCCCATGTTTCCAATGACTCATGTTACGTGATAACATCAACGAACCAATGATAAGAAGTTTAAAATTTCCCGCCGCTCTCTCCTTTTCCAGAAATTTCACAATATTCAATAGTATACTTTAGTAGTTTTAATTTTTAGTTTTAATTTTTAGTTATAACACGGCAGAATCCCGAACCGTACTAAAAATGTGGCTTGTGCGGTTTTCCAGATGTAAAATTCAGCTTTTGATCAATTTTTTTTTGCATCAGCAGCTGTTAATCTTGAATCCTCATCTGTTCCATCTCATTTTTTTTTCGCTGCTTCATTTTTCTTTTTCCCCAATTGAACGAAGAGATTCTTTATGGTTTAAAGGGCACTAACGGGTTCCTGGTAGGGGTTGATAATGCACTTAAGCGCTTTTATAGCTTTAATTTTTTTTTTTTGAGAAAAGATTCTATGAATCTCTAAATATTAATAGCCACTATTCTGCAGTGAAACTAACAGCTGAAAACTACCTCAAGATTCTGGAACAGCGAAAAATACGAGTCATCAAAAGTTGTTGGAGTAGTATTTTGTTGGAGAATTGCTGAAACAGCTATCACATCAATTTCTAAGGGTAAGAAAACGTACCAGTGAAAAATTATCTCTCTCCGACCTACATCGATACAGATATTTGAGGAGGATTTTAGGCAAAATTACTGCCTTCAATATGTTTGGTCAAAAATTCGACTGATTTTCCAATTAAGAATGTAAACACCATCAGGAAAAGGCCAACTCTAACAATTTGGAAATTATCTGGAATTTTTCCACTAAAAAAGTGATTCTTCCATTTCTGGACGAGTTAATCGAGGTGGTATGAAAATGGTTGGTAATATATGCATGAATGTAGAAAAAAATTCTATGAATAATTGCCTGAACATCTTACCGTGACTTTTGTTAATGGAAGGAAACTGGTACTCGCATTATACGGTAATTCTCGGTATCCTTCTTTATTTTAATATATTTTTCTTTGTATTTTTTTTCCTGGTTTTCTTATTTTTATGTCTTTCTGACTATATCTGTATTCTATCGTTGTTCACTGGAATTGCTGGACAGAAACTAGAATGGCGATAATTGCTTCGCTTTCGCAGAGCAAATCGCTTTGCTTAACCAGCGAAAATCGCGCAATCGCACATCGCGATTTTCGTTGGAAAACTAGTCGGCCCGGTGGTTTGATTCCCAACTGAAATTGGGCGGATTTCCTTGGAGAAATAAGGTACAGAACACCAGTGGTTACTACTTTAATTTTTTTTAATTAATTGAATGCATATTTCCTGGAAAAAAAGTGTCTCGAAAGATTTTTCCGATTTTGCTTTTCGTCGCAAAAATCGCGCATAGAAAGCCAATGGTTATTCTTTTCCAGTACTTATATATTTTCTCAGAAAAAAAAATTTGAGAGTTATTCTCAATTTTAGAGAAATTTCAAAAAAAATTTTGACATGACCATGTTGACCTTGCGATAAAGACTCTTAACCCTGTCTTATCACAGGCTGAGCGCTCTTTCCTCTCTCTCTCCCTCCCTCTCTTTCCGTTCCGACGGAGGATTTCTCCTCTTTCACCGGATGGTTCGATCACTGTACGATTGTTATTGAGAGGGGTTCCAGTTACTGCAGCAGCAGTATTTACTTACACTTGCAACGGAGACCTCAGTGGAACGATGAACTCGTCCGCTTTCACTGAGAATGACACTTCGCACGAATACGATTTTAGCTCGAGTCTAAGAGACATTTTTAACACGCTGACTACAAAAATTTAGGGAAATGACGGAAATATTCCTGGAATGGTAAAGTGATGCTACGATCTACTATGTTACGAAACAAAAATTAAGGACACATTGGATCGTTAAATTTAAAGGTGGTGTAATAAATGCGTCAAACAATGTTCGGTATGTGGCGGAGACAAATGATAAGTTAAAATTTCACTTCAGATCAACTTATACTTCTTGACGAAAATAATATTCACCGTAATCCTTTTCTTTTCTTTAGAAAAACACAAAAAAAAACTTTCACCGTAATCCTTTTCTTTTCTTTAATAAAAAAAATCTAAAAGCTGAACTCAATTGAATGTCAACTCATACGTTCCGCTTCCGGGAACTCACATGATTCGAGTTTTTTCCCCTTCTTTTTCCCCTTGCGAATTTAAAGTCGTAAAGACTTTCCACTCAAATCCCCCTCTCGGTTCTTATCGCGACCGAAAGTGCACGTGTTATCGGAAAAAGAACAAATTCCATAATCGAATAAACAATATATTGTGATTATTCAGAAAATCTTAAAAATACAAATATTACAGAATTATTGCTGACATTCCATGAGAATTTTATGAGAGGAGAAAACTCGACAGATTTTCAATGTTAGACACTGTTATCACCTCCGCTCGCCTCAAATTGAAAGGCATCACCTCACGAATCTGAGGTGGTGCAGATTTCAGGTGGAGTGTTCGTATACGGGAGGAGAGGGGGGTGATTCCGTCCATTTCTTCCTAATTGCCGTAAAAAAACGGCCTGGAAGTGTACAAAAGGTTCGATTGGATGATCTGACGCATCCGGAAGATGAGGCGCCGCACAACACTGGCGCGCTCCAATCGAACCTCTTGTACACTTCCGGGCCGTTTTTTACGGCAATTAGCAAGAAATGGACGGAATCACCTCCCCCTCCGTAGTCTCCCATCCTGTGTACGAATACTCCACCTGAAATCTGCACCACCTCAGATTCGTGGGGTGATGCCTTTAAATTGAAGGTCGTACACGAAACGTTTAAACGACACTTTAGCAGGTGTAATGTGTGGGATTCGGAATGACGTGATTAGTCATTTAGGGGAGAGTAGGCGAGAAAACTGGGTTACGCCCTGCGCAACCTTCGTTTTCTTCACCCGGGAATGTGAAGGTCCTTTTCTGATTTTTCCAAAGGTTTCTGGTTTTTCTGGAAAGTGGAGACGAAATGGTAAAGGAGCGAAGGAGCAGCACCTGGCTGTAGATCTCTCACCTTCACTCCTCTTCCAGGACTTCTTCCGCAGTTTTTCTTCCACAGCTCTAAAATTTCAAATAAAACCTGACAAATCTTTTTCTGCCGACAAATCTGTTTATTTCTTGTTCCTAACGAAGCATTACAGTACGATTCATATTTTTCAGTGTTTAGCAATGCGGGAGTCATGAAAATATGTATTGTTCAACAAAAGAAACGCTTAGTTGTCAACTCTTAGTCATTCACTGGCCGCTTTTCTTATAAAAGCGAATGTTGCGCCTTTAAGAAGAGTTTTTTCATCATCACAACTCATCATTTTTCATCCATTTTAAATAATTTCTTAAGAATTTCTGGATAGAAAACACTAAACGCTTGTTTACAGTTTTCCAGTTTTCCAGTAGTTCCAGTATTTTCCAGCATATATTAACATCTCATTTACACTTCCATTTCTTTTTTTTTCGCTGGAATCATCGATTGTACCGTTTTTCGAATACTGTAGTCTCAGGTTTTTTTTTGAAAACCTTATGAGACTTTCATCCCAGCTACTGCTTTGACTTCTTGAAGTCGGACGAGTGTAGTCGTCCCTGGATTTGTTCAACTGGATGAACTCTCTGGATTGAGGTTGAGAAAAATCTTTCTCCAAAAGCCGAGGAAAACCTTAAGATACCAACTTAGAAATGTTTTTTTAGAAAATTCTCACAGACTCCATTTTTGCTGCTAAATCGGTGTACGGTATTGTATAAAATTAAAGGAAAACAATAAACAAATGCTATTCATTGTCGCCATTGAGTTTGTCTTGGCTAAGGGTTAGTAACCCCTCAACGTTTTCGATTTTAGAGCTTTCTTTAAGGCTTAGAATGGATGTAAAGAAATGTGGTAGTGATCCATGGGCTATCAGTTTTATTTCTGGATAAACTCAGTCTTACAACTCGGATAGTCTTTAAGAGTAAGAAAGCCATATATTTTTTTTGAAATGTAACCGTAAATTTTTGAGAATTTTCTTAAATCTTTTTTTTTTGTTGGTAATTCGACCAATTATTTCAATTATTGTGCTAATTTCGTCGATAGTGGTCGGGGATAATTTTTGCTACGTCGATTGATTCCAATTTTGCAACTGGAGCGTAATTGTTGGAGCCCGAATGAACACTATCTATCCATCTATCTATGCAGTCAATGTTCTGTGACGGACATTTTTTCTCACTCCTATCAATTAACTGGATCATATTTCACCATCGAATAGTTTACTTTTCATTTATTCCCTCTTTAGTTTCGAATGTAGGACCTACGTCGTTCATTCGATCTACGTATACATATAAGTTAGCGTTTCCATTCTTTTTTCCCCGGGACTGAAATCCTATCACAATCCTTTGGAGAAGATCCCAAAATATTCCTTTAAAATCCTGTAATTCATCCGATCGAACAGGTTTGAACCCATGGATATGCGTATTCTGTGTGCACCCACGAGGTTGCCGTAGCCAGCTCAAACACGATTTTCTTCTTCATTTTTTAAAACCTTCTCTTCATCGGGTCTATCTCCGAGCTCTCCAATAATTTATCCTCTAAAAAATAGGATTGGGAACCTCTACTCCGCCATCAATCCACATTTTTCTCCGAAAAAAAATGATCCTTGGCAACAATCCAGGCGCAGAAGAAAAAAAAGCTACCCGCACCGTCGACGACGACGCATCGCTAATTTTACACAGCCATAGTGATGCTCGTGTGCCGTCGCACCTGTCATCGTGTCCGTGTCGACCTGCGTTGCTTGCTTACCTTCATCTCATCTCATCACGTCTGGTCTCGTCTCGTCGCCTCATCTCAATTCTCCGCCGTCAATTCCAAATGTGGTACCGCAATCGGGGCCGGACGAACCCGACGACGACGATTTTGCTCGTGTGTTTGCGTGTCTGCGCCTTTGCGCCTCTGTAAAATCCGTCATTTCCATCCGGCAGAGAGCGGGGGAGCCAGAGGCGCCTTCGGCGCGAACACATTGATCCTTGATGGTTGCCCTTATGCGTTTTATTTCCACTCGACTGGACATTATCTGAGGTGAACCTAAAACGTTTAAAGTACACTTCAACTAGCCGTTAAAGTATTCTTTTCTTCACGAACAAAAGATCGGTTCCTGGATAAATGGAATAGGAATTATTCACTCTTCTTCTATCGCGTAAATTTCGTCGGGAAGCTTTGATTTCAGATTTATGTCGCTTTTAGTCGCCTCCGATCTCCTCACGAGATCTTAACTTATCGTTGCACATTTCGTTCCGTTTTTTTTTTCATTCTCTTCTAGAACATCTGTTATAGAATGTGTAAAGTCCGATATCGAAATGTTCTGGCAAGGTGTATCGTCTTGAAGATTTTATGGATATCCCCATCAATCAATCAGTCAATCAATCAATCAATCAGATTTAGAATTTATCGACTGAACTCTCACCTCTTCATCTTTCTATGAATCGAGAATGTCTCTTTGATTTCGCTTGATTTCCTTCTGTAAAAATTCTCGTTGTCTCATCTTTGGGAATCACTTTGGCTGCCGTCGAGCGCCTATAAATCGTTTTTTTTCTTTCGTCTACTGGTAATTTATAAATTTCTGGAAATTTCCCGTTCAACATCGAATCTCCATATATTATTGGTGGGCGAACCGTAGAGAGCTTTTTGAGGCAGTAATCGATCACAGCTGATGCTATATGCATGCAGTTTTTACAGCTGTCTCCTAACCACCTAGTGCTTAATGTAAAAGGTGCGCCTCTAGCGTGTACATATATGTACGAGGAACGTGAATCCCCGTTTTTTTTTCTGGGGGGGAGGGGGGTTTAAATCTTCGAATATCCCTTAAACGGCCTACTTTTCGGATTTCTATTTGCCTTCATTGATTTTCTTCGCCAATCTTCGTCTTCTCAACGTCCTTAGATAGACAATCTAGCTTATTTTTCTCCAGAATTTTCTCTGGCCTACTAGCACTCATAGCAACATCTACGCTATTCTGGAATTTTTCCGGATTCAATTGGAGAATTTTCCTCCGCTACGGTTTATTTCACTTCATTCTAGTTTTATTTATTTCTCTCAAGGATTTTTGTTTTGAAATGTGAAGTCAGTGGGGAAAAACTTAGACTTATGGTAGACTTATATTGTGCAACGAGGTTCTGTAGTGAATTAAGAGACGCAGAGAAGCATGGGTTCATATTTCCATATTCCGATGAGCTATGCAGTCACTTCCTCATAATACGATTCACGGGGATTCTTAAAAAGTACTGCGGGTATGTATGTTTCGTTTTGTTTCGGTCTGCACATACTATTCCTTTGAGTTTGTTTTCATTGCTAGACCTCGCAATTAATCAATATATCGATCAGCACGTGGACGTGAAGTAGAATCTCTCAGTCCTCCAAGCAGTATCGAATTGTCATTGTATTTCCTCCATATATATGTCCATATATATTCTTTGTATTCCATAATATTTGAGTTTCTCCGTTATTTTGAATCCGAATATGATTTGGTCCTCAAAGTCACAATGTATAGCCTTTCTCGATTTTTTTCTTTTTTTCCTTCTGCTGAGATTTTTCCATTAATTCACCGCTGTCAGTCTTTTTCAATTAGATTTTGCTTTTCAATACATTAATCATATTAATTTCTCCACTAGAGACTAAAACTATTGATTCTCGATGTTATTGGAACCAGTTCGTTCCATCCAAGTAATTTCTGACGTGACTTGGTTAGATTCAATTCCGGAGAATTCTACAGTAAAAACCTGTTCAATTAGTAAGACGTTAACCTCTCTGACAATAAGGACCACATGGTGCCGCATCACGGCAAACGCGCGCACCTGCGTGCGTTTCAGCTAAAATCGATATTGATTCGATGTTCGTCATTTTTTGGAAAAGTTTATCTACAGATGCACCGTAAGAGGTGTTTGATTTCTGCTCAAATCTGTAATAGACTTAAACAAACTTAACTTCGGGGTCACATGGATCCAGGGAACCCTTGGTTCAAGGAGGTAAAACTCAGGAATTTACCGTGTTAGCGTATTACCATTGGTTTCTTTGCACGTTACCAAGCCCTGGTCTGATCAGTATTTAACAAGAAAAAAAACATTAGGAAAAGTTTGATAGATACTAAAATTGTTTCTCAAGATCCATAAAAGAGATTACAAAGAGATTTTTATAGGTTATAAAATGAATCTTCTATCGATTCAGCCTCTCCATGAAGTTGTTATGGGCACAGACGCATTCCTCACTTCATAGCACTTTTTTTTTACAACCATCCCATTTTACTGCCTTACTTCCGATTGCTTTTATGGATCCTAACCGAGTTAAACTCACTTGTACTTACATAGGTTCTCAGCAAGCGAACAGCTAGAAGCATTCCAGGATTTTCCTCCAATTTTTGAGGTTCGCAAGCGATTAGCCAGAATCTGACATCTTCTTCGATTTTCGCTGATATTAATTCTAGTATTATTCGATATTTAACATCAATTATTTATATTATACTTATTATTTTTTGCTATTTGGTATTATTTTACAATAGTTTTTTTTTTTTACAAATTTAATGTTACTACGAGCCTAAATACACCGTCCTAGATTGTTTCTTTTAGCGGATTCGATGTGAATACTTAGCAATGCGGTGTTTTTCAATTTAGACTTCCAAGAATCGCCCTAAGATCTTATTAGTGGATTCGCAGAAACAATCTTAACGTTCATAGAAGTCTTTGTCGCCTTTTTCTCTTTTTTTTTTTCTTTTCTTGGTAATTAAATCGTTTGCTTTACATCATTAGAATAACAAAATAACGAGGGAAAAATAAGTGTCGTTTTCCTAATCATAAATTTTCAACGAGGCTTACTAGTTTGAGCCTCTGAAACGTCAGAAATTTAAACAGTTAGGAAATTTCCGACGGGAAAAAAAAGATCTATGACTTCATATCCACCAGGGGCCTTTAGCTGTCAGAGTTAAAGGACAAAAGCGGACATATGTAACTCTATCCATCGCTTTCTCGCTTTCGATTACATGAATAACTTTAACAGAGCAAGCTGCTGTTTCAGTAACGACTCGGGAAAAATCCTAGGCAGGGAAAAACAGTGGGCCTTGATTTTCTCCTTTTGTTAGTTATTTTTTATTTTTTGATTATTTTGAGTCATTCTGATGTTTTGAGAAGATCTCGTTATGATATTATTACACCGGTGAATTCGATTTCACACTTTCGCGACTTTCAAGCGCTTTCCTCCTGTCCTTTTCTTTTCGTTCTTCGCCGAATGAACGAATGAATGAAATGAGTGGACGTACGAATGGTTGGATGAATGAGTGCAGGATGAATGAAATGAATGAATGAATGAATGAATGAATGAATGAATGAATGAATGAATGAATGAATGAATGAATGAATGAATGAATGAATGAATGAATGAATGAATGAATGAATGAATGAATGAATGAATGAATGAATGAATGAATGAATGAATGAATGAATGAATGAATGAATGAATGAATGAATGAATGAATGAATGAATGAATGAATGAATGAATGAATGAATGAATGAATGAATGAATGAATGAATGAATGAATGAATGAATGAATGAATGAATGAAATGAATGAATGAATGAATGAATGAATGAATGAATGAATGAATGAATGAATGAAATGAATATCACCACCGAATCCGTAGTTCTCCGAAAACAGTGCACCGTTGTTATCATTTAAATTTCGAGTTTTACTGCTGCTCACATATTTTCCTATGATTTCGCTTCGTTTTTCACATCGGCAAACAAATGACTGAATGAATGAAGAAAAGAATTAATCGGTGCATGTATGAAAGATGGATAGGAGAAATGTAAAAGTAAATGAATGATGTTTGTCTGAGTGGCTGTGATGTTTTTTTTTTCTTTTCATGTCAGAGTGTCAGCCTTTTCTTCAATGTGTTCAATGTTTGCTATTACATAAAGTCATATGAATAGAATTCATGGTTTTTCTATACCCTTGTAAATTTCTTCCGTTTGTTTGTTTGTCTTTTTTCTCTTAAACTGGATATTCAGATTCGCCTCTTTTTACCTGGTATTGATTTTTATGGAATTTCTCACGTTCTGCTTCATTATTTTGTATTTGTTCTTCACTATTTTTCTTCTTTTTTTTGCATCTCTATGGTCCCCCTCTTCATTTTAGAACATGGGTGATCTGGAGCGAGTACGGGCCGAGGTGATTCGGCTTGAGGCCGCTCTCCAGGAAGCGATCGCCGATAAACATAAGGTAAAGTGCTGTGTTCTCTAGGCGGGATGTATGTACGCCACTGGGCTGTCGTTTTTTTTTTTGTCGCTACTGCTTCTGAATGGACGTCTTTAGGCCGCAGAAGTGGGACTGAGTATTCTACAGGAAAAGGAAGCACTTGAGATGAAACTCGCTCAACTCCAAACGCAATACGATGCCGCAAAAATTGAGGTGGATCAGGCTAACCAGGTAAAAATGCATACAATACGATCAAAAATTCGCCTCATGCGTGTTCCACCACCTGTCCGCGCGTCTACATTCGATGAGCATACCGTAATCGCGCGTGCGGAGGCGTACCTGCCTCAACGATCTGTGCTAGATCGTCCTTAAAACCGTTTTCGATCGGTCGATAGATCACAGAAAACCGCTTTAGGTCACGAAGAGACACGGTAAATAAACTGTACCATTTTTTTTTACATTACCATTTTGCTCCATAAGTCGGTATAGTTGGAAAATGACTTCAATATATTACTTATTAGTAAATAGTAAATAATAAAGAGTAAATAAGTACACATTTTTTCATTTGCAAATAGTAGGAGTGTAATAATGTATTTTACCATGAACTCATTCCAGTTTATGTAAACATCAACTGTTTCCTTAGGGAAAAAAAGGAAAATATTCTGCTTATTTTGAAGTATACACTGGATGGGATCTGGACCCAAGCAGATATGCTGAATAGGAAAAGAATGTTTTCTTCGTGGGACCCGACCACAGTCACGGTATCAAAATGACTCAATGGCTTATTTGCGCAGTCGTTTGGACTCGAAATGGAGTGAAAGCGCTAATTGATTACGATGGATTTGGGGACCTCACTCATCTCTGCTGTGCGACTGCAACGGGTCCCGCCACAGTCGCGACCGCTGGCTTCGCTGTGCCTCTTTGAGTGCAGTCGCTTACGCAATTGCAGCAGACTCTGGGGCATTTTGAACCAACTGTATCGCTTAACGTGAAGTTTCTCATAAAATTGTTGCGACAAGATGCAACAGCGTACAATTTTGATGAAATCTGTTCGTTTCTGCAAATGATCGTAGTACATGGGAGTCGCATTTTTCGAATCTTCTACTTTCCATTTCTATTTCATTAGAGACGTAAAAGCAAAAGTGCTGATGCACCAGATAGAGCTTTAAGTTCCATTTGTTTGCTATTCACACTTAACATATAACTTCGAGAAAAAAAAAATCGCATTTCTCCTGACGTCGTATGCATTTTCCAGTTCTGGGATATTCCATGTGAAGTTCTAGAATGTAAGGGATTTTGCGTAAAATTCATTCCCCCAATGTCGTGAAGCCCGTTGACCGCGATGCGGCTTCGATTGGAGCAGGGTAGAGGAGGCATGCGCGTCGCGGTGGCACCGCCAGACATAAGTGCTGGCGACCGTCCGCCTCGAGCGAGAAATGAATTTCGTTGTTTTTTTCAAATATGATCGCGAATGTTGATCATTGTATACCCGAACAGAAATTAATCCGTGAAAAAAGTACATTTTTCCTTCAGTGGAAGTGCTTTTACTTGAGTTTAGTGCTAAAAATCATCCGATACGATTATCTCCTTTGTAGATGTTGGCCGAGTTTCGTTCACAACACAAAGCGGCTCATCGAAGTGAACTTGAAAATGAAATGACATTGCTGGAGGAGAGTTCAGCCAAGGAACGTCGTCTCACCGAAAGAATCACCGTACTCGAGACAAACCTTCGGAACACTGAACAGGTTTGATAGTGATCACGATTCACTGCTTTTATTTGCGTTTCTTCCCCTTTCTTCTCTAATACTTATTGTAATCCACGTGGGACCCCATCAATTTGTCACAATATTTAGGAGCTTGCTCGATGTCGAAGCGAACTCGAACGACTGAAAGCGGAGCACAGCTCTGCTTCGGACACTGGCGCCGCACTCGAAGAAGAACGGCGAAGACTTAGAGTATGTTCTTCTTGGAATAAGCATTTTTTTTTACTCTTTTAACTTTGAAAAGTCCTTATCCTTTCCAATTTAAGCTTCTCCTAACCATAATGATATTTATTGGGGTCCCATCAACTGCACCATACATTAGGTATACTTTCCGTAAATTAGTAGCGTTTTGACGGAGCACACTGGAATTGATGCGAAGCATGTGCAGAACTTTGTGAAAATTGGTTCTACGAAACATCTTAGTTGTTAAAATTATTAATGACTCACAACTGATGCCCTCGGATAGAGTTCCAGTGACAAGATTTTCTTGAACTTTTTAGAATTGTAAACGTGGACTGGTACAATTTATATATCTCCTTCTATTTCATACTTTGTTTTATGCTCCTTTTTTTCTATCTTCTTTTTCCTAAGTGTTTAAAGCTTTATACTTACTTTCACTTGAAATCAAACGATAGAAGTGCGAATATACGTCTCATTTCGAGCCGGGACCCATTCCGCACAAATACTTAGATTCTATTTTCTACGAAATCACCAATGTATGCATATATTTTCCGTTAGTATGGGCAAACAATTCTTTTCAAAAAAAAAAAAAAACCGTTCGTGCAATTAGTATTATATTGTGGGGTCTAATTCGAACTTAACCAAATTAACCATTCGCTTTCATGTTACATGGCAACAGAAGGATCGATTTTTATTTTCTTACCAGGTGAATAAGTGAATGCAAAGGTAGAATTCATAAGAAGATGGCCACAAATATCTAATGAAAATAAGTGCCGGTTGTAGTCGTTAATTACACTGATGACTCCCGAGGACAATTACTGGACGGTCGTCTTTTTCTGAAAGAAATCGACAATCCACCAATAATTGTTCGATAATCTGTTATTTTTGTCAGTTTACTTTCATCAACAGGGTTTTATAAACTGAAGGCACAGTTCTAGCGAATACCTTCTACAACAAGTAGTGTTCTTTTTGTTCGACCATCCCAACTGTACTAGTTTTATGGCGCCATGACCTGGACCCCGTAAACGGAATCACTACCTATTTCTTATCATTGGTAAGTGGATTTTTATACATTTCCACTTAAATAAATAGTCATGAATTACGTAAATTATAGTTCTGCTCATTATAATCTCGCATATGTGTAGTAACATATGAAAAACTAGAGGATTACTAGTTCCTTGTGGATGTACATAACTACTAGTTTCTTGAGGATCAAACTAAAACAAGATACATGCTACATTTACAACTGTATTGCATCGTACTGTACAGCATCGGTCACTCTAACCTCATTGTTTGAGTTTTGGCAATAGCTTTTTCACCTTTTTTTTTACTAATATGGTTTTTTCTTCTGCGATAAAAAGAAGTTTGTCGATTCTCGATGGTTTTGTTTTTTCAAGAAAAATGCTATTTCAATAGGAATTGATAATATTCGAACAATTTCCCTTTTACTGGCTGTACTTTCAATGACTACACGTCCTCTCTACAAGGACCACAAGTGTTTCGAGCTGCTCTTGCAGCCATTTCGCATTGAAGTTTGAAGCGGAAACAAAAGAAATTTTGAAAATGCCCGTTTTTGTCAATATGGCAGTCCATTGTTCTAATCCGAAACATAAGAGCAATTAAGTTTCCAAAAATTACGGAAACGGGGGAAAAAAAGTACTTTCGAATGGAATGCATGGCACTCGACCGGAAGTAACTGGAGAAATAAAAGAGAATGGACTTAGAAGAATGGACAGAACTCATTTCACAACCTAATGTTTAGGTGTTCCATCAATTTCTCCTTATCTGATTTCAGTCCTCGGGTTAAGAACCTTCAAGGGACCATTTCCAATAGGTTCTCTATTACTTTCCTTAGTCCGTAGGATAAACTTCAGCCATCCACGAAGTGTATGAAAATCCCTGCAGATATGCGTTTTTAAAAAGATTAATGGTCATGGAAAAGGAGTCTAAATCACCTGAAACCTCATCTCGCTCCACTTGTCCCAGTATTTCCTGTCCCATGCCGCACAAAATCGAATGTTCTCAAGAGGAATAATATCCTTTCTTTCTAAGACAACGTTCCATAGCCAGCATATCCAAAAAAGCTCGGAAAAACCTCGGCTAATCGATTTTCTGAATAATTTGCCCTGTGGGCTCATTCTTGCAACAGTCTGAAGGGAAACGAATTGCAGGATTAACGGTTTTCCAGGCCGAATTGAAAGAGACGAAGGAGCGAGAGCAAAGACTAATGGGTGAATATACAGAACTGGAAGAAGAGAATATTGCTCTACAGAAAACCGTAAATTCACCGCTGTTAAATATTTATATGTGCTTACGTGTTCAATACTGTTGCCCTTTTAGGTTGCCAATCTTCGTGGTGCACAAGTCGAATTTGAATCACTCAAAATCGACTGCACTAGATATGCCGACGAAATTTATATGCTGAACGCTGCAATAGAAGAGAGTCAGCTGTTGAAAAATATTGCCGAAAAGCAGGTAAAAAAATTCTAACATGTGTTTTTCTCCCTAAATGTGGTCCATTTATTGCACCTAGGTGGAAGAAGCGTTACTTGCCGCACAACAGGAACGAGAACAACGATTAGCGATGAAAAAAGAGTTGGATGCTGTGAAGAATGCTGAGCATTTGAGTAGTTTGACCGATATGCTTATGGGTCTTGAAAGGCTCGGAGAGGTGAACGCCCAGTATTTAGCTTTTCTTTTCTTTTCTTTTCTTCTTCTTCTTCTTCTTCTTCTTCGGATTTCAGAGAGTATTGTTTACTGTTTTTAGGAGCCGGTTCCTGCTCAGCCATCTAACGACCTCTTCAGCGAACTTCAAGGAAGCACTGATGAAAAGGTTGGGAATATCTTGATGTTCTTGCTCTTTCATTATTGTTTTTTTTTTCATTTTCTCTATCCTGCTGTTTTTCTTTTTATTCATCTGTTGAGTGGGTGAGGAGAGGTCCAGCAAGTTTTCAACGAGCCATCAGCTTTTCAGCCTTTTGACATTCTTTCTGAATCATTCAAAAATACGAATGAACAGCAAGAAGTGGTTGTTATGCAATCTGCGGTTTTGCTTTGGGGATTAAATTATTCGCGGCAATGGACGATTTTTCCACCTAACTTCAAAATGTGCAATAGTCATCTTTTTGTTCTAGCTGTTAGTTGTTAGCCGTATTTAATGGAAGAGTTCTTATTTCAGTCAAAAAGAAATCTTTACGTCTTCTCTAAGACATAGTCAGCTTTTCTGCTATTCGGTAGGGCTTTTTAACAAACAAAAAAAAATCACTTTTTGCCCGTTCTCATCCTTTTTCTGTCTATTTGTACCTTGTCTGTGTTCCTGATGATCCTTCGTCTATGAAAACCAATATTTTATATAACAAATTTTAGCTTCGTGAATTGGAAGCTGCTCGTGATGGCCTTCAAGAAGAGGTCAAAGATAGAGAGAAAGCTGCTGTAGAAGTCATATCAAGCATAATGCAAAGACTCAACATTAACTATGCTGGAGGTAAAATCACATGCATTCTCTTCTTGTAAACCACAACGTTAACGTCTTTATTCCCAGAACTTGACTTCCGACATGTTCGCCAACAAAAAGATGTGGTTCTGGATCGACTCGATCATCTGTTGAAGGGCGATGATGCGAATGCGGACAAGAGAGTTCACGACCAAAAAGCTGATATACGCACATTGTTACTTTTTGCTGGCGAGAAAGCAGCACAACTTGCAGCTGCTCAGGTGCTGTACATTTCCAATGTTATTGTTATAAGCTTCGGTCCCATGTATCATTTTAATGAAATGCTCTCATCGTTATCGCACGCAAGGCTTCGTGTCATTTTTTTCAAATGTGAGAAACAAGGCTCGGAACGACGTTTTGCATGCTCAACGAAGCAGCATATGTTCATTTGAGGGTTAGCTTTGTAGCAACACTAAATAATATATATTATTGAAAATAGCGACGTTTGTTGCAAAAAAGTGACACACTATTGATTAGTAGAATCTAGTTCTATAGAATGGGAAATTCGTGGTTTTGTTGAGTAAAATGAATGGGTCTTGAAGTCGGATTTCAGGAGATGAGTAATTCATTTCGTTGGGTAGAATGTAAGGAAAGTATTTTTTTCAACGCTTGGAACTTTATGCGATGTCCAAAGAGTCACAGTTGCAGTTTCACTTGCTTCAGCGATCTTTCGGTTATTACTTTTTAGTAGACTCATTCTTTCTTCTTCTGTTGTTCACCCGTTCTGCATTTTAAAACTCAATATATAATTTCCGCAAGAAAGATGAAGGAAACGAAGAAATTTGCATATACCAACATCAATTATTCTTCACTTGTTTTTCTGTAATTCTCGAATGGGTCCGTCTGCACTTTTGTTTGCACTCAATTTTCTAGCTTGCCTATGGGAGCCTAATAGTTAAAGTGCATGAAACAGCACTGCTAAAAGAAAATTTCCAAAAGAAGATTTTTTTTATAATTTAATCATTTTCAGGATGCCATGATTCAAGTTTCCGATCAATTATTCCAGTTCTACTCGCAGATTGTTCAAAATCAAGGTCTCACATCTGAAAAGTCCGTAATCGAGGTATGCTTATAATCATGGTGATTCAGCTAATACCCATAGCACTTCGAAACGACATTTACGCATGATTGAACCAGTTTTAAATAGTCCTTGTCGTAGATTGTGAACAAATTGCGACAACTGGCACGCGAAAATGCAGAGGACTTACCGAAAGTCTCGTTGGTAGACGAAGGAGTGGAGAGTGGGACCGAAACGGATACCAGTGGTGCAAAGGGTATTCCGTTGAACTCGGATAGAGCTGTAAGTGCTGCTGTACTTTCTTGAACCTGCCAGTTCTATAATGCTTAGAATATTTGCTGCATTTCTTTTGCCATCTAGCACTAAAGTGTTTTCGTCTCGCTTCCCAGGTACAACAGAAGCAATGTTGTTTGTGTTTGTTATTAAGTGCTGCAACTTCACCCATGAGCATTAGAGAGAGCCATTTTCCAACAACTCGGAGACTGCTTCATTCCTTTTTTTCATTTCCATATATTTAGGGAGAAAAATTGCGTGGATGTCTAAGAAGGATATAGAAAATTCCGAGTTGGAAATACGGCTCTACTATGATCTTTTCCAGGTGCTTGCCCCATCCTTTATTCGTGACGTCGATCCACGCCTCAGCAGCTGCAAAATTGCTGATGTGGTTAGCGAGAGTGATCTTCGGCAACGCGTACTTACAGGTACTTTGTTGTTGTGAATTTCTGTACGATCACGACATTTCTACAGTATTTGCAATAGGATTGTGATGCATACTGTTGTTTTTTTTTCATGAGAAAGCAATTCGAAATAAACGTTAAAAGGAGGAGGTACCCAGTAGAATATGATTATGCGAACGATTGAGCACCCTCTTGCAGATGGCAGCCCACTATCGCAAACTAGTGAAAGTCTGAAAAAATTGTTGACGACAGTAAAGCGAACAGCCGAGCAAGCACTCAATCAAGCTATTGCGGCCGGAGGAGCTGAAACAGACGACATCCTCATGCAAAACATGAAACTTCGCTCGTTACTGAGCACAAAACGGTATGTAATCCTGTTATTGCAGTTTGACTGAAACTGTTTCCATTATCTTTTGAAATCTAATTTCCATTATCTTCTGAAATCTGATGCAAATTCTTGTACTAGTCTGGAAAACATTACAGCGATCAGATCTCGACCTTGCGTACTGTGTTGAAGTCGAACAAATTGACAGCTGAGTCAGCGTTGGCCTCACTTCGAGACAAATACGAAGCCGATAAGAAGGCACACCAGGTACGTGCATGAATGCATACGCGTGAATTATTCATCCATCAAGGGGTTCAGTTCTTTTTTTTTCGTAAAAGAGTATTCAGCCACTTTACGATTTTGTTCAGGAAATCGGCGAGCGCATGAGGCGTGAACTAAAACAACTCAAGGAAGATGCTGCTACTTTCGCTAGTCATCGTGCTATGTTTACCGCTCGATGTGAAGAGCTGCAAGCACAGGTATGACCTGGATTCCCATTTCATGTACTCTCATTACTTTCTTACATAACTGCACCTCTCAGAGCATTTTTACGGAAGTGGAAGTTCTTATCTGTTAAACACAATCAAATTTTAAGGTAGAAGAACTGGAAGCTGACCAGCGTAATAGCGAAGAAGAAAAGAAGACGCTTAACCAGCTTCTTCGCCTAGCTATTCAACAAAAGCTCACACTTACTCAGGTATGTCCTATAGTTTCGAAATCACTGTCACTGTTTCGTAAGAAGTCACTTCTGTGTGCGTTGGTTGAAGTAACTCGTCTCAGCTCAGGTCTCTCAGCTGCTGAGCCGATATTCCCAATTCAACAAATTAGCTAGTGTGTGATTATGCTAAAACAAAGCTTTTCTATTCAGTCCGCAAAACTCGGTCGCTTTCAATGCACATCCATATCTTTTCATAGCTCTTTTTACAAAGATTCTCTCTCAATGTGGTATCTAAGTTTACTTCGAAATTTTGGGGATTTTCTTTTTCAACAGATTTTCTTTTGTTGCGGAAAAAAGAATAAGCGTGACAGTGCAATGCAACGATCTTTTTCCTTACTATTTGTTTTCATCATAGATAATTCTTTACAACAGAAAACCTGCCGTAAAGTATGTCGCTTATCTTTGCTCTTGAGTGTTTCGTATCTACAGACGTGAAACCATATATATCTTGATTGCACTTGAATAAACACATCGCTCCTTTTTAGGTATTAAGTTTTTTTTTCTCTTTAGCGCTTAGAAGATGTTGAAGTGGACCGTGACCGACAGGCGCTAAGGCAAGGAGGTGGAAAACGCCAAGGCGGCCCGTCCAGAAGTGGCGATGGTTTTCAACCCCGCGTCGTGCGCTATCCAACGCAACAGCAGTCGGGGGGCCAGAGAGGAGGAGTCCGCAGGGACAACCTTTAGGTAGCATTTGCAGTGATTTTGATCTTCTAATTTCTTTGTTTACCTGAAAAAAACTGTTACCAGCAGATGTTCAGAGGCAATTGCGGACTCCTCCCGTTTTTCTTCCTCTTCTCTGCGACGGGTTACTGTTTCAAATGCGCTGGTGAATATAGACAACAGCGACAGCTTCTCATGCGAGCTTCCTCATTTTTTAGAGAACAGCCTCAATCTCAACTACCTAGGCGAGGGATGTTTTGGTTAGTTTCATTTCTGTATGCATTTTAAAGCTATTACGAACTGGGTGAGGGTAGCTGGATGGCAAGATCACAAAATCTTACTTTGATTTCATTTGAGAATTACAATCGCCATCAGCCGACTCGCCGTGGAGGACGATGACCCTCAAAGTTATCATCCAGATCTGACACAGCAGCATGGAGTCGAAATTCGCGAAGGAGTAAAGCAAAACACTTGACTCTAAGTGAAACGCAGACGTAGATCGAAGGCGCTCTTCTCCGTCAGTAGTAGCGCCTCACAACAGTACAATTTCTGAATGACACCGTTCAGGGTTGTCGTCCTCCATTGCGGGTCTATTTAAGTCTACTGAGAGCATACTATCTGAGATTGTATGAACAAATGGTTGTGGTCGGGTCAAAACCATAATACATGAAGCTGTGGTGGGAGGGAAGGGAGGGATTGCAATGTATTTTAGATGGGGTTTGGAGCACTCAACTGTGCCTTTATTTCTGGGAACTCTATCTTCTTTTTTCTCTTCGCAACTTTAGCTTACATTTCGTAAATCCTCTAAGACCAATGCTTAGGTTTTAGGGCCTTGGACTGATTTAGTTAGTTACCTCCAGAAATAAAAGCGTGACTGAGTGCCCTCCCTCTCCAACTACATTTTACCAAAGCTAGGTGCAGTTCGGGGAGCGGCTCCATCCGAAGCGGTGCAGTGGAGCCAAGCGGTTAGGATCGTGGTGTGATCGATCATCCCGAACTGCAAAGGTGAGTGGAGTTAGCGAAGGTCTCACCTCGACCCCACTCTTGGCTTCACTGCGTCGCTGCGAGCAGAGCCGCTTACGCGACGGCGCCGAGCTTCGTGTCATTTTGATAAAAGTTAGGCATGAAGGGGATTCAGCTTCTTTTAGACTTTCGTCTTCTTTGTAGTTTATTTCAAAATAGTCTCTAGCGTACATCGGCAATATTTCAGGATATGAGAGCGAATCAATATATGTTCTGGACTCCGCCATTCTCGAACTTGCCCTCGATGAACTGCGAGCGCAACTTCCATTACCTCGTCTATTCGCCGACGTAGAGCTGGTTGTGCTGTTCTACGCTTCTCTTGCGTTTTTCTGGCTGTTCTTCACCTGTTCCCCTCAATACTAGTCCGCATGCGCTGTCCTGGCATTACTGCTTGTGACACGCTGGCAATTGACTAGTCAATGATCTGTCATTGTCAATGTTATTCCGGCCATTCCGTTTTATAACTACGTTTTCTACTCACGTATTCACGTTCATAATGTGAATCCCATACAGCTATAATAAGTATGCTATCGTTGTGCATACCACACGGTTAGTAATCTCGTCCTCGTCTCATATCGAATTCAAATACCACTGCGGCTGTTTCGACCAACTTGCGGACCATTAGGATAATCGTGTTATGTAAAGGTGTTGTATGTTTGTTCTCTTCGTCGAGTGATTGTCAGGTAGTGTTATTGTTTTTGGGATTGCTCATCCTCATTCTTGTGATATATGCCGTCGTCCCAGTAATTTTTTTTGTCAAACTTATAGTTTAGGGAATAAGCTAACTGTTAGCTGCAAAAAGTGTCCTTGATATGCTATTATGACCAAGAGAATTATGTGCCTTTGCACACTACCACTTAAGTTATTCCTAAGTATTTGTCTCCCAAATTGATTGTGATAAGTTGTTATGTTGAGCCAAATTGACTCGAATTGTATAAATTATACTCTAATATTGCATTCCGTAGTATACAGCGGATCACGGACAAAACGGAACTGTTGCAGAGGATTCAAATAATAGTTCATTATATTCACAATGAGATAGTGTGGAATTTCGTCTTAGAATTAAAGTCGGTAAGAAATTTCGCTGCGAATTGGCCGATGCTCGATCGATGGTTCGATATCGTTCTAGTGCCAACCAGGCCTTTCGTCCCTCCGGGGTCGATTAATTTGTGCCAAACATGTCTGAGAGAATAAAACGTTGACTTGGTGCGTAAGCTAGCCTCGCAAATCACAGGACAAATGGGTAAACCTCAAACGATCCTGAATTGATGTGGACGCGTTAGCGCATTCCAAGTGGATTGATTAACGCCGAACATTTTTATTCACAATTCATCTCAAGAAAAAAGATATGCCTAATACGAACGAATTGGTACAAAACCTATCAAACTTCATGATAGCTACAATTAATGTCCAGTCATATGAGGTAAAAAATATTTGAGGTGAGAGACAGACAAAGAGATTCCCATTGTGAATCGAAATATTGGGACCCGACAGCACCTCGGGGGTACTCTTGCGTCGTTACGAGTCGCGAAAAACATATCGAAAGTTATAGAATTTCATAGAAGAGATCATTATTACTGGACTACTACTGTTTTACTGACTACTGACTTAGTATCGTCCGTTACACCAAATAATAAGGATAAAGGTTGAAGTGCGCGACGTTGATTAATCCGCTTGCGATGCGCCATCATGTTCGCCAATGTCTTTAATTCAGAATCGTTAGAGGTTAATGTCGATTGATTGATCTATACAACGACTTTCGAAGGCTTTCGAAAGCCGATGTAACTCTTTATCTTTCCGACAGTTTGGTAAATATTTATGGACCCTGGAGTGATGAAATTTGCGCAATTCGGTTTCGATCCATTCATCCCGTACATTCACGGCTGCATTTCTTAACATTTGAGCTAAACACTGCCCAAGTATTGACGAAATACATTGAAGAATATTGCTCGTAATAGAAGTTTGTGACATTCTTCAACATAATTCCCCCAAGAAAAAACTGCCAGAGTGAACCCAACAGAAGAAATCTCTTTAGCTTTCATTTTTTAAAATTTTAGTGAATACTTAGGCAGAAAGATAATATCAGAGATAGCAAGTAGTTTGTCACATCACGATTAAAAAACATGAAAAGAAGCTGAATGAAGAGTCTTTAGATGGACAAAAATTATAAGAGAACTAGTATGAGATGTCACTGCAAACAATGCAATACCCGATACTTTACAACATGCGAATATCAAGAAAACAGAAGAGGTCAGTATGGCAATCTTTAAACATTTACAATTGGGGTATCCCCGCAAACATTTCTCACATGAGTAAACAATAGAACCGTTACCAAATCTAGAAAAAAATGCTTAGGTCTACGTCTTCTTACACTGCTCATCAGTATTGGCAACTTCACGAAGCAAAGAGTTTACAGTTGGACCGCTTTTGTGAGAATCGCTCTCGAGGATTATACGAGGCCCGTAGTTATCCAGCACTAAGAAAGCGAAATACATGCTAATTGTAATCTAGAAATGTACATCTAGGAAATACCGCTCTCACAACGCTGCTATACTTCAGCGTAGTTTAAAAAAAAAACTTTTTTTCGGAGAAGCATTATATCGACCCCTACGAATAATAAAAGATGTGATACTTACAGCTGTTTTCCCAACTCCAAATGTATTGCATAGGAGAGTGGCCAGCAACCGCCTTCGAAGTCATCGCACTTTCCCAGAACGAAGAGCAGCATTCATGCCTAGAAACCGACGATAGCTGACGCTTCGACATCGGGTTAGCGCTGCCCTTTTGTAGTCGCAAATCGCTAGCTATGCGTTTGTAACGGCAACAGAGCTCTTTCGCTTGCCGCTAAACCTTAGCCAAAGAAATCACTGGTGCTGGAAGCTGAAGTGGACGATACTCTGCCCTTGTCTATGGTTAGTCCATGACCAGTCACTAGTGCTTCCAGCACCAGTGATAAAAAGTCATATAAAGTTGTGATAAGCTTGAAAGCTCCATTAAGTAGCCAGAAAGAATGCATGTAAAACATGAAGAAGAACAGCTATTACTCACTCTTCCCATTGAGGTTCGAAAAAGCTACCCAGATCTGCTCGTTGAGGGCAGAACGCATAAGTCATGTGTCGGCTACAAGACCATCCCATCTTCCAAGACTCTAAATACCCATTTTTACCTTCACCCCCCACGCAAGAAATACGAGAGATGGGCATTCACCTTTCAGCAAGCGCGCAACTCGAAATGCTTTGCACATAAGTAAATGTCCATTCTCCTCAAACACTAGTATTTCTTCGCCTGAGTGACGCAAACGTGAAAACCTTCGACGTACCTGAAGAAAGTCTTTGTTTACATAAAAGAACAAAAAGAGTGCAACGAAGTAATCATTGAAGAATAAAAACCTCCGCAAGCTGGTCGAATTGGAACAGTTCTGCAGTGACAAGTTGTGGGGGGACGATATACCGTTCATGCTGTCCCCACCCTAATCGAACTTGGGGAACGACCTGCAATTCCAAAATGAATCAGTATTCCAATCAAAGATCATGATGCAGAATAAGAAAAGTAAGAATCAATTGCAGAAAAAAAAAACAGACCAGTTTGAGTGCCTGACAGAATTTCTTTGCTGCTTCCATTCGTTTTGAGTAAAGCAGACCTGATACATCATCACCATTAATGACTGCTGCATCTAGGATGCGAACGAGACCGTTCGCCGCCACAGTGTCGAGATGCTTATCCACCTGCCAAGGCTCTACGTTTAGTTATTAACAGCTTCAATTCTCCTTCCAGTTATTACTTTAATAATCTAAGAGGGAGAAGAGGAAACAAGAAAAATACGATACGATAGGATCAAACGTAGTCCTATAAAACTGAGCTGAGTTAGGTTTCTACGAGCTTAGATAATCTAATGACTTCTACTTCTCTTACGTCTAAATTATTATTAAATTACCAAATTATTATTACTAAATTACTAACCAAAATTACTTCAATGTAAAAAATACTAATACCGCTCTCAAAAAGTAAAGCGATCATTGGTAGTTATAGATGCAAAACGAAACTTTTCGAAAGCCCCACGATAAAATGGAAATATTTCGCTTCGGAATGATGCATATTTGATGTCTCGGAACGTAACGAAATCAAAAAGGATGGGACCCATTTGTACTTTGCGTCCTCCTGGGAGCGCAACTTCGTTCAAAGATCGTTCGACACTGAAGACGCACCAAAAGTCCCCGCGCAGAGTTGATGATAGGTGGGAAGAGAGAAGATGAGAAGTTCCTACTAATCGAGCCTCATCGAGGTATTTTTTCCCAAGTACTCCAATTGGTACCCAAAGCGGGTAATGAGGATAACGAAAACAAAACCGAGATGGCGTTACCAGCTTGTAAGTCGTCGCTCTTTCTACTAGCAAAACTGTTCGGTCAGGAATTCGCATCAAATTGTTCTCAAGCCTCTCCCAATGTTTCTTCCAAACAAACACTGCGTCCTTAACAACTAGATCTATTAACAAGCCAAACAACGACAAAGTACTAAGGCTCCTACTCCAGTAGAAATAAGCAGCTCCGGTTGTGTAGAGGCACGGTTTGATAATATGTTGAGCGAATATTCCGCATACTTGAGCTCTTTTATCATTCTTTCAGTCAAGAGGTTCGCAGTAAATGGAGGTAGTCGTGCATTAAAGTCTTCACGCCCGTAGAACTGAAAGCTGAACTGATTTTCAACGCCTGAAAACAACTACACTCAACCCTATAGGATTACCTGATAGACAAAAAAAACTATCAAACGAATTTGCATGTGGAATCAGCAGGAAATACAAGATACCGTGCCTCACCTTTCTGGTGAACCTTCCAAAGTACTGATCTGGATCTATTTGTTGTCGCTCAGCGCCACGCTCTCTCCTATCCAGAGTTTTGTTTGGAACCAACCAATATTTTAGACAATCATCGCGAAGTGTTGCCTAGAGCACGAATTACCATTACCTCAACATTAAATATATTAACTGACTTGGTCTTTATCAATTAGAGAGCTGTTTCTCGCATAGCTTAAATACTTTTGCAGATACGTTGATTGTCGAATAGCCAGTCTGAAGTAGAACAAGAGTTATTGGAAGGGAAAAAAATAACAACCAAAAGAAACACAAAAATCTAGAAAAGTAAAACAAAATTACCTCTCGTTATGCTCAGTCAAATATGTAGTGAAAGTTTCATCGTTTCGCATCGTTTCAACTGGTACGACACTGATCACATCCCGTGACGACTTGGACTTCGCAAATTCGTCCAGTTGAATATTAACCCTGAATTGAATGTAATTTACGCCACACATGCATGTCGCAATAAAGCAGCATGTGATTAACAATATCAGTAGAGAATTCTAATAACTTTGGAGATGAAACTGTATACATGTGCTAATAGTGATTGATAAAGGATAAAGGATATCCGATCGATTGTGCAGGAAGCGGAACCTCTAACCGCTACACTACACCCGCCCCTATAGTAATTGATACAGAATAATAATAATGATATATATCTAATAAGAATACTTAAGGTATTTTGTAGAAATTTTATCGCGTCTTATTTCAGCTTAGGGAAAGGATAGGTAGAGAGAACCTTTGGGAGTAACAGTAGTGAACGGTAGTAACACCAGTCTTGGTGAGAACGCTAAATCAAAATTATTTGAAAATCAGAACAAAATCCAGCACAATCAGTGGAGCGGTCTAATGGCGTGCCCAAGATTTTCCCATTATCGCTTGTTCTACGTTTAACGAGCCCCACATAGTGGGATGTTGTCCTTGTCACCTTCCTGTAACCAGCTAAGATACAAGGTGGGAAATTTCTTTAAGACATCTTTTGTTAACATTAAATGTGCAACAAACCGTTTTAGATAATCCCGGATAGCATCGGAGTAATTCTTCCGTAATCCCTTGCAGACAATGTACCTAAAAAGAACGTTCTGGCAAATTTAAAAAAAAAACCACAACAAAAGAAGCGCATCACATTGAACGACCGATCAGTGTACAACTTATGTGATTATAAATAACTAGTGAAAGAAATTCCAAGAACATTTTACCAGTCCAAGAATGTGATGACCATTTTAACCTTTTTTGAAAGATGAGCACAACAAACATAGAACAACTAAAACAAAAACTTTTATCAAAACATCATAGCACCTTTCAGAATTTGCGGGGCGACTCGTATGTGGTTTATGAAGTGTCACTTGGTCATAGGCTATGTACATCAAGTAGATCAAACCAGCGCTGAAATAAAAAATTGCAGCATGCCAACGGAATTGATCCTTTACACTCTTTTATTATTCTTCTATTAAAAAAATCTTCTATGTAGTCCTATATAAATCGGTCAAACCTGAATGGTGTGAAAATGTCGAAGAGTTTACAGAAGAACACACCGCCTTCTTTTACAATACAAAGAGAGACCAACAACTGACAAAGATAGAGACGTTTCGAGAGAATTTCCTAGAAGAATTCAACTCAGCATTAGAGTGTCTTGTACATATGATATGATCACAGCGGAAAACGTGAATTTAATTAAAAAAATTAAAGCAAATTAAGAAAAATCGTAAAAGCCTCGGAACTTTCAGGACAACGTTGAAGAGTAAAAAAACCATGCAGGGTAAAAATGAGAACTACATCCTAAGAAATAGACTACCCCAAGTAAAGGTAAAAACGAGGGAACTAATGAGAACATAACAAAAAAGGGTGCAAAAGAAAAAAGAGAGCAGATGGATTACCTGGATAGTTTCCTGCCCTTCAACACTGAAACCGCCGTCGGCCATCATCAGATCCACACCCATGTCATTAGTCCCTACAATAAAATCCAGATTTCAGAACCCAAAAATCAGAAGAAACTTCAAAATCAACTAGCAAAATGCTTAGAAACAAAAACGGAAGAGTATTAGCGAAAACAAAGTGAAGAACCACCTTTCATGATGAAATCTTCCAAAGAGTCAATATTTTCTGGATTCATAACATCGCCATCACCATGTTTCCCATAGTACGGTTCAAAATAATAGGCAGAAGAAGCAGTAAACTTCCCAAGTTTGAAGTCATCTTTTCCTGTTTAAGCAAATTTGATTGCGATTCATCGAATATTTTTCTAAAAGTTATGAGGCCATACCTTTTAGTGTGAAACCGAATCCCTTCGCATTGTAAAACGCTTTGCGCCATAACATATATTCAGAAAATCCACCAGGACCAGCACATACATCAGCAAAATAGAATAGTGGGGTCTCACGATCACAGTTGTTTGTGGGTCGATCAGACTTCAGAGGATTTTTATTCTAAAGCGATAATAGTCCACTTTAAAATCCATCTGAAACAAAATGTGCTCACCAGAAGCTTGTCTTCTGTCTCCATGCTCAATAACCAGTCGAATACTTTATCCATGTTAGCAACTTTCATAGCAGCCCGATTCTGAAAAAATGCTCCTCCGATCGTCTCGTACGGGTTCGCTCGTGCTCGTGCTTCTCTGAGATCACGATCCGGTATCACATTGAAAACCTCAAAGGATGGATTCTAGGTCCAAAACACTCACAGTGTAATTGTTAACAGGAAAACCAAAAGACGAAAGATATCAAAGCAAGAATCAGAAAACAACAAACTTCTTTCGATTTTATCATTGTACGAAGAATTTCTCCGTCGCAGAATTCGGTCTCATCGTCTAGCGTTGTCTTCTTCTAAAAAAAGAAAGTTTGAAGAAGGAATCAAGTTGCTCGGAATGAAACAGTGAATGCTAGAGTATGTAACTCTTTAAAACAACTATGTTCATATAAAAGCGTACAAGAACAAGCAGAAAACCACACTGTGACTTTAAAATCACTGTGACCATAAGTCTTACCTCTCCAATTTGTATCCATTCAGAACCTTCGAGATTGTCTACAACCCAGTCACGAGTACTCTCCGGACATGCAGTTAACCACACCACATACTCTTCGATGCTTTTATCTTCTTTTGTCTCATCCCACGTTTCCGTAAAATCGCGGCCAACTGCCTAAAAGAATCTGCACATCTTTGACAAGATAAACAAAGCCACAGTGATGCTAACCTTAGATATTTCATGTCCGAGACCAACACGACCACGTTGAGTAGATAAAGCTACAGGTTCAACCATTCCTAGAAAACAAAACTAGTCACTGTCAATTCGATTAATGGATTGTAATTTGCAAAAAAAAAACCATTAATAACAAGTGCTCATTAATGCTAAGGATTTACCTTGTTTTTGCTTTCCTAAACCTTTCCCCTCCTTGTAACCCATCTTAGCCATCATCTTCTCAGCATTTGTCATTGGCTTAGTCCTGTCCACCTCTTCACTCACAGCCACTATCTTAGCTGGAGGTGGAGAATCGAGATCATCCGTGGATGAATCCGATAAGTCACCATCGGCAGAATCATCGGTGCATCTTCTTTTACCCTAAAGAGCTTTTAAGCAACAAATACTAACACTCCAATATTATTCTCGCGAACTGAATTATGAACGGATACCTTGTAGTGGTCATACTCCTCCTCAAACGTTTCTTTTAAATCTTCATGCTTAGCTTTTGTCAGCACAGACATTCTATGTTCTCTTCCATTTGATGGCGCATCGGGTTCGGAATCCTTATAAATAACTAGTTTAGAAGACTTTAAAGGAAGTGAAAAACGAATAGTTAGAAAAAAAAAACCAAAAAAAGAAAGTGGAAAAATGGGTAGTGCACGGTAACAAAAAAACCCCAACTCACAGAAGACTCTGCAAACATCCTAGTTCGAGCAAAAGGCTCCCGTCTTTCCTGACTGAGAAATAACAAGGAAATCCTATCTGAAATGAAATAAACACTTTAGGAACTTCTGTCAATTCTGTGAACTATTAAGTGATGTTAGTAATAACAAAACGAGCACCAAACCAATAACACCAAAAACAGGCATAAATTCTTGAAAAGACGGAAAGCTGCTAAAGAATATTGCACTATAATAATCTACAAGAAGAAGTTAACCCGATATTATTAATTCCGCCGAAAATCCACGTACAAGAAGTCAAAGGTATTATTTGCTTACGGTAGAGGGAGATGTTCGTCTACACCCACATGCAAACAAAGTCCACTCCCGAAAATGCACAAAACACACGAAAAAGTACGTGAAGACGAATAGGTCGCTGCCTGCGTCCACGTCAGCAAATAATTCCTACTTTGCATAGTCTTTCTTGTATTTGATGGTGCTCTCTTCGTAATCGAAAAGTTATTTTCGAATATTTTTGAGATGTTGCGCACCATCCTGTTGGTGGGCTTCATTATATGGCAATCGTCAGCAATTGAGCTCACATTCGAATTACCCGACAATGCCAACCAATGTTTCTATGAAGATATTAAAGCCGGAGAAGACTGTATGTTGGAGTTCCAAGTAAGGATTTGCAGCGTTTTTGTTCCTTTTTTTCATGAGAAGAAGTTGTAATACAAGGTTGCTTTGTTAACTTTTTTCACTGTGAGTTTGGTCTCACTTCTTTTTTCTTCTCTTGTTTCATATTTTTACATGTCTACAATTAGCAGTTTCCTATAAATCTTATTCCCACTTCAGGTGGTCACTGGCGGTCAATATGATGTTGATATGACCCTGGAGGATCCCAAAGGAAAAGTCTTATATAAAGACGTTAAGAAGCAGTATGATAGTTACAATTGGAAGTCAGAGGTAAGAGTATGGAAATTCTTTGAGCTTTTGAAGGTATGAAAAATCCTTTCTAGGTACCAGGCACATATAAAGCGTGTTTCTCTAATGAGTTCTCAACATTTTCGCATAAGATTGTCTATATGGACTGGCAGGTACGTAACTTATACAGGACATATCGTTATATTTATCTACTGATTTTCCACACACGGACTTATAACTTGTGTTTTTACGGAGATTTCCGAGTTTGTGTGATGTTTTCTCAAATCTTAGGTAGGATCTAACAACAATCTTAACAAAGCAATCACACCTGGCGGACATGCGATGAACGCTCTTGAGAATTCCGCTGTTGCAATTGCTGACAAACTGCGAGTAGTAAGTGCTTTTCTCACAATCTGATGATTTGTTCCTTCGAATTATTTTTAATTCCTTAAACTAAGGTGGATGATTATCAAACACATCATCGTTTGCGCGAAGCCACAGGTAGAAAGAGAGCTGAACAGCTGAATGAGCGTGTACTGCTATGGAGTTTAGGGCAAACATCGCTAATTGTCCTTATCGGTATTGCTCAGGTTCGTTAACTTTATCCCACTAATTCTACATTTTCTTAAAATATTCTGCTTACGCAGATGAGAATACTGAAAGATTTTCGTGGCGTTTCCTATGTTTCCAAAAATCGACTTCTTTGAGTATTTCTAAATTTCATCACATACATACTGTAGCCACAAACACGTAAGCATGATGAACAAGGATATCATTTGACTTTGGAAATTTAAGGGCTCTATTCTTTCCAACAAGTGAACGTTTTGTGTCCTAGTGAACTGATCTCAATCCAAATAGAAAGCGTGGTGTAAAGAGATAGAAAATTGGAGGCAAGCTTCAACCATACAGATGCATCAGTTCAATAGAAACGCCCGAAAAATCGCTGCTCCGATTTCACCTGTTTAAACTTTAATAAATAGGCCGATTTTATTGAAAATTTTCCCTCTATTCAATACTTCTTTTAAATACTTCTTTTAAATGTTGATAAAATATACAGTCCAGGTAGTGTTTGCTGTTGGTTTCTATTTGACAATACTTTTTACGAACGTAGTGGACTATAAACGGCTACCTGATTTGTGTGAAATAGTGGCATTCATCAAATATGTATTTAGTTTTTTTTTTGGCCAGAGCGAAGTTTTGTGTCATTCCTGGTACAATCGATAATACCTGTTACGCATTATCCTGACCACTTGTGGTCACGATGCTGCACTCTTACCAAAGTTGAAAATTTGGAACATTTAGGTTCGAGAAAACCGCCTCAAATTTTTCGGTGTTCGATTTTCAATAAACTTCGTCATCGTAATCATTCGATATATCTTTTTCTCTTCAATTCCGCTCAACAGGTTACAATTTTTTATTCTCG
This sequence comes from Necator americanus, assembly GCF_031761385.1. NCBI lineage: Eukaryota > Metazoa > Nematoda > Chromadorea > Rhabditida > Ancylostomatidae > Necator > Necator americanus. Next base: position 7,499,048 of record NC_087372.1, on the reverse strand, counting down.
GCTAGTATCTCGTCTGGCCGAAAAAGGAGATCCTAGCCCAACTCTTGGATCTTCTAGCTACACGTGGAAGTGTAAATCGTAACTTAGAGAATTTTCCTAATACATGTTTAACTATTATAACACTTCAAGGGTCCAAATCAAAGGCTTCGTCCTCTGGAATTCATTCTGTAATCATTCGTTGCTATTCGATGTCCCATTGTTATCTTAGATTTCATAACTAGCAATATATTCTGTTTTCCTTTTTTCTTCCCCACAGGCTTTCACACACAACTGTACAAAATTCATACAAACGTATTTTCTGAAGTGTGTACAGCTGAAAGCGTTGCTCACGTGCCTCGCACATGTGGCCAGCATCTGATAACAAACTAAGACGCCCTCTTTCAGGTCATGCTGCTTCGGTCGTTCTTTTCGGATAAGAGGTCGAGGTATTAGACTGGGATATTGAATCTTCATATGCTGCTTTTCACAGTCACCTGTGGATAAGTGCTATGTATTTGTCTCAACATGTGATGTTATTTTTTCGTCCTCCTTCAGTTCTTCAGTGATATTTTAGTTATTCAATTGAGAAGGGTGATATGCCTTGCATAAGGTAATGATATGTGGCACTCAATTCTGTTCTCATCTTCTGGGATTGTGTAATCATAAGCAAAATATTGATGTAAAGTATTTTTTGTTACAGTTTCATATAAATTTATTTATTCATACGTACTTCTTGAACTTCTTTTGAATAAGCGGGAGAAAGATATTGGTTAAACACTTATTCACTAGTTTCTGTTTGATGATCTGATTTCGTAATTGAAGTTATTTCAGATTTCTAGTGGTTTTTGTTTCTGTGATAGAATTGAGCGCTTGTACATGCATTGGTGCAAAGGTGCTAGTGTAGAGGTGTTCGTTCTGCACAAATCACGTTAGCATGATTGAAAATAAAAACACTTTTTCATGCGGTAAAGCATAGGACCGATTATTCCGCTACTGTATGAGATCGTGAAAAATAAACATTAACATAGACGATCATAGCGCTTGGTTGTAGAATTCATAATGTGAATTGAGTGCTATCGGCTTCGAGAATATAGTTTATATTCAACACATGAAGAATTATAAATTTATTTTAACGATAAGTAGTGTTCTAAGAGTGTTTTTCTAGAATGTTTATAAAGTCAGCTCAAGTCCTCAGCTTCGTAGATTCTATTGGCAGGAGTTTTATTTATTTCTTTTGCATATTATTTTCGTACGCGTACTAAACTCTTTGAGTATGCCTATTGTTTAAATGCTTTCTTTAGAGTGATGAGATGCTTGAGAGGATAAGTCATTGATGGCTTCGATTTTTTCAGGCTCTGATGAAGGCGATAACGTCGAAATATTAGCCATTAGTTAATAAAGAAAGATCAGTACCATTCTTGGCTTCAGCTTCAGCAAATCAATCAAAAGCACCACTGAAATACTATAAAAATACCTAATACCTTTATACAACTGGAAATTTGTCCCTACGAGTGCGGACACAGTGAGAAAGTCCACTGGAGAACAGAAGCAGACGGGTGAAGAAAGACGGAAGAGTGTGCATAACGAGAGCGGATTGTTTTCACAGTTGCGTCACGAAATTGACGATGAGTAAGAGGAAGAGGAAGAGCGAAAAAAATCGGAGGCAAAAAAAAACGCTCCTCTTCTAACAGCTTCGAGAAACATTTACATTTCGAAGTTTTTTTTTTGTGACGGAAAAATCTCGAATGAAAGAAGTACAATATCGAGTGTTTCACTTGAAAATATAATAGGGGTATTTTGGTGAAAAACACATGCGCGGAGGAACAATGTGAACCGCTCAATGCGCCTCGAAATTACAGCCTTTTCCATCGTCATTCTACCGTATTTACCAGAACATAGATTCCTTCCAGAGGTGTTGGTTTCCCTATTTTCCTTCATCTCATTCATATTCACACATGCAGTTAGGGAAAACTACGTAACTGGTTGGGAAACGAAACCTCTCTAACTCTCAAGAGCACAGAGTTACCCGCTCATGAGTATTATTTCAATGGCAACAACCAAAAAAAAATAGCGTGCTTATAAGAGAAGCGCCAGACTTTAGTTTCAGGACCTGGATTAGCTATACGATGGACATGTGTAATACACGTGACTATGTCTCTACACGAACGTGATCGTTCTCACATGATCATGCTAATGGGGATTCGCCGTAGGATACACAGCGGTCGTAATTACGTACACATTAATGTGTGAAGTGTCGTGCCGCGTGACTTTGTTCTCTGTGCATCGCATTTCTTCGACGTTTACTGTATGTTTCCTGTACTTTCTTACTTCGTCCCATATTTTGTCAAAATTCGTTTTTTGTTTTTTAACGTCGCCTTGTAATCTCTAGACGCATTCCTATTCTTACGTCTTACGCAAATATGAAAAATGAACTTGTAGAAGATTGCGATTGTTGAACGTGGAAACTCGACTCGAAAACACATGACATCTGGTGCATTTGCACAATCCGATTAGTACGTACCGTTGATTAGAATGAAGTAATCATCCACGAATCGATTCGATGACATCGCACCTCAGGCGCCGCTCAGTCCAGGATCCCTCTACTAGAGCGGTTTTTTTTTTCGCCTGACTATAATACAGACAAGCTTACGATTTGAAAAATGTACACAGCAATAGAAGGAGTTTTTGTTGCGATTATTTTCCCCTCGGTGTTTTTTTGTTTCGTTTGAACACATGTTAGCTGCACTCTTCTATTTATAGAAGCATACAGTCTGTACCTGGTGCTCTTTCGTAACGACACACTCTTTCCAAATCATCTGTTTGCTGCCGGCACCACAGTTGGTCAAGTGTTCATCGCTGCTGCCCCTCACGTGGCTTCTGTTTACTTTCTTTTCGTATGCGGACCAAATCTGCTTAATTGATTGGTGTCGCTGTCTCGTTTTCCAAATCTTTCTCCCATACATTTTTGATTTGGCTTCTAGCAGAAGTGTTATCTCAGAGTTTTGTTATGAAACACTCCAAATCTTTCTGTTTCTGACATTTTCTCGAATTATAGTGATATAATGATGAGAGGATAGGATATTAAAATCAAAAAGATGTTGTAAAATCAAAAATATTCAGTTTTTTTTCTGTCAATCAACATACTTCTGATTATCACTTTTCCTATAAATTTTCCTCCCACTGAATGAGCATAGACAGAAATGAACATAATGAAATACAGTAGTTCTGTAGAATTGTCTCTTTTTTTTGCAATCCTTTTAGAGTCGAAACCTTTGAAAGGTCGAACGAATGGTTTTATTTTATTTCGTTGGAATTTTTAATAGACCATACTCCTTTTCTCTTCTGAATCCTGAAATCTTACTTTGAAAAAGTGACATCTTATGCTTCAAAGAGGTCCTTTCGTCCTCCTTTTTTCCTTATAAGGAAGGAATTACGCGATTTTCACTGACATTCACATGCATTTATTCGCTTTCATCTGTTTTTATTTTGAACGAGAGAAGAAGGAAAGCGATAAAAATGATCAATAGCACTTAGCACTGTGTCCGCCATCCAAAACCTCCACGCTCGAGAAGAAAAATACTACTGCTACAGTTTACGTACCATTTCACGAAAGAGTGAAGAAAAAAAAGTTCTTTTCTTTTATTTCATATGTCATATAGAAAAGAGATAAAATGTGAGATGCATTTCTGTTTTTCTTAATGGAAGTGAGTAGGATCACTGGAAATAAAATCGGAAAGATTATAAAAGAAAACTTGAACGGAACTTGAAGATTTTTGCATCACCACATAAAAGCATATATCTTGAAAGTTATGGATAGACATTTCGTTTCTTCCTCATTGATCCCTGGGGCGGTTTTAGCCGTATCGAGTTCCTTGATCGTGCCGGGTTTTTTTTTTATTTCCAACGCAGTCGGTTGGAGGCTCCGCTCTGACTGCACGATCGATCGAAGGCTCGAAACCTCCGTGGTGTGAACCATGCCTTTCGCTTCTCCGGCGTCAATAAATTGGCGCTAGACTTGTCTGGGACGATAAAAACCCCGACTATATACATCGAATACCTCCCGTAAGTCATTGTGTAGGTTAAACATGCGTTCGTGAACCTTAGGCTGCCCGCCGAGTTCAGACCCGCGCGGGCGCACGGTTTGGTGGCTCTGTGGTTTTGGTAGTTATTGACTATTCACAACAGTGCGCTCAATAACCACCAAATAAAACCGTAGAGCGGGCAGCCTTAAAGGCATCACCCCACGAATCTGAGGTTGTCCAGGTTTCAGGTGGAGTATTCGTATACGGGATGGGAGACTACGGAGAGGGAGGTGATTTTGTCCATTTCTTCGTAATTGCTGTAAAAAAAAACGGCCCGGAAGATGCGGCGCCGCACAAGGCTGGCGTGCTCCGGTCGAACTCCTTGTAGAAAAAAGTGCGCCAGAACGCCTGAGGCCATATCTTCCGGCTCGTTTTTTTCGGGAATCACCCCCTCCCCTCTCCATAGTCTCCCATCCCGTATAAGAATACTCCACTTGAAATCCGTACCACCTCAGATTCGTGGAGTGATGCCTTCAAACGATTCTGAGTTGAAGTGAACGCGTTGGTGCACCCCAAAAGGGTTGATTTACGCCTATTCACACAACATTCTGACGGACACACTATTCTAATTCTGATGGATCCCATGACTTTATTATTTTTTTAGAGATAATTGTCCCGTCGCCGAACTTTCTGGTTTTCATTCGTGATTTACCGAGAAAAGGAACTTATTCCCGTGAGATGCGGAGATCTATCCCATTGGTAGACTACCCGCTCTATTTCAGTTGGCTGGGATGGTATAGGCTCCGGTGCTTTTGTTTACCCAGACATCAGTGGTGCTCATTCGATTAGGTCAGGGCAAAGGACATAGTATTTGTCAAATACAAAGTGCGCTGCGAGGTATGCGTTGTGGTCATCTGGGGAAACATTGGTATAGTTAAGCCGAAAGGTCCTGAAGCTCAGGTGAAATTTCGCAAGCCGCTGCACTTTAAGCGGCGCAATAGAACTGGAAGCTGGCGATCGAGTTGGGACCTCATTTATCTCTACAGTTCGAAGACCGCGACGACCGCTGCTGCTAGCCTCACCGCGCTATTTCGACCGCAGTTGCTTACGCAACTGCACCCTGTTTCAGGTCCTTTTGGCTCAACTGTAGTGGTGTGTTTATTATTTTTGTTTTATTTTTATTTTTTGTTTTTCATTTTTTCTTTTATCATATGTGCCAATCATGCGATTTCCTGCCCGAAACTTGCAATGTTCGGATCTTCATAAGCGTCATTCTTCCAACCTCTCATTCACAAGGGTATCTTATTTCGAGCTGGAGTTTTCATGAACAAGATTGCTGTACTATTATGCAACATGACTACATAGTTATAATTTATCCCGAATACTGAACGTAACTGTCGAAAATACAAAAAAAAAATGAAAGGTATGGCACGGATATGGAAGCGGGTCAACGTTTTCGGCTGCTTAGGTGGAGATGATTCAACATCGATTGAAAACCGTTGCACCTCACACGTTTCTCAACTATGGGTTGTCCTATACTCATAAATATTTTTCTTATCTTACGTACATCAAAGACTCAGGCGAATTTCTCCAGTTGCTCTTCCAGTTCTACACTTTTAAACTCGTGAATCGTCAAGTTGCTAACATTTTATTATATGCATACTGTAACGAAAGAAAACGATACATACGATACGCAGCTCTTCAGTCAAAATGGATGCGAATTAGTGCTTTCTAAGCTTTCAATGGCGGTTCACTGATTTGATTTTGAAATCCAAAGGGCGTGTAGCCCTGGAAAGTGCTGAACGTCCCTTAGATTTCAAAATCAAATTACTTGAGCAGTAGAGTACAGAGCAGAGCAATTTCCATCCATGTTTCCGAAACTGTTTGCCACACCTGGTTTGATAGTAATAAAGCTGTGTTTAAATTATTTCATACGCGCACTCCGTTATGGTCTAGGCCTCGTTTCAGTGCAAAACGAGGACAACACTTGACCTTTGACACATATTAAAGCGCATATGAAATTGGTCCAATATAAAATCACTAGTCAGTCAGTCATTGTCATTACTGTCGCCGAAGAGCGTGTACAATCCGGCTGACGCGACGCGTCCGTCGCAACGCTCGCTATTTCTCCGCTAGACATACTCTCTCTTTTCTGTAACATGTCCCAATCGATGGTGCATAGCACTCACCGAGTTGAACATACCTGGTGAGTGCTATGCACCATCGATGGGACATACCTGGCATCGACTATTACTCTCAATACTTGGGCTCTAATTTTGCTTCTCTTTGAAATCATCAAACATTTCCGTGGCGGAACTGCCCTTTGGGAGAAACCGCGACGAAGAATACTAGTTTTTCCCGAAGACCTAGAAATTGCTGAAGTGTGTGTCTGTGTGTGCTGAAACGCTATTTCAATTTCGGATTGTTGCTAAAGGTATATGGTAGATTTCTCCTTCTTTTTTGGGACCCTTGCTAGCACCATTCATCGCCGCAGTTCGTTTTGACATTACTTAGTACATTTTATCGGAGTTTTATGCGCGTTTTAGTTTAGTTTTCAGTTTTATGCGCGCACTTTCTCCGTACTGAGGAATGTTAGGGATATTGAAATTGGTTTGAGATACGAAGTCTCCTAATGAGTTCTGAAAAATTTTTGTGAAAGAAAAATTCGTTGTTTATTGTGATCGTGATTGTGTTTCGAGCAACATTTAATGGAAGAACATTCTCGAATAATTTATAATTCCTATTCAAAAACGAAATGCCGAATACAATCTGTCGTATGATTTTTTGGAGTCTTTGCATGCTTTTCGTTTTCGACTTCGTACTGAAACCTATTACACAGTGTGTCATCGCTGCAATGCAGAAAATCCGTCGTCACCTTCACTGACTCACGCCTATGAAATCGTTAACGTTTCTGCCATCATCAATATCGTTTTCATTTTTGGTTGCTTTATGATGAACGATATCTTTTTAGCACCGTCTCTAGATCCCACGTTATGTTCATGTCACGTCGAACTGATAAGGTGACGCGAGCTCGTTAACCCTTTATCTTTTTTTTTCGACCACCAGACTACAATGCGGTTTCTGCACCGCGTGGTACTATCAGCAACGATGCTAACTCGTGACCTGCTGTTGAAACATACGTGAAATTGATTACTGGACGATATATCCTTGTTCGAAGAGAAATTTCCTGCTCAATTTCCATCCAGCAACGTTTTTTTTCGTTTCAGTCGTATCAGTTCTACTCAATTCTGTTCATCACTACACCAACATATCACTTTCGTCGAATTCTTCCTCTATTTTTCTTCGTTTTCTTTTTACGTCCGTAGAGTGGAACCGATTTCTGTCACATGATATTAATTAGATTGTATGGCATTTTCTATCAGCTATAGAACTAGCAAAATGATATCATTCCTTTTCTCAAATCAGCTGATCAGATGATATTTTCTTTTGCGAAAACGTGGTAAAACATCAACGAAACTAGATTGGATGAAAACGATCATTTCCGAAGTGGAAGCTGTCTGCTCGCATCCAGAGATATTTCATTCATTCACTTCCTAGTTTTTCTGCGCTCTTTGTCATCCTGATGTCAAACACTTCTAAATTCTATTGTATGTTTCTTAAGCTCGAGGTTTATAGTTCATTTGTTATCATTTTAAATATTATTCCGATTAAAAATTACTGCTCCACGATGTCTTTTAAGCTTACAATCGATTTGACGCGTTGTTGTTGTCTGCACAGCGGTGTCCAGTGCATTTTTATCTGCTAATTGATTTCTTCGCAGTTCTGCTTTGTCCAATCAGTCTTTATTTGAGTCTGACTTTGTTCACACTCGCTTTTTTTCTCACAGTTTTCAAACCGATTAGTCAGCCCTGCTCTCATTCAGATGAATAAACTTTTATTTCCCATTTCTCATTGTTTAACGCAATTTCATTCGCAGTTTCCTTCGTTTTTTCCCGCTATCGATTCCATTTTCCTGTCTTGCATTTGGTTATAACAATATAATAATCGAGCAATTTCATTCCTTCTTTTGTTTCAGCCATCGTTATGTCAAATCATGATAAATCGAAGGCAGTAATAAGTAAAGAATTAGAGGTTGTTTTAAAAGCTGCCGTTGCGTCGTCCTATACTCAAAGAGATGTCGTGCCAAGGTTCGTATTTTACGTTTTATGAGCTATTAATGAACTTTCTGGGCACTTCTTTTGCCTCATTACTGTTCTTTTGATATCGCTCTACCACTTTTCTTTGTTACTTTTTGCGTTGCAAGCAACTTTCCTTATCAGCTCCGGGCAACCGCTGCTGTATCAAATTTTACAACATACTTATATTTTAGCGAAATCACGCAAAATATCTGCAGTGTCATTGAAGCTATTTTTATTCATGGATTGAGGGATCCATTTTTTGTGAAGGGCTCCAGATACGCCAAGTACCCAGAGCCGGTAAGTTTGATGATACCAGTATTCTCAAGCTTCATAATTTGATGTCTTCAGAACTTCTGGCCCTTCGTTTCCAAATATTCGCACAGAAGTATTATCACGGAGATCAACTCGCTTAATCAAATACGATCAGAAATTGGACGTAGCCGAGTGAGTGATGACAACTTTCATTTATCATTTTCTTTGTTTTTCTAAACATGTTTGGCAGGCTTGGATTCGGATAGTTTTGAATCAGAATACATTGGAGCATTATCTTCATTTACTTCTTCGCGAAACAAAGGCTATGAAGTGAGCCTTATGGAGTTTTTTTGAAGTTCTGCTCCCATTAGTGTAGTCTTGCTTATCAAGTGCGTGAGTATCAGAGTTGCGTTTCTGATAACCATCCTTTCCAGCCAATTCTATAGCGAAATCTCTTTTCTACGTGACGCCGAACACATGGACAAAGCGATGGATTTATTAAAAGGCCTTGGATCCCTACCGATTAATGCTGCTGTTAATAGTTCGTTGTTGAACACATGGACACCATCACCGTTAATTCTTGCTGGCTTAGTTCATGGAAAACCGTTAAAAGGTAAGATTTTTTAAATGTTCCTCTATTCTAAATGTTTTTAGAAGACTTGGGGTTCTATTTTAAACTTAAGATTATAGTTCAAACATTGCGGTTTCTTTCATAAACTCGTTTTCGCTACTGAGCGTTGTCTGCACGTTCATTCGTTTTTTTAATTTTCAGTTGGTGCCCTGCATCCAAGGCAACGCTCGTCTTCCTTACGCGACGCGTCGGAAGTTGGCTTGCCTGCACTTGACTTTCTGCAGGACGAACAATCTCCTATTAAACTGCCACCGATTCGTTCCAAAGATCGAATTGATCGAAGTAGTTAGTTGATTTTCTCGCGAGTATAGCTCAGCCATTTTGTTACTTTTTGTAGAAGCTGTTCTAAGTGATGACGATGGTTCTTCCGTGTATTCACATCCTTCGATGCTTGACAGATCAGAAATCCCAGAGCGAATTATTTTGTCATCAACACCGATCGGTGGGAATTATGGCGAACTTCCACCTCAGAATTTCGCTGTAAGCATCGATCATTTTCCTCAGCATTTTTCTCTGTATTTTGAATCATTCCTGTTATCCTTATTTCTATATTATCATATTTTTCTCTTCCGTTCGTATGCAGAACGATTTTTCCTTCACATCTGTTTTATTCCTCTTAATTTAAGCTAATTTTTTCAGCCACTGATTGTATCACGTCGTACAAGACGCCCTCGCAAATCTTCTAGAAGTAGTAGTGAATCGAATTCGAAGAAAAGTTCTCATAGCGAATCTGTGAGTTCCTATATTTGTAAAATTCTCGCAGTTCAACTTATTCCATTGTTTTTCTTTCGCCTAAATCTTGGAGATATTTGCGACCATTTCATATTGTTGTTTTGACGTATCTAAACATTACATTCAAATGATGTTCCATCAAGCGTTTTCGTGTAATTCTTGCCCTCTTCAAGGCAAGTACGCTGGCAGACGGATTGGTAGAGTTAGGTACTTCTGCGGGCTCATCGTCCCGTACGCGGTTTAAGCAGTCGGAAACGTTGGACAGTGGGATTGAATCCGAGCACAGGTAGGAAAACCAAACGTCAATCAGTAGTTATCTTGGCTAGGGCCCACTTCGAGTTCCACTTCATGTAATTCTCTTTCGAGGCACTTCAGTATCTCGAAAGAGAATTACTTCACTTTGAAAGGAAACTACCACTGTTGTGAAGAAAACTGTGATGAAATAAATGGTTGAGAAATAAATAGATGGATGCAAGTGCAAATACGGCGAGCATTTCGCGTAGTGCTGTCTTTCCTGACATGACTTCTTTTCACTCCACTTTTCTATTATTATTTTATACATTTTTTTCATCATTTTCCTTTAAGAGAAAACAACCCTGAAAGCATTAGCTCTGTCTCTGATGGAAAAGAGAACGACCCAAATTATATCGATAAAAAGGAGAGTGATGGCAAAATGGAGTCCACAGATGTCAAAGGTGGTCATTTCGTATCGCAACAGTTTGTTTTCTATATTACTTGAATACGTTTGCAACCGTCTTTAGTCGATTTCTACACATCTAATCTCATCAAATTTCTCATTATTGCAGACACAAGGAACGTTTCTACCGAAGAACCCTTCGTTTCCAATGCAGTGGTTGATTTTCAAAGCAACAATGAAGAAAATGTGCGAACAACAGAGGCAGAAGCAGAGCTACCCGACGTATTTGACCATGAAACCGATAATGTATTTGATGATGATGAAAAACAGCCGGAGAACACTATAGATGTACTGGTTCGTGTGCCGGAACTTGATTGTCGGGTGAGATCTACAAACTTTACATTCCATTTTGTATGTTTTCCAGAAGAAGAACACTCCGGTAAGGTTTTCTTCATCTGTGTTTCAGGCAAGTTCTGGGATTGAAACTTCTCTTCATGATGAATTGTTTCTTGCGGAGGCTGCACCCAGTAGTAACAGTTTGCTGAATAGAAGTTGGAAAAAACCAAAGACAAGTTTGGTGAGCGCAACACAATATGACGTTTTTTAATTGCCTTTTCTCCTTTCTGTTTTTAGTTCATATATAGCTGTAATGGATCGCACGTTTAGCCTGATCTGGATGGTAGTCACACTCTTCTTTCGTCCTCATCATCCCCAGATACGGCAGGTTGTATCGTAAGCTTCGACCAGGCGTTAAGGACAGCAATGGAGGCAAGTGGTTCAAGCGAAAAGGTGCTATCGATTATGCTTTTTCTGTTTTGTGCTTCTTTATGCTTTTATGCTTACTTTTTTAAAGTTGTTTCCATTCTATGACACTTTTAGGTTACGGATGACTTAGACGGATCACAAGAACTTCTTGCCAATACAGATAGCGATGATGCAGATGAGGAAGTGTGTTGGGTGCTAAGGAAAAATTTCCACAAATCACTGTTTTACAGTTATTAATTGCTTTCTAATGTTCAAGAACTCGTCCCGAAAACAGTCCGACGCTGTGTCGGAGCAGGTGACTGCACTGATCACCACAATTCCTCGTGAAATTGGCCTTGATTCTCAAGACTTCCGTTGTCCTATGTGCAGAAAGTCCATTGGAGCCGCTTTTTCAAAGTATGGGTATGTTGTTTTCTGGTTTTCATTAATTGTTTTTGTCTTTTGTTTTTCCTTTGACCCTTTGATTTTTTTTTGGGCCGAGTGATTTGAAGTGCTTTGTTTGCGATAGAGCGTTGGAGTGTGATTATTAAGTATTTTATCTGTATAGCGTATGTGGCATCGATGGTTTGTATTACTGCAACGACTGTATGCGTGCTGGTGGAGAAATGCCTATCCCGTCACGTGTTCTGCGCAGTTGGGACTGGAAGCAACGTCCTGTGTCAGATCGTGGACGTGCTTTCATTGAAGCGAATCAGGTGATTGAATTAAGCAGAAGCTAAATGTAATAGGATCATTCAATGATCGATTATATTCGACTTCTAAACTCTAAGAAACTAATAAATTTTCTTTGTGGTTAAGTGACTAGAAAGTGACATTAAACATGAAGGAGTCTATATTTTCAGGACACTCCAATTATACGCATTGACCAGCACAATCCTTCCCTCTACGAACATGTTCCTGTCATGAAAACAATCAAGGTTTGTTTTAGTTTCAATGGATGGAAGTTGTATCTTTATTATTTGGGGTTATTTCCAGTAGAATACGATTGTTTTTCCAGGTTCTGCGAGAACAACTTCAAATAGCTTCAATGTACCTATTTAACTGTCGTGAGTCAATAGCAGAAGACTTTAAAAGACGAGTGTGGCCACGCGATCATCTTTATAACGATATCAATGCTTATTCGATCAGCGTAAGTTCTTTGTAAATCGTTTAAAATCCTTAAACGTTTGTTTTCACGGTAAATTTTGGTTTAGGACTTAATTCTTCTCCACAATGGTCAGCTGGAAAAACAAGTGCGCGGATTTCTTAAACACGCTGTAGATCACGTCATGCACTGTTCGTTATGTCGTCAAAAAGGTTTCATTTGTGAGATGTGTGAAGCTCCTGAGGTGATCTATCCTTTCGAGACGGAGACCACATACAGGGTTGGTTTCTTTTTCACCAATTCTTCTCTACATTTCGTTCTTCTACCTTCTACGTTTTTTATTTTGATATTCTATTTCTTCTAACGCTTTGGAATGCTTGCATTTTATGAAGCATCCCATAAATATGTGTTTATTGCTGTTCGTTTCTGCGTTTCTACCCGCTCTTGAAACAAACGTCCTGCATTTTTTTTTGTTTCTACAACGTTCCTCAAGGGAGACACATTAGAAAGATTTAAAATCCCATATTGTCATATTTTGATCATTTGGAAAGCAGTAATTCTCAGTGCTTTATAAAATGTAACACATTTGATTGCCCAAGAGAGTACACACAAAGAACAGCCTTTTTTTCAGTGTCAGCGATGCTTCTCGGTATTCCATTCCGAATGTGCGACTAAAATGGAGGACTGTCCGAAATGTGTACGACGTGCGAAGTATGAGATTCGTCAAGAAGCAAGTGATCTTCCTCTGGGATGAGCGTTTCTTACTCGTCGCCACCTCGTTTTACTTTTGAATTTCTCGGAGAGAGAGCTCCTCCTTGTTTTGCTTTAAAATACCAAATACATTGGCTCTTGGTTCACTAAACCGGTTGACTAATTTACTTACTACCATTTTTTGCAATTTCCATTAGAAAAGAACGCTTATTGTACATAGTACCGTTTGCTGTGTAGATTCTATTTTAAGCGCTGAAAAATAGCCAAGCGTCTTTAAGTGTTTTTTTTTCCTTTTGCCGGTGCTTTGTTCAAGTGCCATTGCTAACTTTTAACATGCTTATCTTTTAAAATGATCACAACTCTCTTTCATCAGAAACGTTTCAGGTGTTTTCGATACAAAGTAAATGTACATAGTATTTAGTTCTGATGGCAGAAATGCCATAATTTTCTTTGAATCGTTGACGTTTTCCGTTTTTTCTTTTTTCTATTGCCAAATATAACTTTGTACAGTGTAATTATTAGTAAAATGGTGTTTAGAAGGTGATCCTGAGAATACGTGTGCTATTTTCGTTGAATCTATCGATGACATTGAGCTTCTTTAGGTTTTTCTTTAGGATGTACACAGTACTTCAAACATGAATAAAGAGTTGTATAGTGTGAGCTTTCGAGTATGTTTGATGAATTTTACCAGGACTCAGGCGACAGTTAGCTATTTATGGATTTACGGGTGATTTTTTATTATTTGTGGGTTAGTTGGAAGTTCGTTGGAGAATTCTTGCGAAGAAATCTCTTAGCAGAAAAATTCTTCGCATTATTATTATTAGTTTCTTTCTGTTTTTTCTGGTTTTCGTATTGTGAACGTCGTTTTTGAGGATTTCTTTCAAAATAGGTTAAGGATTTCCCTGAATATGATAAGTTCGCAGATTTTTTCGTAGTTTCATTTCCCCCTTGGCCGACATCAATCACATTTCGATGCCTTTTCAAGGCTAATTTGGGTCAAAATGTTGTTGCCGACGATATCGGCCTACTTTTAAGACAAAAACTCTTAAACAACAACAGCCTATACATCTTTGGACCTAATATGTTTTATCGGGAATGAGGTACAAGGCCTTATTTTGGCTAAACTGATCGTAAGATGGGCGGTTTCAAAACAATGTGTGACTGGACGGGTTTCTCGCTTTCGTTTTCTGTAGTTTTTAACTTGAAACTTGCTTCATGCACCCTTAAAAAGTGGAAAATGTTCACTGAAATGAAAAAAAAAAAACCCAGGATTTTAACTGTACTAGCACTCCGCTCTATTCTACTTCGCACAATTCTTCCATAGAATTCCTAAGGATGCCCTTGCGAGGCCTTGTCATCAAGTATACCACTCATCTATCTCGGATGGAGACCTCTGAAGCCTAGGTTGAGTGAAATTCGATGGCTGAGAACGGTTATGCACTTTGCGGTTGATTGGTTGGTACAAGGTCAAATAGTATCTCGTAATTCGCGTAACTTCATTCGAACATCGGCGGCTAAGAATAATTTCGAAAAAATCGATCGATCGTGCGCATAACTTTGGTTCAGAAAAAACTAGCTATAAAAATGGATGCTTCAGCGGTAGCGGACCGCATAGATAGTAATGGGTCCCGTTCGATTTATCATTACTAACAATTTGAGTCGATGGTCAATGATCGAATTAGCTTGGAATAGAAATATTTTTTGCGTTTTCCCCTTGAATTTCTCATAAGGAGGTTCCAGAACCCTGTTCACATTTACCGTACTTGTAATAATTATAGGGAATATTTTAGAGGTTCAGGAGAGAGTTTATTTAAGAGAACGGAAAATTTTTTCTCCTTGGATATTAAGACGTGTAGTTTGGGAGAAAATAATCAAGGGAAAGAACTTGCAAAAATAGGAGAAATGAAGTTATGAGGATAGTTTTAACCCTCTAACCACCATATCTGTGAATATCTGTTCCATCTTGTTTTTGTTTTGTTTTATGGCACACTTGCAAGTGTTTTCAATAAATAAATATATAAAATAAATAAATAACGCCTAATCAATAGCGCACAGAACGTTTTTGAGCGCAAATTTCCCGGATTTAATTCTATTTTCTCGAATTTTCACGGTTGCAGATCAAGTATAAATGCTGAGGCAGAGGGTCGACCGTGGTAGTATCCCTGGCATTCTCGGCATATTTTGACGAAGTCGAAGAGGAGGATATTGATCCACCAATGACGCCTTCTGAATATTTCTTGGCAACATCGTGATCCACCAACACTTCAGGTAGTTTTTGGTCACAAAAGGTCTTGTGGCCCAGCCAGGTGGGTTACGTTTTAAATTCTGCGATTTTTTTCTTCTTTTTTTTATTTTATTTTATTTTATTTTATTTTATTTTTTTATTTTATTTTATTTTTTTTATTTATTGGCATTTTTTGGCTGATTTCCGGAAGTCACGGTAGTTACGGCACAGTAACCGTTCTGCGTAAGGAAATCCACTTATTCTCACTAATATATATTCGACAAAGAACAATATGCGTAAGTTAACGCGTAGAAAATGTGCTAAACTCGTCCGAATCCAAGCGTGAATATGGGAGTTCTCGTTCAGTTGTCGGAGAAGATGTGTGTGAAAATAATTGCCTAAAAAAATGAGTGTTGAGTATGAAAGCAATTGTGCAAATAATTCTCTACCTTTTTGTTTCAGAAAAATTCATATAAGGATGGTAAGAAAAAAAAATTTGATCCTCTGGACAATTCGGTGAATCCTAATGTGATTGGGATTTGCGGAGCTGAAAAAAAAAATAAAAATAAATATAATATAATCTTTAAAATAATCTCGAATATAATCTTAAGAAAATAAAACAGAAGAGTTCAAAAAAAAAAAACAGAAGCAAACAGCCATTTTATTTATTTATTAGTATTTTATTTATTCATTTTTAAACAGCACGTTAAGCTCACTATGAAACGGGGAACAGGGCATGTTTGTGAATTTTTAAATACGTCCTAATCTTACAGACCTAATCTTTTATTCACGATCCAACGCACGATTGCACGAACTCATCACTTTTCCATAACCAGCACCTTGCGTGTGAGGTCATATGGTATGAGACGGATGGATAGAATTACTCTACCGACACATCTGCGCTCATCTCACGCAAACGTTGCAAGCATCTGCTCGGCTGACATCAGTAGACGAGTGATTTTATGAAAATAATGAGATTTTAGATGAGCTTCTGATTAAAAAAATCAGTAGTGACACAGATCCAGAAAGAAGCATTCAGATCCCCTAGCGAAGAATTATGGGCTTATCCTGTCATTCAGGGAATTTCTTGTTTCTGGTAGATCTTTTATTGTTGTTGTTGTTGTTGTGCGTCATCTTGTTTACTCTCGGAATTGTTCCGGAAGTGGGAGTGTGGATAGTGTTTACTCGAAATATGATCGCCAAACGACTACTGGATTGGCAATCTTTGATGAGTCATGGAAGCGAGAAACAAGTGTATGGTTTGAGGAAACTTCCACTATCTTCTGGAAATTCTGCAGGATTTTTTCTTGCACTGGAAGAGCCCGTGGACCAGTTTCCAGGTGACTGGAATTTGAATCAGCTTCCAAATATTTGATATTGATTCTTCAAGCGTAACTAAAACACTAATAGTAACTGTTCAATTTTTACTATAAACAGAGTTGAATTTTTGTAAAGTCCCGGTGTGAGTAAAAATCTTTGGGCACAAAAAAATACATATATGAGTAAAAAAAAATCTCAAAATTGGTGATTAAAAAAATTCCTGTTGTATTTGCTGCGTTTTGATCTACTTTTTCTTCAATCACCTTCCCCTTCTATTTATTTTCAACATTCACGCTAACATTTGCGTATTTCTTCAGATAATTCCTGGAACGTTTTAATAAATGAAAAAGTTAAAATCAGGAAATTAATTATTAATTAAAATAAAATTAAAAAGTGCCGACAGCGCTCGCACTGCTTTTCTGCTTTTTCCTCTGTGAATTCTCCGAGGAGCTATGTAGGAGATCTTTTTTTTGAAAAAGAAAATGGTAAAAATATACAAATTCTATGTACTAAATAACTTTAAACGTAGAAATCCTTTGAAATTTGGACCTACTACATCGAAAAGCACTAAAAATTCGCTGGTGTTCCTCCTTAACGCATCCTATACTAGGCCGAGTTCTGAAAAGGAGCAAATGTTCGTAATTTCACCTACATCAGAAAGAAAGAAAGAAATCAGAAAGTGATATTCCACCAATAAACTGATTAAATTCTATGAATTTCTTTTCCTCGACACATGCCTTTCCAGAGGGATCCAGGGAATTCCCCGTTCTCTTCTTCTCTTATCGGTTCGATGAATGATTCAACACATTTAAGTGAAGTGGACAGGTGTTTCTCGAGGGGAATTTGGATTCGCGCGGCGCATTGCTCGCTAATCCCGGATGTGCCACACCCTTTTAGCGAAAGTCTTTCTGTCTTTCTGCGCGTTCTTGGTCTTCCTCGTATCGTCGACGGATGAGATCGTAAAAATCTATGTCTTCTGTTGCGACGATCCGTACGAGAACATCGACGAATGACGTGAAATTAACCGACGGGGGCGCTACGATGAGTGATTGTTGACGACGCCGACATATGTCCTCGTAAAGCACTTTTCAGTGGAATTCATTAATCTCGGCGTGTATTCGTTGGAATTTTTGGCGTTCAGAAACTTACGCCAGGATTCAATACACCAATATTCTGGAGAAAGCTTTAGTGACAGTGAAAAATGATAGAGAAAAAGAAAATAGGGAAGTGTTCTTATGAATTGCTGGATTGTTTTTTTTTTCTGTTTACCTTCTGCCGGCCTCTCTCTTACCCATTTACCAATTATTTTCTCTGGATTAAATTAGTAAATTAAGTAGATTGGGTAAGTAACTCAATTAACAGTGCGATCGTTTCCTGAAAACCTGGTTTTTTTCGCGGTCACTCCTCCTGCCCAACAATGATTAAAGGCATCACCCCACGAATCAGAGGTGGTGCAGATTTCAGGTGGAGTATTCGTATACGGGATTGGAGACTACGAAGAAGGGGGTGATTCCGTCCATTTCTTGCTAATTACCGTAAAAAACGGCCCGGAAGATGCGGCGCCGCACAAGGTTGGCGCGCTCAAATCGAACCCCTTTTACAAAATGGTGCGCCAAAACGAATGAAGCCGTATCTTCCGGGCCGTTTTTTTACGGCAATTAGGAAGAAATGGACGGAATCACCCACCTCTCCGTAGTCTCCCATCCTGTATACGAATACTCCACCTGAAATCTGCACCACCTCAGATTCGTGGGGTGATGCCTTTAAGGAAAAAAAGGATGACGTCATATTTTAGAGAATTGAAACTAGAATTATCCAAAAAAACTAAGAGAATGAGAAAATTTTTAGACAAAAAAAACCAAAAAAATTGTTTAATTACGGAACACGTGTCGTAGAATTGTTCACCTATGGCTAACATTTTCCTTAAGACCGAATATCCGTGACCTAATTGGTAGGTTATACTGTTCCTAGTGTTTTGAAGTTATTTAATTGAAAAATCTCTGTTATTTTTATTTAACGATGACAAAAATGCGATTTAACTATGAGAAAAATGTGATTCAATCCTATGAATGGGTAGAATTTATACACACACACACACACACACACACACACACACTGAAAAAGCGATCAAATGAGCAATCAATAATGAACAGTGTCCCCCATGCGGCCCCACTTCTTCTCTAGATTTTTCATCGCTAAAAAGCCATCGTTTCTGATTGTACTCGCCACCAGCGGTGTGTTCGTTACAAATAGAGACGGTTAGATTTTTTTAAGCTACAGAAAAAATAATTTTTTCTTCAATGCGACATCGTTATGCTGGCAGCAATACGAACATTTTATTCAGATATTTTATTCATTTTACGTGAATAAATCTCCTCGATAGTCATTAATAATGCGCGTCGTCTTGACGATGTAAATAGTACAACTGGTTATTATAGAAAATTAAGAAAAAAATAAATCGCTTACAATACCGTAGTAATGTTTTCATATATTGAACTGTAGATCAAAAAATTACCTCACTTTAACTCTGAAACGTGCTTTTTTCTCTTAAAAGTGCAAGAAATTAGAGAGAATTGCATGTTTTGAACAAGTAAAAAGTCGCTGTCGCAATTCGCTGTATTTCCCGTGCCTAAAAATAGCTAAAAAATACCTTTTCCGTGCCTAAAATAGAAAATACCTTTTCCGTACCTAAAATGCCTTTTCTGTGCCTAAAACACGTACCCTGCAACCTGTGGCCCCTTCCAGAAATCGAACGGAACCGTGTATGAGCACGAATGACTGTGCCCATAATTTCAGAAGGTCATACATCCATGAAGGGAAGGTCTATCCACAGGAGAAAGTGGGAAATTTGACACAAAGAGGTTTTCGAGCAGTGCAGCCATCATCGTTCGTGCACCTCGTTCTGTGATCCCGCCGAGCGATCCGAAACAAGAGCTGTATGGGGGGAATCGAGCAGCATTGGGTGGTTTTTTTTACCCATCCGGGAAGTTGCAGATCAGCTGAACGACCAAGACCTTCGTGCGCATCACCTTCATCTGCTTCAACTCGACAATTCTTCTAGCGCTGGGCGACAGAGCAGGAACGTGGCCCGATTCTGGTACCGTGTCCAAGAATTTACCGTCCATGGAGCATTTGAAAGATGTATTTGGTGACAAAAAATCGAAATTTTTTGCAATTAAAATGTTTTAAATAAAGAGTTTTGAATAAAAAAAAGTTTACAGGTTTAGCCACTTCAATTTAAGTGGTTTTAGGTTTTTTAGCCGAATTGCACTATTCTTAAAGTTGAAATAAAAAATGATATAAAAATATGATAGTAATAAAAATACAATGTAATAAAAATAAAGGAAAAATAAGGTAAAAGTAAAGTAATAGTAAGTAAACATAAAATATAATGTAATAAAAATATAATAATAATAGAAATAATATGTAACTTAAATAAAATTTCTAGTCATCGTAGACTATTTTGACCAGCTCGGGTCCCGCCGTTCCTGCAGCTGAAATACATAAATAATGTATAAAAGTTTGATAGAAGTGATATAATATGTACTTACATAAAATTCCAAGCCTTCGCAATCCTTTTCGAAAGCTAAGCATAGCTGGCTGGACCGGTCATTGTGAGAAGAATTCACAACAGATGGACTAGAAGAACGTTAAAGTGGACGTCTAAGAGCTGTGCTAAACGCCCGTGAAAAGAAGAGACCGTGGACGTGATCGTTTGATGTGTTCACGAAGCACGAACTAAACACGATGAGTGCTCAGCTAAATATGACTCAAAGATCTGGACATCAGATGTGAGATTTAGCAACTTTTTGAATGAAAAATCCTCAAAGAAACGGGGCACGGTCGAACAATGATGTTCGACAACGAGGACTGGCCTTCTAAGTGTCGACGAATGTTTGCACAACTACATACGTTCCCCCGAGGCTACATGAATAACGTGGACGGTTCAAAAAAGGATTCATCCATTTCAAAGGTTAGTTCCGTGAACTTTTCCGAAAATATGCACTTAGATCCGCAATTTAAAATTTTTTTCGCAATATTTATCCTCCATATGCTAATGAGTCATTTAGGAATAGAAGGTGAGTTTTTTTCCACTTTTTTTTTGAGAAGAATAACTGGGCAACAACTTTTAGCTGAGGGGATTTGTTTTGTGGATTTTATGGATTTCCGTTATTTTTCTGTTTTTATCACTCTTCCTAATCTCCTAACTCCTTTCGATTGGTTTCGATACGAAGAGTAACTTAATGGGTTTCCTGGAGAATCCATGAGAAGTTGCGATTGATTCACAGAGAAATTTCTGTTTTCAAATTCAATTCAAATTTTAAAATTTCACGGAGAAAATTTAGCTTTTTCTTGATCTGAAATTCTAAATAATTTCTTATAAGTATTCTGCATAAGGTAAACCACCTAAAAGGACGCAGAAACATCCAAATTTGGCCCACGGAAAAAGTTTCCTAGACGATAGTGATTGCCAGAAAAATGGCGATTTAGGAGAAAATGAACTCTTTGAAGGATCAGTGAAAAAAAAAGATGAAACAAAGTCATAAAAAGGTATGTTGGAAAGGTATTGGGAGCTATAAAGAACTAGAAATAGATATACCTACTCTTTTTTAGTAGTTTACGAAAAATTTCGTAGGTTTCTAAGTAGAACTTGTTCACAACCGCTCATTCCCGGTGTTTTCGTGATCGGCACTATTTGATCAGTTGCGGTCATCGCTACCAAAGTGCTTCAACTCGTATTTTGATGTTTGCAGTGGAGCAATGAGAATGTGAAGAGCAGTGCTGCTGCTGTTCACCACCTCCGGGTCCTACCATCAATGCTCTTAGGCGATCATCCCGGTGTTTTCCCGGAATCCGATCAAAAATATGTCCTACAACGAGTACTACAGTCTAAGGTGAGTTCCTTGTCAACGTTTGTTCTTTTTTTTTCTCATAATTTTATACACATGATTTTATTCTGACACTTTTTTGAAGCTCTCTGGGGGTCCCGACTGGAGAATAACGAGCTCTGTGCTGTTTTAATTGTCCCACAATATATTGTGTATCTAGATAAACCTATATATCTATAAAATATTCTATTAATTATAATTAAATTTAATTTTGAATTTTATAATTACTGTAACTTATCGATGACATTTAACAATCATAAGGTAACGAGAAATTCCCTAAACTCACCATATTTCCCCTCATTTCTCATTTTTTTCCTGGTGAGTCTCATAAGTCCCGCCACAGTAGAACAATAAAAAATATTTAACTTCACGAAATGATGATAAGGTTAGAGGCAGTCTTCTAAATTTTAACGGAGTTTTCTTTTTTCTTTTTTATGGCTATCTTTGAAAAAAATAATTCTTCTGTAGATGCATTTAAAAATTTTTAAAATCAACAATAAATTAATAATTACATGTATTACCTGCAAATAACTACATCAATGAATTGAAGAAAATTTCTCTCTGTGTAATTATTGAGAAAACATTATTGGAGAATATTGCTAATAGAGACAAAATGGTACAAAGTGAAGACCAGTTTATATTTACAAAAAAAAGAAGCTCTATATAAATTTCCCATAAAGGATCCTCCATATCATATTCCATAATTAACCATTTTTCCAATGGAAATCTTTCATTTTCCTTTGAAAATCTGAGAATTTATCGATTGAACGCACAGTCATCGTGAAAATGAACTATATGATAAATGCCATTAATAGTTCACAAAAATAAATGGGAAATTAGAGGGAGATGTGAGAAGGAAAGGAAAGAGGAAAAAAGAAAAAAAAAACACCAGTTCCATCACCTTCGCACTGCACTAATTTTAGAAAATACTCGATTAATTATCCATTTCGCGCTGATGATAGCGAGTGCAGGCACATATTTTTGTTTTCGCCAGGCTTGTACGGCAACGCGTTGATTGAGAGAGGAAAGATAGCGAAGAATATGCACTGTCTGATTGAAAACAAGCGTATTTTGGTGAGTTAATGCAAAAGCGTTGCGGACACCTGGATAAACATAAGTACCGGCGGCTATTTATTGTACACTCGAACAATATCTCTGAGACGTTTTCAGAATTTTTTTATTTTAAGAAAATGGATAGTTTCAAGAAAAATTCAAGAATCCCTGGATCTCCAGTTCACGATCAGTTTATTGGCATCGAAGTTCTGGTTAAATTTTCTCGATTTTTCTCCAGGATTTCGTCCCAGTGAAAGGTTAGGAAGTAAGTTGGAGCCAATTCTCAGATTCTATTTCTTGACAGATTACATCTAAAGAAATCAAGTCTTTGAAAAGTCTAAAAATCTGGATGCTTCAAATTTAAATCACTCAAAAATGGCCCTGCCACGAGGAAGAGCTCATTCCAGCTCATTTGTAGAAGTCAGGATATCGTCACTCCGGGAAAAGTTCGAAAGTCGTGGAGTCATTGTAAATAATCATAGTGAAACTTTTACGTACCCATCGTAGTATTTCGAAAATTAGCTACGGATGATCTCTTAATTATCTTTTAGCCATAAAGATCTAAGCGTATCTCATGAGAATTTCGAAATTTTTCAAAATAGCGCAGAAAACATGCCCTCTCGATCCATAGTCTTCATTATTTTTCAATTGAACGGTTTGTAGACGTTACTGAAGAAGTGTAGACGAAATAGAATGGTATCCTGAACAATTCCGGACCTGCGACTGAGTCACCGAGCTAGCTAAAGTGACATGCGAAACGCTTTTATGATGCAAGCTATTGCGCATCGATTACGTCACAACGGAGGGACTGTACAGCTGCGCGGCGGTTGCTGTAGCGGCAACGGCGGCGGCGGCGAGCGTTCGACGGCGCCGTCGCCGCCGCCGCCATTACTGACATCGTCGTCGTCGTCATCGGTGGCGGCAGCAGCAGCAGCGGCGGCGGTGCTGGAAACTGAAACTACAGCTGGAGCAGTAACGTCAGCAGCAGCAGCATATCCGTGGGTCGTCGTCGCACTCGTCGTGTACGTTATCGCAGCAACCAACCACTCGCACCACAACAAGGCTGCGTATCCACGATCGACACGCTATCCGCGTATCGCTTACGCTGTGCACTCCCGCATTCACGTACTGTCTCCGCCTACCGTCTATCTGTGCAATCGATGCGAAGAAGACGCACAGTCGGACCATGCACCCCTTGATGACCAGCGTGTTGGCGCAACGCCAACTTAACGCTGCTGGTCAACTGTTCACTTTGTCCGACTACGACGTCATCACCGATCTGGTACGGTATCTGGCTGATCCCAGCGTTTTCTTTCGAATTTCACGTGGTTTTCGTGGTTTTCTCACAATTTTCGGCGATTTAAGCAATTTTTGAAGCTGTTTTTACATGTGAACGCGCTTGGTTACGATATCTTTGATTCGATCTACGAGATTTGACCTAGTGATTGATTCCCATCGGGGAATATGTACATATGTGTTGCGGCGTGGATATTGTTGTGTAATTAAAGGATCGTACGATGCACTACGATGTTTTATTTGGATAGCTGTAAATAATAGTGCACATTCCGTATTTCGCTTCCATTTCCCTGTCGTTCTTGTAATTGATTTTCGTTTATTTTTATTCGATGACATACACATGACCCTGAACATCAGGGTAACATCTCGTCTCGTCTTTGATAGTTTTATAGCGAATTGACCTGTGCGGCATTTGAACTATTACTTATTTGGAGTTGTACAACTTAGTCAAAGAGTTTTTTTTTTGCTTTTCAAAAAGAAATTCAATTATTCGTTATAATTGCTAGGTGATTGGACTGCAAAGTAGACGTTGTAGGTGGTTAGCTGAGCGGCCCATGTCCTTGATCAAGGTCTAGGCCAGATTCAACGTCTAGAAATTAACTTTTCGATTTTTCCCGCTCTCCTTTCTGATTCCTTTGAACTCCGTTAATTTTTTTTCAAAGGGAATTCCACTCTTCTTGTCCTTATCAGTGTTTGTGAAGCAGTTTTTTTTTGCCATCAACAAAAATATCTGATTTTGAACTTCTACTTGGTTGTCGCTGTGAAAGTCATTCCTCTGAAATTTGTGAGTCTCTCAAACTGAATATGATTTTTATTTTTTGTTTATTATTATTTTTTTTGTCCGCTTACGTACGTAACATGGTTACTTTCTTCGTCTGAAATTAATTTTGAC
Source organism: Necator americanus (assembly GCF_031761385.1). Taxonomy (NCBI): domain Eukaryota; kingdom Metazoa; phylum Nematoda; class Chromadorea; order Rhabditida; family Ancylostomatidae; genus Necator; species Necator americanus. Next base: position 7,474,422 of record NC_087372.1, on the reverse strand, counting down.
ATGAAAAACAGAAATATTTCCTATCCGTGGAATTTGTGCATAGGTTTTTTCTGGTTTTTTTTTCCCCTTTTAAGAATAAGAATAGTCAGTTCTAGGTGAATTCATCGCTTTCACACCAGCACAGTATTTTTTCATATTCAATTTTTTCTTTTTTTCCCTCACGACCAACATACCTTTCCAGTAAATCATCGCAGCAATGTGTATTTCTCCAGTCAATACGTCCAATAGTCTTTTTTCTCTGGAATTTTTTTCCACGTGAATTTTTCCCAATTATCCGTGAATCATAACCCGTAGCGAATTGTCATCGAAAAAAAAACACAGAACACAGGATTTTACACGTTTGTATTTTGATGTTTCCAACTAGAACAACTGTAATATAATTGTCGATTTTGGTGAAAAAAAAATGGGAGATTCCAGTTTTGGAACCAAGTTTTGTAAAAGAATAATAGTGAAAACCTTTCCTATTCTCTTTCAAGGATTCAATTTTTTAATTTAATTTAATTTATTTTATTATTTATTTTAATTTTAATTTTCATATGGAGGGATTCAGTGCAGTCAGAAATTTCATGCTGCCTCGTTTATTTTCGCATGAATACCTCCATTCCTTTTCTCCTTGCTTTAGTGGTGGAAATTTTAGAATTCCAATAGGTTTTTAAATCCTTTCTTGGAATGATCGATGGTTTGAGGCCAAGGATGGGACTAGGCTCATATTTTTTTCCTCTTGAATTGATTTTACTGGTCTTTTTGATCTCCAAGGAATGCTGGTTCTTAAAAAAAAACTCTATTTAAGAGACGTTAAGCATGGATATTGCCTTAGGCTATTGAACGAGTGTTCTGAGTATGCACTTTGAATGTTCGAGTATTCGGAGAATGTAGTCATTTTCGAGGATTTCAAATTTCATGCAAGTTCCAAGTTATGCGGATACTTGAATGGCGGAATTTCCCAGAACTTCGAATAGCTCGGAGATTCGAATCGATTTCGAATGTTCATCTGAACATTCATAATCATCATTGCGTCATTATCGCTCAAGTGAATACCTGTTTTAGTAATTTTGGACAAACTAAATCCAGAAACAATACTCATAATTCTGGTTAAACCATAATGTTTATATTTTTACTGTGATAAAAACTTGAAACAAGAGTTTTCCCATTTATTTATTTTTATTCCATTTATTTGTTTACTTGTATATATTTATCAGATTATTATATGCTTTGTACTGGCTATTTAAAGTGTTCTGGTAATTCTTTGCGACAGAGTCCACCGGCTTACTAACCTTATATTTCCTACTTCCTGCTTTTTTCAGGAATTTTTCTTTTCCTATTTTCTCTAATTTCTACCGTTCAATAATTCTTGTCTAATTATTTACTTCTCTAATTTCCACTTCTCTAATTTTTTCAAAAAAAAAGTAAGTAGTGGAAAAAATTTCCACTACTTACTTTTTTTGAATGTAAACATGAAAGATAAAAAAGATCAGTAATGGGAAAAAAGTACTTTTGCTTCGGATAGAAATATCCTCAAGCACGATCGAATTGTTTCCATCGCTTTTTTTCTCGTTCTTCCATTTTCTGGAAAGGAACTACAGTGCATATGGTTAGTTGGACTTACGAAAAATTGCCATCGATAATGCGGCGGAGAAAAAATGTGGGAATGGAAAGTAACTGCATTGAAACAGGACGAATCAGCACAATGCTCGATGGAACCATAAGTTCCGGCTTGAAGGGCGACTTGAGACGTACGTATGTGCAAGTAGGAGGGAAAAATTCAAAAATTTCCTATGGAATTTTATTTCTTTCCACGGAAAAATCAGATTTTTTGAACATTTATTTATAGTATTTGAGAAATTATTTCATTTCTCTTCTGATATGAATTATATTATATTCTTAGTATATTATATAGGAGGAATTACGAAGTATTATTCTGGAAATATTAGGATATTTCGAAAATTTTGATTAGTTAGCCGGAGAAAAAGAGGGACCAAACAGAAAAACTCCCCTTATTCCTTGAACTATTCCGGGTTTTACCCGGAAAATGAACGAATACTGATAAATGATATTGTTATGAGAAGAATTTCCAGAAATGGCTGTATTCTTGGGATTTTTCTCCTTGCACATAATTACATGCACTGTAATTATCCTCTTTCCTTATTTTTTGAGTTTTTCGAGACAATCAAGTCTGTTCAGGAGTAGAAAATCGTCCAGAAAATGTTTGAAAACGCGTTTTCCCTCTTATTAGATGTTCGAATCCCTATATTTAAGTGGAAATTAAAAAATTAAAACTTTACGGATGTGAGTGGGAAATATGAGAAATATATATATAAAATGGTGTATGGTATAAAAATGGTAAATATATACAAAAATTTGAATGGTGTATATACATACATACATATCTGAAGCGGTTTTTCTGGCGGAGTGGGCGGGGGGAGGGGGGGGGGGAGTTGATGTGAACGCAGTGATTTTTAAACGTTAGCGACGTCCTTGAAGCTGTGAGAATGATCGAAGAGAGCGAGCGCTGAAAGACGTGATGGAAAATTCGCTCATCGTTTGAAAAATTATCCATTTTTTCTTTGTGATTTTTTTTCACACGAAAAAAAAGGAGTTTTACAGTGTTTTCTGGACTTTTTTCCAACGTTTTTTTCTTGAGATTGGTATGAATATCATCCGGAATATAGATCTGCTCTCTGCACAACAATGGACACACGTACCGTTACATTCCACAACTGGTACCCATTTATAGATTTCGATAGTGTTTCCACAGTGTTAACGACTCGATGACGGACGACCCCGTAAAACATCGACACCACCTGCTCGCCAATCTACAGTATCATTTCGGCCGAAAAGACTATAAACTCTAGTCTGTGTATGTAGTTAACTAGTAAATTAGAAACTGGTTTTCTTCGGGAGTTTTTCTCGCTTACTGAGGTTTGAGTATGAAATTTGGGCAAAGTTTTTCCTCTCACTTTAGTGCTGATGCGATGGGAATAATTTTCACATTTACGATAGAAAGAACGTCTTCGATTTCGGTTCGAACAGGGCAAAAGGGTTCGGATTCCAGGAGGACGGTAATTTTGAGTGAGTTAAAAAGAAGCGATCGCTTACGGTGTCAAATATAAATAAATATAAGTAACTTAAATACCAATAAATAATATGGTAATCGATACATAACTTAAATATCAATATTTTATTTATTTATTTATTTATTCATTCATTTATTTATCTATCACAATGATTAACATATTAACAATTAACACATTGTAACATTGTGATATCGTCCGAATATCAATACGGTAACTCAAAAATAATGATGAAAGTAATGTAATATACAGATAAATAAATAAATAAATAAACAAATAAATAAATAAACGAATAAATAAGTGAACGAATAAAAATGCATGACATCAATAAGTTACATAAATATAATAGTAATTAATGGTAATTATTAATTTGTTATATAATAACTGATAATGCATACAGTAATAAATAAATAAATAAATAAATAAATAAATAAATAAATAAAACTACATAACAACAATAAGTAACACAAATATAATTGTAAATAACGGTAATTATTGATTAACTAATATACAGTAACTAATAGTGCATATAGTATTAAATAATAGATTAAATAATAATAATAAATTAATATTAGGTTAATATAAATTAACATTAAATAGTAGATTAAATAATAATAATTGTAGATTAGATTTATTAATAGTAAATAAAGATAAACAACAATGTAGATTTTAGGTATTTTGATTCACTGCATTTCAGTTTATTTCCCCTTCAGTTCAATTTTCTCTCCATTTTTATAATGTTTTTTTTTCTATTTTTTTGTATTTTCTCCTATAAAGTAATAAAATAGTTCTCATTTTTCTTTTTTCCCCTCCTCCTTCACAGTGTTTCCGGTGCAGTTTTTGTAACCTTCAATTATGCACTTATGTCCTTTTGTCTTCCATTTATTGATAGAGTGCTGTGACATCGGCGATGTTATGTCTAATGTCTGTAGTGTTTGTTTACCGAGTCCTCCTCCACCTCTTCCTTCGGCGGTGGCGGCGGCGGCGGCTGAACTTCCTCCCTGTACTTGCCAGCGCGACGGTCAGTCATTAAGACGGCTTAGTGGTAGCCAAATGGGAGCTCGTATGGGGGTTGGGTTGCGGGGGTGCGCTAACCCCTCCCGGTTAAAATCTACCTGGAAAATTGATAATGTGAAGAAATGTGTTCCATCATCCTATCTATTCCTGGAGAGATGTCATTTCTGTGATATGTTGTCTTCAGAGCTGATCTCAACGACAGGTTCAAAAGTTCGAGATCTCTACGCGGCGGCGGTGGCGGCGGCAGCGGCTCAGACTGGCGGCTTCCCATGGCTTCCCTGATGGCGATCGGCGATTACGGTGTTCGTTTCGTTCTCACCAGCACATCACCTTGAAACGAAACGGTGAGGCACCGCCGCCGCCATCGCCGCCATCGCCGCCACCACCACACTCGGAAAACGCATACTGTCGGCATCGTAAAGAGCTTTTCTCTGACTTTCGTGAGTCTACCGCGGAAAACCACTCTCTAACACCGTGTACCATCGGTTTTTTCAATCTACAGTTCTTCCGCGAACCTCCTGGTTCCTAGTCGGAATCACATTGATTCCTCGGCTGGCCATGACTTAGCAGAGACGACCTGACTGAGTCACAACCGACTCTCCAGCCCACCCGGCCGCCCCCCGCCCGCTATCACGATACGTTTCAAAGCGAGCGTCTAGTTTTTGCTCCACATGCACTGTCAATAAAACGATAGGGACCTGGGCGCGGGTTTGAGCCGGGTTTTATTTGAACGGGACGATCCAACAACGTTTCGTCATCGGTTTCCCGGGGAATCGCTTTCCGAGCGGCTAAAATGTTTCTTGAGACACACGAGACTGAGGAAACTATTTGCGTTACCGTTTCGCGCAGTATTCAACGGGTGTGTTGGTGTTGTTTACCTCGCTCACATCGAGACAGAGAGAGCCTCGATGAATCAGGCGATTTTTAAATGTCTGACTCACCAACACCCTGGTAAATATGTTTGATGTATGTCCTTCCGTGCCACGAAACGATAACGCACACACACACGCACGCAGACGGAAAATTGCGAGCGATAGAAAATCGCTGAAGAGTCAACAGAAATGAATTATTTTCTTTCGTGCGAGGACCCGGTAAAAATTTCGCGAAATATCGCTTGATAGGGAGCGAGGGAATGGCATGCTGTGCAGTTCTATGGGCGAGTCTTGTGGACGAAAAGTCTTCAAGAAAAGGTGCAGAGCACATAAATAATTTTTATTTATTTCTCTACTAATTTGTTTATTCGATATTTATCTATTTCTCTATCTTCCATTTATCTATTTTATTTTTATTCTATTATTATTTTTTATTTTATTTATATCCATTTTTATTTTTATTTTTTTTTATTTATTCTCCAATAATTTTCATACGTTTTATGCGAGAAAATGGCGTTTTGTGCAGTTCTGTGGGCGCGTCTCGTGGAGGAAAAGTCTTCAAGAAGAAGTGCAGAGCACAGAAAAAATTCTTATTTATTTCTCTACTAATTTGTTTATTTGATATTTATTTAATTCTCTTCCTCCCATTTATATATATATATATTTTTATTTATTTTTCGATAATTTTTATACGTGTCCAACGTGAGAATGTTTTTTAATATCTAATAAATATTTATATTTATTTGGTATTTATCTAATAAATTTTTTTGTTGTGGCACCGAATCGATCATCACGGTTGAACATCGCCGCCGTGGGAGATGAGAGGTCTGTTACTAGATATTAGTGTGGATCGTTACTAGGTTCAAACGTAATCTTCTCATTCATCAGCGGAACATGGAAACCATGGAAACACCCCGTTCAAGCATTAATTTTTGATCGCACATGGAATTCTCAGCCAGAAAAAAAATTGTTATGCTTGAAGGAATAGAGATAAGGGACGAGAGGGATCTAAAAGATCCGATTATTACCCGGAAATCTGCAAAGAACAGTTAATTTTTAGCTGTTCTTTCCAGATTTCCGGGTAATAATTGAGTTTTTTTTTTGCTATTTCTGAGATACTTATGTTAATTCTTTTATACAACTATTAAACTCTCTAAAAGTACATGTTTACATATAAATATATATGATTTTAGCAACCAGAAATAGCTTTATATGTAGCTCTTCTAAAACGAGAAGAGCTACATATGAAGATATTTCTGGTTGCTAAAATTAAGATAGATAATTTAAATTAATGAATAAAATTTAATTTCAACTAAATTTTACATATCCTTTATGCTTTATTGTCTATTTCTAAAAAAAAAATATAATTTGCTTTCTCTATGTTCTGCTACTTTTGAGCACTGTAAACTAATCACTAATAAAACAAATAAGGGTCAAAAATAAGTTAAAAGACATATAAGGTCCTTGAGATATAATTTTAAAGATATAATTAGTAAATAAATTACAAAAATAGTGGTATTATAGCCGTCTTTTAGAAGAAATACTTAATTGAGAATGACAATCGTATTTATAAGGATGGAACAAAAAAATAAAATGAAAAACCAAAATAAAAATAAAGAAATGAAAACCAAAAAAATTAAAGTGATGAATTATTTTTTTATGTAATTGCAAGTAATCCATCCGTGCTATCCATCCATTGATGTTTTTATTTCTCATATTTTCCATATAATCTTTAGTTTCGACAAAGAAATGCCTTTTTAAGCCGGATTTTCTTTCCGAACTACCATTTTAAGCCGGATTTTCTTTCCGAACATGGATTTGTAGTGGGATTTGAACGTTTCTTTCGCACATCGATTGCTCGTGTTTTGAGTTCACGAGGATGACAAATTTATTCCATTGGAATGATCCTAAGAAGAGGCTTATCCAAGCTCAGCTGAGAGGTCGGATCTACGCGGATCATGGCCTGTAGTCAAGGAAAGGGAAAAAAAGATTAGGGAAATTCTCTGAAGATGAGACGGGGAAAATTTTTAATTTTTTTATTACAAGGCTAGGTCCTCTGGATATGGGAGTAAAAATTTCGAGTATTACTTTTAAAAATAAACCACAAAAAGTTATCGTTTTTCTCTCGAAGAGGTTGTTTGTCCGGGAATCTCTCCGTCAATCTTTTATTCCCACTTTTTTTTGCGAACAAATAGCAGTCAGGATGAATTTTTTCCTCGTATGTTTGAAAAAATGGCAGTATTTGCGAAGCAATCAGAAAATCTGTGGCGGACGAAAGAAGCAAAGAGAGAGGAGAGAGGTTGAAAGTAAAGTAGACTGTACTGATGGACGAGTTTTCTCGTCCACAACTTGGCGTCATGGAAATTTTTTGAAAATGGGAATTTTTCGACAAAAGAAACTGTAAGAGGGGAATTTAAGAAGCAAGTATCCTAAACTTGCTCGGAACCGTTGAGGTGCGATTTTGGAGGGGGCTCCTGGTTCTGTGGTGGCATGGGTTAGTATTAGCTCGAAAAGGGGAAGGCTAGGGGCCTAAAAAGGTGTTTCTCTTGGAAAACCAGAAACCATATTTTTACTTTTTCCTGAAAAGTCGAAGGGCTTTTGGAGAAAATTGGAAATTTATCGTATTCTGTAATAAATTGCTTTAAATTGGGGAAAAAGTAGGCTATTTTTTTGCATTCTGTTGTCGACGCATTGACTGATTGTACTGATTCAATCGATTTTAATCGATCTCATTTTCTAAATGAAATCTCAGCGCTTGGGCGGTTCTAGAGTTTTGATGCAGATGCCTAATTACACACACATTAAATATGCTGCTGCCGTGTGACGATATCGATTCGGTCGCCCGACTATATTGATTTTAACGATTTTCATAATTTTTCTTCTACACACTGTGCTCTGAGAGAGGTAAAAGCTGTGACCTACGTCGATAATGAATAAAATGAAGTGGATCATATGAATATGGGGACTTGTATCGATTTATCGATTTTCCTCTCTGCATGTTATACTTTATTTACTAGAATACTAGATTTTATATGTTGTTGTATGCGAATATTCTGATAAGACTTGGGAGGAGAAGAAAACATGCCGACAAGGGTTTTTCTGGCAGAATCACTACCATTTCCCCCGAAAAAAGGCTACAGCTACCGCTGTCCTGTAAAGGGCAAGCGAAAATTTCATTACACGAAAAAATTTTTCTAATTTCGAAGAAGTTGGTGGAAAAAATTACTGGAAGGAGAATTTTTTGTAATTAAAAAAATATTGTTGAGCTCTAAAGCTCTAAAAGTGGGAATAAGTTAGGCACAGTCAGGCTCTTATTAGCATGTAATTTTCTTTTGGAAAAAAACATTTTTTCTTTCGAATGGAAGAAGTAACTTTTATATCGTTCTGACTTGTCTGCTCACTTCATTTAAAAAAGGAGGACAATTTGGCGACATCGGCGCTATCTTCCAGCAGGCAACGTGATTTATGTTGGGCCGTCGAACCCCTCAGTTAGTGAAATGTTCGAAGTTCCGCGACTTTTCCCACTATTTCGTCGTAGTTCTTACGTTCATGGGCACGTCGTCCTCGATTACCTCCACTTGGGAGGTCGTTCACTTTGCCGCGTGACTTCATCAAATCGAAAATCTAATTAGACGGAATGTAGTTTCTCTCATTTCCTTTGATTTCTTTGTCGCCAAAAAAAAAGAAAGAAGAAAAGACAAAGAAAAGTGAAGGAGGAACATCTGATGGAGTGGCTTGTAATTGGCGGATTGAATGGGAGAACTCGTAATTTTCTCAACAATTTCTCAAATTAGAGTGATCACCCGCATTTTCGGTCGAAGAATTACTTCTAGGAAGAATAAATATGATGCATGGTGACAGCATAAGTAATTATTTCCATTATTAGGAACTAGAAAAAAAATATTATATATTATTTATATATTATATATTATTCCATTATTAGGAACTAGAAAATACTACATATTATTTATTTTATTCATATTTATATATTATCTTAAATATTAATAATTAGAAAATAGTAGAGAAGAAATTGTGGAGAAGTGCCGCTTCGCTTTTCTTGAGAAAATGAAATATCGCTGCTAGCGAACAGCTTATCCGCGGCCTTATCGTTCCCATGAGGACCATAAACTTGACATTTTCCAAGTTCTTCTAATTTTGCTTTTCTGCAGTATTTGAATATCAATATCGTTACATACATTTCCAACAGTTGTAAAATTTTTATTTTTTCTTTTAACCTTGAGCAACCTAACGTTTTTTTTTTTTGCGTGTTTATTTAGAGACATGTTGCTATCCCTTCTCTTCTCTCCTTTTCTGCTTTATTTTATTCCTTCTGACCGCTTTTTTTCTTTTTTCGAAGCAGTGAATTTCTCCAACTGGCTCAGATTTTAAGATTTTGCTAAATCCGAATCTTGGACTTTTTCGAGAAAGGCGCGCCCAGCGTTTGTAACTTTTCTCCCTTTTCAGAACTTGATACCCTATGAACAGAGTTGTAAGTAGTGTTGGAGTTATTTTTCCTAAGAGCAGAGTTCACGTTTTAAATATTTTAGAATTATTCTTAAATCTTAACGCTTAAATCTTGTAAAATAAAAATCTTAATCCGTAAGAGCTTAAGAGTAGACCTTAAAAGGTACTATAGAGTTGACTGATTAATTTATTAAGTAAATAATTAAGTAAATTTATCAAGTAAATAATATTAATTAAGTAATAGAATTTTTCCCACTGATCTTGGGTTATAAAAGAATAACAAAAAAAAGGTCCCACCTCCATGTCCATGAAATTCATGTCCAGTGGTTCTACAAACAATAAGACAATAAGGTTTAGAAGATAGCTAATAATGATTAATATTAAAATTAATGAAGTTTTGGGTTTCAGGTGAGAAATTTTGGTAAACAGAATTTTTTTCTTGTAGATGAATATATGGTGTTGAAAATTTCTGATGATTCGTAGTCAAAAAGTGGCTTGAAGGTAGTAAAATCAGCGATTAAGCGAGATCAACGATCGAAAATTGAAAACAAAAACACTAAGGAGGTTGATATGTATGTCTTCATTAATTTAACATTTATTTTTGTTTTTAATTGATTTTCTTCAACTGTGGGCTGGGTGAGGAGGTTCTCAAAATCCCTTAAAACCATTCCTATAGAGTAACGAGAAAGTTAATCGAAACATAAACATAAATTCGTTGTAAAACGAAGTAATTCCCCAGTTACACACTGGTTAGATGCTTCTTGGTGTATCTGGTTCCGTTTGAAAAACAAGAAATTCTATTTGTAGTTGTCAAGTTCTTTCAATTAGCTTGTCACAAGCACAGTTCCAACCGTTTTTTTTTTTCAGGAATAAGAACTGTAACGAGAAGCGGCGCTGTTTTTCGCAGCAGCAGTCGCGCGAACTGTTCAACTCATCTATTGGGAGAAATTCGGGAAAAAGCAAATCCCAGAAAGATTCATTCGTTTACTTGGTCGAGATGTCTCTTAGTGTAGTGCTAAGAGGTCTAATAGCTAGTGTGCAGTCGATAGTTCGACACCGTCGACAGTTCGTAACGCAGCTGCACGCTTTCGATCCCTTAGTAGTCGATAAATTGTTGCCAGGATGTCGAGAATGTAATTTCCGCAATTACGGCCAACAACCTAGCAGCGGATATTTTTGTATCTCTGACTATGACAGAGAACAGCAATCAGTTCCTCTTCGTACTTGCATGAATTTTCTCTAAGATGGAAATTTATTGAGGGGAATTTAGTGAGGTTTTAAGGGATTTTGAGAATCTCCTTACCCAGCCCACAGCTCAAGAAAATCAATTAAAAACAAAAATAAATGTCAAATTAATGAAGATATACATATCAACCTCCTTAGTGTCTTTTTTTAAATCTTCGATCGTTGATCTCGTTTGATCGCTGATTTTACCACCTTCAGGCCACTTTTTGATAAAAAAAATTATGCAAATTTCCAACACCATATATTCATCCAGAAAAAAATCTGTTTACCAGAATCTCTCACTTGAAACCCAAAACTTAATTAATTTCAATATTAATAATTATCAGCTATCTACTAAACCAACGTCTTATTGTTTGTGGAACCACCTGACATGGATTTCTGATGGGAAATTTCCAAATTTCCCGATAGAAGTCTAGTCGAATGGAAATGAAAATGAATCGAAATCATGTTTTCAGCGATCTGCTACCATCAAAAACTTATGAAATGCTGATAAAAGTGCAGTTTGAGAGAATTTCAACTTTTAACCTTTTTAAATTTTAAAATTCTAACATCATGTTCGTAAAATAAACAGTAAAATAAATATGGTAATGAAAAAATAAATTCGGTGTTTTTCATTGCTTTATAATCTTAATGGTTTGTTCCTGGAATACCGTACACTGCCGCACGTAAACGAACTAACGAAATTTTTTTCTTTAAGAATGATTAAAACTACTGAAAACTTGAAGAAGTTAAGAATTCATTTCGAATGATTTTTCTCAGAAAAAAAAACGTTTCTCGAAGTTCTTCAAAAACCTCAAGAATTTTTATCGTGAATTCTCATCTTAAGGACAACTTGATACAGGAACGGCAGGAAACTGATCGCTGTTCTCTGTCATCATCGTACAGTAATAGCACAGAAAAATATACGCTTCTAGGTTGTTGGCCGTAATTGCGGTAATTGCACAGGTTTGTAGCCGACGAAGCGCGATCGGAGACGAAAGCAAATTCGTTCGCGTACTTATATGGGGGAGAATAGCTGAAATGTCTTCGAAAGAAGAAAATCGTAGGACGTAATGAGGCTTGCGATTTCGTTTGGGCGGAATTTTTCCAGGAGGCGCCTTCTGGCTTACTGATGGTAGGGATGAAATTAGGATATAAATGACGATGGAGCGAAAAATGATGTAAATAATTTCATAGCTGATAGAAGAAGAACAATGCCATTTTAAGGAAAGAGAAGGACAATACTGATGGTTTACATTTTTACATTTTTACGGTTTACATTCTATTTGTTACTAAATGAGTGTAGTAAATAATAATAATAATAATAATAATAATAATAATAATAATAATAATAATAATAATAATAATAATAATAATAATAATAATAATAATAAGCAAAGAAGCAATCGGTTATTTATTTAATCGATGTAAATTTGATGTGTGCAGCATCCTGAAAGGTTTCAATGAACCTGACGGAGCGCCACTATGCCAGAGTCTGAGCGAGGTTGGGAATCTCTGGATTTTCACATTTTGAATACCATTTTCATCTTCAATAACTATTAACGTTTAACAATTTAAAAACTCGGCTTCATCGCAAAAAATAAATTAATTTTACGAAGAAACCACTGAACTTTTTCATTCAGGCTGGGTGTACGTCAAAATTCGGCATTAGTATTCATTTCAAGCCGTACAAATGAAGTTTTTTTTTTGAGGAACAGAAAATTTTGGAATTGAACTTTTTTCTTCTTTTGAGATTGATGGGTCTGACTAATTTTAACTTCCTTAGCTGAAAACTGTGCTTTCGATTTATCTTCACATTTTTTTTACCCATTTATTCAACGTGCCCATCATTTTTTTCATTTAATTCTCACTCTTTCCTCATACAGGTTCGCTAATTCGTGAATTATATGCAATTGCACGATTAAAAAGAAATTTAATCGAATTTATAATAAAACAAGGAAAAAATCTATCTATTCATATTCGTCTATTCATTCACTTATTTGAAAACAAATTCAAATTAAAAATAAATAAAAAATAAAAAAAGATGAAAAGGAACCCTTGTGAGCTTATCGGAATGACTCCATTGATTTTCGCCCGATCGATCGGTGGAAGCATGCAGCAGTGCTTGCCTTCGTTGAGGAGAACGTAAGGCGCAAAGCACGGTCTATACGTTCGGCGGCGGGTGTGACTTTGTTTACTCTGGATTGCTTCTCGAGCAGCTATAACTATAACTATTACAAAGTAAAAATGTAAAGTAAACTAGTAAAACCTTATAAAACTAAAAATAACGAAAAAAATTATAAGGGACATAATTAACTAAGTTTTCCTAATATTTTTTGATGTATATAGGAGTTGGACGCGTTTTTTTTTCTGGACACTGCAACGAAAAGGAAAAAAATAACTGTTTACCATCACTTAATCATCGATGTCTCATTCTTCTCGATCGATAGGTACTGTCCGGATGAGTCACCAATGTTTAATTTCCTAAATGTCATTGTCGTAGCTCTATAATAGAATAGAAAAGCGTTCTCATGATTCATTTAGCATTTATTATTAAAAATTATGAAAAATCATGAGATTGAAAACCACGTGAAATGTTTTAGAATTGAATTTGAAACTTCTGTTGGTGCCGGAAAGTGATGTCGTCAAATTTAACTTTTAACTTTAAACTTTTAATTTTTAATTTAACTTTCTTTTCAAATTAAAATTTTTATTTTACGGTTTTTTTTCATGCAGTATTTTTATTTGTTAGTCAATATTTGTGATCAGCATCATCATCAATGAATTTTTACGTTTCTATGGGCGAAAATTCAAAAATCAAATAATAAACATTGAATAAATAAAAATGATGATAAAATGAAATAAAATAACGATTAATAAATAAATAATAATTAATAAACGAATAACTATTCTAATTTATATCAAATTAATGCAATAATTTACTTATAATTTGTAATTATTTTGTAATTTGTATATTTATGTATATTTGTATCCATATTATTTGTAATTTGTGTAATTTATAATTTGTATTTGATATCCATGGGATGAGGATGATTTTTTTTTGCCAAAAAATTATTCAAAAAATTAAAATATTGTACGGCGTGTACGGTTCTACTAAAGGAAACAATTAAAATATTATTATTAAATAGAAAATATTATTACAATATTATTAATAAATAGAAAATATATTATCATTACTAAATAGAAAATAAAAACGACGTCACTTTCTGGCACCTTCAATAGGGTACAGAAGACGGTGAACTGATAAATTTCCTCGTTTTCCTTTTCAGCACACAGCATTCAGTCGTCTGAAGGAAATCTTCAACACTCCTCATTATGTGGATCGTCGAGTTGATCAAAGTGTTGTGGAGATCGTTATCGCCAGAATTACGGCGGCAATTAGGTAAGGCCGTGATTGCGACTGTGGATGGAACTAATTTATTCCACTAATTTTTTCTTTTCGCAGGGAAATTTTCCCCTGATTTTTTTCTTCGTTCAGGGAAACGGGTTGTATTGAGACATATTCAGCCGAGTTAGTTGATGTGCTTGATAGTTGTTTGAATCATCCGATGACTGTGCTGAATTCGGAAGGTGAATGGGTCGATTCACCGCATTGTAAAATCGCTTCCGATTTGTTGAGCAGTTTATTTTTGGTACGTGGTTCTCTTTTTTTTCTTGCATCCATCCGTTCACATCAGCATTTCGTGTTTGTTCATTCACGTTTCACTTCGCAGCTTATCGGTGTGCATTTACGACTGATACGCGTGAATGCACGGATTTTATGAAAACAAACTATGGGCAACTAACCCTTTGGTGTTGACGTGAACCATTAAATATAATATCATTGTAAGCTAAGTGTTCGTGAGACGACGAAAAAATTCAAGATAGCCAATAAATAATTGAAAGCGACCTAAATTAGTGCAATAAATTATTTTTCCCAAAAATTTCTTCTCTTTCGTCGTATAGAACTCTAGAACTTGGGTAATAAGGGGCGCAAAAGAGGCTGGTAAGTAAGATTTTTGAAAATAAGGTTAACTTTTCTGGATATTATCCGAAAATTAAAGTCCTGTTGGAAAAGTGCGAGATTTTTCGTTTATTTCTGCTGAGTTGGGAAAAAATTATCAGAGGGAACTCAGTACAAGTGCATACAATATTTATTTTTGTTTTCCCAGTTTCTTCTCCCTTTCTCTCAGTCAATCAAGCCAAAAATTCTTGAAAAAATTTGTCTGCTACTGTTGAATTCTTGAAAATAAAGAAAAAGTGGAAAAGAAGATCCACTTTGTTGTAATTGTAGTTCTCGTACAGTAATTGCTTAAATACAGTAACTGTGGCTAGGAAAATGAGAAAGATTTCAATTACTCGCAATCCATAGGACCAGGATGCTTTTTTTTAAATTTTTTCTTTCAGTTTTTTGAGGGCACACAAGTGTATATGCTTCTTTTCACAATCTGTAATTTATTATTTGGCGGGAAAAATTTCGAAAAGGAAAATATTTCTACATGGGGCACTTACAGGTGGAAATCTTACAAACTACATGAAAAAAAAATTTGAAAAAAAAGAATATTTAAAGAAAATAAGTTCTATCGTTGCTTTAAGCACTATGCGAAACGTTCGGTAATGACGTTGACGTTACCAGTTGCGATGAAAGCAGTCGGGAGTTCAAACCAGGAACTTGTACGGAACACCACCAGCTACATCTCCTTGGCTGCTATACATAATGGGAAAGCGTTGTCACATTACGCATTACAGATCATCTCCTACATCATTAACGGTAAGTGACTTCGGTTTTTAGAGGGAAAATATTGATTTCTGCCTGGACTTTTGTTCCTTTCTTTCGAGTCGGCACTCTTGTTTATTTTCTTGACTAAGCTGTTTTGCTATTGATACGGGTTTTGCCAGTGGAGAACGATTACTGTGTGTGTGTTGTTTTAGTAATAAAAATAGATAAGAGTACGAGTTCCGCACTCAGTTGCTCACAAATCGAACGCCGCTGATCATGCGATCATGGAATTTCGTGGGGTCGAACCATCCAATAAACTTAAGGGCAACTCAAGGATTCGTAGAGTTCGTGTTGTAGATTATGGAAACGAGCATTGCTCCGCTTATATTTTCCTAGTCTTCGTAACAAATGGTGTGGAAGACGCCATTTTTTCCTACGAAATCGGCTGCAACACGCCACTTTTGCGCCACGTCCACGTGCGAGCAGTCGAAGATCAATAAGGGCCTAAAGCCAGCTTATTTAGGTAAAACCAATGAATATGACTAGGTTTCGGAGTGAACCAGAGTACAAGGGGTACGTTCTAAAGCGGTTCCCATGCCGTGTCTAGGATGAAGAGGGGGGATTTGAGCGATGTAACGCTCGTTTCCATGAGCTACGACCCGATCTCTACGTTTTCTCTCCGTAATACGTCAATTTCGTGATACGCTATAATCCTCTACATAGTTACGCAGCTCAGGCCAAGGTAGGACGAGTTGCCCGAACGGTAGGACGAGTAAGTGGCGGGAATCTTAGGGTTTGAAATGCTCGCAAAGGTGAATTAAGGGTTCTGGAGTAAATTTTCCGCTTTTGCCTCAAACCTTACGGTTCTAACTGTGCACGAAAGGACAAAGGAGAAGCGACAAGGTGTTTTGCGCTAATCAATGCCTTTAGGATCCGTTAAAGTGTTCGACCTCAATTCAGAGTATTTTGAGGTCCCCATACGAAACAATAAATAGACTAACCGATCCCTTGCAGCACATTCAGGACTATTTCACGCTTCAAAGTACACCAAATAAGCGAGAGTAAAGGATAAAAGGATGAAGTTTCTGGCGCAAACCAATCCGCTTGCGATGCGCCCCCACGTTCACTTCAATTCAGAATCATTTGAGGTTTACGAACGTGTATCTGGCCTATAAAATGACTTGCGGGGCTAGACGATGGGTCAAGTCAGTGTTTTTTATCCTCCCAGACAAGTCTGGCACCAATTTATCGACCCCGGAGGGATGAAAAGCTTGGCGAGCATTGGGGCGGATTCGAACCTCCGATTGATCGTGCAGGAAGCGGAACCTCTAACCGACTACACCCGCCCCAATATACAGAAGTATAAGGATGAACTGTACTATAGCAATATATATATATATACACGTAGATGTTGTCGTTGCCGGAGCGATCGCAGACCTTCTGGATTCCGACATTGCGTACTATGAAAATGCGTCCACATAAATGACAAAGTGCTCAGCTCTGGCGATAAACTATGTGCTGAACAACCAAAAAAGGATGGATGTTCCCTGAAAATCCGCTGTGATCTGCATTGTAGTGAGCACATTCGATCAGCACACCTTATCTCAATATCATCAGATATCCTTGAGGGTTAATGTCTGTCTCCTAACCATATGATTTGCGGGTGCGAGCCGATGTGTCAAGCCAGGGTTCTTATTCTCCCAGGCAGGTCTGGTACAAGTCTATCTATCGAATCAGGAGAGACAAAAAGCTTGGATGACACTGGTGCGGTGTCGAGCCATCAACGGTCTTGCTGCGAGGGAACCTCTTACGAACTGCGCTACACTCACCGCCCGCTGAAAAATCAACAGCGAGATTTTCTTCTCAACTAACTGGTCTAGTTTGAACAAAATATGAAGTGATCAAATCTAAGAATGAGAATCCAGAAGTAGAACGAGAAAAAAAAAGACGTTTGACAGTATTAGCGAATCCTTGTGTAAAAGTCAATGTTATTTCAATGAAAAAAGAGAAAAAGAGAAAAAAACCAAAATAGCAGCTCTCATTCACTGAATTACTTATTTCAACTATTTCCGACCTCCTTTCCTCGTCTTTTGCTCGTTGATCCAATAAAAAATCAAACAGGAGAGATATAGTGCAGTTGATCAGAGATTCGCCGACGGCTGTACCGTCGATGGTTCGAAACCGCACTCGAACCAACCAAGCCATTCGTACTCCCCGAGATCGATAAAGTCGCACCAGACTTGTATGAAAGGACAAAAACACTGGTTTGATATATCAGTTTGGCTCCGCGAAGGCATTTTAACGGCCCAACACGCGTTCATAAACCTCGAACGAGGGTAAATTGAAGTCCAAACGCGGAATCGGCGGATCCCAAAGGGATTAAACGACGCCGTGCATTTTATCCTTAATACTGAGACTATTTATATTCCTCCAGTGCAGTGTTTGGTGTCTGACACGAAAGCGGAACAACGTTCTTTCGTGAGGATACAGAGCGTTTATAGTTCCAGTGTGATTGAGAGGTGGTTGCAGATGGTTTTCGTGTCATTTACCCTACCGAGGCTTTAGAGTTCTCTTCTTCAACATCTAATAAATTCATAAAATATGTGATTTAATCCATGGATGTTGAGAAAATTTTAAATTGATTATAGAAGGTCCGCAAAATTTTCAAAGACTGGGTGTCACGAAACTGGCGTAGTGTGGTGGAATCTGATGGAAAACGTAGAGTTCGGGGTGTGGATTACAAATATTAGCGTGGTCCTGCCCACATTCCCTTGATCGTCCTGAAAAACAGCGTGGGAAACGGTGTTTCCTCCTACGATCTACGCTAGAACGCGCCACCGTTGCGCACGCGCCGCGTTCACGAGCGAGCGGCTGAAAATCAGTGGAGTCCTCTCACCAGCTCACTCAATTAAAACCAATGGATGAGCTGCTGAGAGGACCGGATTGAGTACAAGAATGTCGGTGCGTTCTAACGTACATTGTAGGAACTAAAACAGTTCCCACGTCATTCTTTTAGGACGATTAGAGGAAATTGAGCGAGGCCACACCACTTTCCGTAATTTGCATCCCGACTTCAATCTTTTCCACCAGATTTTCATACTGCGTCATTTCCGTGAAACGCTTATCCCAATTGGATTCTTTTGTACTCTCTTCGCTAAAGCGATTGCAGAACAAAAAACGTATTTCCTCAGAAATGCATGAAATTCTTAGGCGACTCCGATTTTTGTGCATTTTTATGAGCTTTTGCGTGCTCTATGTTATCAGGTCAGGGAAATTTCGTTCAAAAAGTCCAAAAAAGCAGATAAGAAATTTCTTTAAATTTTGTTCTTCTCCGCCCAGCCTAATGAATTTTTTACAGGTAATCTTTCGCTGTTACGGGTACTACCGCAAGTCTACGCTGACAATCGTGAACCATTCCATGCTCACATTCCACAATTATTGTCTGTGCTTAGGGATGCGGATTGTTCCGAGAAATTGTCATTACTTCAACTTGCCAGTATGATTGCCAATGAGAAACCTGACGTAGGTCAAGTCATCTTGCTTTTTCTTCACAGGAAAAACTGTTTCGAGGCGTTTGTGTTGCTGAAGAACGGGATTTTTTCCGTGTTTTTGACTCGAGTGATTGTTTTTTTCGTTTCTCTTTTTCTCTTTTGTTTCTTCTCCTCTTCCCCTTTACTTATTGCTGTTTAGTTACTGATCCCGCATCTACCATTATTCGATCAGTATCTTCTGTCACCGTCCACTTGTACTGCCGTTCTCAACATCTACATGTCGCTCATCTCACAAGGTCGAGCTCATGCTCTTGCATCATTCTTGCCCACACTTTCTCAAGCCTGTCAACTGCCAGCATTCAGCGGGAATCTTGCCACGATCTATAAGGTACGGTATTCTAAATTGTGGCCGCATACAATCACAATAATATGGAATGTTCCTAGGAAAATCTTGGGGGAATCAGAGATGAAAAATTTTATGAATCAGATTCTCTACGCACAAAAATATACATACACTTTTTAGCGAAATCCGCATTAATTAACAATTAAATCTGCCTGAAAATGGAGCGGGTTTATTCTTCGAAATTTCTGGAAATTATCCTCGATTCCCGATAGCAATGTCTTTCCCGCATTTCGAGATTGTCGTACATATTTTTTTTCGCGTTTTCCGTGAAACCAAATCGCTCCGGATATTGTTCGTAATTACGGAGCATTCGAGGGCGAAACGAACAAAAAAAAAACACCCCTCCAACAATGCAGTGCATTAGTCGAGTGGAGCAATTCAAAATGGGAAATGAGAACGCTAAAACTGCGCACGATTTCAGATTATGGGCAACATTGGACGGGTATCGCTTCCGTTGGCCTCGGACGTCCTCGACGAACTCGTCCGTAACGCACAAAACATCGACGATCAACAGCTGTTATCGTCCGTTCTTACGGAAATTGAACGTTGGCAAGCCTACTCTTTTTCCAGAACAAATGTGCTATCGAAAGCGAGAATGCCAATTTTATATGTTCGTATCGTAGTTTATGATGCGTACGAATTTATTAGGAAATCTTACAGGAAATTTATTGGATGTTTGTCCTGAAACATTAGCGCAATATCAAAAATGGCTGTTGAGATATGTTTTTTGGTCTAGAAGGGAAATTTTCAAAGTCTGATTATCCCAGCGAAAGAAAGGTTCATGGAAAATGAAGCATTGAGGAGAATAAAGGAGAATGTAGTTACCGTAATACGTTCGAATTTCTCATGTATATTACTTATAAGTTATAAATTACATAGTATTAACTGAAATTAACTATTAATTACTGTAATTGCTTTGTAATATAGTTGTTAATTAATCATTATATTATAAATTACATAGTATTAATTGCAATTGATTAGTAATTACTGTAATTGCTTTGTAATATAGTTGTTATTTACTCATTATATTATAAATTACGAGGCGGTGTAGAGTAGACTGTAAGAGGTTCCGCTGTGCTTTCAACATGGTCGGTCGGATGTTCGATTCCACACCAGCGCCTACCATGCGTTTCACCGCTGCGGAGTCGATAAATTGTTACCAAATTTGTCTGGGAGGATAAAAACATTGAGGTGATACCTAGGTTAGCCCCTTTAGGTCATGGTATTTATAGTTAACACGGGTTCGTAAACCATAAACGTTTCTGGATTGAGGTGGCGAACGCGGTGGTTCATCCTAATCCCGGATTAATTAACGTCAGACACTTAATTCCTTATGTTAAATTATAAACTATTATCACTATAAGAATATTTATGTAATAAAAAGATAAATAAATATGATAATAAATAAATATGTAATAAATAAAACAAAGTCAACGTTAAGATGCACAAAACCCTCATCGATAGAAAAATATATATGTGAAGTGTCTGAAGCGATAATTTTAGCGATGATTCAAATTTTACCGTACCGTACAGCACCTCAATGATAACTCTAACGCTGTAATGATAGGGTGAGAGACAATACAAACAAGTTTTGCCGGCTCACCTTATGATTCATCGGCTTCACAATTACGAAGAGAGGAAAAAAACGTGGAATAAAACTCTTCCAACGGGAAATTATTGGACGCGTTGTCGCATCGTTCGTTCCAATTTCGATCGTTGCGCATTGCGTCGAGCACGTAGCAGGAAAGCGTTTCGTCCTGCGTATCCATATTTCCCACATATATATATATACATATATATACATATATATATATATATATCTAGCAGAAAGTTTTTCCTCACTTCCGGTCGGTCTCATCTTTCATTTCATCGCGGCGTTTGAGGAAAAAGTGTGCATGAGAGTGGATTTTATCCAGTTCTAATGCTATCGGACTCTTAGACGTTCCACTCCGAAGTTTCACTGCTGCCGCCGCCGGAGTTCCCCCATTGCGCCTCTTTTTTGCTATACGTTCCGCAAAAAGCACAATTAGGACTAAATTTATCCATGAATTAGGCAGCCAACCCCTCCTTCCGTACCCAGATCCTCTTGATCTCTGTCTGGAACTCTCAACTCATTCTGTTAATTTATGCTGTATAAGATTTTTACCTCGAAAAGAACCTATTTTTTTTTATGATTTTCTAGCTTATATGTGAAGCTGATCAGTGTTCTTTCGTGTTGTTCTCTTGCTTCACGCATAAATTAAAATGCTTTCTGAAAAACATTATTTTATTTTCTTCTAGTCGCTTTATTTTTTTTCCGATTTAGAGAAACGTTTTTAAAAAAAATAGCAAGAAAAACAGAATAAGGCTTCGAATTTTTTAGTTTTCTCTTTCAATTCTGAGCATGCGCTTGTTAGTCATTTTATAATAAAGAAATCAGATAAAAAAAACAAATATAAACATGAAGTACAAATAAATAAAGTATACAGGTATAAAATATCGATATATACAAATAACTAGATGATTTAATAATTCTGACCATTAAAACATCGAGAACGTGATGAAAATTGATGGCAAGGGAATGAAAAGTGAAAATTTCGCTAATTGCCTTTATTCTTTGAGGAAAATAACTTTGAAAATTGTTTGATTTTATGTAAATTCGAGAAGATTCCATTTTTTTTCTGGAAAATTTCTTCAGAAATGCAGTAATAACAAGAGCCATCTACAGCGGTTTTCAGGTGTCGGAGAGGCGTGGCCGTCGGCGCTCCGCCCACATATCGAGACATTGCGAGCGATTGGACGAGGTTACAATAAACGAGTAATCGACCGAATTCTGGCTCTTGTTGGGTAAGTGGGCGTGGTTTTCCGTTTTCCCCTGGGGGATTATTTTATTTTCAAATCATCCGGATCTGATCTAAGTATCACATTGTGAAATTTTGAAAAAAGAAGCTGAGAATATTGCGATTTTCCCAGGAGTTTAATATTTTATTCATACTAATGGAAGAATGAAATTAATGTAAAACACAGCTAATAATTTATTTTTCCCTCGGGAAAAATAATAAATATAATGGTAAATATAGTAAATAATAGTATATAATAATGATGTAATTATAACATGATAAATATAATGAATATAAATAATAAAATTTTCGCGGAGAAATTGGTAAGGTGAGAAATTTCCTTAAAAGTAGTTCCATGTATTATTTTAACAAGATGGACGATGCACTTTTTGTGTAATATACCTCTGCGTCTATTAATTATTAAATTTTTTTGAAACAAAATTTCTTGTCTTGTTCTTGAAAGTTCGACTTTCAATGAACCTCAATGAAAATTGAAAATGAAATTGAAATGAAATGAAAACCCTCAATGAAACATTCCAATGAAAATTTCTTAGTTCGTTTGCTAATATTTCCTTACTTTCTCAATTTTTTTTTGTTGAGAATTTCTGGAAATTAGGTGTTTTTATATCACAACCAAAAATTTTGTGTTCATCTAAAAAATTGTTTTTAAAATCTTCTCTTTATCAAAATAAACTTGATTTCTGTCTTTTCAGGAAAAAAAAAACTAATCAACTAATCGAGCTCATATATGTTAAAATTTGGATTTTTGTCTTCACAAAAAGTTTTCAAATTTCAATTTTTTAAAACTCACCAGTGTTTTTTTAAATGATAAGCCGCACTGGAAATCCTAGAAACATGAAATGGTTGAAAGTTTGCTGCACAACTATTAATTTTCTGTGTAACCACCCAAAAATTTACATTCTTTCCTGCTATTTTTATTTTGCAACTGCAAAACTGTCCCCATTTCCAGCAACTCAACTCGTCCATCGATGAATGGTGATATCACGGTAATCTCCATAGTGAATGGCGAGAAAAACTCAAGCGATTCCCTTCTGACGAAGATTTATCCGAGACCTAATGGATCAGAGATTATTTCGAGGTGAGCGCGGGAACATCTCGCCGTGTTATTCAGAGAATTGTTTATTCCAGTTGTTTATGCTATCATCGCTCCTTTTTCTGCCATCTTTTTCCTTAAACCTCATGAAAATGTGTGTTTTTTTTGCAGCAGTCCGTATTTGTGAAAAAAATTCGTAAGGATTTGTTCTCTGTAGAATTTTTTAAAATATACCTAAGGCTTCCCTATTGTTCTATCCAGAAAACTGTAAGATCTCCGCTAGTCACATTTATGAAAGTACAAAAAATTCCAGTATCGAGTTTACACGGCTCATTTAAATAAATGGTTATTTGGATACGGTAGCTTTACAGGTCCGCAAAAGCGGTTGCGGCAAAAAGGAGGCAGGTGACCGCGTAAGTTACATATTAATGTAGGATAGTCTTTTTTCGATAGTTTGTCAGCTAGAACGCTTGACCAAATGCATTATCGATGAGTAGTTAATCAATATTGTCATGTGTCCCTAATTTGTTGTGTGCTTTCTCTTTCTCGTAACATTATTAGTGTTAGTGTTTCCCTTTGCTTTCCGTTTCCTCGAGAACTTGTTTCTTTTTTTTTCCTGAATTTACTCCACAATTCTCTTCTTTCTTCTTTCACTTTAATGCAGGTGAAGTGGCTTCAACTTAAGAACATCTTTTTTTCTCTTGTTTCCACTTTTTTTTTTCTAAAATTCTCTTCTGGTTTCCTCTCGTTCCCTGTCTCTTCTTTTCCTGTTCTTCTCGAATTTTCTGTGTGTATTTTTACTTAATAAGAGGATAATTCCTATCATTACCTAATTGTTAACTGCTCACGAATTGAATAATTACAAAATTATCATTCGGCATGGAATTCCAAGCATGATAATGTGATTGCGCGTGTACATACTCTGAGAACTACTCCTGTTTCGCTTACAGCGGTCCTCGAACGGTGTTCCCCGTCTGCGAGAGTCCAGCGGACAGTTCAGCGCTGGAGCTGGATCGAAATACACATTCGCTGGCCATGCAATACCAGAACAGGAGCAGCGGTTCATTGCCAAGACGAGCTGGTCACGGAAGCACGTCACATTCCTTACAAGGGTGAGTTTTTCAGGAAATTGAAAGGAGAAACATGACATTTTTTTTGAAAGGTCTTTGATCCAGTATTACATACGTTAGAAATCCATTAGAAGACATCATCCTACTAATCTGACCTGGTACGAATTTCCAATGGACAAACTTCAGACGGGGGCGTAGATTGCGGGATCAGGGTGGATCAGCTCGTCTCTCCCTAATCGTAGGGAAAAAAATCTCTCCCTAATCGTAGGGAAAGACTCTGTTTTTCACAAGGATTTCAGTTGCAACGCTCCAGAGTTGTACACGCGCCGCATCCAGCTGCGCAGCGGTTAAAAGCCAGTGAGTTCTCCTCGACTGCTTATTCAAGTGAAACCTACGAATAGGTTGCTGATGGGACCGTTATGTAGGAGGAGCGTTCTAACGTTTCTCGTAGGAAATAAAGCGCTTCCCACGACGTTTTTTTAGGACCTTTAGGGAGAGATGAGCGGAATCACCCCTGATACTGCAATCTACAACTCCACCTTTAGCTTTTCCCGTGGATTCCCTCATCACGTCAGATTCGTGGTATCCTGCCTTTAATTAAATGGATGAAAATTGTTTACATACGGAATAAAAAGAGGAGAAAATTGATACCGAACACATAACACACATGTAATTATCGCCAAATCAGCAAAATCCAAAGAGTTCGAGTTCGAATCCGGATTTTGGCTGCTGTTTCAGTATGCGATCGACAAGCGAAAACGCCGGATCAAGGGATCTATCGCAATCGTCGGTGACCGCATCGTCGTTGGCCGCATCGACTCAAATTCAACCAAAAACGCAAACATTACCGGCTGGATTCTCGCCGACCACCCAAATCCAGGTATGCGGAGTGAAGGGCAGTGAAGGAATGATTGCTGGATTTTTGAGATCACTGGGTTTTTTTCCTGATATCCTTAGCCTTATCCATATGGGCCAAAGTGGTAGTCGAAGAGTTACGAATGTTCCTATTTCTGTCCGTGAATGATGCTCTTTCTAATAAAGAAAATAAAAATTAAGAGAAAATAAATTAAATCAAAATAAAAACTAAATAATTGTTATAGCAGAAACATCACTGCCACAAATTCCTCTCAAAAAACCTGAAAAAATCTAATTTATGGCCGCGGACATAATTTTCCGCTCACTTAAATGTACGATTATGGATTTATATCTATGTTTATATTTATATAGCTAGTCTCAACGAACATTTTCCGGGATTTAGTTGCATTTCGTGCTGATATCCTTCTTTTTTTCTCAGATATTGACTGAGTCTTTCAAAAGTTTGCTAGAAAATAGAAGTTTGGAAATAGTTGCGCTTAGCATGCAAAGCTTTGCTTTTCTTTTAAAAAAAAGCGCTTTGGGAATTAAAAATCCAACTCGCTGTGGAGCAAACGCCGGTCAAATCTGAAAAAAGAGAAAACTGGCGGATTCAACTGGACTGACAGAGAAATACACAGTTCTCCTGAAATTTCCCTTGAAAAAAAAGGATCTTGAAAACAATGCGACCGAGGCATTAATCGAAGAGTTTAAAGGTCCTTTTGAAATACTTTTCAGCGACTGGGAAATATTTGGATATTGCTGTTTTCGTCTTAAAGATTCCCTTATCATTTACGTAATCATTTCGAACTTCATTGTTTACTAGCGGAGAACTCGTGGCGATTACGCTTTGATAGCGACGTTTCCACTAAAATTTCTCGGAAATTTAACGAGAGGGCGTGAGGGAAGCTTGAATTTTTCCCGGAGAAGAGCCGCATCGGCGCTTTTCCTAATCACATTAACCCCTGCATAATTTCTGCTGCTTTCACAGATTGGCAAAGATGGTCGGGTTCGTCCTGTGGCTGGAACACGACGAGCTGCCAATTGGGCTTCCGGATACGAGACTACTTTCCCGGCAAACGCCGGTCCTGTAACGACGACGAAAATGAATCCGCTTAGCGAGGAGGAGGAACGTCAATGGGCTGTAAGTTTATGAAAAATTGCGACAGTGATGAAATTATCGTGTGGGGACCTTCCACCAATGTTCGATGGCCGTAATTACGTTATGAATTTCGCCATAGTTATCACCATAATTCCAAAAAATGGGAAATATCTGCATGTCAATGCCATTTCAATAGATTATGGTATTTTATAATTTTTGCCAGACCATAATTTAAAAAAACTGTAACAAAACATCACAAAGAATAGGGTTTTGAACCAGGAAGCTTGTTTTCTTCCTGGATTCTTTTTACAGCCATGTAGGCCATGGAAATCCCACTCCATTACATTTCATCCCCTTCTTATCCGTCGAGTAATCCTCAAGAGTTCCAGCTAAGACCAGCACCAAGTTCTTAAAAAAAAAACTATTTGTAGGATAATTACTCCATACTTTTTGTTTTGTTTGTTTGTGAATTTTTTTGCGCTTATAGAAATCCGTGGATCGATCCGACGTCGTTCTACAGTTCGTCGATCATCGACGGAATAAAATTCGACGATATATTGGTGATGTTTCGTCACGATTTCCAATTCCCATACAATGTACGGTGGAAGGATCGAAAAGTATGGAAGTTTTAGGAAAATTTTTTTCCTCCGTTGAATAGTCAATTTCATGGCTAAATCGCTCGGATTTTAAGGTTCGAAGCATCGAATGATTGTTCACTTCACATGCCAAGTTCATAGCGCTTACTGCGTTTTCCACGACGATTACATGTTCGCGTTTAAAACGAAATTTGCCGCTGCATGGTTGCATTTGATGTTTTTGCAGGTTTGTTCTCGTCTTACATCGCCAATCGAGTCGTTCCCAATTTATTTTTCCTGTCTGATCTTTCTTTCTTCCGGAAATACAGCTACTTCTCATTCATAACTCTGTCACAAAATTCCTGATCCGAAAAAGTCGCGTGACAGCATCGATCTTCGCAGAATTGGTGGTGAAATTTCTGCAGATTCGATGATTAATTGCGAATGACGAGAAAAGTTGCCCTTTTGCCACATAAACGTTTTGCAAACGAAGTTGCACGAAGTGCGTTCGCTGCGGAAACGGTCGCACCTTCGACACGTAGCGGAGGTCGACGAACTTCGGGCTCTGAATCATTTGGGAGCGAGAAATTGATGCAACTAATTGCAGACGCTGGGTTTTTTTTCGCTCGCATACCAACTACCGTTGGAGGTTAAACGCAAATTATTTATTTATTTACTTATTTATTTGTTTATTCTTTACATGGCAATCCATGTGTTCATGAATAGAGTATATAATGAACGAATAGCACACATAACACCACCAAAATAATAGCGATGAGTACATACATAAGTTACTGAATACACGTGAGGAAACCTTTAATTACTTCCTTGCTTAAAAAAAGGTAGTTCTTAAGGATATCACTCCACGAATCTGAGGTTGTACGTGTAGTATTCGTATACGGGAGTGTAGATTATGGAGAGGGGTGTGGGTTCGTCCATTTCTTCCTAATTGCCGTAAAAAACGGGCCGGAAGATGCGGCACCGCACAAGGCTGGCGCGCTCCAGTCGAACTCCCTGTAGAAAATAGTGCGCCAGAACGCCTGCAGCCGTATCTTCCGGCCGGTTTTTTACGGCAATTAGGAAGAAATGGATAGAATCGCCCTCCTCTTCATAATCTACTATCCCTTATAAGGATACTCCACCTGAAATCCGTACCACCTCAGATTCGTGGAGTGATCCCTTTAAGGAATCTGTTAATAGCTTTTTTAAATACTAAAAACTTTGGTAGGATTTTTTGGTATTTTCTTGGACATAATTGAGTAGTCCGAGTCAGCTCTGTTAACCAGAAAGTGTTGTCTCACTGAAGACCTAGGTAAGGTAAAGTTAATCTTAAATGTAGACGCAAGAATTATTGATTTTTGAAAAGAGAAGAAATAAGAGATTTTCAGACTAGTGTATCCCATAGAGGATTTTATGAACCATGATAAAATCGTTCCTCCTTCTTCTCAGTGAAAGAGGTTCTAAATTATAGCAGGAATATCGCATCTTCTTAGGTTGAAGCTTGATTTAACATAACTACGAAAGCATTAATAAGAAGATTTTGTTCTTTCCCCGGAAAGTTCCGAGTCGGCAGTGTCCTTAACATAGCAAATTTTGCTTAGAGGAAGCATTCAGTAAAGAAATTTTCGATTAGATTTTATCAATCAGTATTTATGAGTAAGCACGTAATTTACAAGTGTTACAACACAGATGAAAGTTTCATCTACAAATATGGAAAACACATACTTCGATAGAAGTGGACTGATCAATTTGTCCTACGAGGCAACACTTTACATCCATTAGGATCCACTAATTGAAACCGTTGAAAGTGTACTAGGGAGGAAATCAATGAAACAGCGCTTCAGACACGCAATAGTACATGAATCTACGTCGTACGGTTTCACATTTCATCAGTCGTATGAGTGTAAAGAGTTGTTTTGCCGGTCAGATCGATCACTTCGGTGCTGTTAATGCGTCTGATTTCCAAATATTTAGAAGATGTCTCGCATTTTCGTTACGATCACTGCAAAGTCAAAGTCCCGAGCACAACCTACTCCTAAAAAGCCAGATATCGAAAATATTAACGAATTTTTAAAATCGTGCCAAATGTTGTGCAAAGAGTAACAGCTCCGAAGATCTGATACTGGATAATGCGTTCTTTGCGCTACCCACAGTCCTATTCAAAATCGTTGTTTGTTCTAAGGATCTAAAGGATCGAAGGAAGTTGAATTAAATTCATAGAGATGCGACACCCTAGCCAATTACGGCCACGCGTGCAACAACATCGTTTTCCTTTCTTTGTCCCACATCAGGTCCCATTTTTTAAAGGTATCACCACTAAGCACAATGCCTAACATAAAAAATAACTTTTTTTGTTCTTTATCGATTTGTTTGGGATCAAGTCAAAATTGGTACTTCTTCAATAGCTGGTAGTTAACAGTATTGGCGTTATCGCCGTTATGGATTTTTCTTTTTTTCTTTTTCTGTCCTTTTCTTTTTTACCTTTTTGGAAACACTAAGCACGGGCATTGCTTTGTGACGGAAATTTCCCATCATCGGTGCTGAATTTTCAGGATAAACTGGGGGAATAATTTTTATAGAACGGAAATAATGATTTTTTTTAAAAAAACCAAAGTTTAAAGTCCAATAATGGAAAATAACTTAGCATTTAAAAGTATGATAATTAACCTAAAATCTTTAAAACTTGTCTTAACTTTACTAATTGAATTTTTTAATTTTTGAAATAAATTTTTGAAGTAATTTTTAATTTTCCTTCTCATCTTCACGCGTTTTCAGATGCAGTCAACATCTATTGAGAATGACTGCGGTGTTGTCTCGCAATCCGCCGCCCCATTTCTGACTTTAGCAAGGTGTTGGCAATGCCTTCCGTCCAGGATCACTAAGGATAAGGCTTTTGTCACATTGGTCACTAGTGCGTTTCCAACTCCGAAGGTTCGTCGAATGGTTCTTTGGGTCTTCCTACATATGTTCATTCCCGCTTTGTTCTGCGGAACTACCGTCATCATTCTTGTTTTTTTAAAGAATATTTCTAAGCATTACGCTGTCAATTAATATTTCCTGGAAACATTCTAATTTCACTCGATTTTCAGGACCAAGACAAACTCTACAAAGAATTGGAAGAAGCGTCATTTTTCGACTGTTTCTCACTGGATGGTCCATCGAATCGTTGGAGCTGCTTTAGTTGTTCGCATCCTGATCGGGTCAAGTCAGTTCTCCGCACATTAATGGAACTGTTGTAATTCTAACTGTGGTGTTCTCTTCTCAATCAGAATTTTCCAGATCATTTGTCGAGGACGGCTCACAACGAGTTCTTGAAGGTCAACTGAAGGAGAAAAAAGGTCGATGGCGATTTCTACGACGATGGCACACCAAATATTTCACATTGTCCAGTGCAGCGCTTACATGTAGTTCGGAACAAGCGGTACGTGGTCACCAGGGATTCTCTCCTCTAAGATTTTCGGGGAAAAAAAGTTGAAAGAAAAAGAAGGGAGTGGTTTTTCTCCTATTTGCTAAAAATATGTAGCACAAGAAAATTAATAGAAATTAGGCTTTTTTTTTGTTATCTTGCAAAATCGACGTTGCGAATTATTTCACTGCATTTGCACATATTTCGTATATTCTTGGATAAAGGCACTGCCTAATTTGAAAAAAAGGAAGATTTATTCTCGATATCTTACGACGGATCTCTTCCTTCCCGGAGATGTAGCCGCGGGATATGCCAATGACAGGATTGGGGAGGTGTGAAAGTAACCAACAAAGGTTGGGAAACCCTGCCTGTTTTTAGGCCACACATTTGTCAAAACTAAATTCTTGAAGTATATTTGAAATCAACAACTCATTTGCTTTCAAATAATATTTTCAAAATTTGATTTTCCAACTCCCAAGAATCCCGAGGATTTGCGACGGATTAATCGGTGTTTGGGATAGAAGTTAGTAGCGGTGTTTTGTGAATACTTGTGAGAATAAAATTCAAAATAGTGACAACTGAAATTCAACAGAGATCACTCAAAATATTTAATTTTGTATTTTTGTGTTTTTGTATATTTGTAGATTATGATATGGTTAAAGGCATCACCCCACGAATCTGAGGTGGTACGGATTTCAGGTGGAGTATTCGTATACAGGATGGGAGACTACGGAGAGGGGGGTGATTCCGTCCACTTCTTCCTAATTGCCGTAAAAAAACGGCTCGGAAGATGCACGCGTGCACAAGGCTGACGCGCTCCAGTCGAACTCCTTGTGGAAAATAGTGCGCCAGAACTCCTGAAGCCGTATCTTCCGGGCCGTTTTTTACGGCAATTAAGAAGAAATGGACGGGATCATCCCTCTCTCCATAATCTACGGTCCCGTATACGAATACTCCACCTGAAACCAGTACCACCTCAGATTCGTGGAGTGATGCCTCTGAGTATGTCCACTCTGGTTTAGCCAAAAATTTCCCTGATCTTTTTGTAATAAGTGACAAAAAACTCGAAAAAAAAAACAAAGACTTTTTAATATTTCCATAAGAGGTCTGCTAAAATTCGGTCTTGCTCTCAATTCGAATAGTTCTGTAGAGAAAAAAAATCACCGATTTCATCCACAAGAATGTTTCCCATGAGCCCAAACTCTTATGCGATTCATATCTTCTTTCATTCACATATCCTAGTCAGTTTTTCAGTTTTTCCTAGCTTATTCTTTCCACTGAAAGTCTCCTTCTTTCTCCAAAAAGTCGGAAATATTTCAAAGAAATACCCCGAGAAATGAAGGTATACGGCGATTTTACGGTACCCTGTACCGTAAAATCGCCGTATACCGTACAATATACCGTAAATTTCTACGAGTTCGATTGGATTCGTTGTAGAAAAGCCAGCCTTGTGCACGCGCTGCATCTTCCGGACCGTTTTTACGGGAATTGGGAAGAAATGGACGGAATTATCCTCCTCCTAATAATCTACGATCCCGTATACGAATACTCCACCTGAAATCCGTACCATCTCTGATTCTGATTTTAAAGAGAATGTACGGAGTGTATGAGATGTTCAGTTCTTGTGCATTTCATTCGATATTGATTGATCAAAATAAAATACGTTAATATTACAATAAAAAATGAATTACGTTAGTTATGTCATAAAGAAAGAAAAAAGAAGAAAAAAAAGGAAAAAAAAACAGACAAAATCTGTCGCTAATGTTTTGTATTCAGAGTGAGTCACAAACGTTGCTTCCGGCTATTGATCTACGATCGATCCGTTCTGTTCGATCGTTGAGTCGTGGACGTAAAAGTCGAAAATCTTTACGACGAGCGTTTGAGATTTTCACCTCGGACAACACATCGGTGGTGTTGAAGGTGAGTTTCGATGATTCTTCGGTACATTATTTCACATTTCAACGAGGCAGCGAGGGGAATTTTCTTTCTAGAAAACTTGGCAACTTGCCAATCCTTGTTTTTTTTTCAGGCTACTGATGAGAAAAAGGCTGAAGAATGGTTGCAATATCTACAAATTGCTGTGGCTCATGCGAAAAGGGATAATGGTAGCTGACGGAACTATTCAGTCCAAGCACCATACATGTTTTTTTTTGCCCCCTACAGGTCCCCTTTCCCGCACCCCGAAACTTTCAACACAGTCATCCATCGCATTTATTGGTGTTTTTTTTACCTTTGTTGTAAATATTTTACATTAATCATTTCCAATCGCATTTCATTTGCTTTAAAGTGTGATATTGAACGATTACGGATCACATGATATGATGATCACATACATATGTGCTGAAATCCTAACCACATACATAGATATTTCTCTAATTTTTAGACTGTGACCATTTTCTACATTTTTATCCTGTTTTTCTTCCTTCTCTTTTTCTCATTTATCATTATTTCCAATCAAGAGCTTCTATATATATAGAGTTGGATTTTCGTGGAAGTTTATATTTGTGCTACTTAGTTTGGAATTTAGGCACGTAATTCTAATCCTGGAATTTTATTTTTTTTCCGCTTCTTCTTCTTCTTCTTCACCCCATCCTCTCACTTATAATTCACATGTGCTACTAGCTTTACCTAGGCTGCCCTATCTCAATGTTATTCACTTTTTTTTCTCACTCTCGTTGTTTTTTTTTCCTCTTTTTTTTCTCGTAAATATTTGATTTATCCACGAGGATTTCTATTCACTTCATGAATTTATTATTAAATAAGGCACTAAAACATTAATAGGGGCCCCTAACTCCCATTGACGCTACGGTCCAGAGTGATTTTTTTTTCTCTAGAAAAATTATAATTATAATTATAATTATTAGTAGATTAGCTCATTTAACACGTGTTTTATTTTCTCCCCCTCGCCGCTCTTCCCTCCCCTTCCCTGAGCTCCCCACATGAGGGTTCAGTTCCACAACAGTGAGTCATGTGATCCGGATATTTGATGTTGTAACGATGTGTTTCAACCATACTCGGTGTAGTGAATAAATCTTATCTGCGAAAAATCGATAAATCACATAATATTTGAACAAACCTAATTCTAAGTAAGCATTCTATTATTTATTCTAAGTAACATTCATTATAACATTCTTTGTTCTAAGTAAACACAACATAGTTTTTGGGATTCTGATTCAAATTAAGATCCATAAAGGCTAAATAAATATTAGCTAAATAACTGATAATAATAACTAAATCACTAAATCATAAACACAAACCTAAATAAATCACTTTATTCTATAATTAATAAATTTAATAGTACTAATTTACTAATCATCAAAATAATTGTAAAGAAAGAAAGAAAAATTACCAGATTTGTCCGGTCAAAATTGACCACAATTGAATTTTTTTTGGGGGTAAAATAGATTTCGTCAATTGTATATACGGGATTTTAGCGACTCTTGAATCCATGAATCAGGATCAGGTCAGTTTTAGCAGAGAAACAGTGTAGGTAGGTCAATATCGACCCAAATGGACAGCTAGCCTCAGATCTACGAGCGTACATCCCGGAACGTTCCCATTCGCTGATCGGAATAGAAAAACAGTGGTTTTAGGTGATCACCGAGATGTAGAAGAATCCTAGGGTTAGGTTGGATTCCGCCTGAGTAAGATCGTGGTTACGTCTCCCATAAATCGATCAAGAAAGTCTTCTTAAGTCATTCCGTTACTGTACGAGCCAAGTAGTAAAAATTACGGCGTACAAATGAGTGACGTAGATTCCTGTACAAATAACAGATCTATGACGGTACTGTATATCGTGATTCGGAGATATGATGATCAAAATCAGTGAGGATGAGGAACAAATCAATCACCATGATCAGCTCCTCCAGCTATGATCGCTTGCAATTTCTATACTGAACCCCAAGTTTTTGGGATTCTGATTCGAATTCAGATCCATAAAGGCGATATTATTGATCCAAATGGCCTCGGAAGTAGAGGAGAAACTGGGAAATATTTCCTCCTAATCAAGAAATGATGTCCATCCTCGTCCGAAACGCAACGTTGATCCTAACTTTGATCTCCAATCAAGGTGCGCGGGAAATCGGTTCGGATGAGCCCCGCCATACGTCCGACATTTCTACGATGGTGGTCGCTGGTGACTAGTGTGCTCCTCCTACTTTTCCCCTCGCATGTCCACTTTTCCCACATTTTCTGTGCTAATAGTTCCATGAACATAAATCGTTGTATACTTCTTGTCCCGGATATTTCCTGCTTCAATCAAAATCCTTCAGATTATTCAGATGTGGTGCCTGACCTCGTTGATTTTCACCCTGATCGCACGGACACTGGCCGCACCACTCTCAAGCGAGGTTAGTCAACGTTCCAAACTATTTGTTAAAGTTAGGACGCTAAAGTCGTAAGTTAAGACGTAAAAGGAACATCCGAGGTGTTAAGGAGGACATTCCATCCAAACAGAATGTCTTTCTATGAAAAGTGCTACTAGATACAATTCCAACGATAGTTCCGATTCCTTTAAAACAACGCGTTAGGACCCCCTCTTCTCCATGTCTGCCCAATCGATAGAGTAAAGCGAAGCGAACATGGCGAGCGTGGCGGTTGCGCGCGTAACGGTGAAAGCGCGCCTCTTTCGCTCCACGCTTTGCGCTGAAGGGTTCGTCAACGGAACCATGGAGCGACAAAACCAAGCACTAAAAATAAGAGTGAGGTGCTGGGGCAACACTTGCACCACACAATCTTTACGCATCTTTCCTGGCTGGTCGGATTCAAATCCAAAACAAACACTTCAGGTTGGTACATTGGGCGTGTCTTTGTGCACCGTATTACATTTGGGCAAAACAATGGGATAACAATAGCAAAACAATAACAATGACGGATGTTAGGGCTAATCTGCACAATTGCGGACACACTGCGGATTGCTTGCGTTCCACCAGCTGTAGTAGGTCGCATCGTAGTGCCTCGTTGTAGCGAAGGTGGGGTCAGGTGCGGTTATTTCACACCTTTTTTTTGGATTAGCAGGGGGAATTGGACGTGATCACGCTCATAATCGTGGGCCCTTGTCCTATCTATACGTGGACACATCTCAACTTCGTTAGCTTACTGACACACCGCTTTTGACGAGAAAATAAACGAGGCGCAGAAGTCTTAGCGGAAGCTGTTGCTTAATTTGGGTGGACATATAGTCTGGTCAAAAAAAAAGTCCGAAAAGAAGCTCGGTGTAGTTGCACAAGTGGTTGCGCTCGAAGCGGCGCGGTGGAGACGTTCGAAATCGATGTGGGACCATCGCGAACGGCCACGATAAACGATGGTAGTAAGGGTCCTCACTCGATCTTAACAGCTACGCTCCGTCGTATCGCTTCGAGCGCAACCGCTTACGTAATTGCACCGTACTTCATGTCATTTTTACTATAGATTGACATAGTTACGTGATTAGCGGACAGGTACCATCGAACACCATTATGTGCGTATCGATTTTGTCAGCAATATAGCAAAGATTTCAATCGTCCTCGCTTGTTCTTTTGAGGAGTAGAAATAGCAGTGATTGAATTAAAGGCATCACCACACGAATCTGAGGTGGTGCAGATTTCAGGTGGAGTATTCGTATACGGTATGGGAGACTATGCAAAGGGGGGTGATTCCGTCCATTTCTTCCTAATTGCCGTAAAAAACGGCTCGGAAGATGCGGCGCCGCACAAGGCTGGCGCGCTCCAGTCGAACTCCCTGTACAAAATAGTGCGCCAAAACACCTGAAGCCGTATCTTCCGGGCCGTTTTTTAAGGCAATTAGGAAGAAATGGACGGAATCACCGCCGTCCCCTTCCCTTCACAGTCTCCTATCCCGTATACGAATACTTCACCTGAAATCCATACCACCTCAGATTCGTGGAGTGATGCCTTTAAAGGGTCTTTACTAGCATCACTCACCGCTGCAGTCCAAGTGAAGCTAACGTGGATCCCACACCGATCGGAACCTACTTACCTGGTACCTGTCCCCTGCGGCTACGGCCCCGCTTCAAGCGCAGCTAGTTGCTTACGCAATTGCACCAAATATCGGATCATTTCGACTTCTCTATGGATGCATAGAAGCGCACATCAAGTTGATATGTCTTCTATTGATCCGTGGTGAATGACTTATCCAATTGAGACGAATTTTCTTATCGATTATCGAGCTGGGCTAGATCTAGGATGATTTTTTTCTTTTCAGAAACCGATGGTTCTATTCACGTGTCCAGAAGTGGGTGACTGTTATGCGAGCCCTCGGAACTGCGTGGATGAATGCAATGCTGCATTTAGTGTAAATTTCATTTTTTAAAATATTGGATAGAAAGCGATCGATTATCTTACTGCTGATTTAAGATGTGGCATAGAGACGGAAGGACGACTTTCAATATCACCATGTTGTCTGGCCTTGGATATGTTGCTTTGTTAATAAGAGATAGGGTGAGTGTAGGCTCTGTTTTGTTTTGAAAAACAGTATGTTTATTTGTAAACACTGTTAAAACAGGGAACAAAAAATTATGACAAGGCCATCGTGTGTTCATTCCATCAGACAAGAGGTATTGTGGCCAAAGTGGACTATCCGGATCCACTGGTTATCCATGAGGTGAGCAATATTGGAAAGTTTGAGGTGTTGTTGCCGAGGTGAAGTGACGGAATATTGATTTTGATTGATCTGTTATTGATTAGCTGCACACGTTTTCGTGCTATTATCTCATCGCACTTGGATGAGAGGTGCCGTTGAGGAAGCAGGAGG
The DNA here is from genome assembly GCF_031761385.1 of Necator americanus. NCBI lineage: Eukaryota > Metazoa > Nematoda > Chromadorea > Rhabditida > Ancylostomatidae > Necator > Necator americanus. The sequence continues at coordinate 7,437,532 of NC_087372.1, read as the reverse complement.
TCTACAGTCGGATCAAAGCTACATGAAGCACGGCGCAGTTGCGGTTGCGCTCGAGGCGATGCGGTGGAGACAGCGGTTGGAATCGAGGTGGGACCATTGCGAACCGCAGCAGTGATTGGTGGTAGCAGGGATTCCCACTCGTCCCCAGCCGCTGCGCTCCACCGCACCGCTTCGAGCGCAACCGCTTACGCAACTGCACCGTGCTTAATGTTGTTTTTTTTTCTCTATTATGTCGGTTACGCATCATACGTTTTTCCTTTGCTAGAGAACAAAATATAGTGGGCCTTACTAACCGAACTAAGGGTTAGGTTTTTGGGGATAACAGCCATAAGCTAAAGCTTCTTTAAACTCTACAAAAATCCAATCCCAACCCACATCCACTCTTCTGAACCTGAGCAGTCGTCATTTGTGGGACCTATTCTTTTATATTTGTTTTTTTTTTCATTAGTGAGTATCCTGTATTCCATTTCTCTATCGTTATGCTTCTGCTAATCCTTATTCATCCCATTCATTTCAGTCATTTGATTTATTTTCATTATTGATTTTTCCTTAAAGGCAACTCTTATTAGGTTGTGGAATTAATAGGTTGTGATTTATTTATGCCATCATTTAAAGAAAAATACTTCTTTTAAAGAATGACTTTTGTAGTTCATCGAAACTACGGAGCCTGAAGGAAACACAGATTCGCTGTACACACAGTGCTCCACTAGCGCTGAAGTGGCGATGCCAACACGAGCGCATTTCAAACTACTGAGCGGAAAATGGGAAAGTACGAGTTTTGTTTCTTCAGATTTTAGACCTACCACATGATTTCCATGCTTTCAATCTTCCTCAAAGATCCTCATTTCTTAGGTGAACTCGTGCTTGACGAAAGGCTAGGTATTGATGTGGTTCCGGCAGTGGAAAATGCAAAAATTCTCTCAACCAATGAGGTACTGTATATGTAAATGTGCGAATTCGCTGGTTTTTTTTTAATGTTGAGATTGGTTCTCTGCTCACTGCAGATCTACGGAGAACTTATCTGATTGTAATATATTGTCTGGGTATAGCTTACAGGAAGGAAATGGTAGTATCAAGAGGATTTGGGGTTATTTTCAGCCGCTGAACATCCCAGCCCCGAAACGAAAGCCAGCTGTCCGTGCATCAACGTCGAGCGAAGTGGACATGGATAAAGCTTCCGAGGTATTTTGTTTGGACTGCATCTGAAGTCGTCTGATTCTTCTGTGCATAGTTGTAGCATTTCATTGTTTTAATCTAATAATCTCTCAAAAAGCGACTTATAAAACGGTTAACCTAATTGGAAGTAATTTGTGGAAGTGATTAGGAGATTTCAGTCGTTTATTCAGAAGAAACAATTTGAAAAGAAAAGTAAGGAGGAGAAGGAGGCGAAATTAAACGAGATGAAGAAGAGGATCGAGAAAGAAGAGGAGGATAGGATGAAGAAAGAAGATGATGAGGATGATGATGATGAAGCCGAGGTATACGTATTCAAAGAAGCTCTATTCTTTTCCTGCCCAATTTTTGCGTGTGCATTTTGAACATAAAATAAAATTAAGGAGGTCACTAAGAAATCTTCAAAGACGAACGTGAAAGAAACTAAGGGAAAAGATGAACAGTCGAAGAAGACTAAAGATAAGTCCAAAAAAATGAAGGGAAACGAAGATGATGATGCAGAAGAAGAGGATGATGAAGAGAAAAAGAACACAAAGAAGACCAAAAAAGGCGATGACGACGAAGATGAAGAAGAGGAGAAGGTAAACAATTTCCAACGAATGTCCACTAAACGGTTGTTGGTTCTGGTGCGCTTATCTTTACCTCAAAATTATCAAAATGCGTGTTCATATGCCGAAATTTTATCAGTTGAACTTGCTTTTCATACAAGTGTTTCTGTAAGCAAGACAGACTTTTCGAATTTTTATGAAATTCTTCTCAATTTTTTTTCTTTTCTTTTCTTGTAAGTAGTTCAGACTTTGGAAATCCGAGTAAGCTATGCATTTCAGGAGATCCCCAGATTCCGAGAGTATGAGGATGAAGATGACGAGCATCAGTGAGTACTTCTCCTTTGTTTTCGGAGCATGCTTTTTTCTATTTTCTGGCGATGCATCTTTGCAGATAGGGGTGATAATAAATAATTTATTTTCAATAAATAATATTCGAGTAAAACATTCAGTTGTATCCTTCTTTTGGTTTGTTGTCCGTTTTCGGTGCATCTGATTCGACGAATATATTGGTGGACCTCGGCGGGCAAGGGCAATATGCTGCATCCTGACCAGGTAGTCCAGCCGTTCCAGGACCTCCTGGAGTGCCATCCTTTCCCTTAGCACCGGGAGTACCGGGTTGACCAGCTGGACCTTCTGCTCCAGGGTTTCCATCTTTGCCATTTTCTCCGGCAGCGCCAGGCTGTCCAGCTTCTCCGGCTGGTCCGGGAGCGCCACCTGGGCCAGGAAGTCCCCGTCCTTTAGTTCCGTTGGACCCAGGTGCTCCCGCAGGTCCTGGTGAACCAGCCTCTCCGTTAGATCCAGCATCTCCTGGCTCGCCGTCGGGACCTTCTTGTCCGTTAGCTCCAGGTGCTCCCGGAGCTCCAGAACCGCCTTCGGCTCCTGCCTCTCCTTGTGGCCCGTCGGGTCCTTGTGGTCCAGGAGTTCCAGCTGGACACTTGATGCAGCTGACTGGGTCGCTACCTTTGCTTGTCATACCAATGCCATTATGGCCGTTTGGACCTGGCTCTCCAGGAGTACCGTCATCACCTGGGTTTCCTGGTTGACCGGCAGGCCCAGGGGGTCCAACTGGACAGTCGTTTGGTTGAGCCCCACATCCACAGCTGCCGCCTGCTGCCCTTTTGTTTCTGCCAAATATCACGTTCACGGAATCGATTCGATCGGCTTTAGAACTTAAGATCATTGTATTCCAGGCGTCATCGGCAAACTCCTTAAAAATAAAGTTTGATGAGAGCGCTATTTGACTTCACAAATACGGCACATACCTTGAACTCGTCCAGATTGCTAATCGCATCCTCATAGAAGTTGTTAATATCGCTCAGCAGCACGCCTGCCGCAGTGATGGCGACAACAATAGCGATACCGCTTGCTGCAGAAGCAAAGCTGACAAATGCTTTGGTGGACATTTTGCGCTGGGACCTACTAATCCGTGGATTCATGGATGTATATATACATAACATGGGGTCCAGTGTTGTAGCTTTGCCAGTTTCTTATCGAACGGTTTTTTCGGGGAACGCCTAAAACTTGATATCGCGGCCATGATATACGTACGACCATGTAAGCGCTAAGGAAACATGATCGAAAAATATCGTTCAGGAATCTCATTGTGAAAATAGAACATGTGAAAGAAAACGTGTTGTTGCAACGGTAAGGTTAATGAATTGGAAAAGGACAAACATTAGTCTTCTACTTCATCCATCCTTGTTCATCTAGCTAGTTTATCTAGACAGGGATAGCTATAGAGTTACTATAAAATGAAATTTTTAGTTTTGTTATTTCTCTACTAATCAATACTTTTATTCTTTCAATAGCATTCTTTCTCAGATACTAGTTATTGATTGGAGTTGAGGAATTTTGTATGGTGAAGAATTTCGTTCTCGCATGTTGTTCTTTAGCAAAACGGCTATGGAGAGTATTTACTATACGCTTGATTGCCAATTAGAATAAAATTATGTTTGAGATTCTAAAGAAATCAAATTATAATTCGCCTTGGATGATGATCTGCGAAAACGCGGTGGTTCACCGGCTACGTCAGTTTTTGAGACTGACCTTTGATAAAGAGGAAGTTGTCGAAACCATCAGCAAAACCTTTACCAAAAATTTGTTGCGAAAAGAGGAAAACATAAATCTTGTTCGCAGGTTTCAAGAAGAGAGGATTATTGAACAAATCAGATTTTTTTCAGTTTTTTTTTTGCACTTAGATTTACTCACTTGTGCTCACGATTTTTTTTTCTTTGAATGGAAAAAATCGAAGAAACGTTAATTGCAGATGTTCTTATTGCTTTACTTTTGGCATGTACACTTCTGAAAAGCCGCGTAAGAAAAAAAAAACAATTGATATACTCGTCGAAGTTCATTGCCGTGGAACATTTCAACTGCGGGCAGTCTGATACGGTAAAACGTGGAGATGTTGCCAAAGATTACGTATTCCCTCTAAACACTCCATCTGAGCGCACTGAGCTTTGACACTATACCACGGTAATTCGGTAATTTCAGCCACACATATCTGTGAAAATTATGCAGCTCGTACATGCACAAAGTCTGTGCTCGAATGTCTGACCGCATTTCGTACGAGCAGAGCAAGCGAATTCGTATACGGCGCCTGTGAAAGGCCACGAAAGATAAATAAATCTTTCGTGGCATGTCACATGACCAATGTTGCACAGAATGTTGCTGTATTTCTTTCGATTTGAAATAGCCTGGAAATAGTTTGATCATATTTTGTTGATCAGAAATGGTCCAGAATATTGACAACACTTTTAGAGTTGCACACTTGAGGGCAGAATGGTGAATGTTAGGTCCAATAGACCTTATCTTTGGCTTCAAAACCTGGGGCATTAACTGCCCATGCGACAAAGGAACAAGAAACGCATGCAACGAGGGTGAATGTCACCCACCAACAAAGAAAAACTTCACCCCAAATCTTTATTTTTGCGAAGAAATTTCGGTGTTGGTTGTTAGCGAGTTGTATTTTCTATTCGTGTGTGAACCTTAATGATGTCAGAAATTTGTGACTTGCTGGTATCTCCTTGCTAAAGTAATCTAGACAGAGAATGGTTTTTGCAAAGCTTGTTTTGATATAATTAATTTTGATATAATTTTGTTTTGATTTTGTTTTGATTCCACTGCAACCGCATACCGTAATCGTTTATTGAAAATTCCTTAGAAAGCATGTTAATTAAATACTCTATGTCTGTAGCTTTGTTCGACGGTCCTTGCTACTGAAGCCTCAACAGGATATTGTCCTCCTCTCTGCGGGCAAGGACAGTATGATGCATCACCTCCTGGAACTCCCGGACCTCCTGGGTTACCAGTAGTACCATTCTCGCCGGGCGCCCCAGATTTCCCAGCTGCTCCCGGGTGCCCTTGTTGTCCGTGTGCACCAGGATTACCAGCCGCTCCATTTGGTCCGTTATTACCAGTTTGTCCTTGAGGTCCTTGATGTCCTGGAGCTCCAGGCTTACCCCGTCCTCTTCTGCCATTCAGGCCGGGCTGGCCGGGATGTCCGGACGTTCCTGACTGACCAGGTTGGCCTCCGTTTCCGGGCGGTCCCTGTGAGCCTGGTTGGCCGTGTTTTCCGCCTTGACCTGGAATGCCGGGTCGTCCTTCGAGACCGGTCAGACCGGAAGGTCCATCGGGTCCTGGCGGTCCTGCAGGCCCATGAGGGCACGGTATGCATTCTTTCTTGTAGTTGCCTTTTTTGGAGTAGCCGATGTAGTCAGTGCCGGGTAAACCATCCTGTCCATGCTCGCCACTTATACCAGCTTCACCAGGCTGTCCAGGAGGCCCTGGCGGTCCTGAAGGACACGTGTTGGGCTGGGCTCCACAGTTGCAGTTGCCTTTATGAGGAAGCGCTGCCGGAGGAAACGGTGCTATAGGAGGGGAGTCTTCAGTTGGGAAGCGAGAAGAGGCGGCGACCAATATCTCTCGGGGTATCCTGGCTGGCGAGTTGATGTCAATCATTTTTGTCCATGTTTCATCAGCAAAGTCCTTTAACAATACTCAAATCTATGGTTATAGGATTATTGGTAGCTGAGTTTTACCTTGAATTCTTCCAGTTTCTCCATAGAAATATCGTAGAAGTTGTTCATATCGTGGACAACATATCCCAGAGATGCAACAGAAATGAAGATGAGCGCGACGCTAGTAGCGGTCGCAAATCCAATCAAACCAGTAGCCATTTCGAATACGGATTGATAGCATAGGCGCGATTTTCGTTATATACTCGCACAAAAAAACCGGATTTCTTCTTGGTTCGGGTCACGGGAAATTCACTACACTAATTGGCAAGCACTATCACATATCCAGTTTTCCAGTTTAAAGTAACTTCCCTGTGGCAGATATATACAGATGGTGTCGCGAAAAAAGAGAAAGTTCGAGATTTACGGCTTGCCTTTTTTTTTGGAAGCAATCGCCTACTGCCTTAAACTGTTAAGATCATTCGGCTAATCTCCTGATTTTTAGGCATGAAGAAGATCCTGACGACGCACCTAGCATCTCAGCGCTGATTAGCATCACCCTCTCACTCCTATTCTTCTACATGTGATATTCGCGGCTTCGATGCTCTGTCTTCCACATCTTCTCCAATTTCTCCTTTTTTACGATAACGTTATCGATCTCGATCGGATAATTGTGCTTGTAATTAACCCGGTTCTCTAGTTGGTATGAATGTGCTACTAATACAAAAACATGTACTGAGAAGTATTATTGACGCCTGTGATAATGTTTGCATTTTAATTTAGTGTTTAAATTAGTACGTTTTAGATTTTGCTTAATTTTGTCCTATAAGCCTGTCTTGCAAAGAGAATGAAAATTGCTATTTTTTTTTTTTGAAAAATTAACATGTTCTGATCCTTTAACATTCCCAGATATCGATCCAGAGATTTAATCCTCTCTCGGAGATTTGTGAAGGATTAAGCGACCGTGGTCAGACCTCGAACAGTTAACTATTTGAGAAGTTATTTTAAGTGCTTTTTCAAAGGCATCACACCACGAATCTGAAGTGGTACGGACTTCAGGTGGAGTATTCATATACGGGATAGTATGTTATGGAGAGGGGGCGATTCCGTTCATTTCTTCCTAATTGCCGTAAAAAACGGCCCGGAGGATGCGACACGTGCACAAGGCTGTCACGCTCCAGTTGAACTCCTTGTAGAAAATAGTGCGCCGGAACGCCAGAGGCCGTATCTTCTGGGCCGTTTTTTACGGCAATTAGGAAGAAATGGACGGAGTTGCCCCCCTCTCCAGAGTCTCCTATCCTGTATACGAATACTCCACCTGAAATCCGTACCACTTCAGATTCGTGGAGTGATGCGGATTGACGAAATGAATAGGACTTTCTGTTGACTTGGTCGAGAATTTGTTTTTGAACACATTTAAAACACATTGGGAAGTTTAATTTTCCAAAGACAAGTTCATATCCTACAAGTTAAAATTTCTGAAGTGATGTCACAGTGATTTTTTTTTAACTTAAAATGGTTGCAATTCTAGGTGGGTTCTCTGAGCGAGTTTAGATTATTGTAAGAATAATACAAATTCTGGTGCTATGCTATACAAGAGATGTTCTTCCGTATTATTGCTTTACACTTATTAGCGAGGTGAAGAGGAAATGATCAAGACGAATGACCTTTGTTAATTCTGGAAACCTAATTTTGCACTTGTTTACTGCTTTTGAGGTGTTCTCCTGCAGTTTTCTCGTAGCTTTGAACAAATCGTGGTAAAATGTGACAATTTGTAGAACATTGTACGGAGGCTGAGCGAACGCTTCACAGTCCAATTAGTCAGGACTATTGAAAAACTATTCTGGGAAGCACTCACTCATTTTCTATACACGACTGAGTTATAGTTGGGCTTTCACGGGAAGCCAACTCATCAGCAGAGATTTCCTCGCAGATTCGATACAAATAATAATTAATTAATAGTTGTAATTAAATAATAATTAATAATGTGAGGTAATTGAATCTAAGCAGCTAAACACTGGAGTGGGTTTTGGAGTTTTATTAGTTGGATTCGGTTTGATTGTTTTTTTCCTGCAGTTAATCACGATTTTTTTAAAATTAATTTTCGTTTCTTTTTTTTCTCAAGTTGTTTCCTTCGTCCATTCTTCATAAATCATTTCTAGTAGTACCGTTTCCGAATGGTGAAATCGCTTAATGATGAAAATATATGCCGAAATATGGTAGAAATCTTCTTTTACCTGAATTCATACGAAAAAAGACAGGTGCAAGAAATATTTCTTTGGTTTTAGTACTTTGTTTTTCGTGAAATATGCTATCATTGAAAAATCATTCAGCTGTACGCAGTAGATGTACCAGTAATTTCTCTTGAACGTTCCCTTAGAGTTGTCTATACCTCAGAATCCAATTCAAAGATCCAAAAAGATTCAAAGATTTATAATCAGAGAATCCAAAAAGAATTCAAAGAATCAGAAGTTTGAAAACAAGACAAAAGAACAATAATAAACATCTCATTTTTTCGATACAGTTTTGATAGAACAAGGACACAGCGAAAATTTTCGTTGTTTTCAAAAGTGATGTGCCACGAAACTGACCATCTTGGGGTCTTCGAGGGCTAGCATAGAGTTGTACATAGATTACGAGTATGAGCATGGTTCCAGTGAATCTCTCAACCCCCCCTCCTCTTTTCCCCTCAACCGCATCCATCTAACCGTTCTAAAAACTGCGGTAGGAACATTTGTTCCTACGAGTTACGTTTTAGAGTGCACCACCGTTGTACCCTCTGCGATCCCATCAGAGCAGCCCATGCACTGGTCTTACCTGCATAGGTTGTTGAGAAAATCCACGTTTATTCTGCTCATCGTGGATACCATCGACGGACGGATATCGCGGTTAACTTGGTGGAAAATTTGTTTTTGAACACATTTCGGGCACATGTCATGGTCATAATCTTCAACACCCGGAACTTTCTTTTTTTCTACTATTTTCTATTTTATTCTTTCATTTATTACTTTTTAATTTTTCTATTTTTACATTTTATTTTATATTTTCTATTATAGTTTCATATTTTATTTTATTTTTATTCTCATCTTCTTCCTATTTTATTTTTTGGTATTTTCCGTTGGTCCGAAACTCCAACATCGCCGATTTTGTAACAAGTTACCTCTAAAATTGTTGTTGAAACTAGTATAGTTGGAATTTTGAAAATATCGTAAACAACAGCAACAACAACAGATCCTCGCTGATCCTTGCTTAGTTCTCTAGAAAAAACAAAAATCTCTGGCTCCATTACAGGCTAATATTTCGTATATGATCAAGAATTAGTGGATGTTCTTCCGTTTGCATTCCAACTTGAAGATAAAAATGAAGAATTTCTTAGATGTATGATAATAGCGTTTAGAAAATTCGAAACTTGTGCGCTATGCGATGATTTTCGAAGTCGAGATGCGATGTTTGTGTGATGTTCGATTGATATGTTCGAGAAGCATGTGTTGACCACATGTTACAAGGCAAAGGCTTATTTACTGGGGTTCAATGTTAAGCGTAAGGATTGAATGAGAAGAAATGAAGCGGACCATGATCCGCCGGGGATTGAAGAGATCACATGATCCCTGGGATCTCTATCATTATATTATTACTATGCGGATGGGTGTAGTGTAGCGGTTAGAGGTCCCGCCGCCTACACGATCGACGATCGGAGGTTCGAATCCGCCCTGGTGGTCACCAAGTCGGATTCATCCCTCCGGGTTACCGATAATTTGGCGCCAGACTTGTCTGGGAGGATAAAACACTGGCTTGACACATCGGCTAGCCACCGTAAGTCATTGTATAGGGCAGCTACATGTTCCTGAACCCCGAACGATTCTGAATTGAAGTGAACGTGGGGGCGCATCATAAGCGGATAGATTAACTCCACAAACTCTATCCTTTATCCTTTATTATTACCTATCTACCATTATCTTATTTATCATTATCATTTTTACCACTATCGCATCATATCTTAACTTTTTTAACGTTCACGGATCTCTAGCTTATGAGCTGGAGGTGATGAAGATTGTTTTCTATGCCACTGGTCATATTTTTGAGGTAGCTAACACTTTTATTTCCTCATTTTTTTTCATTCGTTCATTCATGTTTCTAAGCAATGTTTATTTATTTGCTTAGTTTGTTTTCTTATTCATTTTTTTCCTCACATTTTCTTTTTCTCTTTATTTCTTTTCTCTTTCTTTACACATTGTCCGATTTGTTTACTTCATGATTCGTGCTCTCTTCCAATCCGTGGTTAATTAAAGTCACCTTTGTCTATTTTCATTGCTCCGGTATACTCAATCATTACTTTAATTTTTTTATTGTTTTTATCTGTATTAAATACATGTATATATATTTTTATTATTGTATTTATAGAACATTTTATATTTACTATTATTTTATAATATATTTGTAATATTTATTTTATTCTACTTCCTTGTTTCTCGTTCTCTGGGCTCTTCTTTTCCATTGCTTTTCCCTCTTTTCGCTTACTTTGCTTTATTACTTCGGTTACTGTCGAAGTTAACAAACTGTAAACTTAGATAAATAGTAATAGTATAATAATAATAAATAATAATAATTAGTAATATAATAATAATAACTTAATAAGGTAAAAGAAAACACCTCCAGGTGATTTAGGTGAATCAATTGTACTCACAAATGACCTCTGTATATGAAATACGAATTGATCGTTTATTGATTGTTCACCAGCACTATTTCAAGTATTCGATCATTCATTCATTCAATCGGCAGCTTTTGTGGAAGCGATAGTACTTCGTGATCGCCAGCTTTTCTTCTCACCAACTCACCGCGAATAAACAACAATTCGTGGATTCTTTTATATTTTTAAACCTATCAATCGTCATAAATCGCTGGGGATCCGACGGCGATCCGTTCTCACCTCACCTAAAATAACTTTTCGTAAAGTAAAAGATTGAAAAGCATCTGTTCGAATTCCATCGCGATTCATTCATTTTCGAGCTACGTGGGCAAGCGAGGCGTGTGCTGTGTGGCTGTGCGGTGTGCGCGTATGTGGCTGTTGCTTGCTTTGTGCTGTGTTGATAGGATAAACTCTGATAAATGGATGTTTTAGGTTCAATAAATCTTCTATCGGCACACACCTGCTCCCTACCACCCAACCAGACTTCACACCCACCCATCTGCCGACGGACGGCTGCATTCCCATGATATCCACGCAGCTCGACCCTCACATCCCCGTTCTCTCAACCTTCGGCTCTCCTTTGTAACGCTACTATAATTTAGCTGAGTTTTGACGCAGAGAAAAGAAAAAAAACCTGGAACCTCAGCCCACTTCTTCTCCTTCTATACCTGAATATGGAAAATCTGAAAAAAAAAATGAAAATATGAAAATCTATCTCTAAATATGGAAAAATTCGGATTTTTTCAAGTCTTCTTTCGAGTAATAGCCGTAATATTTGCTTCGAATACTCGACCCCAATCGAGTATTTCCATCTACATGGAATTTTCGTTAAGAATCTATCGAATATTCAGGTTATCACGTATTCGAGTTCTCGAGTATTCGAATATTTGTATGATATATTCAGTTTACACTACAATTCGTGTAATAAAACTACGAAAATCCTCTGTAGCCAAGCGACACAAGTGGATGTCTTGAAATACTTTCTTTCACCTTTAGCGCTCCGCGTTAACGCTTACCTAATTTTCTTTTTGTTGAAAAAAAAAATGAAAAGCTCTACTATTTTTTTACGTAGTATCTACTAAGAATAGGCTGAAAATGACCAAAAAATACAAATTCTCATGCAGTCCACACTATTTTTTTCTCTCTTCAAAACCATTAATGTACTTTTAAACTATGGAGAAAGTTGGTTTGAATCATATTATCATTACCAAGGTATGAAATTTGACAACAGTTCCTTACTGCGTAAATTTTTTTAAAACAAAGTGTATCTGAGACGGTATAGGTCCCGAAGGGCTTTTGATCTTTACAAATATGGAACCCGGAATAAGTATGCCCGAAAAATATGTAAATTAATGCAGAAAATTTTATTTCAAGGTCCCTCATCGAGTTGGGCTAAAGAATCCGGAGTTATCCTCCAGTGTTATTCTAATCTGCTAGCTTTTCAGAAGAAAAGAAAAAAAGCGCATTAGTGCAAAATTTTAAACGAAATATAGATGAGTGTAGTTTCTGGGCAGTGATGACTGCTGTATCAGGCGGCATATGTCGACATGAGAGACCGCGACGCGTCTGCAGCAACTCGCACATTTTCCCTGCCTAGTTCGCGCTCACTCCATCCTTTATCCTGAATCAATCAAGCGTGCCTCCATAAAAATTAAGTACAGATTTAAATTTATTAAGTCCACTTGCTTTATTATTGACCTCACATAAATCATTTCCTGATCTCTCTTGGTCTTGTATTGAATTGCCGTAATTTCGGATGCGTCGCATTTTGTTCGGGTTCACTGCTAATGCGTACACATTTCAGGAGCCTCACGGAACGCCACAATGAAGTGTGAGTTCAACTTTGAGATAAACGAACTACACATCTTCTGGATTTGTTCAAAGTAGACCTAAAGAAGAATCCTTTAAACATTCAGGGTTACTAGTATTGCTGGTTGCCTACGCTTTTGCTGACGAAGATTCTAAAGAGTCGAGTGAAAAAGAAACGAAAGAAAAGAACTACAAAAAATACATCGGAGAACAAAATTATGTGAGTTTGGTGAATTTTGAAATTGCAAAGAAAAATAAACTGCCGAGAAAAAAAACTTTCGTTTCTTATTGATCAGGCTTACGATAAGCCTTAAAGAAGATGGAAGTTGATCGTGGATCCCGTATGAGTTTGAGGATTTATCACCTCGTTTTTCAGAGACTTCCTTTCAAAACACGAGTAAGCGAAGCTTTTGTTGTTGGTCAGACGATTCATGCTGTGGGAAATTTGACCGACAAACCGACGAGGTACCGTCTAGTCTAGCTAATTCCATACCTCTTACCTCATACCTTCTCACTTGGGCACAAAAAGTTTTGTTGCACGGATCAATCGGAACACATTCAGTGTGATTCTCTTTGTTTTGCTGGATTTTCTCTTCCGAAATTTCCTCTGTTGGATGCCGCGTTGCAGCTGAGACGTGCGTCGCGGTCGCACCGTGCAACATAAGTGACAGTGTCTACTATCTTCCTTTCCCAAAAAACAGGAAATATATGTATTAATTTCCTCCCTTTTTTAAGATTTTTTTTTTCTGAAGGCGAAAAAAATTTGCCCACTGCTTTCATCTGATGCATTGTTTTGTTTTCTGGTTTTGAGACACTCCGAGCGACTTTTTCCAGAGTCGACTTCAATTTCCACAAAGGAGCTGCGAAGGATGCTGATCTTCCGCTCCACTTTTCCATCCGATTTGATGAAGGTTGGAGGCTTAGCCATATTCCAAGATTTTAACCGGAAACTTTACTTATATTTTATTTATACAATTTTTCCGTACAGGAATTTTCTCCGGGAAATTCGTCTACAACACATTCAAGGACGGTAACTGGTCTGATAACGAGCAACGCATTTCAAACCCATTCAAAGCTGGACAGGAATTCGACTTAAGAGTGAGAATCTTGGACGGAAAATTCCAGGTAATCGTTTATAACATTTTTCACGATAGTACGCAAAGATAGCTGCTCAGTAAATCTTGGAAAAATCTCTGTAGAAAAGAAAAGGAGCTCCTTTCAGGTTTTTGCCAATCGCGTTGAAGTTGGCGTTTTCGAACAGAGGCAACCTCTTGATGGAGTAAGCCCATGAAACCTCTCGTAATTTAGAATTTCCCTTCTATAAAAGAAAATTCTAGATTGATCACGTCTCAATCCGTGGTGACCTAACGAAGCTTCGCTTGTTCCATTATGGTGGACGTATCTTCCCGAACCCATATATGGCCGTTGCTGAGCTGAAGCCTGGAAAACGCCTCGATATCTCGGCTCTTCCAACCGGTTAGTGTTCACGTTTTGTGGTTTGACAGTTGAAAAAGAAATTTCTGAATTAACAACGTGAAAAAGTTCGCTGACCTGACGAGACGGTTACCTTTTTGAGGATTCCTAGGCAAAGTATCCTAGGTCAACTGAAAATTTGAGTTCACAAAAATGCAACAATAAAATTCTAGCAGTACGTATAATATACTGCATAGGGTTACACTTGTCCAAATCCTTAAACCCCAAAGGTTAGCTGTCCTTCGTAAGCAACGCGTATTTTTAGGGAAACGAGTCAACGTCAACCTTTACAGGGAAAACAAGGAATATGCTCTTCAGGTATCTTTTATTTCGCCTATCCACCGTGAAAAGTTCATTTGAGTATTGACGACGGCTCACGTACGTTCGTCTAAGCGGTAGCGATGCATTTAAGGAGATCCATAAATTACTATCGGGACCTACAACTTTCAGACTTTACATGGATATGTTCAACATAGAAAGCTTCAATTTTAATGGGGTTTAATGAAAATGAGTGGAATAACTTAAATGGAACTCTGTTCATTGTAAATAAAAAAAACAAAGCTGTAAATAGCGTTTCTGTACGGAAGTAATGACGAAAATGATATTTATATTAGATCGTTCTGATCTCCTCGGGTTTTAGAAGACTATGGCGGCAGTGCACCAGGATTCTATAGGGTTCAGGATTTTTTACGATATTGCTGGCAATTTACTTGCCTAGGATTTTGCGCGACGATGTGAAGAACGCTTCAAGCGTAGCGTACAGCCATTGTAGCCACTTACTGTAGTACTGTAGTATGACCACTTACGTGTACTGTAGTGTAGCCACTTAAGCAACTGTACCGAACTTCAGATCATTCTGTTCCGATTATTCTAGACTTCCTAGTGTTTAGAAGATGGACGTCGGTCCCGAGTTCCTCGAACACAAAACGCTGCACCTCATAAAATTGTTAGAAAATGTGATTTGAGTGTCCCACCCCGTGGAACTGACGTAGCGTATAATATAACAGCAAAAACAGTGTAAGTAAGGTGCTGTCACAGTTTTGCGCGTAAACTCCTGCAACTGAGATCCTGGGGTCCTTTCTTAAATCCACACTATTCCTGACGGGGGATCATTCCAGAAATAGAGAGCAGCATTTCAGGTATCGATCCGATTCAACGAAGGAGCCATCGTTCGCAACGCGATGAACAACAATGTATGGGGTAAGGAGGAACGAGAAGGTGACATGCCAATCAGCAAAGGAGAAGTGTAAGTGACGCTAGGATTAGCTTGCCGGATGATCCACAAAGAAATTCCCCAAGGCACGTTTCAGTTTCGACCTCACCATCATCAACGAGGAATTCTCATTCCAAATTTTCTTCAACGGAAAGCGATTTGCCACTTTTGCGCACCGTGGTTCCCCAACAGACATCAAAACGTTGGAAATCGACGGCGACGTCGAGGTGGGTCGTCCGAGATCTGTTCTTGAATCGATTCGCTAAGGATATTGTGTTCACATTATTCACATAGTACCGTTTCAGATCCACACTGTCACCATCAATGACGCTCCAGGAATCTGAAGTGCCGAAAAAATCTGTACCTATGAATTCTATGTCTATCTAGATCACCTATCAAATATATATATATATTCCCAAATCTATGACATGACATTATCTGACATCGTTTTTTCCACTTTTTATTGAACAAAGAAGAAAGAATATAAGGAAACCAAGAATACAGTACATTAGATCAACATGAATTTTTGGTGCAAAGTATACAATTATGTTGTTGTACGATACTACAGATACGAACAGCACACAATGTTTGGGATCAACGTAAGGATTAGAACTGCACCTCAGGATTCGCCTTCTTCAGCGCTTCTTGATCAGCTGCAGAGAGGTCCTGAAAAAATTTCGAATGATTTCAATGATTACGTACGTATAAGAGGAAAATATGGAAATAACAATGGATAGATGAATGGCATTCACGGATTGATTTAATTTTTTTAAAGAAAAATATTACCTAAATCTAAATAGGATGTTTTAAATTGAATAAATGAGTATAGAGCTAAAGTACCTAGAAGATACGATAGGTTAAGGTTATGAAGACCGTAGATGCGATATCCGGACCCGGTGCTCCAACCCCCTTCACTTTTGGACGTTTGGCAAAGGAACCCCTTCTCTCATAATGGGCTGGCGAAGGGATTTCATGAGCTAGACCCCCTTCACCACTGAGAAGGATCCGGCTCCTCCTTATCGCACTTGTGATGAAGATCACCAAGATACTGAGAGTCCCCTATAGCAAAAGTGCTGTAGCCGATCGACGATGTCCCGGAATCCAGTCCTATCCAATATGCCCTATTATCATAACCTCCTTATCTAGCACAAAGTGTTCCTTTAGTGTTTCTCGGATTCACACCCGCTTTTCTGGGTAACAGGACGTGATCGATTGACAAAATGCACAGAGATCACTTCAACACGTCGGGAAAACCCGCCTTTTATCGCAGTAGGATTTTCACTAACCTAACACTCCTACTATCACTCTTATCACCAAAGATGTTTCACCTCTAAAATTTGCTCAGTATTAAAGTAGTTAGTATGCTATGCTTAGTATTGAGGTTGTTAGTTAGTAGTTAGTTAAGTAGTTATGAAGAAATTATTTCTTCGTCGTTCCAAGTGAAATACTAAGTCTTCCGTTTGTTCTCTGTATTTATGAAAAGTACGAAAAATTCTACTACTAATTTTAGACAGGTGTAGCGCAGTCGGTAAGCGGTTCCGCTGTGGCTGCAGCATGGTCGATCGGAAGTACAATTCCAGCCTAGCGCCAAGCAAGCCCTTCATCTCTCCGGGGTCGATAAACTGGTACCAAACCTGTCTGGGAGAGACCAGACAGGCGTTCCTAAACCTCAAACGATTTTGAATTGAAGCGAACGTGGTGGCGAATCCCAAATGGAATGACTAACACCAAATCCTTTATTCTTTATGATGGATGCGGCATGATGAGAATCAAGTGTTTTCGAAATGGCTATTACTTGGGAATTAGGACAGGAGGAGCGTTCGGCCGTGTGATAATCTGTCCCCCCGTCTCATAGCATTTCAGTTTCAGTTGCTATCATGGAGCCGTGGACGCTACAGCAATGCGTATTCACATATGACTTTTTTTTGTTAGATGAGGCGAGTCTGTGACGACAATTCACCGTAAATTCCGCCGGAAATTCAATACTACTCGAAATGACTGTTCCCTGGCGGATGACACAGTTGTACGTCAGTTTAGAAATCTCAGAAGACTCATAGAGATCCACGAATCCGGCCTGGTATGGAGTAGTGGAGTATATCTATATCGGATCGTAGATGATCGTATACAAGCGTGGTTCCGCTCATCTCTCCCTGCATCACTGTAAACTTACGGCTTCAGAATGCGGTTCTTTACGACGTCCTCTAGTGCAACGCGCCACTACGTTTCGAATGAAATGAATTCCCTATCGGGGCGACCGAATGGATTTTCGACGAATCGCAGGCGGGGGCGGGGCGCAGGGGTGGAAGGTTGCAATAGAGGACGTCGTGTAAGGAACCACTCCGAAATCGTCCTCTTACAGTGAGATGGTGTAGCAGCGAATAGCGAGGTTCAGCTTCCTGCACGATCGATCGGAGGTTCGAATCTGCCCAGTGCTCACCAAGCCTTTCATCCCTCCAGGGTCGATAAATTGGTACCAGACTTGTCTGGGAGGACAAAAACACTGACTGGACATATTGGCTAGCCATCTCAAATCATTTTATAGGCCAGTTACACGTTCGTGAACCTTAAACGATTCTGAATTGAAGTGAACGTGGGGGCGCATCCCAAGCGGGTTGGTTAACGCCAGACACTTTATCCTTTATCCTTTATCCGCTTACACTAATGGAGGGAGAGATGATGAGATCCACCTCTGTATTCATAATCTACGATCCAATACAGGTATACTTGAAAGAAAATTCATACCACGCCAGATTCCTGGGGTGATACCTTTAGGTAACGGCAAAAAAAACCGCCCAGTTGTCAATGTATATTGCGTAGTGTAGAGAACATTGAAAGGATCAGCGAACGATCCAGAAAATGGACAACACATGCCGAACGTAGTTTTCCATATACAAATTATTGAAATGCTATGTTCTTACCTATTTATATTATTTTGTCAATATATTTTTTTTGAAGCAAAAACTAACGATTTTATTGGTATTTCAAAAATATTTAGTTCCAGCGCCGCATCATTCGTTATGGTTACATCGATGAGCTTTCCACTTATTCGACTAGTAACATCCATTACGGATTTACTCATAGTGAATTTTGAATCCTGAGATTTAGAGTAGTGGATAATCGTGTGATCGGCAAATTTCGCTGTAAATACGTTTACCGGTAACGTTTACCTTGAACTCCTTGTGAAGTTTATCGGCCTCCTCGTAAGTCAAAGTTTTACCGAGTGTTAGAGAGCACATCACGTGTGTGACGAAATGAATCGCCTAAACAAAAACATCCACTTTGTTTCTTGAAAGTAATCCGAGAAGTTTTTCTTTTTTTGTAAAAAACGAGCAAATCACCTAAAATCCCTCTTTTCTCGTGCATTTTGTGATTTCCCTCGCACTATTCAATCTTTCACCTTCGGTTCCGAGCGTTTTTTTTTTCCTTCGTAGACATTTTTCCCGTATAAAACTCTTTTGATGAATAATTGCCTGGGTATTACATAAAAATGGTGAAGTCTTCGCTTTTTTTTGTCATATTCCACACTTATTTGTCACGTGATGATAGTCGTAAACAACAATAACTTGTTTTCCGATACAAAAGTGGAAGGAAAAAGGAGGAGAGAGGATTAAATTTATTGCATAAATTGTGCTGAAGTAAACTTTTATTTTAAAAAAAATAAACGATAAAATTGATATCAGCGTTTTTTTTTGGCGGGGGGGGGGGGGGGGGATTCTTTCCGATGTTCTTTCGCGATTTTTCGAGCACTTTTGAAAACATTTTCGAAAATTGAGTACGAGCAATAAACATTTTGGAACAAAAAAACATCGTACGTGTGACAATGAAACGGGGGATAAGTCGTTCAGTTCAGAACAATGAACATTTTTCGGTGAATTCAATGAAAAAGTGCTTGATGCCGCCCGAGTTGAATTTTTAAAGTTGATGAGTGCACATCTTTATGGAGGAATTTTCATGTGGAAACTGTAACTTTCGAGAGAAAATGTTTATAAAAACCTTGGAGCGTTTTAATTGAAGAAAATATCGCTTTCAAATGAACATTCCTAGCGCACAACAGTTTTTTTTTTAAACGAAAAATCCAAGCAATGGCGAAAAATTGCGAGGATCGATGGTTCAAGATTGCATCGACAGGTACTTTTCTAGCTAGGAACACCAAAAACTCCACTCAAATTCAATTTTTCATTTTTGCATTTTATCAAAATGATTTGTCAGGAATAGAGAGAATCAAGGAAATTTTTACATCTGTTATGGAGAGCGCCTGCGGATGTACTCTGATTTCTGATCACAGAATTTCTTTTCTGGAATATTCTTCCTCAAGCAATTCCGCGATGATTTTATACTGTCTCGCTCATCCCTTATCGATTCAAATCGTTGCGGACAACAAAAGAAATCCTTTAGGTCATTGATTTCATAGAATTCAAGATTTCACAGATCTCTTCACGTAAGGTGTTGAGGTCACAGCCGTTTTTTCATTGAATTTCCCAGTTCTAACGGTGAAAAGAGGTCCTAGGTAATGCCAGAGCGTCTTCGTAAATTTTTTTTTACGTAGGAAATTTCACGACTTTTCACCTTTTTGGTATGGCAGCGGGTGAATTGAAATGCGCTGTCCTAGTAAAGTTTTTCTATTAACTTTATCATTTCTCTTGCTCCTAATACCCATTTTTACAACCTTGATTTGTGGGGATTCAACATCTTGTCCCAACGTCCCATTTTTCGCGTAATCGTGCACAATTACAGTTGATTGTAAAAGGAGTCATAGTGAAGTCCCAAACTCCGTCCTAGAAGAAGGCTAGCTATGTAAAGTTAAACAAGAAAAAATGGGTCCTAAATCTAATTCCTGCAAACTGAAATCCTTGAGATGATCGGAAATCAGGAGAAATTGTTGGACTAGCAAAAAAAAAACAATTTCTCCGTATTATAACTATGAAAGATGTCAATTGTGTGCTATTACCCAAAGAAAAACGGGACAAAAATAAAATCCTCAAATAATTAGGACCTTGGAGGCGCCCTCGGAGCAAATCGAACGATAAAACTATTGGAAAAACACTTCCCTAAGACTACGTAATCGATCCATGCAATATTCTGTGGAAAAAAATATGGGGAATTGTAAAAAAAAAGCAAGGGGAAAGTGTCGCAAATTTTCTGCGCATACTGTGGAGGGAGCGCGCGCAGTGCACGTGTTCACCGAGAACCGCGTCGCGTTAGCCCGTTGCAACGCGTTCTACGCCGACTGTACATTTTTTGGCGTGTTCGCAACAGATTCGAAGAAAGCACACATTTTCCACTCGAGAGTGCAGTTCGAGGGGGGCATTCAACCGTGCTGTTATTTTTGGGGAAAAACATTTCTTTTTTTTCTTTCTCTTATTTCTATCCACCTTTTCCCATTGGTAGCTTTAGCCTTCGTGTCATAGATTTTCTTAGAAAAGTGCTTAGGTTTTAGCGCTCAGACTGACCTATTTCGTCACTTCCAGAAATATGAGCGCGGTTGGGTGCCCTCTCCCTCCCACCATCCACACTGCATCCCACATTTTTCGTCTTTGTGCCGTCCTTCGAGCGAGCGGTCATAAGGGCAGCGCGGAGGGCCGTGGATGTGTTTTTAAGAAGAGCAGGGGAGTAGGTCGTCGCAGAGCTATCGCAAATTCTCGGGCGGACGTGAGTAGCGGCGATTATATTGTATATTTGTTGTAAACTATGCTGTGTTTACGACCGTGAAGATAGCGTACAGAATAAAAATGAAGTCGTAACGTTTCTGGACGTTAACATAGTTGAAAATATGGTTTTTGAAGTTGATAGTGAGTTCCTTTGGATCATGGATTGCTTCTATCATTATTTTTACTCAACTTTTGAATGAATAAATAAATTTTGACACAAACCTTTTTGCTGTACTCAACGGCTGCAGGGCTTAATCCTTTCAATCGAGCACAATTCCCATCTAATACAGTTCGCATTCGCTTGCCCAAGTCCGGTGACTTCGCTTCGACCGCAGCTATCATTTCACCTACTTCGTGGAAGGTAGCATGTTTATCGAATACCTATAGAAAGTAAGGGAGAGATTTAGGGAGTGGCATTTCTTTCATCAACAGAAATCGAGTTTGGAAGTGTCCATGTTCGATTGTTCTAGAATCTTGGCATGTTGAACGCAAAGCTTTTAATCGATTCGATTGAGCTGTAGACAAGATTGGCATCACTTTATTAACTAACAGCTAACGTTCCGTCGTTATCCCCTACGACAGAGCCTAAAAATTCAAGGCCATTAGTTAATTATCCTCTCAAGCGCCTCATCACCCTACAGAAAGTATTTAAACTCAAAGGGGAACACATCGGCTAGTGCTTACTTCTTTTCTTAAATTCGGGAACGTAAAAAAATCCACAAACGACAAATATAAATCACACGGGTTTTTATAGGGATCCGAAGGCCTGCCCCGCAGATCAAACCCCGACAGGAAATGATGTGGGGCTAGTTCGTTTATGATTGTAATGCACACAACCTTTCACGGATTGCAGAAAGGAGGAGTGCATCGTGATCACAAACGAACCAACCGCATTTGATCTACGAGCCAGGCCGTTGGATCCGTTTTGGCTCATGGTTGTGGTTCGTGGTGGTTTGTTACGCTCCCGGACTCAAGAAATAAAGTAAGCACTAGCCGATGTCCTTTGAGTTCGAATACTTTCTGGAGGGTGATGAGGCGCTTGATAGGATAATTCAATAATGGCTGTGATTTTTCCAGACTCTGACGAAGACAATAACGCCGAAACGTTAACTATTCGTTAATAAAGAAATACCGATCTTGACTACAGCTCAAAAAAAAACCGCTCGAAAAATCTTTAGAAAATCTTCTGGTCCTTGCGCGGAACTTTTCTTACTCGATACGCTAACTTCGTTTCGTAGAGTTCACCCACCTCCTTCAGTATTTTCGATTCTTCCTCACTGATACTTTCGGCGAAATGAAGATTTTCCTTGGGGAACAAGCCTAAATAAATGGATTTTCGATTAGAAAAGAACCAGAAAACGTTGTGTGGGAAATTTCGAATGAGGGTTTCTAATGAGGAACGGTTGAAGAAATTCTAATGAATAAAGAAACTAACTTCGTACATTAGCTGGAAGTGTGTTAATCATTGTGGACTGCGAGCGATTACAGTTACTCTGCTAATGAATATACTTTTAGTGGCTTACTGTATTCTAAAAACCGTAAACGATAGACAGAAGCGGAACGAAAGAATGAATGAAACAGTTGGCAGAGCCGAACAATAAATGGTGAGAAGGGGCGTGTCGTACAGGAGGATAGTGCATCCTATCGTTGACGACAACTAGAACATAGGACACAAATTACGATAAAAATGATGAATGACATCAGTAACTTCACATAACTATCATCGCTATCACTAAATGTAAAAAAATAAAGGGTAGATTGTAGCAGGACGTATTGTGGTCCCAAAGAGAATCCATATTGATCGACCACGACTGGAAACAACGAGTGAATCTAAAAGAATCAGCATCGTTGAACGTTTCGTTAGCAGATATGATGTGTTTTTGCAATGTCTTTATATGGGCAGGAATCTCTACCAGTTATAATTCGAATAATTCAACTGGTTCCATGTGGAAAACATGCAAACGTAGAGGTGTGTGTGGAATGTTTTTCAACATTCCTACATGGAAAACAATGCGAAGGAATTTCGGCGATGGTGCAACGTTACTGTGAACGATTCCGAAACCAGTGAGTAAGTTTCAGAACGATTCTTCTATTACTTGAGTGTGAAATGCGTCAGAGCACGCATGAACAGTTTTGATTTAAAGTGTCAAAACGAAATAGCTTGGTGGAATTAATAATTCCAGTAATTTTCCCATTTGTCCCGATCCCTTGCCAGAGTCAGTCAGCTCAGTGGTTCCTCCCTCCTCCTGGAAGTGCATCAAATCATTCTTTGAAGGACTTCGTGAAGAAATCTGACCATCAGTTCGGCGTTTTTCCTGTAGTGCACTTGATATCGCGTGAAAACCAATCGCTCACGCTCTGGTCTAACGGTTATCTTTGAAGCGCAGAACGTTTCTGGGCCGCCTTATTTCGCTTAGCTTGGCGAACGCCTCTAATCGTCGATCGCTGAAGTAGGATAGAACTTGGAGTACCCTCTATCACTTGTGTGGAGCGGGATACTCCTTGCATCACTCTTTCGATTGCGCGTTCAATGACTCTCACCGGATTTTAACTTCAGCTTACGAAAAGCCCAGCTTTCCTCACCATAGGCAGAAGCAGAAAGTACGATGGAGATAAAGAGGTGACCACGGAAAGAACACTTGTGCTTAAGGAAATCTCTATGCAAATCCCTAAATTGTGCTGATCATCTTCAAACTTTTGATCCATAGTCAAGAAATGCAACTTGAACTCTACTGGAAAGATTCAGGAGAAGGGTGTCCTATGTACACACTTCCACTTATCGGTAAAAGAATCTCCAACGAGAGTGTTCTGAAAACAGCTGCAGTCAATCATTTTCCAGTTGCTCATTGCTATTCGCCGCACTTTGCAGGTTTTTTCTTGGGAGATTGGCTGGAATCTTGGACCATCCGACTGCATTGTACGACCACTTCGCAAAAAAAAGCTGGAGTTTTGCGGCTACAGTGACCGAATTGGTTTCCGGATACATGACACATTAATTTGTATTCAAGAACACTCAGAATGTGAGAAGAGTGCATTTTTAAAGAATGCGTCAATGACAGGTAACAATTTTCAAAGACATGCAAGGTCAGACATTAATTTGTGAAGATTTCAGATATCTACAGCGTGGACAATGAAAGTATTCGAACTAAACTTCATAACCAAAGCGTTTTTTCTAGTCTAGTAAAAAGTCATCACTACGTCTTAGACTTCAAAGGTCCATACTATGCAAAGCCAACCAAAACTTACATCCTTCTATAACCATACAACTATAAAACAACTGATTGAAAGGAAAACAAATGATAAAGAAAGATTAAGAAAAGATAGGTTAAGAACCATAAGCTACTGCGAGGAAGCTCGTGTGATGTGATAGAAACAGTGACTTAACGCATCGGGTGACCTTGGCAAATGATTGTCATAAGTCAGAACCTCCACGATTCTAAGTTGAAGTTGCGAACGAGTTGACGCATCCCCAGCGGATTGTTCAACGCCAAGCACTTTATCCGCTTTTCGAAGTCGCGAATTCGGGCTCGTGGTTCTGACCGAGGTAGGGCCCTTTGCTAGGTTCGCATGGATGTTCTGCCAGCAATGGTCCATCTTCGATCCCCACCGCTGTGCCGTACCGCGCTGCTTACTCGCGATTGCACCGAGCTTCAGGTCGTTTAATTGATCGTTTGGATCCGTCCGTAAGAGGCAAAGCAACATAGAACATTTGCACTCTCACATAAAAAGTGCAAGATGTAATGAACATAAAACATGATAAAGACTGTAGAAACAGGAATGTGCAGTGGGTGAAAATGCAGATTCCAGCAGTTTAAACCTAACTTCTACGAAAAGCATTCGAAACAAGAAATATTGGTTAGCGTTGCTGGTAGAGCTACCATCTTTCTACAAAAAAAAACATATTTTAGTACTTGATGAGCATGTGTGTTATAGTGGACATCGTCGATCATTGGTGTCCATTGAATACGACACGACCTTGGTTCGATTACATCATTTCAATCGACAGTTCTCGCGCCCAAATGCGCTTGTCGTTCAATGGTCGACTTATCGGAACGGCGATTGGGGCTGCGCAAAGAGTTGATTGGACAGAAATTGACTAGAGCATCGGGTAGACAGACTTTTTTTGACTTCAGGAGGAAGTGGAGACTCTCTTAAAGACCCTCAATGAATTACTTCTTTACTACTTCTCTTTTCTTTTTTGCTATAGTCCATGCTAACTGTTCCATGTGTTCAAAACGGGTGATAGCGATGCAGCTCCGTTTCATCGCGCTTCCTCGCTTGAACATGTTTCACACCAGCTGTACGTGAAGTATTTTCGTTTATTGTCTTTTTTCCCACTTTTGAGGGAAGTTTTTTGCTTCTAAATTTGATTAGCACAAATCAAAAATCAACCATTTTATTACAATAATGATCAACAATATGTGGCCACTTAACATGCAAAGTCTCTATGTCCGATGATAAATAGTCGTTGAGTACGTTTTTGAGATCATCCACCCCAGTCCCTACAGAAAAATAAATGTCTGATAACATCTAGCATCAGCCAGGCGGAACGAATGCTGACCGAATTCGACAAAACATGTGGCTGCATCGGTCTTCAGCTAGATATGAAAAAGACGATGTTCATGCGAAACGGATGGGTCTCGTATCCATTATTTACGCTCAACGGAGCGACCATATCCGAATGCACCAGCTACATATGTCTGGATCGGGAAACGAACATGAAGAACGACCAAGTCCCCGAGCCGGACAGGAGGAAACGAGCAGCTTGGGGAGCTTTTAAAAGCATCAAGGATGTAGTGAAGGAGACCCGCCTCCGTGCTCACCTCTTTGACACCACCGTGGTTCCTGCTTTGGCCTGTGTTTCAGAATCTTGGGCGCTTCGTATGCAGGAAGAAAATGGGCGTAGTTGAAGGCGCAGTCGAAGGGGCGATGCTAGGAGTATTTACATAAGTAAAGGACGGGATTCAAAGTTTTCCCCTACGTCAACGATTAAACATTAGTAATCTGCCGCGTTTGCCGAGGAAAGTAAAATAAGGTGATAAGGCCAACCGTTGATCAGAGCAGTGAGCGACTGGGTTCCACTAAGTATTAAGCGCACTACAGGAGAACCGCCGATCCAATGGTCAGACCTCTTCTTAAAGACCTTCAAATAATTTTTTGATGCCATCCGTGTCTACGCGAAAGGGGGAACCACTGGGTGATTCTGGCACACAATCGGGACAAATGGAATGGTTACTGGCGTCGGCTCGACCTCTTCGAATCACAACGCTAGTCAAATTGAATCAAGTTGTTGATTCCTCAACGTAGGTCTATATTTCTCATACCATCACAATTATATCATATCCAGTCTTATACCCAAGTTATTTTCCACCATATCCTGAAGCAAAAAAAAATCCTTGAAAAAAAAAACTTAGAAGCTTCTTTCATCTTTTGTAGCAAAAAATCGAGGAAATCATAGAATAGAATCCACATATTAGTCTCTTGTCTAGGAACTCCTGGATTTTTCTTAAATAAATGATTTATATGGAAATTTAAAAAGCGGAACAATGTGTAGCTTGTTCCAAAGTGTTCGCCATTTTTTGATTGTCTGTGTTTATACGTCATTCATTCAACTAAATATGTTCAGACAGAATCCAACAATAGAATAGAAGCCAACAAAGATGGAAAAAAACATTCCAAAAAAATATTGTTACACACGCACTCGATAGTGACATCAGCCTAGTTTGATGCTCTTCGGTCTATTTTACACTAAAACAACACCCGTTTCGGACACCTTGACGACTGCACCATTTTTTTTCGTCATTTTTGAAAAAGGAGAGAGTTATTCTTTGTCTATACCAGAAAACCTGCAAATTGTATTGCCTCCAATTGGCAATAATTCTGTATTGGCTCTATTTTTCAATGTTTTTGGTACTTTTTATCTTTTTACACGCCGAATATCATATGAATAAGGTATTGTACGTAATTATGTGCTGTCTCATAGGACTAAACCCATACAATTCACCCACAAGAAAAGAATATCAACAATATTATTGTAGTGTGGTAAGGAAATCAATATTGACGCAAATCCAACTAATGTGTTAAATTTTCATTGTTCTATTTTTTTTTTACTTATCTACACTGAAATGAAGAAATTTTCCGATATCCTTACTGTAATACAGTAATATGATTAATACATTCTCTATTGATGCCGGCTGTAACCTCCGAAATGCCCGCAATCAATCATAAAAGTGCAAAATTTCGGGACGTTGGTAACATCAATTTGAAGCGTGTCAACAGCTGTAGCCTATTTTTTAAGTGCCATTCTTGGGTAAAATCAAAACACAAATATTTTGTAAAATTTTAAGAGGAGAAGAATTTCACGGGGAACGAAAAGGAACTTTAGTAGGGAATAGAAGAAAAGAAATTTAAGAAAAGAGAAAACTGAAATTTTAAGAGAAGAGGAAGAAAAAAAAGAAGAAAAGAAAAGTTTCTTCGATATAACATTGCTGAAAATACAGTATTATGTACGAGGATCCTATTTCTGTGAAAAGAAGAGATTATTCTAGAAAAATATGCAAAAATATTCGTAAGCAAACTTACAGAAGTAACTGTCGCACCATTCCTAATCGAACAATGCGATTTCATTCCACTTCAAACATAGAGAAAATAAATAAATAAATAAATAAAAAAGAACAAAATAGGAAAAATAAATAAATAAATAAAAATGAAAAAATAAAATGATAACTTAATATGTATAATAAATAAAATACATGAACATATGTCTAAAAATAAATATTAAAAAACAAATAAATAAATATGAATAGAAAACAAACAACGAGGCGATGAGTGAGACACGCTTTAATTCAACTCTACGTTTTATTAGACCTTGATCCTCCGCATGTCTGTATTTTGCGGCTGAGGCAAAGGAGATTCCACTTCCACTTCTCGCTGAGGCGATCGATAAATCGATATGGATGAGCAGCAGTATCCTGATATTTTCCAGAGTTTTAGGTCCCTCTCTGGGTTTATGCCGGCACAATCGTCATTTCTATTCTGGATTTTCTTTTAAAACAACACGAATCACTACGAAATCCATCGACACAATCGAGCAGTTCAAAGAAATCCCGCTCGATTAATCTTTAAAAGAACTATTGTTAATTTCTGGAAAGGAAAAAAACTTCCTAAACTTCCAACGATTTTTTCTTTCACCAAAAGAATTTTGTTTATTAGAAGATATTGGGGAATCACCGCGTTGTTTTTTTTTCTCTTTCTCATCGTTCATTCTCCCAGTTCTTTGTAGAACTCGTCTTTCCTCTTTCTTTCCTTTCAGGCACATTATGTTACGTGACGTTCTAAGATAATAAACGGTTTCATCAATCTTCTGATCCTATGGTTTTCAAACTGCATATACAGGAACTGATATAAACGTTTTTATGACTAACATGATAACGTTAGTGGCATGGAAACAGAAAAAAAAAACCGTGAAAAAGTTCAACTGAGAAGGAATGATCGAAAAGCGACGCCATTCAAAGAAGAACCCATTCGATTCGTTGTCATTCTTCGTTGTCGAATGGATGAAGTTTCACGGATATCGAGAAGAAGAACGCGTTGATAATAATCGATAATAGATAAAAGACACGAGAAGCCAGAACGGGGACCTAAAAACTTTGTAGAATTAATTTTCTGGATAGATGATCATTGGTACGTGGTCCTCTTCCAGCCCAGTTTCTATCTGATGTCTACAGTATCTTTCAGGGAATCATGAACGATATGGCTAGCACTGGTTGAATGGAAGAAGCATACGCGTGTTAGAAAGAAACGAACTGATAATTTTGTAATTAATAAATAACAACAAATTCAACGGTGAAACATAGAGAAGCGATTAAGTAAATCAAATAAATTCGTATTAAATTTAACGAAAATTTTCACGAGCAATGCGATTATCACCTCCGATACCGATGATTTCATTACTTTTTTTGCAATACACTGGACGCACTCTTACGGGAGTTCCCGTACGCCGGTGCCCTAAATCTACGAGCATAAAAGAAAAATTAAACAAATAAAATAAATATCAATCAAAGCTGTTTCTCGTTATAAAGTGTACGTATTCAGTAAATCTGCAGCTGCCAACTTTAAATGCTTTAAACCAAGAAATTGACGAAATTAGGATCTTCCCAGGAAAATATCGGATTAGAGATGTGGGTTCCCCGTATGGGAGTGCCATGCTCAATTCCTTCTAATCGTCCGGAAAAATGTTGCGGAAAACACTCTTAATCCTGAATTTTCTGAAAGTCCTGAATTTTCCTACTAGACACCTTACATTGTACTACCATCGTACACGTGCCGCGTACTCGAGCTTGCGGCGGAGAACCAATGAGATCTCTTCAGCAGCCTGTTCAAATTTAAAACCAATGGATATGCCATTGAGGGAAAAGGTGGCGCCTGTACGAAGGTGGCGTTATCAGGTGTCTCGTAGGGAAGTTCGTTCGGAAAGACGGTTCCCCACGCCGTTCTTCAGATCGATAAGAGGGTATTAAACGTGAACACGCTCATATTCCTTATCTGAACCTCTATCTGCTCGTGGACAAATCCGAACGTTGTCAATTTTTCGGTGTCCCGTCTTTAAACGTAGGAATGCTTCCCTACGTCTTTTTAAAAACCTGTAGTAGTTGAAATAGTATGTAGGCTTAGAATTTGGCTGTATAGGTGTGGAGAGATTTGATCGCTTAGATTGTAAATTGAATCACTTATTTTAGGCTCTGAAAAGGAGATTTCCCGAAAAGTTAGCCAATAAAATCAATCAATAGCCTCATGTACAGCTCATCAAAAATCAATAGAGTTAAAAAAGGACGAAGGGTTTCTGGCGTTAATCAATCCGCTCGGGACCCCACGTTCATTTCAATTCAGAATCTTTTGAGGTTTACGAACGTGTATCTGGCCTATACAATGACTTGCAGTGGCCAGCCGATGTGTCAAGTCAGTGCTTTTATCCTCCCAGACAACTCTGGTACCAACTTATCGACCCCCGAGGGAAGAAAGGCTTGGTGAGCACTAGGGCGGATTCGAACCTCCGATCGATCGTGCAAGAAGCGGAACCTTTAACCGCTACACTACACCCGTCCCGTCATAAATCAATACATAATACATACTATGGTTCCAATTACTGACACGTGTACAACATACTTGTACTCTCCTTTTGTACACGAGAAAAAAACCTCAGTTACTCCTGCACTTACTTATTTTTTTACATTATCATATATATTCAAACATGTGACGTTGCGCTGTTCTTCACAAGAAACATTCGTAACAAAAATATTTCGACTGTGAACACTGTGAAGTGATACCGTTGTTCTTATCCCTGGACATCCAGTTCTTGGCACCATTGTCGACGCCTCCAAAAATATCTCACATATGACGGCAATGATGAATTGTTTTCCTGCGATACTGAAACGACGTGACTATCCGTGAAGAAAATAATAATATGATGAATTGTGACAGCAAAAAAAAAAAACTATAACACTTACAGCGATGAAATTACAGTTATGTACTTTGCGGGGAACGGTAAATGGCAGAAATGTTTGGTCAGAAGAAGCACTTTTACAATGGAGATTAGTCCATAAATACCAATGAGAATAGCTGTAAGGATGAGATTTGGTGAATTGCGTAAGAGAATGCTTGACGAAAAAGTTTTTTAAAATTCAATGTTCCTCTTGGGACCTACATACTATTACGGCAGCCGTGCGGAGGATTAAGGTCTAATAAAACGTAGAGTTGAATTAAAGCGTGTCTCACACGTCGCCGTTTGTTTTTTTTTTTAAATTTATGATTAGTTTTTTTTTAATATTTTAAATATATGGTTATGTATTTTATGTACGGCTTTTCCCAACTAAATGACATTGTTTATAGTCGACGGCAAATTTGTGCAACCAGATGAACGCGATGCAGGTGTACCGCAACGCAGCAGCCTCGTCACCCGCGTGACCCACGGTGTTGCGCGAACGCAGTGCGAACTACATGAATGTCTTCATCCATAACTATCTTAGCTATGTTCATAAAGCAAACCTTGTAAGTTGGTTAGGAAAATCGACGTCTCTCCGCAGGTGAAATCAGCCGAATGCCATGAAATATACAGTAATACGGATGAGATCAAATGGATTAGCGTTGAAATGAAATGAGTGATAAATAGGGAATGATGGCTTCTCCTAAATTCAAAACTTTAAGGATAGATAAAACTATTTTTTACACTTAGACAGAAAAATGGCAAAAAAAAGGAATTTGGTAAAAGAAAAATAATCCTACAAAGTTATGATCATAAATTTGATAAAATAAAAATAATCCGTCAATAAAAAGTTTTTCCTTCAGATATAAAAGAAAAATTGTGACTACATCTCACTGAAATCTTCGAAAGCATTCTGATTTCGAAGAAAAGATTTTTCACCTTGCTGGAGCGTTTTTTCTCACATTGTCATCGTTACTGTTTTCCGGGAAATGAACAGAGGACACCTCCTTACGAACCCTGTCTACCTGAAATTATCACTGGAAAAATGATTGGAGTAGGTTTTTTTGATTCTATGAAAATCTGAGTGTTAGTTAAAATGACCAATAAACCGGGAAAATGTGGTCAAATTAGAGAAAACTTAAGGATTGTGAGGAATCTAAAACTATTTTCCATCCAATAACTAGCAAGTATTAAGACATATTTTTGAATGTTTTTTTGTAACTTCAGTGTTTTTAAAATCTTTTACCTAACAGAGCCGTTTTATGTTCTTCTGTCCAGAAAAAGTTCAAGTTCAAAAAGTTTCGAGGAAAGGAGAAGAATTTTTCCAAGAGAAAAAGCAAGAAAAAAAATTAAAATTTACCTTGGTTGTGTCGGCAAAGCTGCTACCTCGTCGAATGCCCGTCATTGAAAACAAACCGAAATGAAAGCGTGGAAAATCAAGATCAACGCCACTACCAGGTACACATTGGGACGTCTTTGTTTGTTGTTTTTATTTGTTCGTTCGACGTACTGGACGTGTGACCAGACAGCGGACAGCCACGCACTTGTTATCGTAGCGTTCCATTAGCGCACATGCCACCGATTCATCAGCTTATGTTTTACATCTTGACGACTGTGTGATGACGAAACGGTGGACCATAATTAGAAAATTTTGTTATATTTTTAGTAAACATAAAAGAGATCAGAGCTTTCTCCAATAATCTTTGACTTGTTGAAATGTTATGAACCGGTAAAATGCACATGAACAAGAGAAAAAACTAAATTTCAGGGAAAAAAATCTCTGCAAAAAAAAATCCTAACAAAACATTACCAACTTACATTGGACATATTTCATAACGAACCGAACGCAGTTCACTAACACATCTAACATAAGAAATACAACTTGTCCCAAAAATTAAAAAAAAATGTGTTTACAAAGAAAAAAACAGGGTGTCAGATTGCTGGAGACAGTTTTTTGTTGTTCGTCGAACAGATGACGCTGGCATCCATTCTATTTTTTTTTTAAACGAGCTTATTTACTTCTGAAAGAGACGCTCAGTCTACGTCCACGGATAAAGACGAGGTTCTTCAATACAGGTAAGCTTAGAGCACACTTTTAAAAATTTTGTTATATTTCAAGTAAACGGATTAAATCTTATTTATCTATCAATTTATCTTGAATATTTTAAGTAAACGGGATTTGATCTGAACAAAGATATCAAATGAGCATTGAGGTGATTCTGAGTCACTAGATCGATTTGAACACACTAATATAAACTGGATCAATGTTGTACGTATATAGGTCCCGCCACTTATGCTACCAAGGAGAGCCAAGGGGAAAATGTAGTTGAGGGGACTTAGTGGTGCCATTACATATTTCTCGACGCTCTTACTTACTTTTTTTTCTCTTAGTAACTTTAGCTTATATGTGCCCGAGCATCTTTTGTAGAAATCATGCACGGATTCCGCGCCAAGCAACTGTTTGCTTATTTCTAGTGAAAACAACAACAAGCAACGAATGTCAGCGAAAATTTGGAAAAAATCCTACGTATCCTTGACGCCGTCAGAGATTCAAATGCTGTTCAGTAACGGTAAAAACAAGTCCTTTCATTTCATCTACTTTACTACTTTACTTTTACTTTTCAATTACTTTGTGAGCGCACTGTTGTGAACGGGTACTAATTTGTACTGTACTGTGTACTTTTGTAGAAAATTTGAATTTCCTGCATTTTTCTTCGTTAGGCTTTTTTACCAACTTTATTTAAGTGTTGTCTCTTTGCATACTTTCCTTTTCTTTTTCCTATTAATTTTCCGGAGATCTTTTTGTTCTCCGGAGATGCCGCTTGCATCCAGAATACGGTAAACAGCTGAAAGTGAAACCAAATGATTTAGTATCTCATTTCCACAGATATAACATGATTATTTACGATAACCTTCCTAACCCAGGACTCCATTCCGATCAAAACGTGTGTCTTTTCTTTTTTTTTTTTTTGTAAAATTCTGTTTTTTTTTCCGGCTCATCGGTGCAGCAAAAACCTTCCAATTATAGCGCAAAAATGATGCTCCATCACCAGCACTTGGACCATTTGACTCACTGCCGGCCTTCCCACTTATGCTTAAACACAATAACACTCGATTTTTCCGTTTTTATTCTCGCTTCTTTGAGATCAAAAAAGGACATGTCACGAAATTGACCGTGGAGGGATCTATCCACAAATAAGTAGAGGTGGAGCTTAACATGGCTTCGTATTTTTAGAAAGAAAAGGTCCCATGCCAGTGGAAAAATTCACCAACAGGCCGTAGTTTAGGATTATAATCGTGATCATCACGCCCTCCTTCCCTTAGTAATTTACAGAAAAAGACGTGGGGAACAGCTTTAGGTGCACTGGTTCTTCCAACTACGCATGTTGTTACGCTGTAGAATGCGGTCGATTCTGTGGTCGTCCAACACCTGGGTTCAAACTAATATAATTGAGATGAGCTCCAGAAACTGTCCAACCCGGATAATCGAAAATCTGTGAAATGGATTGGACGGGCCCACGGGATCGAATTGATACGCCCGCACTAGTAGCCGTCACAATGGAATGGGACGGATCACTCCAAGGCACTCCATTGACGCGGTGGCACCGCAAAGCGATAAAATGGAATGGGACAGGTCCCAAATCATTGAATTGATGCGCCATGCCAGTTCCCGTTATAAAGAAACTGATGCCCTCCTTTTAACGGTTTCTGGTATCGGATTACCATTGTTCTATTCCCCGTAATAAGTTGCATCGTTGGGGACATTGGTGCAACCAAAGCTGTTTCATACACCTTTTTTCTGGATTGTAAGTAGGAGCTCAACGCAAAACATGTACTCGTAATTCACATTCCAATCTCATATTGTTCAACAAAGATCCCAACATCGTCATCATTCCCTTTACAAATAGATATCCATAAAAAATGTTGAGTTGATTTATCTTTATATCGATTTAGTGATTGAAATAATTTATTTACCTACCAGTAAAGGAAGCAGAAAAGCGGAGAAATGAGATTTTTTCCTTGCAAAGATTTGAAACCGTATTAAAAGTAAATATATCCACAGTGTACCTCCGTTTTTCGGGAACTAATCACATACATATTGATATTGAATTTTTAAAATTTATTCAAAATGAATACAACATTGATTTTGGAAGTAATGCTTCCTGATATTATTGATTTGCAGTCTCCTTTTAGCATGAAGATCACCACACAGTTTACATCCTACGTCGCTGATAAAACTGTATGGTTTTCGGTAACGTTTTGTCCACTTAAAGTACCTTAATATTTTTTTTAAATTTTACAACTATGTAAGATTATGCAAAGGCATTTTTTTCTATTGAAAAATCACTTACTTCATGTACTCTGTGTCGTTGTAGAGCAGATTCTCAAGGTGTTTCCCTAGATCTTTGATGCTTCTGAAATCATCGACGGCTATGAAGGAGTCTGGTGGAATTTCTTCATCTGAAGATTGATTCTTCATGTAGTAGTAAATGTTGGTAAATAATCCTACAGTATCCGCAAGAAGCAGAAGCTTCAGTTTTCGGAAGTTTTCTGCATTACTAGGATTATAATTATTATTGTCATTATTATTTTTATTACTATTGTTATTATTACCCTTATCATTACTCTTATTATTATTACCATTATTATTATTATTATTATTATTATTATTATTATTATTATTATTATTATTATTATTATTATTATTATTATTATTACTATTACTATTATCACTATTATTATTATTATTATTATTATTATTATTATTATTATTATTACTATTATTATTATTATTATTATTATTATTATTATTATTATTATTATTATTATTATTATTATTACTATTATTATTATTATTATTATTATTATTATTATTATTACAATCCATGCTTTATGGACAACGCTGAAGTCTTCCTAGAAATCTAGAACAGTTTGCTGTTTTTCGTTTCTTTTTCTTTTGTTTGTTTTTGTTTTTATTTTTTCTCCACTTTTGCTGTACAATTTCGTTCTTCTTGAATAAAACTCTTTCCGAATACTTAGTATTAATGCTTACTAAGGTTATATTATATTCTAAGTAAGTATTAATACTTAAGCTTAGAAATGACGGAACAAGAATTGAATTTTCTTTTTCCGGCCATCAAAGTGGACAAGAATATTGTTGATTTTTTGGACTTCATTCATTTTGTGAATTATAACGTTTCTCATACACCAGATATTTTGCTAAATACGTGAGCTGACTTGTGCTTTGAAACTGACTAAAAATGATTGAACTCTGAAAAAATCAGGAAGAGAAAATATTAGGGATTAATTCAGCCACGTTAATAAGTCTAATCGTGGTGTTAGTTGCCTGTTTAAAGACAACACCTCACAAATCTGGGATGGTGCGGGTTTCAGATGGGTCATGCCGATACGGGGTCATAGATTATGGGGAAGAGGGTGAATTCGTCCATTTCTTCCTAATTGCCGTAAAAAACGGCCCGGAAGATGCGGCGATGCACAACGCTGGCGCGCTCCAGTCGAACTCGTCGTGGAAAATGGCGCCCTGGAACGCTCAAAGCCGCATCCTCCGTGCCGTTTTTTACGGCAGTTAGGAACAAATTGACGGAATCGCCGTCCTCTCGTAATCTATGACCCCGTGTAGGCATAACCCACCTGAAACCCGCACCACCCCAGGGGGTGATGCCTTTGAATCTATGTACATTACACTACAGCAGTTCATTTGTATGAGAAATAATCTTTCAAAATAAACAGTTATCGATCTTACATTCTGGTTAATATTCATGATATTTGAATGAGTCACCGGTGTCTCATTCTGTTGCAAGTATGCAGCAAGAGGTGAAAATTATTTGTTACTCACCGTTGTATATCTCCCTATTTTGCACTATGGGTACAAGCATCTGTGATATTCGTTTGAAGAACTTTTCGGTTATATATCCTTTGCATAAACTGTTCTCAAATGAAATATAGAAGCGATGAGTTGCTGAAAATACCTTGATTCACATACGTGCAAGGATTCCCCATACAAGGCTGAATGCTACCAGTCCACGGTGGCGCCGTTTATACTAACCGCACTTAGGCATTTGCGCATTTGCTCTGGACACGCAGCGGCTATAGAATTTATGGCGGAAGCACAGCTATATGACGGAAGCTACCCAAATATTGCAAAAAGTTGCTGTTGTCCAGCACAGTGTCAAATCCCAAGCTAATATAGATCGACAAACTAGAGGGAGCGTAGAGTCTTTGGTAGCATCCCTTCGCTTCGTTACGCAGAACTACCAGATGTCGACCTGAGCTGCTTGGGTTACTCCGTGTCGAAAGGGACTTTATGGGAGACGTCAAGTCTCACAAGATATGAAACAGTGACAAGTGGATGGTTCAAGCGTTCTGTTGTCTTGAAACTTCGGCATATTCTGTCTATATTTTGTAATAATGTGTCTGCGAAGTTTTTAGATGGACCTCCTTATTTGCTTGACGTTTCAGCCTTTCTGGCCGTCTTCAGAGGGCTAAATAGGGGATTACTGAAGCAATGCTACGTTTATCCTGTCAACTGCCACACTACCCTGGGTCAGTGTTTCGATAATCGTTCAGGGTAGTGAAAACAGAAACCCATCCGCATTGAAAATAGTCTTACGTGTTGTTCCACCGGATGTGGCGCGGCTGGTGGCGCGCACTTGTCACTCAGTGTACCAGCGAATGAGTATTGATGCATGTAGATCACCAGCTACGACATAGATGATTTGATCTACACACAAAATATCAGGTAGTTATACTTCACAGAGAGGTACAAGTGGCAAGAACTCATTCATTATCGACAAGCATTCATTCCTATTATTCATTGAAGGATTTCTTTTGAGAATCCAAAACGCCTCAAACGTCTTGCTTGCAAATATTTCTCGTTCGTGAGTCATTCGTGAGTTTCACAACATTTCATTTCACAACATTTCACATCAGAAACGTCAGGCAAATAAAGAGTTCCATCTAAAAACCTCACAGCCACACTATTACAAAATAGAAATGGATGGAACATGTGCGAGATCTTGCTGCAGATCGAGAAGGTTTGGACAGAGCTGTGCTTAAGGA
Organism: Necator americanus; assembly: GCF_031761385.1. Lineage (NCBI taxonomy): Eukaryota > Metazoa > Nematoda > Chromadorea > Rhabditida > Ancylostomatidae > Necator > Necator americanus. Next base: position 7,400,464 of record NC_087372.1, on the reverse strand, counting down.
CAACACCCCTCGGCGATGATGCGAGCAACCGCCTCGAGCAATAATACCAGCTTGCCGATTTGGTAAAGTGAGACACATACGGGCTGAACATTTTCGAGAACAATGCGCTCATTTCTCGAAACTATCGTTCCGAAGGGAGTTTCCATGTGACAGATGGATCATTTATTTCTCCTAACTGTTGAATGCACATATACAAGGAGAGGAGTTGACAAATAAGTCCACTCCTGCTCCGACTCTCTTCAATTTTGGATGCTTGACGAATGGATCCTAATCTCTTGAGCTGGGCTCCATGACCCCCTTCATCTGAGGAGGGTCCGGCTCCTTCCTATCGCACCTACATATGCTTACCCTACATTTCTCTCCTTTTTCTTCATTTTTTTTTTCTGTTTCAGATTACTAGCTTTTAAAGGTCGCTACCGCTTTCTAAAGAAGATTTAAAAAAAAAGAACTGAATCCACCTATAAGGTCTTCCTCGCATTTATTGAATTTCGGACAGTACTCCTTGTCGGCAGCTGGGTAATACGAGTTGCACTCTCCGGAAATAGTAATTTTGATCACTTCAGACATCTTCCTTAAAAAATACATACAAGTATAATTTTTAAAACTGATTTTCAGAAGGGAACACCAATTGGAAAGCAATAGTAAAAGAAATAAATTAATTGAAATAGAAGTAACTGGAGTAAAGTTTTAATTGAAAGAATAAGCTTTAAACCATGACGAATTCGGGGAGTTGTTGACGTTCTTTCTTGATTTCTTCATATAGAACCGCTTTTTTTCTTTCCTATAGTTTAAAATCCAGAAAAAGTGAATTTTAGGCCAATATTTGACGAAAATCATTTGGCGGGAAGGATAACCTATGTGAAATCCTCGGAGCATAACGAAAATGTGCTACTAGATGATTTTGAACAAATGAGGTCCCATACGATTAATTTCGCTTGTGCGCTCCTCTTCTCAGCTATCACTGATTATTGATCCATCAAATCACGACTTTTTTGAACTTTTTCAAAAATAAATCCGCTATTGGGAAACTAGAAAGAGGATAATTACTACACGTGCGAAAATATCTTACCTTATCGTTTCTTCCCTTAATGAATGGGTGTCACAATGTGATACTAGCAGTAATGGCCCCTTCTTCTTGCGTGGTAGAGCGGCTCTTAGCTTAAACGGATTATTTTCAGCGAATTTGGTCCCATTTACGAAACAGCATATCACGAGATTGACATGGTACGGAAACCTTGGGGAAGATGTAGCGTTCTGGTTATAGATTACGGAAATCTGCGTGGCCCCGCTCATTTCCCTTTGGTCGTCCTAAAAAACGGCGTGGGAACAGCTTTAGTTCCAACGAGGAACGTTAGAACGGCCACTCTTGTGCCCGCTCTGGTCTCCTCAGCAGCCTATTTATTGGTTTTACACGAATAAGTTGGTGAGGTGAGGTGAATCAATGATTTTACATCGCTTTTTCGTCGTGGACGCGACGAGTGCACATAGGTGGCGCGTTGCAATTGATTTCGTAGGAAAAAACGCGCTTTTCCATGCAGTTTTTTTTAGGACGATTAGGGGAGGATTAACGGGATTTCCGTACTACTTCAATTTCTTGATACATTGCCTTTAAGTCACTCACAAGTGCTACTTTGGTGAGTTGAATTTCAAATGTATAGGATTACATGACGAGAAGAGAGAAGAGAAAAGAAAAAGAGAAAAAAAAACGGCAGCCGAAAAAGTATTCGTCTGATATGCATGCTGCATATTTATATTTACGGGTATTTATTCGCATATTCGGTATTTATTATTTTTCTTTTCTTTCTTGTACTTCTTATTACACTTATATCTATGGAATTCGTGCTTTTAAATTGTATGATTTTCGTGGATTACCTTTACCTGCTCGTCCGTGATAATACTAGAGCTATCTTCGTCATCGGTACGCTTCTCGAACTTTCCGTAAGGCCATCGATAAACGGAATCGGTTTGATACGTAAGCGTAGCGTTAAAATAATCTGGCGGCACCTCGAAAATAAGAAATAACGAAAGGAAAACAACTATTCTCTTCTTTTGAAATGGCCAATCAATCTTCCCATTCTTATTTCAGTGCTTAGCGAGGGTAGTTTAAATTCATCACTCCATGAATCTGGGGTGGTGCGGGTTTCAGGTAGCTTATGATTATACGGAGTCGAAGACTATGGAGAGAAGGGTGATTCCGTCCATTTCTTCCTAATTGCCGTAAAAAACGGCTCGGAAGACACGGCTTCGGGCGTTCTGGCGCACTATTTTCTACAAGGAGTTCAACTGGAGCGCGCCACCCTTGTGCGCGCGCCGCATCTTCCGTGCCATTTTTTACAGCAATTGGGAAGAAATGGACGTAATCACCCTCCTCTTCGTAATCTACTATCCCGTATACGAATATTCCGCCTGAGATCCGTACCACCTCCGATTCGTGGGGTGATGCCTTTAATAGGGGTAGTAGGCAGAACCCGATTTTAGTGGTCGGTAAGGTCTCTTTCTGGATTTTTTCAGATGTAGAACACGAATACAACGGTAACATATTTCAAGATTTGAATCTGAACGCAGCATCCGTCGAACAAATTTGCGAAGGCATACACCCTTCATCTATCCATTAAAATTCAGCTTCAGGTCAACAACTAAAAATCCGTTTTGTGACCCTAGACAGGGCCCACTTGGGCTAGATGTAGCGTTGAATGAGGCTATCAGCTCAGAATGTTCCCCTCAACAGGTGGGATACTCAACCAAAATCAGCTGCCACAATTCGGAGGTTCTTGCCTTTGCGCTGCCAATTCTACAAAAGTGAAAGTTGTTCGATTTTATTTATTTATTTATTTTAAAACAATTCACAAGGGTACCATAAAACAAAAAAAAACAATGACACTGCTCACGAGAATTTCGATTGAATTTCGATTTTTTCAAAGTTGGTCCATTTAAGCGCCTTGTGCCATGGGCTGGAAAGGTCATTCTTTTGCCAAAAAAAAGTAAGAAAGTCCCTCGCGAGGTTCATTTCCCAATGCCGAAAACGCTACGGTAGAACAGCGATTACCAGCGCTTAAATGACCAACATAACCAAGAGCGAAGAAGTCCGTTATGGCCCGTGGCCACACAGATGAGGGACTTTTTGTTCTTTTATTTGGAAAGAAAAACCACATCCAGATCTAAGTTCTACGGAACGTAAGCGTTCCGTCATCCGAATTCCTGTGATTTTCCTCATTTGAGAAAACATGGGTTAGCCGTAGTAGTTCTTTTTTAGAAGTAATCTGAACTGACTTCACTTTTTTCTTCAAAACCCATTGATCGACTTAACTTATATGTTTGCTGGATGCTGTATGCATTTTTAGCATGTAAAATATTCCAGAAATAGTCCCGAACGGCTGAAAAGTGTTTAGAGAAACTGAGAAAATCAGACTTGGACTCTCGAACTGCCTTTGCAACTTTTTTTTTTCTCTAGTCTACCTACGAGATAGTTTTGGATGTTGTTTCGGGGATTTGTACCGTGATGGATTAAATCACGATGACTTTTGTATAGTTCACTTCACTATTTATCGATTGCTCATCCCATCGATCGACGAGTACAGAGAGAGGAAGAGTGGCTCTTTCCACAAAAAGCATATCGCGTCAGGGAGGTGGAATACGCTTGGCAGTGACTGTATATACTTCCAAAATGTAGTCATGTCAAAAAGACCTGAAGCATGGTGCAGTTGTGCAAGGGTTTGAGCTCGAAAAGAAATGGTGTAGCAGCGGTTGCAATCGAGGTGGGACCATCGCCGGCTCCACTTGGACTGCAGAGGTGAGTTTAGGTGAGCATGGATCTACCTCATTCGATCGCAACCCCCATTTCCATTGCGGCTGCTAACCCAACTGAATCAAGCTTTAGGTCTTAGTGATCGAGCTATAATATGCCACTCGTGAGACCTTTACCATTTTCTGGATATTAAAGGGATCACCTCACGAATCTGAGGTGGTACGGATTTCAGGTGGAGTATTCGTATATGGCACAGCAGATTATGGAGAGGGGGTGACTCCGTCCACTTCTTCCCAATTGCCGTAAAAAACGGCCCAGAAAATGCGATGCGTGTAAATGGTTGGTGCGCTCCAATCGAACTCGTTGTACAAAATAGCGCGCCGGAACGCCGCATCTTTCGAACCGTTCTTTTTTTTGCGGCAATTAGGAAGAAATGGACGGAATCTCCTTTCTCTCCATAATCTACGATCCCGTATACGAATACTCCACCTGAAATCCGTACCACCTCAGACTCGTGGGATGATGCCTTTAACCAATTTAGTAGGATTTATACACAGTTGAAAAACCATCGCAATATACCTCAAACAAAGCACGTCCAGCATTCGGTGGAGCTTCGAATAACATCATCACCATCAATTGATGTGGATAACGCTGTGGAAGATCGGATGCATTCAAATCTCGACCATGAAAGATGTAAGCGTCAGGTGTTCTGGTTTCGTCAACGTCACTGAAATAATTGCGTTCTGTCCTATTGACACCGATAAAGGTTGTGGTGTACGATGTTTGTGTATATACCTTCTTTCTAAAATGTCGCATTCATATGGACAGTTCACCATCGTTTTCTTCAGCTCATCACTGATTTTCATAGAAAAATATTTTGTCCATGCCACTATAAGCGGAACGGTGCCCTGATAACAAAAATATTTACTATGTATGGAAAAAATTTTAAAAATCCAGAACTTCTACGCTAAAAAATAGAGATCAATAGCAATCTTGGTGTGCAATCCAAACGTTCTTCTCAGCTCTACAACTTTGGCTTTTGTGACCATATCAATTCTCATCAATTGGTTTTTTTTGTCCTTCCGATCTACATATCCCCCTAGACTTGCTTCAAATGAAAAAAATGCCACTTCACTCACCGATTTGTAAATAACCGTAACATATGAATCGTTTAGAGCAATGAAGGAGAATAATAACACTGTCAGAGCAGCGCAAACCGCTGCCAAACCCATCAGTTTCCAATATCGACATCGATTCTCTGAAAATTTTGCTTGAGACGCAGTAAAGAAAAAGTTTATTGTGGAACCATCCAGCTGAATGTTTACTACTGGGATGAACAGTGCTCCCAAAAGCATTATTTGCAGAAATTTTTGATGTTCAGTTCACCTCGTTAGTAGGTCGGGTATAGGACGATAATTGCAAGTACCGCAGAAAAAAGCGGAATTCCGCCTCTAAAACTAGCAATAAGAGACACCGAATGTACTTGGGGAGATCAATTTTCCCAACGAGCCAACTCTTTACGACCAAGAGGATTGAAAAAATGGAACTGTGTGAAGTGAATTACTCGTAAAGTTACTCAGTAATACAGTTCTTTACATCCGTACAAAAAATGAACTCCGCTCTACAAGGTTTTTTTTCGTCCATCGCACGAGTGTAAAGAGTTGTCTCGTTGAGTGAACTAATGCTTCGGAGGGTTTCCATACGCCACTTACTCGTACCTTTATTAGCCGAACTTCGCGTATTTTTCCACGATATTTGCACCTTCGTCCCGGACTCTACCTACTTAAGAAAAGAACCCAACATAGGAATTCTCCTCGAACGATAAGGTCACTTCCTGCTGATCATTGATCTGTATTCTGCACAACGAATCCACCGCAAAATTCAGTTCGGTGACCAATTTTTTGTTATTCTCAATTCAAATTCCACTAGGAAACTTTGGCAGTTGTTTTTGAATTTGTGTAAGCTATCAATTAAAAAAGTAGTTACAAAAAATGCAACACACCTTTCAAAGTAGTAGTTTCCTGAATAGAATGATACATGTACTAATATAAGTGAAGTCGATAACTTTCAGGTAGATCCTTTAAAAATTATGAATTTGAAAAAATCGTGGCATAAAAGTTCGAACGTTTATAAAATGAGGCGACTGCTGTAGAAAGTAAGCTTTTTCAAATTCTCTGTGGTTCTTGTTCGTAACATTCCAAGAGATTGATTACTTATAGAGGTTTGAGGAAGGTTCTGAGATATACATGGAGGATACGATGAATTGCTTGTTGATTATTTGTAGGATCTTTCCGTTCAAACTCTACGCTTCCTTTCCTTTTATCGACATTTCCTGGCTTTTTGTTGAAAACGATGATAACCATATCTTAATTTCTAACATTTTTTCGTTCTATCGCTGTATTCTATAGTTATTTTTCATCTTAAAATATTGTTATACTTTTAGGTTTCGCTTCTTCCGTAAAATGAGAAATGATAATGAAAGTGAGTTAAAGGCATCACCCTACGAATCAGGGGTGGTGCGGGTTTTAGGTGGGTTATGCCTATACTGGGTCACGGATTATGGGAAAGAGTGTGATTCCGTCCATTTCTTCCCAACTGCCGTAAAAAAATGGCCCGTAAGATGCGGTTCCGAGCATTCCGGGGCGCCATTTTCCACATCGAGTTCGATTGGAGCGCGTCAGCCTTGTGCACGCGCCGCATCTTCCGGGCCGTTTTTTACGGCAGTTGGGAAGAAATGGACGGAATCACCCTCTTTCCCATAATCCATGAACCCCTTCGTAGGGTGATGCCTTTAAAACACAGTGGCGACGACGGTAAAACTGAGATTTATCGATCGACGGCCCTTTCTTCCTTCGCTCTTATTTATCTGCACCTACAAAATTCGTTTAAAAACAATAAAAGCAAAAAAAAAATCTTCAGAAAAACAAGGCAAAAAGGAGAGACATTTCAAAGTAACGAATAACTTAACTAATAACCAATCATTTGGTCCTAAGTGTTTTGTATGTTTGTGCAGAATCCTTTTGCATAGAGTTTTGACTTCGGGAAGTCTAGTTAAAGACTTCCCGAAGTCTAGTCAAAGAACTTGTAGTTCTGTCAGAATCAGAGAAAAATAATCAATGAAATAAAAAGAGGGGTACTGTAAAGAAGGAGTGTAGCAGATAACTCTGTTATCTTCAATACCTGTAGGCAGATGTTATGATGACTGTCAAGGCGTTGAATCATCGTAACTGAAGATGTATTGAATTTTGTATTTTGTCTAGCACGTTAATATCATATGATCTATACAACGCCCATCGGGGAACGAACAACTGTAGCATCCGAGATTCATTCTTTCATTCCTTTTGATATTAATCCTCACAATTATAGTCTTCCGATATCTTTTCCTTCATCCATTGTGATGTAAATGTATTTAAAGGATAAAAAGGATAAAATTGCTGGCGTTTATTTATCTGCTTGGGATGCGCCACCGCGTTCACTTCAATTCAGAATCGTTTGAGGTTTACGAACGTGTAACTCGCCCACGCAATCAATTGCGGTGGCTAGCCGATGTGTCAAATCGGTGTTTTTATCCTCCCAGACAAGTCTGGTACCAATTTATTGACCCCGGAGGGATGACAAGCTTGTTGAGCACTAGGGCGGATACGAACCTCCGATCGATCGTGAAGGAAGCGGAACCTCTAACCGCTACACCACACCCGCAATGTATTAGGTTGATGCATAATTATGGAACGTTTCTATTAACGCGTTTTTCTTTAGTGAAAATTGGCGTTTTGTTTATTTTATTTTCATAAAAACAGTGCTCAATATTTCAATATTTAGTTTAAAAAATGCGTCTCGAAAATCACACTCATATTCGCCATATTATGCTCTACCACTACGAGAAAGGATGGAGCGCAGCCCAGTCATTTCGCGATCTCAACGAACTTTTTGGCAAAGGAACAATTACTGATAGTGCAGTATGGAAGTGGTTTATTCGCTTTAAATCAGGTGACACTAGTTTGGAAGATAAAGAAGGAAGAGGTCGGCCATCGGATTTTGATGATCAAGCACTTCTGACAGTTGTTGTTTCTGTTATTGGTTTAACGACGCAGATGAAAGGCAACAATGGAGAATCCCTGACAAAAATGGCAAGCGGCAATTCAACATCAACAGCGACGTCTATCTGGCTCAGCTTGATCGCCTTAACGCTGCAATCGAGGCGAAAAGACCGCGCAAAAAAAAACCACATCGTGTTCCATCACGATAACGCCTGTCCACATGCTGAGCGCCGTGTAATCGAATCCATCGCCAATAAGGGATGGGATCTGCTCCCACATCCGCCGTACTCACCGATAGAAGTACCAACGGACTATCATGTCAATCGCTCTTTGGAAAACTGGCAAACAAACAAAGTCTACGACGAATTGAATGGCTTGGTGGCTGATGTCAAAGCGTGGATTGCCTCCAAGAATCGTGACTTCTTCGCACGTGGAATCGACCGACTGCCAAGCAAATGGGAAGCAGTTCTTGAAGTGGATGGTGACTATGCTCTCGAATGATCATTTAAACATGTTTTGATTAAATATTGTTATTGTTTTTGTTGAATAAAAATATTTTTAAAAAACATTCCATAATCATGCATCAACCCTATAAATGCATTTATAACGCTTAAATATACGTGTTTGAGGTCGCAGTGGTATTGACGGTGTATCGATCCGTTCAAGAAGACCCGCATAACATGAAAAAAGCTACCGAATAACCACATGAATACAGTCATCTTCAGCTACGATGATTCAATGCTTCCCAGTCATAACATCTGCCTACAACTGTGGAAGATAGTAGAGTTATCTGCTATAAGTAGAGCTTTTTTGCGATTCTTTGGGATTTATTTTTAATTTCTCGGAACTGCAGCACTTTTACTTTTTTGAAGCAAAACTTATCACATATTTGGTTTCCCATATGGTTTAATTGTGTTTTTCATTGTCATAACTAGTTAATTGCTATGTCTGGTAAACAGGGAAGACTTAAATTCGAAAAAAAAACTATTGCGGAAATAAAAACGAAATTTTCTGAATATTTTACATTACTATTTTGCAGTCTTAACGATTCTTACTCACTATTTTAATAGAAAAAGAATTACGTTGAAGTTTATTTTACTCAACCAATTATCATCAATCTAAAATAATAATTATAAGAATAATCTGACTATAATCTAAAATAGAAAATATGTGGAATTATAGTTAATTCGACCAATTTTCAGCTCAACTGAGCTCGTTGTTTTCGTGCTTAATGCTTTAAGAAATATATAAAAATGAAAATAAAAATGAAGAATTCTGATGTATGTTTGGAAAGATAATTCAAAATTAATAATGTCTTTTGATCCGTGTTCAACATGAAGAAGAAAAATTGGGAGGAAAATTGAGGACACGATGGAGTAAAATCGGCATTTTGTCGCGTATAAATGATTTTTTTTTACGATCATATGGAAAAACATTCAAAACAATGATATCGATACACAGTAGGTGGACGTGTTTACAGAACTGAGTACGAGTTCTTCACCTCGAAATTTTCCCGACAAATCAAACTTCGCGGTAGCGACGTGTACAGATTAACGACTAATCGTTCGTTTCGTTCATCATTGTGTCATCGCCAGTCGGTAACTCAAAACGAACCAGATATTCGGCAAACCGATTCTACATAGAGATTCTTTTTCTATGACAGCTAAACCGACATACAATCGGCATAAAAAGTTTCTTATTGCGGAGACGTGTTGCGTCTCCGGTGAGAGTGTGCTCTGATCCCTCTGCACAAGGACGAGAACCTTCTTGGAAATTTTTTCGTTACGTTTTTCTCAGGTTTTTTTCGTCAATCAATTCGTGAAAACTATTATGTCGCCTTAGCAAAGTTTCCATTAAATTTATCCTTTTATTTTACTCCCTCTAAGATTAGGTATCTCAGATTTTAGTTAGAAAAAAAAACTGAATTTTTCCACTGTTTCTTCATGTAATCGTGTGATTAGCATTTGTTGTAATGATATTGATTTGGAAAATTTGAAAAAAAAATGTCTTAAAAGATCGCTATGGACACGAGAAGCGGAACAAGAATCCACTTCCAAGAAACTGAAGTCTTTGTTGAAGTTTTTACATGGCAGGAAAATAATAAACAAGCGGAAAAAGGGTTTTTCCCGCACTACAGTACTATTACATTAATTAATTATTAAGGATCACATACGAATGGAACAGCGTTAGATCCTTACGAACTAAGAGCTTATGTAAGCACCTTCTAGGAATAAAAAAAATGAGAAAAAAACTGAGAAAAAAACTGATGGAAAAGGACTTTGTTAAAACTACGTGAACATATTTATGGGACGAGAATATTGTACGCAGAAAAAAAAAGAATGAAGACATACGAAAAACAGGAAGGAAAGAGCTCCGAGAAGTTTGTCGCGCTTCCTAAATAGCACCCAGTATACTCCTACACAGAAAAATGCAACGCTTCACCCCGTTACAATACATTTTACTGGATATCGTCGCCAAACGTTGGCCGGGGCCAACTTCATCGGCGCGGTGCATTCTCGACGGAGGCGGACAGGTGTAAAATGTCGTTGTGGGGCCCTTATTTCTGGAAATAAATAATCAACTCAATCGGGGCCCTACGGCCTGAGCACTAGTCTTAAAGGATCTATGAAATGTAAACTAACGTTACTAAGATGAAAAAGTAAGATAGAGCGTCTAGAAAAAAGGCGACACTGAGTTGCCCCTCTCCCCTCTACTGCATTTTCTTCGGTGTACGGTAGTACATGAAAAGGGTCGAAAATAAAACTTCAAGGAAAAAACCTGCGAAGTATTATACCTATTATAAACAATTAATTTTAAAAAAAAGAAGCAAAAACTGCCCACAAAAAAAGCAGCAAAGGCGAGGTTTGATGAGCTTTCACTCTTAATCGATCGGTCATCCCATCGATCGGCGAGTGCAGAGAGAGAAAGAGTGCTAAGCGCGCTTTCTACAAAAGGTATATTCGCGTCAGGGAGGCACAGTATGCTCGAAGCGGTGGAGGAGCAGCGGTCGCGTTCATTGACGTGAGATCACAGCGAACTACAACGATGAATGGTGCACGGACTGACGGTGCTTCTCGATATTAATCGATTCGCTCCACCGCGCCGCTTCAAGTGCACCTGCTTACGTAACTGCATCGTGATTCATGTCGTTTCGACGACACTATGCGTGTTCTATTCTGTATGGAGTTAAGTCGGAAGCAGAAGCCGTGGTTAGAAAAAACGAGCTGAAGCCTGCTGTGATTGTGTAAGCGGTTGCGCACGAAGTGATTTGATGGGACCCTTACTCATCTCTGCTGATCTGCAGCTCAAGCAAGAGTCCCACTTCTAACGCAACAGCCTACTCAAATATCATAACCTAGGATTTAGGTGGTTTCTAACCTAACTGTAGATAGTTTGCTACCTTTTTCAATTTTTCATCAATTCAAGGCTTAGTTGTTAATAAATTAGTACTAAAGCGGTACATACTATATGTATGCGTATATCTAATTTCTCGAGGGAAGATCTTACAAACATAATGAGAATGAGGTAAAGAGAAGCATGCGAGAGCTTACGCTCAAAGGCATCAACCCACGAATCTGGAGTGCTACGGATTTCCGGTGAAGTATTCGTATACGGGATCGTAGATTACTGAGAGAAAGGTGATTCCTTTCATTTCTTCCTAATTGCTGTAGAAAACGGCCCGAAAAATACTGCTTCGAGCGTTCCGGCGCACTATCTTCCACAAGAAGTTCGATTGGAGCGCGCCAGCCTTGTGCACGCGCGCATCTTCCGGGCCGTTTTTTACGGCAATTAGGAAGAAATGGTCGAAATCAGCCTCTCTCCATAATCTACTGCCCCGTGTACAAATACTCCACCTGAAATCCACAGCACCTCAGATTCGTGGTATGCTGCCTTTAACTGAAACCCTATACAAACAATCCAATTCGCTGTGTTCTGACGCCAACACACCTAACTGACGTCGTCCACAGTGTGCGACCCGTCTCATTGCCCTCCGGCACCACCACGACTGATCGCATGAAACCCATCCCACCCCACCTCACTACTTCCTGGCAGAATTCTGTGATAATACTTAGTTTTAAAAAGGACTTAAAAAGGAAATGCTCAGAATTGTTATACTTATTGCTTATACGTTAGTTTCGATAATCTAAGCACTTTTTTCACAGCAACGTTAAAAAAAATGCCGGGGAACTGGAAATATTGATCGCAGAGTGAAAAAACTGAATAACTGGTAACTTTGTGATTCTTTACAAAACAAAAAGCGCGGAACGAAAATAATGAATATAAATAGTAGAGAGAAACTAGCAAGTAAACAAATAAGTGCATACAAAAGTTGAAAAAATAAAAATAATCAAATATCATAGAAGGAAGACAATGATCTCCAATATTCAGCCAGCCGTTTGCTGTCTTTTTGGTCCAAAAATTGATTTTATGGATGAGATGGTGTGCGTTCAGTTTTCTAGATCTTTTTGTTTACATGTTCATCAAATAATGCTAAGTATAAACGTATAAGAAACATTTTCTTCCAATTTTTTGTCGTGTTTAACTTGAGCTTTTCAATACTGTCATACGTCTTCCTTGCAATCAAATTTAAAGACGCGTTTGTTATTTTTAAATGGTCACATCTGTAACATCTGTGAAAGAAAAATTGTTAGAAAAAAACCATAAATCACAAGTCCTAATAGCTTTTTGGAGGCGGCAAAAAAAAGGAACTAACATCATTTTCGGAAAATTTTAGGAGAGAATATTTCAAGAGGGAATGCGATTGATGATTGATTGATGAATGATTTTATTATTCGTAAATAATCTAAACAAAAACGTTTAAAATATCTGCATAGTCGAGCGATTAACCATCTTTGTTGCTTTGAAAAACTGGAAGTATCATATTTAAAGTCATAAAGATCTATGTATATTGATATTTGCATATTTTTCTCCTCACTTTTTATTTTAAATTTTTGTCCTAGTTTGTTCCAAAAAAAATTGAAAGGCTATTAAAAGACAATTAGAATATCAACACCAATCTCTACGTGAAACAACTCCAGAAACTGGGCGATGCAGGAGAGCGAAAACAATCCCCAAAACGCCCCGAAGTCGCATTGCTGCATGGCAACGCGAGACCTCTCTCTCTCGCAATTACTGGATGGCCAGGACTAGGCGACTATCCCCCGTATAGCCCGGACCTTGTCCCATCCGTCTCTCAACTGTTCGGTGGCCCTAATGCCGGATCTGTGCGAAGCACCTCGATTAGCTCGATTAAAACGTACTCAACGAATTCTTGTTGTCGTTGCTCGGCGCTTTCCTTCCGGAAAAAATCGCAATGAGACCATTTTCCCCCATAAGGCATCACTCCACGAATCTGAGATGGTACGGATTTCAGGTGGAGTATTCGTATACGGGATGGGAGACTATGGAGAGGGAGGAGGGGTGATTCCGTCCATTTCTTCCTAATTGCCGTAGAAAACAGCCCGGAAGATACGGCTTCAAGCGTACTGGCGCACTATTTTCCACAGGGAGTTCGACTGGAGCGCGCCAGCCTTGTGCGGCACCGCATCTTCCGGGCCGTTTTTTACGGCAATTAGGAAGAAATTGACGGAATCACTCCCCTCCCCATAGTCTCCCATCCCGTATACGAATACTCCACCTGAAATCCGCACCACCTCAGATTCGTGGGGTGATCCCTTTAAGTGGTTAGATATTGATGATAATAATGGTAATCACATTGATGATCGTCGATTTGTACCAATAAAATAAGGAATTTTTAAATTTTCCTCGAACGTGAGAACAAAGATGTGCAAAAACGCAAAAACGAAATACACTCTTTTTAACATATGACTAAAACTAACTTGTTTTAACATCACTTTCAAACATGTTCGTACAGCTGTTCACATGTTAAACACGTGACTGTAGTTGTGTTGGCTGTAATCGTCGCGTGTTTCCGAGTCAACATAAGTACGAATTTGAAGTAATTCTAGAATTAGTAAAAAAAAATAGCATTCACTATTTTAAAGGTTCAATTATAACTGAAGCTCTCGCTAAATCCATGTCTATTTCTGCGCTCCCACATCCCACATCTTGTCTTTTAACTCAGAGGAATTGAAGTTGTGCGAAAAGAATAAAATGAATAAATCATTCACAAAACTACTGTGGATCAATGAGGAAGCGAACGGCAGCCTTGTTATTGGGGTATCTTTGAGTTGCTTCCAATAAATCGATTAAACGCATCGGTGGTTCAATGCAGGAATGCCGCCTGATGTTTGCTTCAAATTTGGGCCCATTTCGAATGTATACTTGAGTGGATCATAAATTTCATGAATTGATGATACTGCAGCTCAAATAAACAAAAATGATCGTCGATCGAAACGAGCGAGAACCGTATAACGTTATAACTGAGTAAACATGCTGCATATACGTTCGTCATAAATTTCAGTGCTATTCACGCGAGCGACCCGGGGTCGATTCCCGACCGATGCGATTTTTTTCAGGGGTGGGTGTAAAGCAGTCGGTGAGAGATCCCGCTCCCTGCACGATCGATCGGAGGTTCGAGTCCGCCCCAGTGTTCGAGCCTTTCATCCCTCCGGGGTCGATAAATTTTTACCAGACTTGTCTGGGAGGATACAAACACTGACTTGACACATCGGCTGGCCTCCATAAGTCATTGTATAGGCCAGTTACACGTTCGTAACCTCAAACGATTCTGAATTGAAGCGAACGTGGTGGCGCATCCCAAGCGGATGGATTAACGCCAGGAACTTTATCCTTTGTCCTTATTTTCATAATGCATACTGATAGCAAAGTTAAAACGACATGAACCACGGTGCAGTTGCATAAACGGAACGATTAGAATCGAGAGAGACCTTCGCCAGCACCATTCCTCGCTGCAGTTCTCGACGGTCCCACCTCGATTCCAACGCGCCGAGCGCAACCACTTACGCAACTACACCGTGCTTCATTTTGTCTTGAACCGACGATGCATAAATTTCAGTGCTATTTACGTGGATGGCACGAGATCGATTTCCGGCCGATGTAATTTTTTCGCGTTTATCATCGCGGCACATATACTGAGCCTGCCACTGTACAACACAACAACTATGTAAAACCTGCTTCACGTGAATATGAAATCATTTTTACTCAGCACTATTCGGGGGGAGGGGCGGGAAACTGAAAAAACTTCGCGTCCAGATGCTTACTTTCAAAACTGTAAACGATTTTGAAAAGTGACATTTAGATCCTGGATTGATGGAACCGTGACCATTATGTTTTGCAGTGCAGCTATTCGTGCGAGGATGAGAATCACTTAGGCTAGCCTTCTGAAGTATAGTAAAGACAAAACATGAAGCTACAGTGTAGTTGCGTAGGCGACTGCGCTCGAAGCGCTTGCTGACACCACTTCTCGCTGTACTTCGCGATGATCCGAACCGTTGGCTGCACTGCGCCGCTTCGAACGCAGGCGTTTACGCAACTTCACTGTGTTTCATGTCGTTCTGATCCGACTATAATCTGGAGAGCAGAAGTGTAGCCTTCTTGAAAAGGTCTCTTTAGACAACGGTGCACACATGTATGCTCATCTGGGTGAAAAATGAACTCAGAACTGATCCTAAATCATTACCGGATACGACCTTGGTTGTTGCTTCATCAATATCTATTTCATCCTTTAATCTACTTTCAACGTGGCTATCCCAAAGCGCAGTTTACGACTGAACTCGCCCGAATCTTATCCAAGCACAAATCTTCAACATCAGAACATCTGAACGTTAGCAAAAGGTTAATAGCTGGACGAAAAACGATGACAAACTGAATAAGTAGACATAAATGCCTTTCCTCTAAACAGTTGTACAGTCATAACATTGTGTTCGACTATGTGATATTGGTTTAAATGAAACTGTAATATTTATTGACATAAAAAACAACAGACAGGCGAAACAATGAGTCTGAATTTAATAAATAGGAACAAACGTGGCTATATTGATATCGTTAGGAAGAATAGTAACGCTAATCATCCTGTATAACGGAAACAGTATATATGATCACATCTGAAGGAAAAAGTAGGATAAAATCCATGATGAAATTCACCAAGATAAGTAATACTCATGAGAAATGGATTCAAATCAACTGACAAAACGATGTCAGCTATTACCACAAGGAACTCTTCATTTTTATGTTCGATTAATCTTAATATGCTGCTAGAAGGAATTATCTACTAATCAGAGCATTTACTAATTTGTAAATGAAAGCCTTCAAAAAAGCACACAACCAAAGAGCACATAAAAAGAATCCCCTAGAACAGACGACTAGTTGACTGGGATTGATCGAGAAGGATTAAAGAGAAGTGGAGAACATCAGCGTAATAGGTTCCTGAGCGCCAAAGAACTCACTTAGAGGTAGATAATTGAGTCTTCATCTGTTTTACAGCATCCATTACAAGTGGTATGTTCGGATTCTCATCTCTGCTTTCAACCTGAAGGCTAAGATTTGAGCTGTAGGTCGCAGCAATATCAACTACTACAAGGGAATTTTATACGAAAACGGATGAATAAATGAACAAAAGATGGCATAGTACGGAGAACAATCAAATTTAAACGAAGCTTTTGGCTAAACAAAATTTAATTTATGGGAAACATCTGCATTTCTACAAATGATTTTTCTGAATAATCTCGTCCTTTCATGATACATTTTCCACTAGTTTTGGTAATTTCTTCCGTACTCGAAGAATGAAGTTAGATGGGTACTTACTCAGTTGTGCAAGAATGCTTCCACTTGATCGCTGGTCTCAAATCGTTTGCCGGTTCAAGTGGTTTTTTAAGAGGTCCAAACATGTGAAAATCACATGGCAATGAGCGTGGGGTGTGAGATGGACGAATAAGCGTTTCTCAGTGCATTTCCATCAGTTTCTGCTGCGCTACATCTGTTGCGTGAGGTGTGGTGTTGTTCTGGAGGATCAACACCTCGCGGATGGGACAAACGCGTCTTTTGAGTCGATTACCTTGATCCAAGAGATAGCAGTGGTAGGCTGCGTTAATAATCTGAGTTAATGGTAAGAAATTCAATAGTAAGACCCCATCCAGTCCCAAAAAACTGCCCACACTTTCCCTTTAACAATCTGGTTTTGGCTATCACTTTGGAGTTTTCTTCGGCTTTCCTGCTCCACTCCATCCTTGCACGCTTCGAGCTAGACTTATCGTCACGCTATTTTCACATGTTTAGACATCTCAAAAAGCACTTGGAGAAAAATAATTTGAAAAACGATCAAATGGGAACATTCGTGCACACTGACTAGGCACTCACCTTCGAGAACGGAAAGGAGAAATTACCAAAAGGCTGGGAAACATGTGTCACAAAAGGAAATTATTTAGAAAAAATAATTTGTAAAAATAAAGATGTTTCCTATAAAATAAATTTTGTTTGAACGAAAGGCTCCTTTATACTTGATTGTCTCTCGTACTCTTTTGGTTGCCGCCTTAAAGTTTTGTTTTTGTACGTTATTCGTTATTCCACACCAACCTCTTCATATATGGCCAAAATCTTATCGATAGCACTGCCACCGGCTGCAATCAGATCCCTCTTCTTATCACCACCAGATCCCTTCATGTGATTCGATAAATAGTTAGTACACTAGAAAAGAAGCAGATGTTGTAAACATGCTGTAAACCTGCTGGCTACAGAAAAAAGATAAATAATACCAACCAGAACTATGCCATATAATGCGCGTAGATCAACAGGATTAAGTTTGGCTGCTTGTTCATAGTAAGCACGGGCAAGTTCTATGTTCTCTTGTCCACCTTGAGTGTATCGAATATCGGCAAGACGCCGAAGATACAACGTGTTGAGAGGCTTAATAGTTAAAATTCACTTTGTGGAAAATCAATCAATGAAAATAGCATGAGTACAATAGATGGAAAATGTTTACCGCTGCAAGTACGCATTCTTCTAGGCAATGGGCTGCCTTGGCGAAATCAGATTCAGCCAAAAATAGTTCGCTCAGCTGAAGCCATGCCTCCGAATCGTTTAGAAATATCTAAAACATGTGGATCCAAGAAAGTGCAGCTTAAAAAGAAAGACGTTAAGTTTACCTTGAGGTAGTCATTAAGTTCACGAATTGCTTCAAGCCGTAATCCTTGTGCTAATAAAACAGCCACTTTTCGTTTGCGAAAAGACTAAAGAGGCACAGAATGAGAAGAAATATAGGTTAAAAAGCAAAAAGCATGAAAACAAACATTATTGGTAGGATCATCCTCAATTAGTCTCTCATATAACGCTAAGGCAGTATCGAATCTAAAGGAGAAATATGAAGGAGTGGTGAAACTACGTAAACGATAAAAACAAACGATTAATTCCCCTGGATGAGCATGAGTTATGAGCCCTTCTGTACTAAAAGATCATTCAAGAAAAGAAATTCCACGTACTGGTCGGCTGCCTCATGATGCATCGCCCGAAGTCTGAGAACACGATTGCTTCGCGGAAAACGATTATTTAAAGCAGAAATACATTCACCAGCCAAATCGAGTCGAGCACAATCTAGTGCAGCAACGCATACCTGGAAATCTTTGTTTATTTCCATGGACACCAAAATTGTCGGAATGGTCAATTTTTCCTGGGCGTAAAAATAGCATTCGAAAAAGAATTCTGCCGGAAACTTCGCTAATTAAGAAATCGATTTGTGTCCTACGCGTATGTAACCCATATCTTTAGCACGTTAAGTAGTAACGAAAAGTCGTAAAGCACAAACGACTACAAACAAAACATATTCTACATCAGTAAAACCATGAATGTTTCCTACCTGTTCATAAACAATCCATAATTCATCACCAAGCGAAGAGGGTGAACGGCTCACGACGTGTTCCCACAGTTCTACAACCTCTTCGCTTCTTCTTGCACTTGTTTCACGCCATTCACGAAGTTGAAGCCTACCCACTAAATTGAGTTTCGCATTAATATTACAAGTTCACAGTCCGGCGGTAAGGAGTTTAGGAAACAAAGGCCATGAAGAAGGTGCAGAACAATAGATGAAGAATTTACCAACAATAAGCTGTACTCGAAACCAAATATTACTTCAAAAAGAAATCAGTATCGCATTTAAAAAATAAACTGATAATGCAACTGAAAAAGGAAGCAGACCACCATATAAAATTCGTCTACTACTTATTATATTAGTATATGTACTTTTGTGTATTTGGTACGTTGTAGTCGGGTCAAAACGACATCAATGACAAGTGTGGCTGCGGTGCATTTGCGTACGCGCTCGAAACGGCGCGGTGGAGGCATCAGTAGGAACCGAGTTGGGCCCGTCACAGACTGCAGCGATGGCTAGTACAAGTAAGGGTTTCACCACGCTACTAGCCACTACGCTTCACCGAAACGCCTCGAGAGAAGCCGCGTACGCAATTGCGTACATGTCGTTTTGACCCTACTATAGCATCCGTGTTCTCAGTAATTTTATCCAGTTCTTTTCTTAGCGCCTGTATTCATATAGTGAGGCTGCGCTATGAAATAGATTCGAAATTCATGTTTGTCAGTCCTAATACACCACTAAGAATACATGTACAAGCTCCTACTGTAACAACTTCAGTTTGAGTAAACTACTTTGAGTCGTTAACTTACGAATCTGCGTTTAACCATAAAGAACCTCCCCAATAGTCAGACAGCCTTAATCTGCTGATTTTTGTTGAATTGTTTTTTTTTTCTTTGTGGTACAACAAGGCATATAACACAGAGCAATATTCGCTCTAATAAGCACAAACAAATGTTTTTTTTTTTCTTCCTCTCACTATCATAGAAAACATCAAGAGTTGACCATGTAAACATGCAATAAATTACACTCTTTTAGACTTGCAACAATCTGTCAGGGTAACATACCTTCGAACGATACGTTAGTCCAGTCCTTCCCAGCAGCATAGCTCATGTCCTAAGATGCCATAAAAACGTATTTTACTTTGAAACATGTTTTCATGGTAATATTGGATGCATATGTACGAGGTCGAAAAAACCAAATGGAACCCTTATCTTAGCGTAGAGGTAAAACCTTTATCAGTTTGCACTAATAACCTATGAAAACCTTTAACAAAATGTCACGGTTGGAACGAATAACAAAAACAATGTGTTGAACGAAATCCGTAAAACTATGCAATGACCAGAAAGTGACAATTAGTGGGTGAATTCTGATATAAAACGAATTAGTGAACTCACATTTTCCTGAGGAAAGAAAATAAAACGGATAAAACATTATATGTCACCGGAAACAATGATTATGCTGAAGCATTCGACTTATGCAAAAAGTAAATTCTTCAATATATGGCTTAATAAAACAACCAACAAATTCGACACACTTAATCCCATCAAATGCACTGTCTTCACGGAAAGGCAGCTTAATCCATCGAAGGATAACGCCACTCAGTGAGTGGAACACTTGTCTCCTTTATCGTAAGAGGTGAAGTCCATCTAATTCCATAGTGGGGTCCACCAGCCTTGTCATTGGTTCCTTAAATTTAGCTGTTCTTAATCAACAAAGTTATTGTGAGTGCTTGACTGAATTGAGAGCGGGGTACTGCTCACCTGACATGCGAGCTCCACCGAACGGTTGTTGTCCCACTACCGAACCGGTAGATTTGTCGTTCAAATACATGTTTCCTACCGCATCGCGAAGGACATCGCGCGCACTAAATCATGTAGATTTTAAAAGGAAAACCGTGAAAAAACCTCCCTTCTTATTCATAACCGACAAAGTACATGTAAACCACTAACTGATAAAGGAACTTTTTGTCCTCAGAGAAAACGGCACCCGTCAAACCGAACGGAGTGTGATCCTAAAAAACAACTTATGATCTTTAACCCTCAATAAAACGTCCATAAGATGGAAAAAAGCGACTACACTCAAGCCAGGACGACCAAACCAAAGAAGATTTTGAGCTAATGTTAACTGAAGGTAAGAGGTTTGAGAAAAACTCACTTTGATAGAAGCGAGGACTTCCTCAATCTTTGAATCATCATAAACGTAAACGGTTAGTATAGGTCCGAAGATTTCCTTAAGATTCTTATTTCCTTGTTTGACAGAAGTTGGAGAGTTTAACTAGGCCTACCTCATGAATAAGCTTGCTACCGGTGTTAGTAACAGTTATAAGTGTGGCATCAATGAAGTATCCCTTGCTATCGTCACAGTTTCCACCGAGAAGAATCTTAGCTCCGTCAGCACCAGTTTTTGCATAGTCTAGATTACAGAGATATTCGAACAAACTGAATATAGATTTAACAATTAACTTATTGACAATAACAAAAGAATTGAATGGATAATTGGTGAAAACTAAACATGTGGGAACCAACCAATATAACTTTTGATGTTATCGAACGAAGCCTTATCTATGACGGCCGAAAAGAAAATTGATCCATCACGAACCTGAATACAAAGAAAACTACACTTCATATATCTGAACGTCAATGGGCAAAATTGTAAAAACCTACATCACCAAGCTTCACTTGCTTGTGAATCTCCTTGATCTTCTGGAAGATTTCATCCCATCGGCTTTTTGGGACATACAAACGGGAGCAAGCAGAGCACTTTTGACCCCCATACTCCCATGCAGATCGTACAGTGCCTAAAATTTCATCACAGAATAATTAAGTGCGCACTTCACCAAATTAGATTCTTCGCATGAAAAACATGAATATATTCATGAACATCACTTGCCTGCCGCAACTACGTCAGCATTAGCAGATGGATGAACGAAATGGAAGTTCTTGCCACCACATTCTGAAAGCGTCTTAAGTAATACTGAGTGATTACGAGCTAAGCTTCAAAGTGAAAAGAATGCAAAAGCTAGATGGCATTCATTGCACGGAAGAAAATTTGAACAGCATTTAAAGGTTTGCTCTAATCGGACAACAAAACAACATTTCCCACAAAACGTAATGATAATAGACATAATCTAAATGGTTTTTTTCTTTCAAGATCTGCATTGTTTTGTTTTTCCAATACTGATTGCAGTTCGTCTGTTGGAATGAAATAGAGGACTTTGAAAGGACACCGCTTTTCATCATGGTGTCAGTTCACTATATATCATAAATCCCATACATTACGATCACAAAAGAGAAACTAAAAAAAAAAGAAATAACTTAAAAAAAGAAATAAAGCACTGCTCACAAAGCTTCACCTCCAATGAGTTTTGGGAAAGTAATGTATTTGTCAAGATTATTGGCAACATTCTGCCATAAGGTCTTGAAGGTAGGAACTGATCCAGTGAAGTTTACAGCGCTGAAATAAAGGAATCTTATATATGATAAATAAACTATTGTTTTATTGTTGACACCAAAACACTTACGAACCTGAAATACTTGCTCTCTGTAATAACTTTCCCGAATACAGGACCAGACGAGGGTAAGAAAGACAACACTCCCTGTGGAATGCCTAGAAAAGTGTAAAGTAGTGAAAGCAGACATGTTTGCGAAGCGAAACGTGAAAGTAAATCTAAAAATGATAAGAAAACAAAAAATAGCACATACCAGCTTCCTCCAAAAGCATATGGACAAAATAGTTACTCAATACAGCGGTATTGGAAGGTTTCCACATAACTACATTTCCCTTAAAAAAATACTTTCGTTCACAATCTACAATCTCCAGATGGAAAACACGAAAAATATGATTTGTTTTGTTGAAAACAGTATTTCTGTATTACAAAAAGATGTTCGAATCCGGGGATCTGCCGCTAAACGGAAGACACACAGTTTGTGACCGAAACTCGTGAGAGAGATTAATGAGTCAGTTAGGTTTTTGCAATGTCTCTTTTCTTTCCTCTCGTTTTCTCTCTGAAGCATTCCACAGGCGGATACTATTACATACACCTTCACTGTTTAACAAAGAATTTATACCATCAAAGCTGGGGCTGAGGCCAAGTTGCCACCAATCGCAGTAAAATTGAAAGGTGCCACGGCAGCTACGAAACCCTGGAAAGAAACTATTCAAACTTCCGAATTTTTCCCACAATAATAAAATATAGACAAAGAAGGAACACACCTCCATTCCTCTGTAAATCAATTTGTTGGTACTGATTTTAGTGCTGATTGGTTCGTATTTTTCCAGGTCCAAAGCAAACTTGGAGTTGAAACGGAAAAAGTCGATGAGCTCACAAGCAGAGTCAATTTCAGCCTAAAATGTGCTCTTATTATTAATGTGGGAGCTCGAAATCATTATCTTCTCAACAAACCTGCACAATGTTCTTTCCCTGACCGAGCATAGTCGCTGCATTCAGTTTCATGCGGTATTTCCCAGCTGCTAAGTCTGCTGCATGGAGAAGGATGTCTGCACGTTCTCTAAAAATTCCTTGTCATGGAATCGTGACCCGAAAAAAAGAGATTTCCTGATAAGAAGATCTATTTTGCCAAAAAGTGTTCAAATTTCTTCACAAAAAGAAACTCCTCCTTCCAACACCTAGTAATTTCCCCAGTATTTGAAGCTAATGAGGCTTCTTAATGTTGATTCAGCGAGTTTTTCTTTTCAAACAGATCGCTGCTCCCATTCTTTTCTTCCTCCTTTCTTTTTCTTCAAGAAACAACTGCGCTTAGTTAGCGCACTGTGATTTTCAAGCTACTTAATCACATACTCTACACACGCAATTTTAAGGGTAAGTACGTAAGAACGATGCTGCTAGCGAGCTCCACAACATTATGGTTAATAAGCATTTGAAAGACCACTGCAATGAGGAAAAATCTGAAAATACAAGGTCACCTTCCCTGCAAATTCATATTTTTACTAAAGAGTTCCACTGATGTGGTGTCATGTGACAGCAATTGCAAGAACGACCATTTTCTGATATGAAACATGTGAACATGCTGGGGTCAAATGATTTATTGTTCCATATGTGATTTATTGCTAAAGAAAATAGAATTCCTAGATACATCATGTTTCTTTTCGTCTACCTACGCAACACTTTTGGCAGAATTATTGTGAATCGGTAACGTTAAGGAGCATGCATAAAAAGATGTAGAGCAACGGATCATTCGTACCTCAGTGATTTTCTTTCCCATGGAATTCGCGCCTCTAATCCAACTTCAATAGCTTCACGAATTTGATCAGCGGTAGCAAATGTGTACTTGGCGATTACTGTTTGATGATCAGATGGCTGAAAGAGGTTTGAACTTCAGGTAAATACCAAAGAAAGATATTTTGTACAACTACGTAACAAGTACGCTACGTAACTCTCATTGCATACACCGTAACGTACTAGTGCTGCAAATGTAATAGAACAATTAATGGAACATAAAGAACTCCCTGTAATACAGTCCCAATGGTAAATGTAAATTGGACATGTCGATGTCAGTGACTATCTCATTGCCTTATGAAGGGAGTAGCGGAGAGATTTAATGGAACATAAAGAACTCCCTGTAATACAGTCCCAATGGTTATTCCGAATTCACTGTTTCGGCGCCCTTACTGCAACAATTCTCACAATTTTGTCCTAACAATAGAAGATTTGGGGAGATTTTCATCAAAATAGCGGATAGATGTCTTCTGCTAAAAACACCATTGGAGTGACACTATTAGTGAAAAAAAAATCTGATGTAACCGCTGCTGTTAACCTTACTGAACCAAATTGGTGCGGAAGAAAGAAAAACCAAATTTCTGTGTAGGCATGAACATAAGAAAAATTCAAATGCAATTCATTTGAATTTGTGTGTTATAATTTCCAGAACAATGTTTTTGTAAGAGAGTTCGTATTCGTCGGCTCTAATAGATTTAGAAAAGTAGGATCCATAAGCCGAAACAGCTTCGCAGTTTTATAATAAAAAAAAACGTCACGACAATGAGTATGTTTACGAATGATACTTCATTTCATCATTTAATCTAAATTCCGAAATGCACCCGATGAAAACGAGAAAATGATGATTTCGCAATGAAATACGTATACAAAAAAAAACGACAAACGGATTCAATAGAATCGATTTGGGACGATGGCAATGTGTACAATAATGAGATTCTGTGAGATATTGCAACGCACAGGCAAAGTTATACCAGGAATACATTGTATTCCTTCGTTATGGAATTTAGATCTTGACAAGATCAAAATTCAAGATACGTCATCATAGATAATCGTGGACCAGACTGCACCCTTTTCCTATTCTTCATTATAATACGATTACGGTAAGCGTTTCTCAAACCCCCTGAAAAGTGTGGTTGACAGGTGTAATAGACTGTTTTCAAAGTCCATAACATGATACCGTTTGTTGATACTAAAATGACCTTGAGGACAATACCTTTACCAACCGGTTTTTCTGAATAAACAGTGAATTTGCAGATTTTTCTTCGTATGTTTCAAATATAATCAGTAACAAACCCAAAAACAATGTGTAACTATAACTTCCTTCCCCAAAACGATATTTTTCTCACCTTTGCCTAAGATAAGAATCAGCAATGTTCTCTCGTAAGTGATAGATGTTGCATAACAAAAAAGTTAACTAGTTTTTACGCACCACAAGTCACGGTCATTCTGCGCTGTTCCTTCCCAACAGAACACCTCGTACATAAAAAAGTGTCACATGGCTCACATGTGTCCGTCACAGATACCAGGACAATGGTGATTCAACGAAATAAGACTAACCATAACTTGCTTGCGGTCCAAGCCGTTCTTTATACTCTTAGTGCCAATTCGAACAGGCACAATTGTTGGATTCTAAACAGCTCCAATTAAGATAGCCAAAGCAAAAAAAGGACTATACACTAAACAATAAAAGGTTTTAAAATATCAAGGTTATGCAGCAAATGACCTACTTTACTGAGAGTATTTAATTCCTTTTCAAGATCGACTCTTTCACTGCTTCCTTTTCTGTACTCCAATATTGGTTCATTGGCAGCTTGTCTCATAAACTGTTCAGAAGTGAAGCCACTAGAATTAGTTCAGAACTTCGAAGCCCTCACGTTACGATATTGGAAACAATAGTTCCTAGATTAGTCTTTCGTATGAGAAACTTCAGAAAAAAATTCCGAAGGCATGAAGAATAGCAAATTTCTACAAAAACAATTCAAGATAAGTCATGCACGCATTTCCGTTGCATGCTATTAGCAACAAAACGCAAGCGCAACGACATATATCCACATGAAACAGTATGTTTTTTTTTCTCTTCTTCGTGTTCTAAATAACTCTAATCAAATAGGACAGTTGATTAGCATCCGTAGTATTAATTCAACATCTTTTTTCCGATGTGAAATTGGTCAAAAAGAATAGTGAGCGGATCCCGCATTATCAGATCCATCTGAACAGAATCCACAAAAAAAGTCTGTAGTCGTTACCTGTAGGTAGATGCTGCTCTACGCAAATTTCGTGTAGCTGAACCGAGTCTTCGTGAAAACATCCCTGAAGAAAAAACATTACTTTCACGAAATCTTAGAACAAAAACGGGATGGAACGGTGGACACGTTTAACAGTAAATTAGGAATACAGACGAGAAACAAAAGACTCACTCTACTCTATGAGTTTTCTATGAATTTAAAATTACATTCCAAAATTTGTAAGCATCAATAGAACACAGCGACGAGATCTAGCGTTAAATGCACAGTGCATTCGATATTGCGATGTGCTTTCGACAGCAAGATAGCACCGCCCCCTCGGAGAGCGCAGACGATGAGAACCAACACTTCGCATGTTGCACAAAAGCAATCACCACCGGGAGCTATCTCGTCCATCAGCTGGATTCAGCCTCAACATCAATAATTCTACAAAAAAAAATTGCACTCGTTAACCAGAAATAAAAAAAGAAACAGTTGCTAAATTACACGCAAATATATTGCTCTACGATGATTCTGCTCTTTAGAGCAAGACCGCAATTGCGGACTTGTACGGAAAATTTACGGGATATTTGCAGAATTTTCTGAACTCTTACAAATTTACAGGAGTATAGGTCAGATCAAAATGACATGAGGCACGTACAGTCGAAGCGGTGCGGTGGAGACAGCGGTTGGACTCGTGGTGGGACCATGTCGAACTGGCAGGGATGGGTGGCGGTAGCGAGGATTCCTACGGGATGCCAACCGCTACGCTCCACCGCGCCGCTTCAAGCGCAACCGCTTGCGCAACTGTCCGTGCTTCATGTCGTTCTGACCCAGGTATGGTTCAGTTAGAAATGTTCTTTTTTTAGAAAGAATTATTGCCTAAAGGGTGCATGGAATGCGATCTTTTGCAGTCAAACCATAAAGTGTGTGTGCCTGGCGTTAATCAATCCACTTAGGATGCGTCACCACGTTCACTTCAATTCAGAATCGTTTTTGGTTGACGAAAGTGTATCTGGCCTACACAATGACTTGCGGGGGCTAGCCGATGTGTCAAGTCAGTGTTTTCATCCTCACAGACAAGTCAGGTACCAATTTATCGACCCCGGAGGGATGAAAGGCTTGAACACTGGGGCGGACTCGAACCTCCGATCGATCGTGCAGGCAGCGGAACCTCTAACCGCTACACCACACCCGCTCTCAGCCAAACAAAACGCACAGGATTCCCCACGTGGGCGTTATCGCTATTATGCAAAACAGATAATTCTTATGCATTTTCCATGCGGGAATATCGTCTATTGGATTTCCGACCTTTCACAGCCATCGATCGGAGGTTCGTACTATGGTCATCCTAATCAAGCTCCCAGACCATTTCCCACGGTCAAATTTAAGGGGGAACCACTGCACACTATAATTGTCCAATTTCGCGAATGATACAAAATTAGGCAAACTATTTCAACTGTCCTGCCATGGTCGGGTCAGAACTAAACAGCTCCGCTGGAAGCGGCGCGGTCGCACCGTGATGCTCCAAGCGGAGCTGCTTACGCGACTGCCCGGAGCTCCAAGTCGTTTTTATTCGACTACACATACGGTAGGTGTGTCGTTCGAAGAAGGATTTTTTCGGAGAGCTGGTATTTCCCATAGCTTTTACTGTGCGTGCGCAATACCGAACCACATGGGGCGAAGGCAACGGGCTGGCTTGTATGTGTACTTCTCGAACGTTCAAACGATCGTTCATCGAACGAATTTCACTTGCTACAGACGACATTGAGCAAGTATGCAATTGCGTATGCAACTTTTCTCGAGGCGCTTCGGTGGAGCGCAGCGGGTTGGAGCGTGGTGAAACTCTTGCTGGCACCACCCATCGCTGCAGTTTGCGATGGTCCCACCTCGGTTCGAACTGCTGCCTGCACCACACCGTTTCGAGCGCGTACGCAAATGCACCGCAACTACACTTGTGGTTCATGTCGTTTTGAACCGACTATGCATTATAGAGCACAAGTATTCTGTAAGCAACCCTTCCTTCCTCCCTCTTAGAATTTTGACTTTCCATAGACCACCATCATCATCAACTTTTCCTAAAATTGACTTGAATAGTATTTATTCAGTCTGTGATCTGCGTAGATTCCACGTAAACTATATTCGGGTCAAAACGACATGAAGAACGTTGCGTAAGCAGCTGCGCTCGAAGCGGCGCAGTGGAGCGTAGCGGTTGCAGTTGTGGTGGGGCCATAGCGAACTGCAGCGATGAGAGATGGTAACAAAGGCCCCCTCAATAAAAACCGCAATGCATGCAGAACAGTGCGATTTTGAATGAGATGTGGATTTTATGGGGGCAGTTTGAAGGAAGATGTAGCATTACTGTGCTGTGAATCTGCCCGCTGTTCAGACGATGGTGGTTGGATACCACACTCTGCATATAATTGGAAGTTATCTGTATCAAATGCAATGAGAATCCTAAAGAAGAAGAAGAACGCGCTGAATCGAACTCTTCCGCAGAAAGTCTGAGAGTTTTCTTATTTTCCAAATAATTGATTTAGCCTTTAAATGTAATGACATCTTCTACGTGATTGGGAGTTTCATTCTTGAAATTTTCTCCGATTGTTCTTTGATTTGTGTCCGCTTCCAATTCGAAGTAATTAATAATATCCTACTAAGGTCATCAATTTTTGGCCGTAAAACATCAGGGAATTTTTTCTTGCGTTTCCAGTGAAGATTGCGACGTGCAAATGCGGAGAAAAGATAGGCTAATACGTGCACTGGGAATGACACCTGCGATGTGTCTGCATGCAAACGTTGTTGAGGGAAAAAGAACCCATGTGACTCGTGGTTTCTGCATAAGGTTGTTAACCAAAGAACAAATACAAGGGGATGGTGCGACACAAGCAAAGACTATCCTAGTAGGAGATCCTCCTTTTTACCGTTCTACTTGACTTTTTTAACTTAAAGACAGCATACCACGAATCTGAGGCGGTGCGGATCTCAGGTAGAGTATCCGTATACGGGGTCGTAGATTATGGAGACGGGGGTAGTTCCGCTCATCTCCCCTGCTTCACTGCAAACAGCCGCCTCCAGAATGCTGTTTTGTACGACGTCGCGTCTATTGCAACGCTCCACCCCTTGCTCCGTTTCCGCCCTGCGATTCGTCGAAAATCAATTCGGATTGCCCCGATAGGCAGTAAGGGACGCTACGCGTGCAAGGGTGGCGCGCTGCAATAGAAAACCTCGTACAAAAGGGCATTCAGGGGCCGGCTGCTTGCAGTGATTCAAGGAGAGATGAGCGGAACCACCCCGGTCTCCATAATCTACGACCCCGTATGCGGATACTCCATCTGAAATCTGCACCACCCCAGATCCGTGCTATGCTGCCTCTAAAGACATATGTTGTGGTTTCTGTTGGACAATCTAGAGTTTGGGGTGTGGATTCCGAGTATGGACCGCAGTCGCCATATCAATCCCCCCTAACGGTCCTGAAAACCGGCATGGGAAACGGCCCTAGTTCCTCCTAAGTATGTAAGAACGTGCCACCTTTGTACACACACCGTGTCCACGATCGAAAATCATTGATATCTCACCAGCAGCCTCTTCAGTTAAAACCAGCGAAAAGGCTGAGCGTGTATAAAGGTGGCAGAATCTAATGTACCTCGTAGGAACTGAGACCGTTTCACGCGACATTCTTCAAGACAATAAAGGGGAATTGAGTGGGAGCACGACCGCAGTCGTAACCCACGACCCGATCTTTATATTATCTCACAAAGACCTCAACATTGTCATTTTCGCGATACTTTGCCTTTACTCGTCCGGCTTATATTATTGTCTGACGCGGTTGCTCGCATCTTCGCCGAGGCGTGTCGTCCTTGAACAAACCTCTGCCGAAATCTTCTCGATCTACAGCAAGAGTTCGCACCGAATCCATCCTGGAAGTGCCACTACTATTCATTTTTATTGGTCAGAGACGACGGGCGAAGCGAGAACCACAAGAAATCTGAAATCCGTCGTAAGCCGAACGTTCAGACTGGTTTGAGAGTAATCTGTTTATTCTAAAAATTTCAGAAATAAAGAAGAAAGTTTAGAATTGAAAATGAGAATGATAACAAATCAAAAAAGAGGATCGCAAGTTACAGTTACAAGTTCCTAGTTATTTTGCATGCATCCATTAATATCAGTTTAAAGTAACCCTATATTTGTATTCCACATTCAGAAGATGTACTGTGGCTTAGGGAAATCATATCCGAAAATTATGAAATCGTGATAGTATAACTGTAAGAACATCTCGAAAATCGTTCTGTTACTTAGCAGCTGATTTTCGACGTTAACTCGAACCGATTTGTTCCAGGTCGCGTGAACAGGCAATCTTCCTAGAAAAGGATCTAATTCAATTTTTGTTAGAAAAACGAAGTTATTACATTAAGGGATGTTGGTGGGAACCAGCCTATGTATCAAGTAGTATATAATATGCATCATGTATCAAACCGATGTTTTATTCTCCCAGACACGTCTGGCATCAGTTTACCTACTCCGGAGGGAAGAAAGGCTTGGTTGGCACTCAGGTGGAATTGAACTTCTTTTGACGATCATTATGCTGCAGCAGCAACGGAACCTCTTGCCGACAGCGCTACTAATACTTTGGAAATTATTATTATTACTTGACGATTGTCAAATGGGGTCAAGAGCTAGGATTGTTTACAAACGTTATTACGGCCAACGTTTCGGCGTCATTCGTTCGTTCGTCAAAGCCTGGAATGTCAGATCATCTGTAATATATCCTCTCAAATGCCTCATTCAGAATAAGTCATCATTCCCTAAGATGTTACATGCAAAATCGAAACCAAAAGATGCGAAATAGTTGTGCCCACCTAGGTAGCCGCGTTGCCGTGATAATAGCCGACCTCCTAAAATCGCTCCACTAATACTAATTAGGATGCGACCCGCACATGACCTCGTAGATCAAAACCCGCAAAGGTCTTGATTCAGAGCCAGCTCCTTGGTCACGGTCCTTTTCCTTTCCATTCTTTATTCGACTGTCCATGCTCGACTGTCCTTGAATCTTGACATGTTGAATACGTGGCTTTATATTGACTTGCTTGAGCTGTAGCCAAGATTGGTGTTGATATTTATTAAGAGCTTACGTTTCGGCGAATTTGCCTTCGTAGAAGTCTAAAAAAATCAAAGCCATTTATTGATTAGTGATTTATTCTCTCAAACACCTTATCACCCTATGGAAACCATTGAAACGTTAGGTAAACTCAAACAGCAACACACTGACTAATGGTAACCTCATTCGGCAGACTTGGTAGCGCAACAGTCCACCACGTACCGCAACGACCGATCAAAAGAGTTTTTTATAGGGACCTGACTGCCCGCCAGTAGATCAGAACCCGCACAGATTTTGATATGGAGCTAGTTCGTTTATGATCGCAATGCACTCATATTTCCTGTACATTTTTGGACTTCTCGCGGTTATCCAAAATCCCTCTAGGGTTTAGGTTTTGCGAGTCCACTTAGATGCAAATTGACCCAAACACACAGTGGGCGTCCCGTTTTTCCTATGTACTCGTCACCGCACAACCTGCACGTGGTGCGATACATCACTCCTGATACCGCGCAATCACTTTTTCTGCCATACTGGCAAACCAACAGCAGCTGAGAGTTGTGCAGAGTCGGTCATACGTACGATTACACATCAGCTGACAATTGAGGTTTGCTGGCGGTATTACCACAACCATCACGTCGTTCGCTTCTCTCTTTTCGCAGACAGCTCCGCACCACTCTGGCCATATCATCAGATATGTAAGGTAAACAGAACGGAATCTTTTCTGGCCCATGTACTATGTTGGATCTTCGAGAAGATTGTCGTGCTTGTCGAGTAACACAGTCTTCAGAGGTTACCTATTGGATATTGCGACTTTAAAGGCATCACACCACGAATCTGAGGTGGTACGGACTTCAGGTGGAGCATTCTTATGCAGTATAGTAGATTATGAAGAGGAAGTGATTTCGACCATTTCTTCCTAATCGTCGTAAAAAAACGGCCCGGAAGATGCGGTGCGTGCACAAGGCTGGCGCGCTTCAATCGAACTCCTTGTAGAAAATAGTGCGCCGGAACGCTCGAAGCCATATCTTCCGGGCCGTTTTCTACGGCAATTAGGAAGAAATGAACGGAATCACCCTCCTCCCCATAATCTACGACCCCGCTACGAATACTCCACCGGAAATCCGTACCACTCCAGATTCGTGGGGTGATGTCTTTAAGGGCCTGATTCAATATTTCCAAGCTCTGACGGAGGCGAAAACGCCGAAACGTTAGCTGTTAATAAATCAATACCAATCTTAGCCACAGCTCAAGCAAATCAATAAAAAGCTACATTTTTGGACCATTAGCGTTTATCCAACACGCATCCAAAATTCTGGGGGCAACAATTTCGGGTTCGTACGATAGAATCGTGGCAGCTATGCAGAAAGAAGCATTTTCATGACATTCTCTGCGATGAGCCGTGAGAGGGGTTTCTGTGTTTGAATGTTTCATCCCATCCAGATTTTCTTTAATACGAACACAAAGAGGTAGCTCTGTTTCCCCTATACATTCTTCGCCACATGCTTTGCACGAAATTGAACGACTATTATTACTACTGTACTATATTATTACTAGCGCTATTACTGTTATCATTATTGCTATCATCATATTACAATGTGTTGAATTTGATCAATAACGGGGCGGATGTAGCGCAGTCGGTTAAAAATCCACAGTACCCGCACGGTCGACCGTTCGAATTTGCTCTAGCGCAAATCACGCCTTTTATCCCTACAGAGTCGATAAATTGGTACTAGACTTGTCTGAGAAGACCCAAATACTGACTTGATCATCGGCTGGCCCCGCAAGTCATTTTATAGTCCAGCACGCGTTCCAAAACCTCAACGTTTACGAACTCCACTAAAAACGCGTTAGCGCATCTCGAATGGATTGATACGCCAGTGAATTTATCCTTTTTATCAATAACACAGACAAATCGTCCAGACATATTTAATAATAATAACAATGATAATTATTGTTATCATTATTACACATATTACCAAGATATTGTTACCAAGTTACCAAGATATGTTATCTTATCACTCTGGCGGTATGGTGTCCAGCAATCTTAAAGTTGTCTCTTCTAGTTCACTGCATACTTCAGCAAACTCCTCTCTCCTCGCCAAGCCTTGATGTTTTACTTTTTGGAGTCATTGCTGTTTTTAGATTGATATCAATCTAAAGACACCACGCAATGACTCCAAAAAGTAAAACAAACTGACCAGTCTCACCGTCTAACAAAGCTGTTAAACCACCGCGTTCTTATGGCTTATCAGGATCACGGATTCTACGCACAGCGTAGTATTCCCAAGTCACTGGTGTTTGGATAGTGTTAAGGAACTACATGTGGGACAACCTTATAACTCACAGAGTGTTATGAATGGCATAAGGTGATTGGTGATTGATCAGCACTCATTTTTGTTATCCATGGATAGGATCCTAACGGAAGTTCAGAATTTTTCCAACGGTTTCCTAGCAGATATTTCTTTTCCGTGCGCTAATATCGTACACTTTCCAAACTCATTTCCATCATGTTTCTCATTCTTTTGCCGCCCTAATGGTGTTAATGTGTCGCCTTTTACCAGCCAATTGTTCTTTGATAACCAGGCACAGTATCCTTTCATTTTCTCCAATATAAATCGCATTGCATGCAAAGTACTCTATCTTGTAGATGGCGACAATCTTCGTGCGATCTCCAGTCTTAGTAAATCTCAGACCACAAACAACGAAACATTCCGACATACACTGCCTGTCGTAAAGTTTACAACGAATCAGCTTTCGCTTGATACTGTCGTTCGGAACTCGCCAATACAACTTCATCCTTCAATTATACTCGCAAAAGAACACGACGTAGCGCAGCGATTGAGGAATCGAAAAGGAAGAAAATGCTCATATGAGCTATAAGATTGTTTCACATGTGGTTCCTTAACACTACCCACACAGCGATAATTAAAGGCATTACCCCACGAATCTGAGATGGTACGAATTTCAAGTGGAGTATTCGTATACGGGATCGTAGGTTATGGAGAGGTGGGTGACTCCGTCCATTTCTTGCTAATTAGCGTAAAAAAACGGCCCGGAAGATGAGACGTGTGCACACTACTGGCGTTCTCCAATCGAACTCCTTGTAGAAAATAGCGCGCCGGAATGTTCAAAGCCGTATCTTCCGGGCCGTTTTTTACGGCAACTAAGAAGAAATGGACGGAATCACCCCCTCCCCTTAATCTACGACCCCGCATACGAATACTCCACCTGAAATGTGTACCACCTCAGATTCGTGCGGTGATGTCTTTAAGGATGCTGCGCAGCGCGCATATCTCCGCCTTGGGCGACATCCTGTAAGAACATGGGAATTCATCACCCTCGCTAGTGAGACTGGTCAGTTTGTTTTCTTTTTCGAAGTTCTTGTGTTGTGCACTTGAACCGATAGCGGCAAGGAGAGAAGAGATGAGATATGCATAGCATCTCAAAAAAACTCGAACCAGTTTTAGGCGCTTGATAAAAATGAGGTTGTGGAAATGTCAGGCTACTAACAGAGTTTAACGAAAACCCCGTAGGGACAACAAGAAAACAGAATTATATCTTATCACTACTTCATCTCAACGCAGTTATTGTAACAGTTACTTTTTTATTATAGTTTACACAGTTATTTTTTTATTTTTTTTAAATGCTGCTTCGCTGTTAAAGCAATATTACGCAGAATCCACAATATTACGCAAAAGAAAAGCAAGAAAAAACTCACTTATCATCTCAAAACGAATGTATGATCGTTGCTGCATTGAAATTCCTGCTGTTTGCAAAATACGATCGTATTCCTTAACCATTTGTTTTCTTCTTAGCATATCGTGACGAATTACGTGCATAGATTTCAAAAAGTCAATGGAATGACAGTACCTAGAAATAAACGGTTGCGAAAATAATAAGCGTAAATCAGTGATTAAATCGATTTTTTAGTAAATCTTTGTCGAAATTCGCCTGCAAAAATTCAAAGCGTTGGACACCATACAACCGGCTGATTTATGAACCTATGTTTTTCCAACTATTTCCAGTAACGAATATTTTATAAAATATAGTACCATAATATCTACATTACATCACTTACCATGTCATAGGAGCAAAATGAACCATTCGAGATATTTCCTCACTCGACATCATCTTTCTAGGATCTTTTTGATATGAAAAAAATATTTCACGTAGGCTCGATAGAAAACATAACATATCTAGGTTACATTCGAAACGACAAATGCCATGATTTCTGAAAATTTCTCTGTAAATGTCTTACAGTTACTCCTTTACAGTTATTAGGCTCGATGCCCTATGGTAAATTCTGTTAGCGAGTAAACATTATCTTCTACATATTTATTGTATTTGCTTCATTTACTACGCTGTAATTTCTCGTGGGTGCTAGTTAAGTGCTACTACGAATATAGTGTCTGATTAGAATTTTGATTGTGTTTCTGTAAAACACCTGGATCCAAAGGAAATTTATCCTTATTATTATTTTATTCTTTTTCTTTTATTCTTCTGTTTTTATTTATGCTATGTAAGGATCAAAGCTACGGTAATTTTGAGTCATTGCACGTACACTCTGCAATTCTTTGGTTACAGAATCCTTTCTTATTTTTAGCGGTATCGTTGGGTAGGTTGCTCGCCGGTGGGTAATGCTCCCAAGGATTGATAGATGGATCTTTGTACAAAAGAAAAGATGAACAAATGACCGTAATCCAGTAGTGTAGCTATAAGAATTGCAAGAAAAAAACCTTACTGTGAAAAAGTCTTACTGTGAAAAAAGCCTTGAACAACAATGTTCACACTTTTTAAAAGGTTTGTGTGAAAATAACTTCTTACTGGATTCTGTTTTGCAAGTCTCAGATGCCCAAAGTACGTAAACAAGTTACGGTTGTAGTTAAGAACGACTCTACTCACATCACACATTTGTTGGTATATCCACTGATAAACCGTTGGAGTGGATCTCGAATCACGACGAATATCACGGGATTATGATTAAGTGACTGGAGAGCAGCTTCCTGCGAGGTTCTGCGATAACTGACTCCACTTTCGCACATGCTGAAGCACGTTTCAGAGTAGCATACAACGAAACTGAAGCTTGTTGATAGTCGAATTTTAGCAACAGCCAAGATTGTTAACAAAATTTATTACGGCTAACGTTTCGGCGTTGTCGCCTTCGTCAGAGCCTCAGTAGCCGCGTTGCCGTGATGTTAGCGGATATCTGCGTGGCGCAATCGCTATCGAAAACTGAAGCTGTTGAGATGTATTCACAAGGTTAGAGATGCAGCACTGGAGCTATGAGCGCGAACGCGCTCAACTCCCTCTAAGTGTCCTTTAAAAAAGCAGCATGGGAAACGGCATTGACACACCGGTCTGCCTACGACACACCTAACAACGTGCCACGTATGCAAGCGCAGACGCATGAGTCGCAGGCGAGCGGACAATCAGTGGGCTGCTGACGCTGTCTCTGCCGCTCGCTGGCGGGCGCGGCACACATGTCCCCTCTCGCGGACGCTCCGCGTTATTTGATGTCTCGTACAGTGATCCGATATGGCTAGGTCGCTTCTCATAATGTTTTTGTGGATAATTAACAAGAATTGAGCGTGAGCTCACATACGTAAATTACACCCTTAGTGGTATCCATAAGTGGGGAGATCCCGACGCTTTCATTTCGTGTTATGCTGCCCTAATTAACGTATTGAAAGCTATACGACGAAAGATAGTGGAGGTAAGCGAGAAATCAAAAATGACACCCAATTCTCGTTATCTCACAAAAATTCAGAAGAAAACTACCTTAGAGCAAAGGTTAGGAGTTCTATTGTCACCATTTTTTTTTGACATATAATGAAGATTTGCTTAAAGCAGTCAGTTTCAATTGATGAATGGATGAGCGAACAGTGTTTCTCAAAGTTAGATCCTAAATTTTACGTACCTGTCTTCCCATCGCACATCACTTATATTTTTTCTTCCTTTTTCAAATAGCCATGGCTTATTTAGGTAACAAAACAGTGCATTACGAAATGTGCTCATCACTTTCTCAATTATGCAAGTGGCTAAATTATACCTTGGTGCGACCTGAATAAAAGTATATTTCGACCACAAAATAAATCAATGTTTTGCAAACTTCACCAGAAACAATTGCCTGAACGATACGAACGGCGACAACAACAACTTCTCCTTCATCCGACTTTCTAGTCGTGAATCTAACGTCACAGAAGGGATTTCCGTAAAATCTGGAAAAAAAAAGTTGCATTTTGGAACCTACGTGCCCATTTATATTGCACATTTAATGCCATATTACACCAGATTTTTCCTGGTTAACTACAGTATTTTTGAGCCATGAATTTACATTGAGGTATCAACGCATGACCCCAAAATTTTTTTGAAAACCGACGAAGTGGGAATTACTTACAGTGTTTCTCTAGTTTAGGACAGCTATCATATCCATCTGAATCCCTGTAAAACGGTACAGCACAAAGAATAAACAAAATGCATAGGTTTACGATAAATTCCGCGTTCGTATGACGCATTATGTAGGTTTCCTGAAATAGTATGTGGAACTATTGATCTACTATAGACTAATGCGGAGAGAGGCTGAAAATATATTGTTGTTTCTCACTTTTATGGCTTGCCTCACAGTCACGGCCTCTTCTCAAATATGATCTACATAGATAGTACAATCCCATTTTTTTTAAATTGCATTCTCATAGATTTCTTTTTTTTCATAGATTTCTTTTTCAGTGCAGAACAGGGAGTGCTAAGCACGTGAACTTTTTTTTTTGATAAAACACTCCCAAATTTTAGGAGTCATCTTTTTTTTGAAATTTCGAAAGTGGACCCCAGGAAAATAATAAAATCAGTAAATTTCTCTTACCTCCTACGAAAACAAAAATAGTTCGGTATTGAAGTTCGCTCCTTCTTTGAGAGTACGAAAGTATGTAGCTAAAATAGGTTTTCAAAAGGAAGACACAATATAGATATTAACTGTCGATGTGATCTGAAGGATAGATGTAATCTAATTGACGTAAGTGCTTTTCTTTTATACGTCGGTACTATCGCTAAATGATGAACAGGTAATGAAAAGTGCTAGAAAGACATTACAGAAGAAGAGAAAGAAGAAAAGACTTCATTCCACTTCTTTTACCACACATTTATTCATCATGCTTATAAAATATACTGTGGTTTTGGAATTTTATATCCAAAAACCCTAAAATCATGATAGTATAACTGTAGGAAGATTTCAAAAAGTGTTCTGTTGGAAAGTAGCTGATTTTCGGCGTCCACTCGATACGATGTGCTCCATGTCGAATGAATAGGTAATCTTCCTGAAAGGAAATTATTTCCCGATATTTCTTTTTCTCAATGCTTCTTAAAAGAGAGAAGAAGGGGTGTGGGGAACGGAGAATAGTCTAAGGTAAAAAATCATTTTGATCTCTTTCCAATTGTTGTTGTATTTACTGTTACTGTTATTGTGAACTGTTTTTTTTTACCTGACTAAATTAGATCTTCAGTGCGTTAGTTACCATCCGAGGAAGTATGTCTGTTATGTGGTGGGACTTACTTGTCATCTCAAAACGGATATATGATCTTTGTCGCATTGGTACACCAGCAATTTGCAATACATAATCGTATTCCCATGCCATTTGCTTTCTCCTTCGCATATCTTGGCGAATAATGTGCATAGATTTCAAAAATTCGATAGAGTGACAATACCTACGTGTAGATGG
Source organism: Necator americanus (assembly GCF_031761385.1). Taxonomy (NCBI): domain Eukaryota; kingdom Metazoa; phylum Nematoda; class Chromadorea; order Rhabditida; family Ancylostomatidae; genus Necator; species Necator americanus. The sequence goes on along the minus strand of NC_087372.1, from coordinate 7,361,634 downwards.
TTAAAAATACGAAATATATAAATAAATAGTAAATTGAAAATTAGACATATAAATCTATTTCGAGAATAAACAAAAACTATACAAAATAAACATAAAAGGCTTGAGAAAGGTTTCCAAAAAAAACACAACAAGTTGCAATTTTTGTTTGATGACTTAACCAAAAAAAATTGTTAGAAGATCCCTAGAAAAAAAGTTGTCGACAAATTAGACTGGGAGCAAAAAGAGCCAGCATCAAGAATGTTTTACAAGGATGAACGGAAGTTGGTTTCTTAAGTACGGAAGTCAGAGATCCGATAACCCGTGGAGATGTTCATTGAATAAGTGCTCAGGAAAAAAAAAGAAACAGAAAAACATAAGGAAGAAAAGCGATTATTATCGGTGTTCTGAAATCCAAAAAGGGACGATTATATGAAAAACGCAGCCGCGCTGTTTTTCTACTTTAATGGCATAGTGGTCAATTAAAAGCATCACCTCACGAATCTGGGGTGGTACGGGTATCAGGTGGATTATGCCTTTAAACTGTGGGGAAGAAGGTTATTTCGTCCATTTCTTCCTAATTGTCGTAAAAAACAGCCTGGAAGTTGCGGTGTGTGCACAAGTCTGGCGCGCTCCAATAGAACTCTTTGTAGAAAATAGCGCCCCGGAAGCTGCTCGAAGCCGCATCTTCCGGGTCGTTTTTAACGGCGATCAGAAGGAAATGAGCGTGATCCCACTCGTTCCAGCAATCTACGATCCCGTACAGTCTTTGAACATTGCAAATCCAAATCACTCCAGATTCGTGGGGTGATGCTTTTAGAGGCAACATAACACGAAATTAACTATGTTGGGATTTAATTGATTTTCTTGAGCTGTAGCCAAGATTGGTATTGATCTTCTTTAATGAACAACAGCTAACGTTTCGGTGTTACCGACTTCGTCAGAGCCGCTGTTGAGATTTATATGCGAAACGATAGGGTTTGCAGCGCTCACAAGTATGAGCGTATTCGCGCCCAATTCACAGTAATAATCCATGAAAGGCATGTGAATTAGTCTTGGTTGCACATGTGTTTCCAACAATGCACCTTATAACGAATAACCGAAGGAGGGCATTTCGCAGCGCGTCTACGATGGCGCGGGTGAGGCAGCTGCGGATGTTTGCCTGAGCTCTATTAGTTGGACTGAAGACGTCAAAGGACTGCGGAGTTGCCCGTGCCCATACAAGTCCGCGTAACATGTTGCATCGTTGGGAAGAGGGAACCACACAATGTTGTTCCGCACTCTTTTTTTTTTCTAATTTTTCTTTAGGGATGGGTGAGGGGATATTTGAAAGTGATCGCGCACGTACTCGCAAACTACACTTTTATCTCCATCCATTCGTAGAAGGTAAACTTTATCATTTCGCCAACGTCGTCGATTTGGCAATAGACTGACATTTAGTGAGGGGACGGCAGGAGTCAGGACTAACGTCCGCAACCGCAACGCGTGCTCATGTAGGTCTATACCAACGCTCCGGTCAAAGGAAGACGTGGGAGTTCTGTTAGAGCACGAACACGCGAGGGGCGCCCATTTACATCTAGTTTTTCCTTTTTCGCTTTTTTTCTGTTCTCTCTCGCCTTGTCCTTCTCGTTTTGGGTGTTTCTTTCTTAGCAGCTTGCGAGATTCCACGCCGCAATGATCTACGACTCCGCGACAAAACCCACGGCCTCCTCTGCGGCTGGTTGGTTGTTAACGTCCGTTCCGCAAGCTGCTAAGCCTGACGCTAGAGAAGGACGAGTTGGGAGAGAACTAAGAAAAGAATACGAACAACGGCAAAACTAAACGTAGATGGGCATCTCGCACATCTTTGCATTTCCAACACATTTCCCACGCTTTCCTTCGGTCGCCGTGGGTCAAGAGCACCTGCGTGCGCGTCGGTCATGATTTTTGTAGTCCCCCATCGCTTGCGGCGCGGTCCCCATCCACCAATCACAGCGGAGGAAGCTGTGACTTCTGCCGTCGAGCCGCACCACACGGTACGTTTTCATTTATATCATAATCAGGTATTGCCGTATTACACGACAAATTGTTGATCTTGAGTTGTATTGGTTACAAATGACGTCACTGACGGGAAAATTGGAGAATTTTCTCGAAAGTTATATAATTATATGGGAAGATTACATTATGCATTACATACGTTTCATATCATTGGAACATTTACCATGTTAAAGGCGCAAAATGAATTGCGCTGAATTGATCTCCTTCAGAAAACGACTTCTTAGGATTCTCCTGGTACGAAAACAGCAGTTTACGCAATTTCAGCAAGAAACATAACATATCTCGATTGCAATAAAAGCAGCAACCACCATTATTTCTGCAAATATCGTTATCCTTTTTTTGATTCCAGTTATCTGCCTGAAGTGGAAGTTTTCTGCGTAGTTTTGATGCACACCTTCTACGCGATATAAAGAAAAAAAATCAGAATCTTATCAATCGCTCGATATGAATCTCCATTCTTTCACGGCTGCCGATAGGTTTTTTGCTGGGTCCCATCTGAATTTCTATTTTTTTTTCTCGTTTTTGGACTTCATTTTAGAAATCCATGTCTTCACGTATTATCACTTTTGTATTTATATGACGAAGAGTTTTTTTTTTCACCGCGAACCACTGATCGGCGGATCCTGCGATAAGAGCTTTGTTTTGGTCGTTAAACGCGTTCTCATAGATTTGCCGACCCATAAGATGGAGGGTGTGGAAGCGGTAACGTTGAGCCGAAGATGCGAACAATGAACGAAAAAGGGGTCCCAGACACCTCTTGCTACACGCAAAATACGCACGTTATCGTGCAAAGGAGGATTCAAACAAAGCTGGCTCGATACTCCGGGCCTCTCACATAACCCCTCACGTTCGAAGAAAATGCTTTCAGTCGGTCCTATGGTTGGTTAGTTGGTTCCGTTAGCGTTATTCCACGAACATAGCTGAAGTCAGCTCAAAACGACCTGAGGTCTCGTGCAGGTGCGCTCAGAGTGGAGCTGGTGGTCGCTGTCGATGTGGGACCCTACATATCTCTCTCTGAACAGATGTATGTTAGTATTCTACAGTCCGACTGCAAAAAGCAAGCTCCAGCTCGGTCCTCCCAACCGTTACTCCCACCGCGCAACTTCGAGGCTTCCTCAATAGCAGCGGTAATGAAGCGGGTCGTTTCAATCCGACTGAATATAAAAGTAGACGTACTTGCTAATAATACTTACACTTACACCATGCATTTGTTCGTAAATCCGCTGATAAATCGTTGAAAAGGATCTCGTACAACAAGGAAGATGACGGGATCGTGACCGAGTGAACGAATAGTCTTTCTAACAGAGGTTCTGCGATAACTGGTACCGTTGTCGCACATTCTAAAATATTTGAGGCTGATAAATACATTAAAATTCTTGTCCATATCCAACTTTTCACAAATTTCTCTTTAAAAAATATCAAGTGTAGGTTTCTAAATTGATCGAATCAGAATTGACCAAAAGAGTTGTAAGAATTATTGTTACTTCTTGCCAAAGCAAAAAAGTGTTAGGTGTGATTCTTCCGCTTCTTTAATTATTGATCTTCAGCATGGTGATCATTAGTTTCCATTAATTATAACGTACGCATCGCCCCAACGCACACTGCTGAGATGTTTCTTTCCATTTCCAAATAACCACGGTTTATTTAAAAAGCAAAATAATCCATTGCGAAATGTGCTCATCACTTTTTCAATTATACATGTCCCTAGACTATAATTTGCAGCAATCTGAACAGATGTATGTTAGCATTTTTGAGAAAAAACCAAAAAAAAAAATGAAATAATACCAGAAAGAGCTCTCTGAATGGAATAAACGGTGCTAGAAATAACTTATTCTTCATAAAACCTTCTAGCCATGGATCCATGATCACCGGATGCAACCGTGCAAAATCTGCCAAAGCGCAAATTGTGCGAGATTATTAAAGGAGAACAATACCCATTTATTCTTAGTTTTATAAATTATTAGGACTAGTTTTTTAGTGTTCTTAGGACGGATTCAGCACAATCGATGAGAGGTTCCGCTGTATGGAGGATCGATCGATGGGAGGTTAGAATCCCCAGTAGTGCCAACCAATCCTTCCATCCCTCCGGGGTTCGATTAATTGGTACCAGACGTGTCTGGGAGGATAAAAACACTAACGTGGTACATCGTCTAGCTCCTATAGTTAACTCCTCATATATTTTGTTAGCAAGAAAGGAGCCTACACGAGAATTCTATGGATAGAAAATTACTGACTGCTTTAGTGATAAAACAGCCGGCTTACTTTTATGGTTAAAGGGATCACTCCACGAATCTGAGGTGATACAGATTTCAGGTGGAGTATTCGTATACGGGATAGTAGATTACAGAGAGGGGTGTGGTCCCGTTTATTTCTTCCTATCTTCCTAATTCCGGAAGAAGCGGCGTCCCACAGGGCTGGCGCGCTCCAATCGAACTCCTTGTAGAAAATAGTGCGCCGGAACGCTCAAAGCCGTATCTTCCGGGCCATTTTCTACAGCAATTAAAAAGAAATGAACGGAATCAGCCTTCTCTCAATAATCTACGATCCCGTAAACGAATACTCCACAGGAAGGAAATCCGTACCACCCCAGATTCGTGAAGTGATGCCTTTAAGGTAACTCTTTCAGAATCTGTTTTCTTTTTATATTGTAGTCATGTGGTTAACTTATTCATTTTCCCTAAATTTTATATGGAGAGTCGATGTGCTCGGATAGGAGTAGAGTTCATAGTCTACTTATTCTACATCATGAATTTCTTTTTGCAAACAGTGTTGACACTGGAAACAATCCGATTAATGGATACCGTGACTAGTATTGTAGTATTATATATTGACGTAGGCAACGGCACAGCAACATTCTAGTATTCTTCTATGAAATTTCTAAAATCTTCTCGTTGTTTGTTAGTGCTCGCTTTTGTCACAATAAAACAATCTTTCAATATAAAAAGGTAAGCACCACGACAACCTCAAGTTGTCGAGCTCGGGTCAGACTGAATTATTTAATAACGTAATATTTTTCAAATTACTACACCCATGTAAAGTAACCGTTAGGTTTCTTTGTGAATTTAAAATCGTTCTAGGATGGAAACTTTTCTGGATCATTTGATGAAATTTGTTTTTCTCATCAAACATTCTTTTCTTAGCGCATAGAGTATTTGCTTAATTCAAAGCGTTGTTACCTTATCCAAAAAAATTACTACTATGTAAAAGAATTAGAACTATTTGAATGGAATTGAAAAATTGAACTATTTTTAGAGTTACTTATTTATTTAAACCTCTTCAGACATAACAACATCACACTCGGCTCTCTAGTCCTACTGGTACTATGTAATTCAGCCTCGTTATTAACTTACACTCTTTCTTTTGCTTGAGGCAACATTCATAACCATTTGGTCCTCTGTAATATGTCAGAACACACAAGGAACATAAAAGATACACTCGTACAAAAATGTCCTTTTTCATGGAATGAATGGAATTTGCTGAAACAAAGTCAGGTCAAAATGGCCTGATGTCCGGTGCCGTTGCGGTTACATCCAAGGCGGGACGGTGAAGCCTAGGATCTTGAATGAGGGGTAATCACCGCCGTCCGAGTGGAGTGAGAAAAGATAATGCCTATAGATAACTGTCTGCTACAATTAGCCGCTTCGAGCACAGTAGCAGCCCCGTGCCAAGTTTTAGGTCGTTTTGACTTGGCTATGTCTTAAATGCAGCATAAAAATGGTGATGTTACAACAAACGGGGGCGCAAGAATTACATGATATAATCCAAAATATTACACTTGAAAGAGAAGCTTGGGGGTTTCGACATACGGCTTCCGTTTTAACTAAATAAGCCATAAAGAAAGTACGAAGGAACGATTGTACTAAGTCAACCTTCCGTTCGATAGATTTGCTGAACACAAATACAGAGTAACGACTTGTCGCAGATTTGATCTGAGGAGAAGATATAATCTCAATCCTTTTTCTGCACTGCTTTTCGACATTCCTACACAGTGGTTTGCCGCCTCATTGTGGTATAGAGAAGATTCTAGGCGCCGAACTTCGATGCACAGCAGAGGTACGTTATCTGGCAGGTACTCACAAGCTTAGAAGGGGATCGACACCTTTGACCTTCCGACTTTTTGAAAGCATAGCTAAAAGTAAGCCACAGCCAGGATTCACCACGGTCTTGGCATAATGTCACAAGATGGCTCTCTGACGCATCTAAGTTGGGCGATGACGACAGTGAGAGTTAAGCTTGTCATGTCAGAGCTGTTCAAACCACAACGAATACGGATTGGAGTGAAAATGCGTCGGCGCATCCCGAGTGGATTGATACGCCAATGACTTTATCCTTTTATCTGGTTGATATTTTAATTTCTAACCGCTAATAGTCTAATGTATCCAAAGTATCAGTTCATTATATTCTATAAAATTCTCCGTTGTATACATTCATAAAGACATCTTACCCTATTAAGACGTACTAATGTTAGTGCTACTTTTTAAATGATCTTTGTCTTGCTGACTTGTTCCGTCACCGACTTGCCCTATTTGATCTGATTTTTTTTTGAAATTTGATATAATAAAACTTGTGCTACTTCTTACACAGCTGAATACAGCGATTTTCCAAAAAAAAAATTATCAAAAAATTACCTAAACTCCAAGATTGCAAAGACTGCGAAGATTTAGACCTATGCCTTGGAGCTGTGTGCGAAGGAAATAATAAACCCTTCATAATTACAGATTTGCTAATGTGAAATGAGAGAAGAAAAAAACAGGTGTAGTCAAACCATCAGAAGACGCACTCGCGACATTCAATGTTGCGTGGAACGAAAGTATTTGTATTCTGTTACCTATTTTCGATATGGATGATACTCATATACGTTTCTCTTGTCGGTTCATAGTGGTCTTCAGCTAACGATAGACAGTGGCACCTCAGTCAGGTGGTAATACCTCGGAAAGTAAAGAAAGGGTAAAACATTGTCAACCTATGACATATGCGTGACCAATAAAAGGTACTGGACACACAGTTACTCGGATCAGCGGTCAGTCAGTTCAACTAATGTCAAACTCCCATCTTAACGCTGATCGACAGTTCATGTTCGAGGAAGATAAAAGGAATAAGATCTCGTAAAGATTTTATCTTCGTTTCCGATTGAACCCTTGAAAATCGCTGCTTAAATTACTCCGACAATAATCAGCTCTAATGCAGTGTTTTATTTTTACGCCCAGAAATATGGTCAACTCCTACAGTTCCTCGATGTTCATGTACTTATTGATCTAAAGACACTGCTGAAGTTAGCAAAGAACAGAGAATTGCAAGTAATTTCTTCCGAGGAATAGAAAAGAATCAGTTTTCGACATGATTTTATCTTCATTTCAGATTGAAACGTTTGGAACGTTTGTTTAATTTACTGCAAAAATAGTTGGCTCCAATAAAAACATCTTCAGCATCACTTGACTCTATTCTCTGAAAAAAGACATCTTCTGTTGTTTTATTCGAGAAAAGGAAATGCAACAAAAATAGAGGTACTTCCACCTGGTACCGCTCCTTTCTTTGACATGGTTTTTGATGTCGTATGAACGACAAATTGAATTATTACCTTACTTTCCCAATGATTTTCATTATCTGTTGCATCATGGACCGCAGCAAACTTGCAGAACTGAAGAGGTGCGATCTAATGCGAAGATACAATCGTTAATCGATTTTTTTTACTTCCTAGCTTAAATGCACATAGCTGCAATGACCTAGTTTAAACATACCGTCCCTTTCTTCTCTTTTTTTTTTCAACGCCAACACTGCCTAAAGATCAATGAACATATGGACATAAACTTTTCGCCAAGTGAAAAACCGTAGCCGCCAAGCGGTAATAGCGAGCATAAAAACGCAAGTGTCGCTTCACCGCAGTATATTGTATGATGAGTTTCAGACTCAATGCAACACGTTGTATGTCTACAGAATGTGTTTTCGTTCTTTGAAAATCTCCTCAAAATTTTTAAGCGTTTTCGTGTGTTTGTGCAAGGAGCGTAGGAGTTAGCGGCACTATGGAGTCACTGCTAGTTTCACCCTGCCTGAAGCGACGTGTGCTAAATTCGGTATGGCAACTTAAGAACCACAGAGTTTTATCCCAGACAAGGCAGTGATTTCTTTCCGGAAATGAGATAATTATTAAGTTTCCATGCAAGGCTTCAGTTGTGTTGTTGTCGTTTTCTTCAAAGTTGAAATGTATCCTAGACCGAGAAGTTTTTGAAAACGCTTCTGCTCAGGGAGTTGGAGAAAGGAGGAAGTGAAGGAGTTGCTGATAGACACATACGCGACGTGACTTTGCTGGTTAACTCGGATCCACCTGAATAAACATCTACTAAACAAATGGTGTTGTTCGTAATTTTTTTTCCAGTGAAGTGTCTTTTTGGTAGTCAAAAGCAAAGATGTCATTTATGGTTCTTGAAAATTATGTTTCAAGTTTTTTTTCAGGTTTTCATTGTTACAGTAAAGAAATTGACCGAACCATACTTTGACTTTCGGGTGTGACAGATAGGTCATGTGAGTGCATTATGGATATTGCTTTAACAATTGTGTTAGCTACTTCGCACCTTCCTGGCTCGCGCCTATGGCCTTATACCCTGTCACGATTCCCCTCCAAAAAACTCGGGCTGCCCCCAATCCTATTGTGTGTGTGGATTAGGTGAAAAATTGCGGTAGAAGCGGTTTTCATGCGTGGTTTTATCCTAGTGACAGCAGTACTTGCCGATGATAAAATATACGACATTGAAAAGTGGATCAAGTGCTGACCTGTCTGGCTGAGTGGTTGCGGTTCTTGGCTGTTAATTGGATGGTGCATGCGCTTCGGATCCTAGGACAGCCAGCCTGAATAGTTTCAGAAGTTGTTGCGGATGGTGGAATGTGGTCAAGGGCATCACCCCACGAATCTGAGGTGGTGCAGATTTCAGGTGGAGTATTCGTATACGGGATGGGAGACTATAGAGAGGCGGGTGATTCATTTCTTCCTTATTGCAGTAAAAAAAACGGCCCGGAAGATGCGGCGCCGCACAAGGCTGGCGCGCTCCAGTCGAACTCCCTGTAGGAAATAGTGCGCCAGAACGCCTGAAGCCGTATCTTCCGGGCCGTTTTTTACGGGAATTAGGAAGAAATGGACGGAACCACCCCCCTCTCCATAGTCTCCCATCCCGTATACGTATACTCCACCTGAAATTCGTACCACCTCAGATTCGTGGAGTGATGCCTCTAAAGTGGTTGAATGTGGTGATCAGTCAAACTTCAACATAAAAGCACGAAAGCCACGAAGAAGCAAAGTAGATTAGGAGCGCTCGGAGCCAGCCTTTACATACTGCGGCTGGCGCGGGAACGCTACCGTAATACACTGCCGATGGCAATGTTTACCATGCGCCGTCTGGGAAAGGGTGCCGGCTGGCTGAGAAAGTCGTCCCGAGCACTACAAGTAGTTTTAAAGGCATCCCCCCACGAATCTGAGGTGGTGCAGAGTTCAGGTGGAATATGCGTATACGGGATGGGAGACTACGGAGAGGGAGGTGATTCTGTCCATTTCTTGCTAATTACCGTAAAAAACGGTCCGGAAGATGCGGCGCCGCACAAGACTGGTGCGCTACAATCGAACCTCTTGTACAAAATGGTGCGCCAAAACGAATGAAGCCGTATCTTCCGTGCCGTTTTTTACGGCAATTAGGAAGAAATGGACGGAATCACCCACCTCTCCGTAGCCTCCCATCCTGTATACGAATACTCCACCTGAAATCTGCAACACCTCAGATTCGTGGGGTGATGCATTTAATAAAATGTGGTAGATGAGGCGGAACCGACTGTAGTTCTTTTTTGTGGTCAGAATCACAAAAACTTATAAAAAATATATATAGCAGCTAAATTTACGGCGATTTTATACGCAGTAGTGTATAAAATCGCCGTAAATTTGGTGTCCCAGTAGTCAGCGGTAAGAAATGCTTCGCATTCGACGGTTTTGGACCAATCTTTTTTTCATTCACTTTTTTCTTTTTTCATTTACTTTTTTCATTTGTCATTTTAAAAAGCAGGCTAAGCGTTAGTGGAAGTGAGATCTGTTCTCGGCGTTGGATTTTGTGCTGACGATTACGTCAGTCTATTTACTTTTGTTTGAAATAATCCTTCCAAGAATGTTGATACGGAGAATTAAACTCACCTCTGTTCTAAGAAGCCTGCTTCCTCATGCGGCATGGAACAATGAAGATCGAGTTGACATCGAGAATAAACTGCTCTCAAAGAATGCTCTTCTCGAGATCTTCTTACAATTATACTATCATGACTTTGTTACCTTCGGTTATGATTTTCCAACGCTCCAGTATACGCAATAGGCATGCAGTAGATATATAGAACAGTGCTTCCTCACAAACGCTCATTCTTCCGATATCCGTTAGGTACTACGTTGCCGTAGCCCTTGACTTTCCTTGTGTAGAAATGTAGCCGATTGGCAACGTCTTTCAATTAAGATGAAGATGATGTGGACATATTCTTTTTTTCCAATCAAAGATGACGTTGACTGGATCAAGCAGATCATATTAGATGTTAACCTATTATAACCTCTTTCCATGCTACACCTGCAACAATTACTGTTTCATGTCTGAACAGTAGTAAGATAAACCAGTGGAACAGAAGAAACATTAGTCTTGGCGAGGTTATGTCTTAATCTTATATATCTGTAATAAATAATAAAGTTATTCGGAATTTGTTTCACGGAAATGTTGCAAATAAATTGTGACAGCTGCAGAATGTAGCCTTTCTTCTCGACATGATCTCTGATAAGATGGCTCGAGTGACGCTTTTTTCTATAATATGGCAAGTTTCTATCGTCCAGTGCATTCAAAATGTTGGGACTATATCTGTCAAATAAAACTTCATTTGTTCTCTTTTTAAGAGATCGATATTCGGTTAAAAAAAAGGAGCCAACTTAAAGGCATCACCCCAAGAATCTGGGGTGGTACGGATTCCCTGTGGAGTATTCGTATACCTTGGGATCGTAGATTATTGAGAGAAGGGTGATTCCGTTCATTTCTTCCTAATTGCCTTAAAAACGGCATGGAAGATACCGGCTTCGAGCGTTCCGGCGCACTATTTTCTACAATGAGTTCGGTTGGAGCGCGCCAGCTTGTGCGGCGTCGCATCTTCCGGGCCGTTTTTACGGCAGTTAGGAAGACATGGACGGAATCACACCCCTCTCCATAATCTACTGTCCCGTATACGAATACTACACCTGAAATCCGTACCACCTCAGATTCGTGGGGTGATGCCTTTAATAACTTGCTATACTCACACTCACTAGAGCTTTGAACATCCGTCAAGAGTTCGCCTTTTCAGACATATTTTTGCTGCACCATACTTTCCGGAATCATTAGAAGTAACTATTCAGATGCCGTTTGTAAGCGTAGGAATGCCTAAATCATTTGACTGGGTATCATAAAAAGGAAGAAGCAAGCGAGTCACTCTTCGTCCTCGAAGTATGTTCCAAAAGCACTGCCACCCTTTCAACTTTTTTGTTGTTCAAAGGCTAAAGTGCGGATCGGAATTACCCCGAAGATGCATCTTGTTAATTGCTGAAGATTCGTGAGAATTGACTACAATTTTGGAAGTGAAATAGCAGAATCTCTTGGAAACTCTGGATAGAAGAAACATGATGCTGTTGTTGAGACAAGAATGATAAAATCTGCGCAAAACATTTACGTCTTTCAAGTAACAGCTGCTCTCAGATACTCTGCAAAGCAGAGGCTTCTGTCGTATAGCGCCACTACATTTTCCTTATTTTAAGAACTTAAAAACTGGAAAGCCAAGTCAATCTTTTGTATATTTTGGTGCAATAGACCTGCCTCCGTTCGAAAGCGTTGGAGACAGCGTCAGCAAAACACTCATTGTCGGCTGGTATGCGGAAGCGGCGCGTACGTCTATGCTTGCAGTTGTGGCACTTAACCAAATGCATCGCAGCTTGCTCATCGTTCATTATAATACAGCGTGGACGGAAGCATTGCTCACCTCTCCGCGCAGCCGTAGTATGCGCTCATACCAACGAAGTTGTGCTTTTGGCTGTCTCATCTCTCGTAGTCATGCTCATTCCAGCCAAAATATATAAATATGCCTGACATTTCGAAATAGTCGTCGTTTACATCCTTTATTAGATTTTTGAAACCGCCTACTATGTGTAGTAGTCCAACGGAGAACGTTTTGATTGCCACGCTGTATCTCAAACTTGGGTAATTAAACTTCATCTTTGTTAAGCAAATCGTTACAAATATAAGGCACGAAGACGGTTAAAGCTGCACGTTTAAGATCAGAAATAAATGATACAATAACAAAAAGGCGATTAGGCGAAGATCGAATACAAAAGGATAAATGCAACTTAAGCGAAACAAGTAATGCCCAATGTATAAGTAATGTATTGATGCAAAGAAAATCAATCAAGTAGAATATGCGCACTTCAGACGAATACGACCGGACACAAAGAACTTCGAGTCCGCGCAAGTCACCATCTAACTGATTTCTGCCCACATGTCTATATATGCGAAGCGATGCAGCTGGTGTTGCAGCTGCGTCTTTTATCTAAGCGATGATTTCTACTAGCACTTAACACGTGTTAAGGAATCTGATTCATGCTTGAAATTTGCAGCAGACGTCAATTACCGTAATCCTCATTTAATGTCTATCATCTTCGTGATATAGTACATGTCTGAAGTGCCATGGTTATTGAGATGTGTCTCGTAATCGTGCTTGAATCTTTGTGCACGTTCCTTTCACCTACCGAGAAAGTAAAGTGAGTTGGGAGAGAGATTGAATATCGATATAAGACAATAGCAAGAACTACGAAGGGCCTCAGTGACTCGCGGGTGGAACTAGCAAACGTGACCCACAGTATGTTTCTCTTCCTCGAGTGATCACCTTAGGTTTTCTCATCTATCACCAAGATATTTTAGTCTCCTTGCCAATAGAGGAACATATGAAACAGGTCACAAAATATATGTTGCGGTGCTCTGTGATACGAAGATACACTGGAAGCGGGCTGGCGGGTTCAACTGACCATCGGGGGAAAGACCCTCTCTGCCGAGCATACTCGGAACCCCCAATCGTCTCGTAGGAACATCCGACCGCGGAGGCCATTGTCTGCGTTGTAATTCTGAATAATTAAGTAGATTTGGGCGGGTGTGGCGCAGTCGGGTAGGGGTTCCGCTTCCTGAACGGTCGATCGGAGGTTCGAATCCGCCCTAGTGCTCACCAAGCCTTTCATCCCTCCAAGGCTGATAAATTGGTACTTGACTTGTCTGGAAAATAGAAACACTGACTTGACACATCGTCAAACCCCCACAAGTCAAATTGTATATTCAGTCAAATGTATAAGCCAGTTAAACGTTCGTACAACCTCAAACGATTCTGATGTGAACGTGGTGGCGCATCCCAAGCGGATTAATTAATGCCAGACACTTTATCCTTTATACTCTAAGTAGAATTGTGCTTAGCTGCACCAGTATTCGTCATCTACACTCCTAAGTCCATTTCTTGTGGAGAGATGCAATTGTAAATAATGTGAAATGGTGTCTTGAATATCCCTGTTACAACCAAAGCAAATGAAACCAGCGACTATTCCAAATTTTCAAATGCATTCTATCAAAGTAGACGTCCTCTAACTTCTTAGATAGATACTTGTGCCTTCTCTCATATCGCAGAGGATCAAGTGAATAAAACTGTTGAGCAGGGAAGGAAAAACTGTATGAGTAAAGTGAATAATGTGAGCTTAGTGATAAATAGCTAGTAGCGTTGCGCCAATAGAAGTTTTGTTTAATATTCGATCGTTGACTACTACTGATAAAACACCCAACTTCTACGCAACTTTTATCCAGCAGACACTGTTATTCGTACATTCTGCAACTGGACTGTGTCGACTCTTCACTATCTTCCTGCATCCTAATACATTTTCAACAACATGCACTGGCCGAAGCAGCGGCTTTCTTTGCATCCTACCTTCTGCTCTCGCTCCAGCTCCTTCCCATCTTCTTTTATCCCTTGGAAAAATAATTTAGACTGTATTTTCTACGTCTTAGAGCGTGAATTAGTGTATCAGAAAGCAATGAGCCTATTTTAAGATACGTGATTTGTGTTTTGGCACAATTAACTGGAATCCATTTGTACACATAGACCATTCATGTGCATTCAAAATTTACTGTTGCAGTAGAACAACCAGTAATTCGAACATTAATTAAACAGCACTAATTAGCAAGACCACTAATCAAACATAGCTTAGTTTTTTTTTTCGAATTATGGTGGGTGTAGGCAGAATATACGTGTTGTGTCAGATTTGAATACTTTTTAAATCTAGTACCCACACCTTTAATGAGTAGACCATCCTTCATCTGTGGTTATGTTTAAAAAACGGAAAAGGTCTTGCTGGAAAACTAAACCACCACTGATCCTTGAAAGCGAGCAAAACGAGCACAAGAAGAAGTCTGAGGTTCGGCGATTGGCCGAACGTTCTCACCATCGATTTGACCTATCTAAATTGATCTGTTTTATGCTGCTGAGTAAGAAAGCTCTAATGTCTCTAACACAATATTTCTAGCACATCTTGAAACAATGAACTCAAATTGATATCTAATAAGATTAAGTAGAATGCCAGGGGCGTATTGTAAAGATCGCGAAGGTTCATGCCTATGATTCAGAGTAGAGTGAGAAGAAAATAATGGACTTTTCAGAAGTGTAGATCGGCACAACAAAAAAGAACAAAGAAAGGAGAAAGTAACAGCACCAGTTATTTTCTCAGAAAGCGGAGTTGTCACCTTTAACAGCATCAGTTAAATCTTCAGAAAGCGGAGTTGTCACCTTTATTGCCTTAAGACTCATGACTTTGTATTCTGTGGTCTATTCTGGCACCACTGTCAGATGATAACCTGGAGAGTAAAGAACAGAAAAGCATTACCAATCCGTGGCCTACCTGTCTAGGCATGGACGACAGGATGTCCTGCAGACAGGTTGTTGAGATTAGCGATCAATCTGCTCAACTAATGACAAATCCTCATCCTTGCGAAATCCGTCAGATGTTGCGATAATGCAGTGCTTTGTTTTTGTGCACATGGTCTCTCGATGTTCATGTGTTCATTCGCCTGAAGAACTGAAGAAATTCAGGTCATTTTTTGAAATGAACAAACCGTCGGATCGACAAGGTTTATCTTTTTCAGATTGAAACGCTTATAAATCGCTATTTAAGCTGGTTTGACAATAGTCCATGCCGTTTTTCAGGACTATTGGGAAGAACTGATTGATTGAGCAGGGCCACGCTTATACTTGTAATCTACACCCGGAACCCTATAATAGAACGCAGAGATCTCAACAGTTTTGTGATACGCTGTCTCTAAGCAGTAAGTCTGATAAAACTTATTTTGTTGTTTGTTATGCAGTAGAGAGACTTCTACCGCTTGGTCTTACCGTTTTTTTTTTGTTCTGCTCTTTGGATAAAGTTTGAGAGCAGAACAGAACATTTTATTTGCCTGACGTTTCGGCTTTTTCGCCGTCTACCCTGGATCAGTGTTTCGATAATCGTTCAAGGTAGTGAAAACAGAAACCCATCTACATTGAAAATAGTCTTACGTGTTGTTCCAACGGATGTGGCGCGGCTGGTAGCACGCACTTGTCACTCAGTGTACCAGCGAATGAGTATTACTGCGTGTAGATCACCAGCGACGACATAGATTATTTGATCTACACACAGAATATCAGGCGGTTATAGGTCACAGAGCGGTACAAGTGGCAAGAACTCATTCGTTATCGACAAGCATTCATTCCTATTATTCATTGAAGGGTTTCTTTTAAGAATCCAAGACGCCTCCAATGTGTTCCTTGCTGATATTTCTGTTTCGTGAGCCAGTACAACGCATTTCACATCATAATCGTTTCCGTTATGGACCTCATCTCTGTGCTTTCCTAGTGGTGTTATCAAACTTTTTCGTCGTTTTCCTGTCATGTGCTCATCAATCCTCACTCCAACATTCCTACCGGTCTCCCTAAAATCCACAAACACATAAACAGAATATGCCGCGGTTTCAAGACAAGAGAACATTCGAACTAGAACAGAACATTGTTCGTTTTGTTCTCCAACCCATTACCCAAGGGCAGAACATAGCCTATCTCTTTGTAGTTCTTATATTTATTTATTTTATATTGCTGTTTATCGCATCTTTACATTAGCACACTTCAAGAACGGAGATTTTCTTTCAAGTATTTTCTAAGTTCCCGTATTTTACACACAAACAAGCCTAACTTTTATTACTATAATAGTAAAGGGATCTTGCAGTGAATGGTGGTGAGAACAGGTCTGTTACAAGACGATGAAATTAATTGAAGATAGAAATAAGTGAATTCGACTGCACTATTTTAGCCACTTTAAAGGCATCACCCCACAAATCTGACGTGGTGCAAATTTCAGGTGGAGTATTCGTATACAGTATGGGAGACTACGGAGAGGGGGGTGATTCCGTCCATTTCTTCCTAATTGCCGTAAAAAACGGCCCGGAAGATACGGCTTCATTCGTTTTGGCGCACCATTTTGTACAAGAGGTTCGATTGGAGCGCGCCAGTCTTGTGCAGCGCCGCATCTTCCGGGCCGTTTTTTACGTCAATTAGCAAGAAATGGATGGAATCACCCCCTCTCCGTAGTCTCCCATCCCGTATACGAATACTCCACCTGAAATCTGCTCCACCTCAGATTCGTGGGGTGATGCCTTTAATGTATTATACGAATGCAGACGTTCTTAAACACGTATTTAATTTTATGCAACCTATGGATTCTCTCATATTACAAAGAATCAGAAGATGGATATTACTACTGTTTCTATCGGAAGGAACAATGTGAGTTATTGAATTAAAGACAAACTGAGCTTTTCCATAAGTTTCTTTTCACTGGCGGCAAGTTTTGTTACAATAGTTTGAGATTTGAGTCAAAGGCGCAGGGACAATCAGGGCAAAGTGGGACTACGACCACACCGAATACGATCTCCCCATCCTCGAACGGTGCTGTGATAGTTCTGCCCTATCTATTGGAAATTTCTCGTTTTTAAAACGTAGAGTCAAAAATTAGCTGAGAAACGAATGGCATTTGAGAAATTCGTTAGCTGACAGAAGCGACGAGACATCAGAGACACGAGAGACAAGTAACAGAAGAAGCAAAATATTGGTGTTCAAATATTTTCACGTTCTAAAATCTATAAAATATTTTTGAATACTGGTCATAGCACATAATTCGTCAATTGAGTGGTGAATGTGGTGCATACATCGGCCTACATATGATCGATGTAAAAGAAAAACGAAAAAAGAAACCAACGTTTTGTTTTGAAAACGTAACAATGGGACCCTGCAAGTTGGACTCAGAGCCAAAGCTAATTTTTGTAAAATAGGAGAAAATTGAAACTACCTTAAACGGTAATGGTATCGTTATCGTATTATATCGTTTTTAACAGTTTATACATGGGCGTAATAAAATTTTATGGCTGAATAGGCTCAGATTCTGCAAAAATTGGAAGATCGTAAACAATTTCGTAAGAAAAGTGTCTTAAGAACTAACTTTGATAGTTTTTCATGAAAGAGGATTAATCCTACAAAATGTTTACGACGTCGCTTATTGGAATCTACTTGTTTTTTTTGGAGTTGAAATGGAACAAAGATGACGGGAAAAATGGAATTGTTCCCATCTCTGTCCCATCTGGAATTTGGGAAAACCATAAAGACTGCAAGATATAAAAGCTTGCGGAGAAAATTCTTTGCTTTAACATATGTGCTGGAAAACAATTCGCTCAAATTTAAGTTACTTCGAGTTATTAGACTTTATTTAAAATCATACGTTTTTTCACGCCCATGTACAAATTTTCTTATTCCAGAAAAAGTTCGTTTTGGAACACGGTTCAGATGAATCATGCATACATCATGTTAGGGCGCCAAGGAAATCGCCATAGGCGAAATATCTGTCTAGCGGAACCTGTCGTTCTCTCAAAATTTGAATGTGAATAACCCAAAGAAACTCGTAAAATTTTAATATTCCTATCCAAAGCCTGAAAAAAAAAACATGGGAATACGCAAAAACATTCATGCATCTGTTTTGTAGGACAAATCTTTTTCTATGAGACACTACCAAAAATGTTTTTCAAGCGAAAATATTTGCGATCTTCCTAACAATGTGCGCCGAATCTGGGCTGCTTTCGTCATTAAATTCTATTAAATCCACTTCTAAGCGGACTGAAATGTATGAGGTATTGAAGTGTTGCTTTTTTTAGGGAGTGGTTGTTTCAAGAGTTTAGGAGTTTTTAACTCTTTTGAAGAAAATTGGTTCAGCGTGGTGTCGAACTTGCATGGACCTTTGTCACAATGTCATCATTGTGTAGGATTAAAACGAAATGTTGGTACTTTTTGTCGTTTTTTAAGTGTTTTTCGTGCTGGTAATAGGGATTTTTGTTTTTGCTCAGCACATCTCACAATTCACGAATACCCACGAGTAGACTCATCAGCACTTCATCAGATACCGCGCTTAGAGCCGCAGGAAATCGCAAAAATGTGAATTTTCTGAGTGGTGTAAGGTCCAGCTTGAACAGGACTAACACTGCGAACCTTGATCTCCTAAAATACGTTCAAAATAACTGAAAATCCATTCTCCAGTCACTTTTCAGAAATACAGAAGACCTCTGCTTCTGTCCTACACCTGAAACTTAGTATGATATTTTGTAATCCACGTAAATATCTAATGTTATTCAATATAATATATTATTTTGCAATGAGTTCAATTTAATAGCATGTGATTTTTTTTTCATGTTTCATGCTGACAGTCACGCTATTCAGCATTCACCTGCTATCCCATTGTCACTCTCTTACTGCTCCCTCTCTTTTGGCCTCCTCCACTTTGCCACCCTACCTGTACTATCCGCAATGGGAAAATCCCATCACACGCGTGAAACGGGCCAGAACTACCAAGAATTTATACGACAGATAAACGAAGATCACTGACTAGTTTTTTGGCTAGTGATGGTTAGCTGGTTCGTGTTCACTTATCATGCGGACTCCAACGTAATTTCTCTTCTCTCCTTTCCTCATAATCGTCATCTGAGGACTCTGCGCTTTTTGTGAGTGATGCTGACGAGCCCTTAGATAAGCGTACAACTGGAATTCTCAACCTAGTTCAACTCATAGCGCTGGTCCATTCATTTTGCGAACACAGCCAAACGTGTAACCGTTTTCTCTCGAGGACACTTTGTATTTCCTCTTCCACGCATTCTCTAAACCTCAGAAGATGCCCTCGACGTGCTCTTTTGGCACTTAGTCACTTTTTGAGCGTGACAACAGTGCCCGTTCACGACTCCGCTTCACAAGATAGCGATTTTCTACGTAACGTCCACCAAGCACATCGCACGGCAATTCCTCTCGGTCACGTTTCTCTCTTATATCCTTACTTGAAAGACCTCCAAAATCCCAAAGATAAAAGCCAGAAGAAAGATTCATGAGTACTCCACGTACGAAGAACATCTTTATCCACTACACCCTTTGTTGGCTCTATGTCGGGTTGCATGGTCCATAATGCACATTACATGCTGCGGTATTTCTGGAAATAATTACATTTGTCTCTAACCTTCCTTTTTTGACTGAAGAAACGAAGTCCTCATGTAAGCTATTCGGATATTGTGGACATCATTACAGATTTTTCAAAAATGCATCTCGTGACTCTAGACCCACTAATGCAAAGTCGTCTTATGAAAAAAAAATGTTGCTACCACCATTTTTGCCATTCAAGGAGCGCTATGTGATACGTTTTCCACCGTCTCTTTCGTCCGATAACGTTTGTTTCCTGTTCGAACAGAGTTTCACATATTATAGATTGCGCCAAAGTACAACTTAGCAAATTGCTTAGTCGCGAAGGTGATGGGCACGTTTCACGTCACATTATTCTGTTATTTAAATAAACCGTGGCTGTTTGGAAAAGGCGGAAAAAGCATTAATGATGGAATTTGGAATGACATGTATGATGTGTCTTAATTTTTGAATAAACATTTAACGACGCACCAAAATAGAAGGGAGGGAACTTGCTCAGGATCCTCTTTGGTTGGCCTGGCTGCACTGATCGTGCAATCCGGGGGTTGGTGAAAAATTTCAATATAATAATAATAATAATAATAATAATAATAATAATAATAATAATAATAATAATAATAATAATAATAATAATAATAATAATAATAATAATAATAATAATAATAATAATAATAATAATAATAATAATAATAATAATAATAATAATAATAATTCCGTAATATTTTTCTAAATTCGAAGCCGAAGACAGGCTAAGTGTTGCACGATAAAACTTCAGAAGAAGTCTCTGAAGCACTCCATGGGTAACAAGCTACTTCTTATTACGGTGTCTGCCCATGTTTCTGCTGGGCAGCAGAGCACTGTAAGGACTGTGGAGTAGAATAGCTGGGCACAAAGGTCTGGTCAACAGCTTCACTTACGGCTGCAGAGGTTGTCCACGCTCCTTTCACCTTCTACTCTTTCTTTAAGCCCTTCTCCATATTCATAGAAGGCTCACGATACAGGTACGGTGAAGCTCTAAATATTTCGGAACATCAAAGTTGTCGTCTTCAACTCTTCCTAAATTCGGATCTATCAGCTGCTGATCTTTGTGGATAGCAGCCGGAGGTGCTCGTATTTTTTAGGCACACAGAGGCGGACAATCTCCAGAGGAGTTGACAGGATTTCGTGCGGGGTCGCCAAGATGTTGACAAATTTTAGAAGTGGTTTACTTTTAGCTAGAGTTCCTATTTTCGGACAGGTTGGAAAGTTCGAGAAACATATTCTTAGCTTGGAGACCCTGTTAGGAGATGCATGTCTAATGTTTTATAAAGTGACAGAAGGAAGACTGGAAAAGTTTTCTTCTAGAGTACAAAACAACTGAATTATTAGGTAGTATAAATAGCATTAGATGTGAACAGTTTATTTTAAATAGTAGCCCTTGGTCCGCCCGCGCCGAGACGCGTGCGCCTGCGTACACATGACAGATTTTTAGGTGCCTCGTAAGAAAATTCGATCGACAAGGGCTTTCTTTTCGGATAGTTAGGAGACAAAGACATGAGCTCAATCGTTACAGACAGTATAGCAGTATCTTTTCTTGCAGAAATCCCAGCGTCGGCAATTCCTTGGTATGCTGCCTTCAGCCTAGTTAATCAACTCTGCCACGCCTGCGTTTGGCTGCCCGTAACGTCAAGTATTTGCTTACTTCTAAGTAAGTTTTCAAGTGTTTAATTCTTCGGTGTGCTTTCTGCAGTGCAGAAGTATTCTCGTTGAGGGATGGATTCAGTGAAAAAAAATTGAACAAAAACGTACTTTCCACATATTTTCAACACTAGAAATGGCAGTTTTTTTAATATTATGAAGAACCGCGTTTTTGTCATGTGTCGAAAGTTCTAGAAGGAAGTTATGCAAAAACCAATTCTACCTCTTTTCATTTTTATCCTTTGCCATTCTTCCTTTTATTTTCACAACTCCAATCGAAATAGAGAGGGAAACTTTTGCGAAAGGGATTACGTGATTTCTACTTATCCCACTAATTTAGGGCAAGAGAGTTCTTTTTGTCCTATAATAAATTATGTGACACTAAGAAATCAGAGAATTTTGTTCATTTTATCAGTACTTGATAGTTTTAGACGTTGCGGAGAGGCGACTAGGTATCGAATAACCACTCAGAGAGGAGCTCTTCGCTCACTTAACAATGATCCCGTATTTTTGTCGTTACTCGCAATCCTCTTCAACGGTTTATCAGTGGGTTTATGCACATATATTTACGAGTAAGTGATTTGCTATCATTGTCACAAGTTTGTCTCTTTCTGGGTGTGTTGTAGCGCTAATGGATTCAGTTTCATTTGCATGAGACGGCTGACAAAAATTTGTAAAAGATTAGTGCAGGGATGTTGAGTGAAAATAGGTGATATTTCATTGTTTTCATCAGAGGAGCTCTCAATTTTTTGATCTAGTGTTTCAGAGTGGATGCTGCGTTTGATGATAGGCGGTTGATCTATCCAGAGCGATAAGGCCAACCTTCTACAGTTCTCAGCAAATCCGTATTCATCGTTCGCAGCAGATTTGTAGCCGTATCCAAAATGGATATAATTATAACTGAACTCTCATCGTAGTGGTGTGTCAATGTCGACCGCTTCCACATTCACCTTCATCAATCCCTGGATTCGATCCATAGAGTTACTGTTGTTGCTTTTAGAACAGTTTAATAATGTGCATTTTTATCCGCAAAGTGGACCTCGTCACGACAATCACACGAATTCGGGATGAACTTCCGAGGGTGCCCTGAAAGCTGGAAAAGAGCAGGAGAGTTCACTATAGTGAAAACATGAAAAAAAAATGTTGCATGTAAAAGTGGAACGGTGACTGAAAAAGGTCATTTCTTAAATTTTTCATTTTCCGGCAGTCCGACCCAACTTCTGGAATTGCTTCACTCGATGAGAACGAACACGGCATGCGCCAAGCTTATAAATTAAATCACTGAAAGTTGGCCGAAAACAGTATTCGAAATCAGCTGAAACTACTTCGTATGGTTAACCTTCTCAAATTGGAAATCCACAAGAACACGATTTGCGGAAGAATGCCGTATTGTAAAACAAATCTGAGATTTAAGCTACGAGTCACTCAAAACTACTTCTTAAATTTGTTTTGCTAAAACTGCGTTCAATTTCAAACTTTACAGTATGCTATTGTTATATTTTTGTTCTACATCTCAAATTATTCCAAAAGACCCGCTATCGACCTAAGTATCATGTGCCGTCTAATAGTCCCTCCAAATTCGTTAGCCCCAAGAACTGCTAGTACCCTTTCCGCTGCTGCCACTGCTGTCAAGCTCACAAGAGCTGCAAAGGAACCTTTTTGCGGAGCGTGCTACATCCACTTGTAGAAGCTTGCATACTATCTTTCAATACATGAATGGTACGGATGTATTGTCGTACGAGCTTACGTGTTCACAGCTGGTACATGCAAAACTGCTGACACACTGGAATTACCAGCCCAAATTTGCTCTCAGAGTTTAGTTCAGCGGCGAAACGTAGCAATAACTGGTTTTTGCGGTATAGGAGTAAACATAGCTAATTTGAAGTTGCAGTTTATTTATTTAATGTGGCTGTACCTGAAGCCTCTAATGTAGGAGCGTTTGGGGCCGTCAGACATCAACCAAATAAGTAAAAAAGAAGACCTGTCGAAGGTATTGGCGGCAGGTAAAGAGATTCCCGTAGATTCTGGAACCATTATATTTTTAGTGTCTAGTGTAGAAGCGTTAGAGTCCGTCAAACATCGGCCAAATAAGTAAGAAAGAAGCGACTAGCAGCGGATAAAGAGGATCCCATAATTTCTCTTTTTTTTCTCTCTCTCTTTCCACAGGTGTTTGCAGAAAGGATGAAAGCTGCTGGCAATGTAGCCGAAATATCTCATGTTTTCTACCGAGACTCCGCGACCTACTCTTTTCGTACCATATGAACCCCAAAAAGACGTATTCGATGGAAGATCGGTGGCGAATGGCTCATTTTGCTCCTATGACGTGGTAAGTATCGCATCCAGAAATTAATATACTATTATTGTTATAAGAGGTGAAGTAAAAAGTTCTGAGCGGTCTTGGTAGATGTGTTTAGAGAGCCATATCTGACGATGATCACACCATACATCGATTTGAAGGTGACTTTACGAGGAAAAAAAACCGAAAATTACTGTTGTTCAATAGCAGTGAGCCGGCTCAAACGACCTTTAATCCATAATGACGGTCAAGAAGGTTTTCCTGTTTGTTGGGAGGGGAAGGTTGAATCATCCACTATGACCTCCTCTCACCGTGCCAAACACTCAATTCGGTGCTTTCTTGTAAACAAACTGCGAGATTGAATTAAATGATCAATCAGAAACGGCAAGAATTTGCCAATATAGAAAAGGTGTTGTGTTCATCACGATAATGTCAAGCTACACACATCTCTGGCGATGCATCAGAAGCTCCGATATCTTGGATGAAAGGTTCTACCGCGTCCGCTGTATAGTCCAGACCTGTCACCAAGTAACCGTCACTCTTCCAAGCGTTTGCAAAATTTTCTTGATGGTACAAGACTTACCACAGGAGAGGCTTGTGAAAATGAGATACTCAAGTTTTCTGCTAATAAGAACAAGGACTACTTCAATTGCGGAATTATGGAATTGTCATGAAAATAGAGAAACGTTAATGAACAAAACAGCGCATATTTCGTCTGAATCAGTTGATCCTAACTATGTTGATTTCATCGTCAAAGTAGAGCGACAAAATACTCAGATTTTTGTACTTCTCCTAATAATTCAACAGAATAAAACAGCAGAATTTACAAAGTTTTTTTTTTCGAACAAAACCCTATCATGAAAATCGGAGAAACATCTATAGTTAGCGTAGAACTTGTTGTGTCAAGGTAACACATCGCGTCCTCGGTGAAGGTGTGGAATGGCCTATCATCTCAGATCGTTACAAGCTCTTCGAAGCTTTACTCTTCTTATTTTCCGTAGCTTCTTCTCTTTTTTTATACATAATAATTTGTGAACAGGATTAAGTAGCCTTAGTAAAGTCCTTTTCCATTGTTTTTGGCATTTGTTTTGCTCAAAAGATGTTGGTTCGCACAAGTTTACATTTTGTACCTTTTTGTGTAATTGTGCACTATTAGCATCTTTCATAGTCCTGATACCAGGAAACCTCCTCAACGGTTTGCCGCCTCACGGTGGTGTGGAGACGAGTATTAACGTCGAACTGCGATGCACAGCGTATGACATGTCTTCCCTAGTGAAGAAATAGTTCGGCGTCCCCGAAATTCCCGTCCTCTCGCAATTGGAAGCGTAGCTGAAAGTAAACCGCTGCTAATAAATATTACCGTCTTTGTAAAAATGCCCCATTTCGGCTCTATGATTCGTATAGATTATCGACGACCTGTGATGGAGGTTGTCTCGGTGCTGCCATACTTCTATGGTGGTTCTGATCACAGTCTTGTTCCAGCGTCAAAACTACTCAGTTATAGGAAAAGTACTTTAGAGAGAAAAATTGCATACGACGGCAGGACTCCTTAACCTAGAGCAGTTGGCACATCAACGAATGAAGACTACAATCTGGTTCTCAGAAAATTATGAGCCCGTGTTTATTTGAGTGGGACCAGCCTACTTCAAACTAGTATCGATATTTCGAAGTCACGAAGGAAAGAAGAACATCGGCCATTGATCCGCATGGTTCACACAATGAGCGAATAGTGGAAAAACAAAATGTGAAGATTCTTTACAGAAGTGTCTTTTGAATTGCAGCAAAGGACACTGGAAATAACCCAAAGAAAGGATCGTCTAAAGTTGTGTTGAAGGGGCTCCGCAAATATGACATTCCACTGACAACCTTGCCGAACGAAGACAGGATCGCACCTTTTCTCATTGCAAGACGGAAACTATGAAGAAATTCCACACGAACATTCCTTGTTCGTCAACTCTTGTGTTGAGCTTAATCATCCCCGCTGGTTGAGCTCTCGCCGAATTCTTCCTTATACGGGTTGCGATCAAGAGCATGAAGCCTGGTATTGCTTCCGGATCTATCTTCAGAAAGAAAGGACACCAGATCGAAGGAATTGTGAAGAAAGCTGATCGAGAGGACATCCGAAACCATCGTCCGATACGCTTGCTGAGTGCTTTGTAGAAAGTCTTCACAAAGATTATCCTTATGGGATAATATGTATATCAAGGACACTTGATGAAGAAAAGCCCCAAAAAGAAGCTGGATTCCGCACCGACTACATCCATGCTGTATCGAGAATCACAGAGATTTGCTGGAAATATCGCCTCTTTACCCTTCGTCGGCTGAAGAAGCCGTGGACAACGTAGAATCGAATACAGTACTGTCAGCGCTGACCGATCAAGGTGTGGACGCGTCGTATGTTAGGACCATTAGCCGTTAAATGTTCTGGCTTTCCAGGCTCTGACAAAGGTGAAGACACGTCAAGAGTAGTGAAAAGTGTTAACCATCTTTGCTTTTGCTTCAACGCCTCTGGAGGATGTAACCGGCATTCCTTTTAGGTACTGTCCTTCACTTGCCTCTTTAAAATTCGTTCGCGTGATTCGCTACGATATGTTGCAAAGGGAAGAAATGGCGAAGAAATACGACCACGTGTTGCAAATTGCTGGTGTTCCGAAGCACCAAAGATCGTACATTCGCGCGGAGTTAACGAGTAAGTTTCCTTAAGTCCTTTTAATTCTTCAGAAAATCCTGCTCTGATCAACACTGGTTGAAGAATGGAGTTTGTAGCGGTTTTTCTTAGGTATGAAAAACCATCAGATACTTGCATGAGCTTTCCTTTGAAAAAATATTGATTTCATCAGGGTTGTGGCTGCTTTTTTCAAGTTTCTATTCAAACTTCCCTTTACAAATAAGAGTTGAGCTGTTTATGTAGGCTTGAAAAGATGATACCATTTATTACCTTTATTACATTTACCGTTGTTCTTTTTAACCCTTTCGCCTTCTTTTACTCAAACTTTGAAACAGAGAGGCTTGCTACTGAATAGTCACTTTGATTACAAACAGCCTTAGCCAACTTCTTTCTTTTCTGACCACAGCGGAAATAGGCCCATTCCGCTTAGATTTCTCCTCAGAAAAAATGGTAGATCATTCTCAATTCTTGCTAACTATGTAGCTTATTTTCTGTGTAGATTAGGATACACTTGACATATCTACCAGTGGTCGCTCGTCGCTCTTCGACGAAAGATAAACCCTTGTGTAACAGCAATTCAAAAACATTACAAAACATTACAAAGTCAATTTCAAAATTAGCACTGAAACGTGCGTCAGTTATTTAACTTTTTGTGAAACTCGACTGCAAAGCGCTTCTTTAACCAGAATTATAAAAACTGAGAAAAGCTGCCGCAGCATTTCACATGCTTAACCACTTCTAACAAATTTTGCTCAAAAACAAACACTTTCCAAAATTACACCGATTTCATGACATTAGTATCTTAATAGTCGGAAATTGGAGAGATTCACCTTCAACAGTTTCAGATCAACCTACTGACTTCTTTTCATTTATCATCTTAAAAATCAGCGCAAATTAGTAAAATTAGTGAAGAGTGAGATCTGTCCCTGGTGTGTGTTTTAAATATTTGTGCTGACGATTACGTCAACTGACATTTTTCTTTCATGTAATCCATTCAAGAACATTGATATGTTTTATTAAACTTAACTCTGTTTAGGAGCCCTTCCTCCTCATTCGACATGGAACAAATTAGATCGAGGCGACATCGAGAATGAATTACTCTCAAACAATACTCTTCTGGAGATCTTCTTACAACTATACTATCATGACTTTGTTATTTTCGATTATGATTTTCCAACGCCCCAGTATACGCAATAGGCATCCAGTAGATATATAGGAAGTTTTGCTCATAAACGCTTATTCTTTCCATATTCGTAAGGTAATACGTTGCCGTAGCTTTTGGGTTGTACACAAATTTGGTCAAATGGCAACGTTTTTCACTTGAGATAAAGATGTTGTTGAAAAGTTGTTTTTATTCAAATAGATGACGTGAATCAAGAGTAGAAAGTAAAGCAAGGCAAAGCACAAGTCGAAAAATCGTCGTGTGAAACGACTATATCTTTTACATTACATCAGCCGCCACTCTATATTTTATGTCTGTGAAGTGAAGTAGGGGAGAATAAAATATTAGGATGCTCGGAAGGTATCTGCCGAAAGACGGCAAAAATTCAAAACAACACAACTTTTTAACAACATTTTATTATTCGACGAAATAATCTCCATCAACATCGACAACCCTCTGCCAACGTCTCACAAGATCACGGATTCGTTTGGCGACTTGGAGGCGAGAAAAGCTCGAAGGTCATATTCGAGGTGGTCACGATCATCGTGGCGCTTCTCTTCCAGGTGATGCTGAAGCGATCGGAAGAGGGGGTAGCCACTTGGGGCCAGGTCCGGGCTGTACGGTGGGCGCGGTAGAACTTCCCATTCGAGCTCCAGAATTTTCTGGGAAGTCTTCTTCGCGATTAATCGTGCAGCAGGCGAACGTTGTCGAACTTCGGGTGTCGGCCAATCTTTGCAGTTGAGCGCAGTACCTCGGCAGTAACTGTCGTGTTGTCCGGCAGCAGTTCGAAACGGTAGATTCCATGAACTTCCCACCAGACGCTCAGCATGACCTTCTTCTCATGGATTTCACCTTTCACGAAAGGATCCGGCATTTCACGGCCAGTGCACCACGCACGTCTGTGGGTGTGGTTGACGTAGAGGACCCATTTTTTCTCCAGTGACAATGGTGTCCAGCCAGTCGAATCTGCGGCTTCTGGAGGGCAGCTGAGTGCAGATGTCCAGGCGTCTTTGGCGGTTGCCGTCGCTCAATGCATGTGGGAGCCACTGACCAGGCTTTTTCACCATTCCGAGACATCGCAGTCCATCGCTCACGGTGGACAGCGAACAGCCAAAACTGATAACAAAATACCGCACACTTTCATATGGATGCTGCTCCGCCAGATTCTTCAGTTCGTCGAAAGATATTGCAGTCGGTCGACCAGAGCGAATCTCATCTTCGAGTTTCTTGTTTCCGGCTCTGAAACCAGGCGCGCACAGATCGCTCAGAAGGGGCTTCAGTGCCGAATACTTGACTTAAGTTTCGATGCGCTTCAGCAACGGGGTGGCCAGATTCGAATTCGTAAAGGATTACGTGTCGAATATGGGTGGAATGTTCTGCCACTATAGGATGAAATAGGCAAGGAAGAGGGAGCCAGATATGTTATCTGTATCACGAGAACTTGCAGAACATCTCAAAAAATCTGCGCTACTGCGGAATTTTCGGCAGATACTTTTCGAACACCTAATATCAGTCTTGAAGAGATTGTCTTAATTTTGGATATCTGTCTTGTTGAAACATCGTGCGTATGTTTTAGTAACCTATGTAACAAAGTTATTTGGACTTTGTTTTACGGGAATGTTCCAAAAAATTGCCTTTTATTGCAGCGCGCCACCCTTACACGCGTAGCGTCCCTTACTGCCTATCGGGGCACTCCGAATTGATTTTTGACGAATCGCAGTGCGGAGGCGGCGCAAGGGGTGGAGCGTTGCAAAGGATGGTGTCGTACAAAATGGCGTAAAACAGCATTCTGGAGGCGGCTGTTTGCAGTTATACAGGAAGAGAAGAGCGAAACCACCCCCGTCTCCATAATCTACGACCCCGTATACGGATATTCTACCTGAAATCCGCACCACCTCAGATTTGTGGAATGCTGGCTTTAATGTCAAACCCCATCTTTAAGGTAATCGACATATGTTTGTGAAATAGAAAAAGAGTAAGATTTCAGTGAGATTTTATCTTCCTTTCAGATTGAACCACTTAGAAATTGCTACTTTATTTAATGTGGCAATAGTCAGCTTTAGTGTAGTGCATGGTTTTCGAGCCTGGAATTATGGTCGACTCCTACCTGTTCCTCGATGTTCATGTGTTCATTGATTTAAAGGCTTATTGACGTTTAACGAGGAGTAGGGAAGTGCAGGTCACTTTTTTCAAGGAATAGAAAAAGAACCACATCTCGACATGATTTTATCTCCGTTTCAGATTGGAACATTTGCAAATAGCTGTTTCATTCAGTTCGTAGTCGCCACAAAAAAAAACATTCTCATCATCACTTGGCTCTCTCACTAAAGAGACATCTTTTTATTCTATTCTTGTTTTATTCAAGAGAAAATGTAAGAAAACATTGGAGTACTTCCACTTAATATTGTTTCTTTCATTAACATAATTTTTTACCTCATATGAATACAGCTTATATTTTTTACCTTACTCTTGCCAAAGCTTTTTATTATCTGTTGCATCATGAAATGTTTAAGGTTGTTAAGGAGAAGTGATAGGTTGTTCGTATCTTCTATATCTTGAATTTTATTCGTTTCGGGATGCACAAAATTGTAAAGAATTCAGATTTGATAAAGAATTCCATTTCACAGCGTTTAAATCGCATTGATCGAAGCGATTCTGGATGCCTGTCATAGACGTAAATTCATTTCACCTTCATTCATCATCACTAGGTAATAAGTGCATGTTTATTTGCAGTCCTTCTGATTGTGCTCTCAAGACTGGCAACATTTTTCAACCAACATTAGGGTTAGGAATAAGTAGCAGCAAGGTTTTATACAATTGTTGAAATCTATTTCGAGGGAACACACATTCCCTTCCGTGAATCGTTCCTGAGCAGACTTGAAAACAATGAGAAAGTTCTGTATATGTTCTTAAAATGATCAGTAGTAGAAGCAGTCGGTATTTTTGAAAACCAGGTGCTAATTCCTAAAAGATGATATTGACGATATAAAAATGTGTATAAAATAAACATGTTGTGGTTATCGAAGCAACGATGAAACTGGTTGGTCAAAACTATCATAATTGCGCTTTTAAAGCAATAGGTTTGCCGCAACTTCTCTCTGTGTCGCTGGATATTATTAAGCTGGTACTTAATTTCTGTTACACTTTAGAGATTTGGCTCTAGGAATTTATTTAGTTGATCTGTTACCACACTACTATAAACTACTACTCTTAAGAGCTCTATACATGTTACATGTTACATATTCTGTCACTAACTCAACCTTTAATAGCTATTATACTTCATTCGGTGCTCCTCCTCTATCTCACAAAGGCCTGAGATAAATTATTCCTTATCTGTTCCGAGTGGGATCGTCAGAGAGAAAAGCAGGACCGCTGATGGGAAATGGGACCGTCTCTCAAATGACGGGACACAGATGGTCCCACCTCTTCAGGTTCCGAAATTTCTCTCTGAATGATGAACATTGCCCATCCACCTTCCTTTACTGAAGATCGTCTTAAAAAAAATCCTTCAAACAGAGTTCCCGTCAGACAAGCCGGTGTTTGGCTGAGAAATTCCAATACAAGCACACGACTATCGAGAACCTTCTTTATTCGCTCAAATTCGTTTTTGAACACGCCATCTGGTCTTCTCACTCTCTGACCGCTGCCAAAGCAGAAAACTACCGCGAAAAGCTAAATCGAGCGGGAGGTTACAAAGCTTAGAGGAATACTGAGAAAATTTTTCCTCTTAGATGAAAGAACGCTTCTACGTGTTGCGAAAATCGCTGAGACAGAGCTGCACAGTTTCGACCGGACCATTCTTCTTCATACATTCCGAATACTGCTCCACCCCTGCTCCAATCTCCGGCTCATTACCTAGTAGGACACCATCTCGTCAACGAGGATAATCTTAAAGGCATCACCCCACAAATTTGAGGTGGTACGGCTTCAGGTGGGGTATTCTTATACGGGATCGTAGAGTACGGAGAAAAGGGTGATTCCGTCCATTTCTTCCTTTGTCGTAAAAAAAAAAGCCGGAAGATACGGCTTCGAGCGATCCTGCGCGTTATTTTCTACAACCAGTTCGACTGGAGCGCGTCTGTCCTGTGCACACGCAGCATCGTCCGGACCTTTTTTTACAATTAGGAAGAAATGGACGGAACGACCTCCCTCTTCATAATCCTGTATAAGTATACTCCACTTTAGAAAACTTTCGCTGGTAACGATGAAGGACATGTCAATGATTAAAAAACAAATGTATGTGAATAAAATCTTTGCGAATGAAAAAATGCGACAGAAATTACTTACCGACGAAGAAAGCGGCTGTGACCGAAGTTGGACCATCGCGAAATCGCACCGCACCGCTTCAAGTGCAGCCGCTTGCGCAGCTGCATCGCCCTTCGTATCGTTTTGACCCTACTTCATTTTTTAGTAGAGATACTTCTATCGATCGAATGGTCCTATCATTTTCGTTCTGCTTTCTGAATAAGGAGCTGGATAAAAGCTAAAATATAGTCCATCTCTTTGCATTGCGAGGCACTGCTGTAAACCGCATCTTCACATTCACAAAGTTCAAGACGAATGAATAATTTCTGAAGTTCAACAAAAATCTCCACACATGAGGGAAACCTAGCTCATATCACTCTAATAGTGGAAAAAGTGCCGCAGTGGCAATGGCGGTAAGAACAGCATTGTTGCAAGTCAATAGAAGTGGAAATGAGTAAATGCACCTCTATTATTTCAGCCACCCTAATGTTTTATAAGAATGCAAGCGTACTCATGAATCTATTTTTTCTGTGTAACCTATGGATTCTCTCATACTACAGAGGATCAGAGGATGGCTACTACTGTTGTTTCTTTCCGAAGAAGCAATGTGAGTCATGAAATTAGAGACATTTGTTTTTTTTTCCGTAACATTCCTACCAAGGTCGTTAAGTTTTCTCAGTTTGAGATTTGCGCCAAAAGTATTGACAATTCACTCGATAAATGGACAAAAATCACTGACTATTTTTGCTGCTTTATCGCGATAGTTAGCTGGTTTATTTTCACTACTTGTACTTTGGGTCACAGGCTCATTTTTATTCGCTTCTTTTGTCGTAGTGTTCATCTGAAAAGGTTGCAAGTTCTTGAGTGTTTTTGAGTAGCTTTTTGAGTGTCTAACTATGCTCTTGGCTGTTGTGTCCATTTTGAACGCAGTCAATCACGTGGCCGATTGCTCTTGTGGGCACTTTGTATACCCTGAGATCCACTTTGGCAACATTTAGTCTATTTATAGTGGATTCTTCTCACTACGTGACCAGTTTGCCTGTGTGTAGCTGCGAAATGCATTTTACGGCGCCGAGATGAGGGGACAATCTTCTAATGTGTGTGTTAAAGGCAGCATACCACGAATCTGGGGTGGTACGGATTTCAGGTGGAGTATTCGCACACGGGGTCGTAGATTATGGATACCGGGGTGGTTCCTCTCATCTCTCCATGAATCACTGCAAGCAGCCGGCCCCTGAATATTGTTTTATAGGATGTTTTCTATTGCAGCGCGCCACCCTTGCACGCGTAGCGTCCCTTACTGCCTATCTGGGCAGTCCGACTTGATTTTCGACGAATCGCAGGGCGGGGGCGGCGCAAGGGGTGGAGCGTTGCAATGGATGACGTCGGGCAAAACAGCATTCTGGAGGCGGCTGCTTGCAGTGATTCAGCGACAAAGGAGCGGAACTACCCCCGTCTCCATAATCTACGACCTCGTATACGGACTCCAACTGAACCCCGCACCGCCTCAGATTCGTGGTATGCTGCCTTTAAGAAACACAGCTCGGTAATGCACTCTCTAATTAAGCTTTAAAAAACACCTTTAAAGTGTTCCTTGGGTGGTAAACAAATTCTTGAGAGTGGCAAATTCTTCCTGTTCGCCCACTCCTCCATTTCATGTAACGGAGGTTTTTGTTTTACTGGACACAACCAGGAACATTGGGCTGTGCAGTTCCGAAGATCCTCTCAATCTCAATGTTTCTTGCTAATGTTCTTGCTTGAGACACTTCCGAAATGTTTCGAATTGACACCGGAAATCCAAAAGTGAAGAGGAACGGGTGTATCACTGACATGAATGAACTACTACAACCTTTCCTGAATTAATGAGGTGTAGGCAAATTCAATTTAATGAAATTATATGCTGCGGTAAATGTGAAAAAATTATCTTTCATTAGAAAATTCTTTTTTGAAAGAAATTAAAAATAATTCTTTTTATTTATTTTTGTCCCTAACCCCTCTATTGTGAACTTTTGGGATATAGTGGACATTATTTCAGACTTTGCAGCAACGCATCAAGTAACTTTAGAACCGCATCTACAAGGTCATCTTATGAAAAGTGTGCTGTTGCCACCATTTGTACCATTTATACAGAGCTGTGTGGTGCGTTTTCTAGGTCTAAGTTTCTTTCCTGTTGAAAAATGGTTTCACACAGATTGCACGAAAATACAATATAGCAACTTGCTTGATCGAAAAAGTTATCAGCACGTTTCAATTTACGTTATTCTGTTATTTAAATAAGCCGTGGTTATTTGGAAGAGGTAAAAAAAGCCTCAACGATGGAAGATGGTATGACAGGTATGGTATTTGATTTTTATGAGTAAATTTAATACCGTACTAAGGTATAAGGGAGTAAACTTAATTAAACTCCGATTTAGAGGGTCACTGATAGTGATTTCATTGTCTTTTCTATTTTTTCAGTACCCTCGGTTCCTAAGAAGTTCACAAACTCTGTGAGTAATGCTGATTTTTTGTATAACGTTCGGCGTTATCGCCTTTGTCACAGTTTGGATCTTCAAAGCCACCAGAGATTCATCCTCTCAAGCGCCTCATCCTACGAAAATATTCAAACGATAGGCAAACGCAAATAACGACACATCGGTTTGTCCTTACCTCATTTGCAAATCTGGTAACGTAACAGACCACCATGTGCCACAACAACGTCAGTCACAAAGGTTCTAATATGGGAGCTGATGGCCGCCGCGTAGATCAAAGAGATCACAGAGATTGATATGGGACTAGACCGTTTGTGATCGCAACGCACTTGAGCTTGATCACGTTCACATTCGATCATGATCATGATCTTTGAATGTATCTTTTCGTCGAAGGATCCTAACGTCGGCAGTTCCATGGTGTGATGCATTCAATGTTCAACTTAGCTTTCTGGCAACTGAAGTTTTTTAAAGGCATCACCCCACGAATCTGAGGTGGTACGGATTTCAGGTGGAGTATTCGTATACGGAATGGGAGACTACGAAGAGGGGGGTGATTCCGTCCATTTTTTCGTAATTGCCGTGAAAAACGGCCCGGAAGATACGGCTTCAGGCGTTTTGGCGCACCATTTTGTACAGGAAGTTCGACTGGAGCGCGCCAGCCTTGTGCGGCGCCGCATCTTCCGGACCGTTTTTTACGGCAGTTAGAAAGAAATGGACGGAATTACCCCCCTCTCCATAGTCTCCCATCCTGTCTACGAATACTCCACCTGAAATCTGCACCACCTCAGATTCGTGGTGTGATGTCTTTAATTGAATCAGTAGTTACTCAGCTCTTCTATGTCTGAAGTGATGTTAAATATTTGTTTACACTGAAGTTTTCTCCTTTTTTTTCTGCTGTTTCTAAAGCGAGAAATACCTTAAGGTAATATTTTAAGAAAAGATGATAACCATCCAAATACTGCTAATCCTACAATGAATTGTATATGGAACTAATTTTGCAAATAGTTGCTGTTACGATGTATTTGTGCAGATTAAAGATATTCTTGTTGAGGGTTGGATTCAAAAACAGAGGCGAATCGAGAATTGATCAAAAACTACTACGCCGTACCTACTTTAAGCGCTAAAATGGCAGTTTCTCAATGAGTATTACGAAAAAAAGAACGGAACCACAGAAGCATCTTTGTTCGCGTTTTCATCAGGTGTAGAGAAGTTTTTTATGGATAGACTTTCGTTAGAATTAGTTATTTCCACGATGCCGAGTGAATGAAAGCGAAAACACATCATTTGCGACTGGGAACGAAAAAAAACGAATGCCGTAACTTTTAGTGATCAGACTAATTTCGGAAACAATTGGCAGGTAGAAGTTCTGTCCAACAATCAACTGTGCGATAATAAAATCTTTATAACTTTCGTTCATTTTGCTATCTTTTTGCTAGTTTCAGACCTTGCACCAACGGAACTAATTTTCTAAGAATTTCACAAAAGGGAGCTCTTCGCTCACTTGGACGTGATTCCGTATTTTTTCTCGTCACTCGAAATCCTCTTCAACGATTTGTCAGTGGATTTATGCACTTATGTATATATGGGTAGGTGATTTGCTGTCATTGAAAAGTTCGTTCCTTTTCGGGTGGGCTGTAGCGCTGATAGATTTAGTCACTTGTGTAGCCGATACAGCCGAAAGAAATCTGTTACATGTTAGTGCAGAGATCTTCACATAAGTAAGTGAAATTTCTCATTCTCTTTGGAGGAGTTTCCAAGTTTCTGATCTATTTTTCCAAGGCAGTTGCTAAGGGTGGTAGGTAGCGGTTATATCAAGAGTGATAAGGTCAAACAAACCCTATCGCGGAACCTCAGCGATCCTATAACACTCAGTCAACTTTATGGCGCGGACTGTCGGCTCGATCTCAGGTGCGGCGGCGGTTATTCACCCATCGGCTCCATGGCGTCCTTTAAAGATTTTAAAGGACGCAGCGTCCTTTAAATTCTCTTTCTCTTCAGAGATACATCACGTTAGATTCCCAGTACTAGGGAAACAAGCCCAATTTGTAGTTTTTTTTTTCACAGCTTTAGCTTTATTTTGTTGCTTTTGTCGTCTTGTTTGTATTTTTATGTCACGATTTAATTGCCCAAGTTCGAAGTACTACATAAAGTGTTTTCAATAACACTGGTAGAAGCGTGTAGCAAGAAGAGGTCCAGAAATTACCCGCGCATCTCTCAAAAATCTGTTCAAACCCTGTGCAGTGGTTAATAAATCTGTAGTCAGCGATACAAAATGGTTTCAATTGAAACTTCACTCTCTTCAGAGTCTAGTATTAGTATTGGCTTCTTGCATACGCACTTCCATCAAAAGTCCACAATTTCTACAAAACAAATCGCCCTAGATTTGACCTATCGTGTTACTGCGATTGCTTTTAAGGTAATTTAGTAGTGCCCTTCTACCTACGCAAAGTAAACCTTTTTGGGGGACCAGAGTTATGATGAAAATCACAAAAATCTAAAAGAAATTTCCGTGAGTGTTTTCTTGGAAGGCCCTTGAATGTGATAATGGACCCTGAGAACTTGAAAAAGATATTAGAACTTCCCTTGTTTCTGCCTCTGCAGACAAGCAAACATGAGCTACGAGGTAAAGAAGCTCACACGTGATCATCCAATAATTGTACGGATGTAAAGATCATTAGAGGGTTAGCGCGCTCACAGTTATAGACGCAGAACCACGAACATACTGAAGTTATCGCACACTACAGCAGCAAGGACAGGTTAAATGCATCACACCACGAATCAGAGATGGTACGGATTTCAGGTGGAGTATTCGTATACGCGATCGTAGATTACGGAGAGGGAGGTGATTCCGTCCATTTCTTCCTAATTGCCGTAAAGAACGGCCCGGAAGATGTGGCACGTTCACAAGGCTGGCGCGCTCTAGTCGAACTCGGTATAGGAAATAGCGGGAAGGATCGCTCGAAGCCGCATCTTCCGCGTCGTTTTTTACGGCAATTAGGAAGAAACGGACGGAATTACCCCCCTCTTCGTAATCTACGATCGCGTATACGAATACTCCACCTGAAATCCGTGCCTCAGATTCGTGGGGTGATACCTTTAATTGAAGTTGTTCGTTAAATTGAAGTTATTACGTTCGGAATATGCGTGTGGTTTTCTAGAGACTGCAACGTCAGAGGGTTTAGAGTAGTTATACTTTGACTAAATAATTACAATACGACGTTAAAGACGATTGCAGGAAGAATAGACATTCCCGTTGTTGGGAATGTGGCGGAGATTTGGCATGTTTTCTACCGAAGCTCCGGAACCTACTGTTCTCATATTCGAAGGATCCAAAAAAGATGTTTTTGGGTGAAGATTTGTTTCGAGTAGCCCATTTTGGTCCTATGACATGGTAAGTACATATTTATATATTTTTATTATTATTTCATATTATTATTTATTATTTTTCATATATTTGTACTATTATTTATATGTTTGTATTTTGGTAGTATTATTTATATATTTGGTGCACTATTATTCTTACTAATCCAGCCGCTAGAAGTACCGACGGATTTTGCTAATATGTTGATCTATGAAAGGCACACTGTCATGATTCATTTCACAGAAACATGCTACAGTTAGCATAACATGTGTAACTTTGAGGTAACGCATCGCATCGTTGGCAAAAGCGTGCACTTTCCCTTCTTCTCATGGCGCCACAAACTCCTCAGAGCGGTCCCTTTCTGTTTTTAGAAGTTCTTTATTTATTTTTCATAAAACAGTCTACGAATAATAGTCAACCGTTATCCATGCTGTCTACGCTAGACTACTATTCTTTCCTTTAAAGGCATCACCCCATGAATCTGAGGTGGTACGGATTTCAGGTGAAGTATTCGTATAGATTATGGAGAGAAGGTGGTGCCGTCCATTTCTTCCTAATTGCAATAAAAAACGGCCCGGAGGACATGGCTTCGGGCGTTCTGGCGCGCTATTTTTTACAAGGAGTTCGATTGGAGCCGCATCTTCCTCTCCATAGTCTCCCATCCCGTCTACGAATACTTATGGAGAGAAGGTGGTGCCGTCCATTTCTTCCTAATTGCAATAAAAAACGGCCCGGAGGACATGGCTTCGGGCGTTCTGGCGCGCTATTTTTTACAAGGAGTTCGATTGGAGCCGCATCTTCCTCTCCATAGTCTCCCATCCCGTCTACGAATACTTATGGAGAGAAGGTGGTGCCGTCCATTTCTTCCTAATTGCAATAAAAAACGGCCCGGAGGACATGGCTTCGGGCGTTCTGGCGCGCTATTTTTTACAAGGAGTTCGATTGGAGCGCGCCAGCCTTGTGCACGCGCGACATCTTCCGGGCCGTTTTTTACGGCAGTTAGGAAGAAATGGACGGAATCACCCTTCTCTCCATAGTCTACTATCCCGTATACGAATATTTTACCTGAAACCCGTTCCACCTCAGATTCGTGGGGTAATGCTTTCAATTACCACTATATGAATCAATTCCCTTGTTAGCCGTTGTTTTGCACCGGATGCTCATCAGGTTTGATACATTAGCTGCTCTCCACATCACTTCTACTCAAAAATAAGTCATACTACTACAAATCTATGTATTTTCGTGATATTATCCAGTAATCCTTTTTAGGCACTGCTGTTCACCTACTTCTTTAAAGTTTGTACGCATGATCCGTTACGATATGTTGCATAGGGAAGAAATGGCCAAGAATTACGACCACGTGCTGCAAATTGCTGGTGTTCCAATGCTGCAAAGATCATACATTGGCTCAGAGTTTGTGCGTAAGTTTTCTTGCGTTTTTTACATTTTTCAAAAGATGTTGCACTAATTTAAACAAAAGTGGAGCAATGAAGTTGAAATAGCGATTTTTCCTAACCCTGGAGAAATTAACAAATACTGGCAGTAGTCTCTTTTCGAAAGTGTTAATTTCATCAACGTACGTCATGAAAACTGTAATTTAGTTCCTAGAGTCAAGCTCTTTATGTAGGTTTGAAACACATTTCACTACTTAACACACTTAACGCTCTTTCCTTCCATGATCTTTAAAGGCAATGGATCATGAAATCGACCTCGATCACTTCGAACCCTGATAGAAAACATAGAGTTAAGGGTGTAGATTGCGTACACGAGCGTGACATTGCTCATTTTTTCCCAGTGGTCCTGAAAATGGCGGGGATAACGATGTTCTTTCCTACGAGTTAGGTTGGAACGCACTACTCTTCTGCCCGGTGCTCGCATCCACGCATGAGTGGTCGGAGGTCGAAAGTCGAAAGAAAGTCTTTTTAACAACCTATCCAAGTGAATCAATTAATAGGTTGCCGTTAGTGTAAACTGGGGTCCTGGCGTGACCTTTTGTGCTGACCATTACATTAGTTCCCATATCCCAAATATGGCTTTTGAGAAGGTTGATATGTTGAATTAAACTTGACTCCTTTCCAGGAATCCTTCCTCCTCATTCGACGTGGAACAAAGCAAATCGAGTCGACATCGAGAATAAATTGCTATCAAACAATAGTCTTTTTGAGATCTTCTTACAACTATTTTATTATGACTTTGCTATTTTCGGCTATGATTTCCCAAAGCCCCGGTATACGGAATGAGTATATAGTACATACGTGATGCAAGTGTTGCTGTCAAACGCGCATTCTTCACTATTCATTAGGTACTATGCTGGCGTAACCGTTCAGTTTTTAAGGGCAGCATAGCAAGCAAGCGACGAATCTGAGGTGGTGCGGATTTCAGGTGGAGTATCCGTATATGGGGTTGTAGCTTATGGAGATCGGGGTGGTTCCGCTCATCTCTCCCTGCATCACTGAAAACAACCGCCTCCAGAATGCTGTTTTGTATAATACTACGCCATATATTGCAACGCTGCACCCTTTGCGCCGCCTCCACCCTGCGATTCGTCAAAAACCAATTGGGACTTCCCGTGATAGGCAGTAAGGGACGCTACGCGTGCAAGGGTGGCGTGCTGCAGTAGAAGTCATCGTACAAAACAGCATTCAGGGGCTGGTTGCTTGCAGTGATTCACGGAGAGATGAGCGGAACCACCCCGGTCTCCATAATCTACGACCCGATATACGGATACTCCTCCTGAAATCCGTAGCACCCCAAATTCCTGGTATGCTTCCTTTAAACACAGAAATTTGGTCGACTGGGAGTGTTTGTCACTTGAAATGAAGATGTTGACATGTTTTTGTCATTCAAAGAGGACGTGAACCAAAAGTAGAAAACACAGCTCATATCTGGTGTTAATCGATAGCGAGAGTTAATCTGTAAAAATTATACTATAAAGTTAAATCTGTAAAGTTATCTGTTTGTATCTGTAAAGTAGGGGAAAAACATTAGTCTCGAGATTATGTCTTCATATTAGATATCTTTTTGTGGAAATTTCGCACGTTTCAGTAAGCTACAGAGCGACAAAGTTATTTGAAGTTTATTTTATGGGAATCGGAATTTTGAGAGAAAAAACAAAGTTTGAGACCGCTCTAGAATGTCGCTGCTTTTCTTCACATGATTTCTGATAAAATAGCTCGAATGATCTTGCTTCCATCTTCCGATGGTGTTGGAATGCTTTTAGCTTTAAAGTGGGCTTTTATCTGTCGGATGAAGCTCAATTCCTCCATGTGCGACCTTTGATAAACCTTGATGATGATTCTGTATAGGCAGTATACAGGCATTTCTTTTCGCTATCCATTTTTGGGTTCTTGGAATGGATCCAAAACACCTACAGAGCCTTTTGCGCGGTATTACTAGGTAAACTCTTCAATATCACGATCTTATCTTCTCCGTTGTGACGCCGAATCCTGTGACCACTCAATGCCGTGGAGTCACATGATTTCTTTTTGCCGTCCAGGTGTACTTTATCTTGAACATATGGATGTCTAGCTGTTTCTTCTTATGTATTCGTCACCACACTGCAGAGAGAAAATTAGATAAACAACACTAAGTTGCTAAGAAGGTCGCGCACTGAAAATACACAGAAGTGTCCTAAAGCAGTCTGCTTTGACCTGAACGATCGCAAAAAAACCATTCCCGACGAGTTTTTCTGTCTCCCAACTCTGAAGTTACCGTACTTGGAGGCCTTTTTTTTTATCAAATATCATTCAATAAACGCTAGAACTAGAACATAGTTTTTCACCATCTTAACCTATTTTTACCACGGTTGTGGGCAAAATCGCTTGCATCGAACTTTACAAGAACCTTACGATCCTCTCCGTTACAAAACAGAATCAGAAACCACTCAGATTCCCCTGCAGCGCGAGGAAATACTTCCGCCTGTACTCTTCCCATGTACTTTTTGTGGGCAACAGTAAACTAACCCAGCGCCTAAGTGGAAAACAGCTAATCGTCCATACGGCTTGTAAAAGGACGGAGGGGACACAATTCAACCGTATTTAGGCAGACATATGCAAATACTAATGCAAGTACAACTTCTGAAAGCACTACATATGGATTTTTGAACTAGGAAAAGTTCGAAAAAAGTCTCAGACGGAGGAGATGATAAAAAAGATGTCACGTTCTGTACATTATGAAACGCGACGGATGGATAGATTCTATGCGAGCTCTAGTGGACCGGTTCGGGTATGCTAACGACGAACCCCAGCAAAGATGCCACTAGCCGCATTAGCTCGTAACATCCGCCCTTCTTAGTTAAGTCAGATTAATTAAAATACAACAAGAAGAATGACAACACTACAACATGCTGCAGAGCGAAAAGAAAGCGAACTTATGCCCACCATTTGCCTTGGCCTTAAACATTAACATAGTTGTACGCTCATTACTTGATGCAATACTGACCGGAAGGAATCGGAATTAGACGAATTTACAAGAAAAGCATCCTCAAAATGTCCTTTGCACACGACAGTGCAAAGT
Source organism: Necator americanus (assembly GCF_031761385.1). Classification (NCBI taxonomy): domain Eukaryota; kingdom Metazoa; phylum Nematoda; class Chromadorea; order Rhabditida; family Ancylostomatidae; genus Necator; species Necator americanus. The sequence continues at coordinate 7,319,643 of NC_087372.1, read as the reverse complement.
CTCTTCATCTGACAACAAAATATGCGCTTCTGTGTGGTCTAGGCAGTCACTGGCCAAATCACATTTATGCCGGGATCGGGGAACACTAAAAAGGATCCCGGCGGATTCTCTCTCCGCGAATGCCTCCGGAAGGTTACGTGTCCAGTGGATATGCAAGTGGATACCCGAACATGCTCTGACGAAGTCACGTTCCAGTCGTTCATGTAGATGAGGACAGTCGTATTAGATGCTCGTCTACCCATAGAGACGCAAGGAACTGTTCAGTTATAAGGAAATTTACTGTATAAATTAGTGAACATTGTAGTTGAAAACGCATACGCTATTTTGAGTGGTCCTCTAATAAATTTCAATGGATGGATCTCATTCTGCAAAACAATTTAATAGCTCGTGAATTGTATCCTAGCAGAGTATGCCTAGCGATAGATGAGCAGAGTTACCTATTGAGGTAGTTATAAGGAAATATGTAAAGAAGAATAATGTGATTTGTGGGAATTACTGAATAAACTAATGAACATTGCAGTTGAAAACGCATACGCCATTTTGAGTGGTGTTCTAATAAATTTCAATGGATAGAGCAACAAAGGTTCTATCGCTAATTTCCCTGCCGAGGAAAGATAGGGGGATGCTCGGGAAAATGGGACCGGGATCTCCTCTACACGTACCCGTTAGGAACAGAGAAGCCTGCTGCAAAATTCTAAAAATAGCTCGAGATCACTCACAATTGGCTATAATCACTAGTTTAAGCTTGGTTGCCATAGCTATCTGTCTCTGAGAAGCGAATTTAAAGGCATCACCCCACGAATTTGGGGTAGTACGGGTTTCGGACGGGTAACGCATATACGGGGTCGTAGACTGAGGTAAAGAGGTTGATTCCGTTCGTCTTTCTCTGTATCAGTGTAGACGGACCACTCCGCAGCGCTGTTTCTTACGACGAGTTTCTGTTGCAATGCGCAACCAGTGCGTCCCGGCCTGCCTGCGATTCGTTCGAATGGATTTTCGATGTTCTGCAAAAGGACGACATGCAAAACGTTTTACAATTGTTTTTGTTTGTTTCGTTTTTGAAATAAAATGAGATTGCTCTACAGTGAGAAATTAAAAGCCAACAAAAGTGAGAATAGAAATGTAGAAAACCTAGTTACTTCGATACTTAGATACTTTGAGGACTCGTATTCAGATGACGAGCGGGCTCCAGCATGTTTTCTTCGATTTGTTGAAATAGTCGATGATTTTATTCACTTATTTCATTTATTTTAAAACTCTACGAGTCGAGTGAATCAGAAAATTGACGATATTGGTCACCTCCAGAAAATAGGGCTAGGAATGTAGATTACGCCTCACATTGCTACCACGCTCCATTCATCTTATATAGCTTGAGAAACGATGTTGAAAGCAACCTCCGGTCGTATTTTCCAACAGGGCACCTACGTGCCACATCTGCGACCAAAAGCGTACGCGGTGTGTCTACGCCTACGAGCGAACAATCAGTGTCTGACTGACGCTGTCTCTAACGCAGGCAGATACTATACAAAGAAATAAGAAAACGATAAACATCGCTTTCCTGTTTGTTCATAAATAAAGGCGAGACTAGAGGCTCCTCGATAGAGGCTTCTGAGGTGCGGAATATCCTAAAGCGCCTGAAATGCTTGAAAAGGATAATTGTAAATGTTTTGCACAGGCTTTGCTATAAATAACTAACACTCCAACTAAGCAATCTCAACAACTACATCATGTTTGTCTCTTCCAGAGTTTTCAGAAGATTCTGTTGTTTTAGTACCGTAGGTTTGCAGTGTATTCTCAGGAACATCCAACAATTAACAAGATACAACTCTCTAATTTCGCCTTGCACTTCAGCCTTTGCTTGTCAAAGAAAAAATCGAAATACGACATTACTTTGAAAACACACTTCGAAAGTGTGGAGCTTATAGCTTACTTCTTTTCTTTTATGATTCCCAGTCGAATGATTTCCCCAATGTTACGACTAAAAATAACAAATGAATACTACTTTGTGATGATTCTGGAAAGTTTGGCTCTGCAGGGTAAAATCCAAAATTGATGAACTGTTGACGAGCATTCATACCCAATGACCCAGATGTTAGTGAGTAACTAGGTAAGTTTCTTTTTTTTAAATTATGTCTGAGTTCCTAGGCAGATATTTTTGAAGAGAAACTGTCACACAATCTCCTCACTTAAGATATTGAAAAGCCAGCTTATAGTCGCGTTTGGTTAAAGGCATCACCCCACGAATCTGAGGTGGTACGGATTTCCGATGGAGTATTCATCTACGGGGTCGTAGATTATGGAGATAAGGGTGATTGTCGTGCCCCGGGTCCGCTCCGAGTAGGAGCAGCGGGCATCGGTGGGGGGACCCAGGGCCGACTGCCCGGATCCGGAGGGGCCCTGTGCTGGGCTAGTCGCCGGATGGCGGCCTAGCCCCTCCGAACCCTGCGGGCTCGATCCGAGGGTCCCTCCTCCTGCCCCGACTCCCTCTTTGGGGGCCTCAGGGCTGCCCACTTGATCCCACGCCCCAATATGTTTCTTAGGGTGCAGTGCGGTTACAAGGGTTTTACAATTAGGGTTTATCCTTAATACATCAATACACGACACGGCACGCACAAATATACACGACATAAGGTGGATCGATAAAGGGGCCAGTCATGGCTAGATGGTTAAGTGGTTCTCGGCGGCAGATGGATTAGGGTTGCGGTTCGGACCCCGTGGGCAGCCAGCCAGGGATAGGGTTGTTGCGGTGATGTGGCGGTGCGGCTACCGAACGAGGCGGAATATAACGCGACGCAACACGACACCACGAATAATGTGAATAAGAGACTGGTCCGAGATCGGGAGAGTGGCGAAAGAAAACTGGAACCCCGACTGCTCGGTGCCAGCCCTTATATATGGCTGCCGCGTGGGAACGCTACCGTAATACATTGCCATTGGCAGTGTTTCCCACGCGGCGCGCGAGAACGGCGGCTGGCTGGCTGGGAAAGTCGTGCCGGGCACGACAGTGATTCCGTTCATTTCTTCCTAACTGTCGTAAAAAACGGCCCGGAAGATACGGCTTCGAGCGTTTCGGAGCGCTATTTTCTATAACGAGTTCGAATGGAGCGCGCCAGCTCTGTGAGGCGCCGCATCTTCCGGGCCGTTGTTTACGGTAATTAGGAAGAAATGGACGGGATCACACCCTTCTCCATAATCAATTATCCCGTATACGAATACTCCACCTGTAATCCGTACCACCTCAGTAAAATCTCAGTTTTGAGCTAAAGGCATCATCAGAATACATAAACATGCTCATGCTATAGGAAAACAGATCATAAGCCATCTTCTCAAGAATCATGTCAAGAAGGGTGACAAAAATTGTAACTGCAGCTGTCACATTTCTTTCATTTCCACAAAATAAACTCCAAATAACTTTTTTTAAGAATGAGCGTTCGAGAGTAACACTTGCTCCACATTTACAGTGTGTACTCATTGCGTATATTTCGGCGTTGGGAAATCATAACCGAAAATAACAAAGTCATGATAGTATAGTTGTAAGAAGATCCCAAGAAGATTTGTGCTTGAAAGCAATTTATTCTCGATGTCGACTCGATCTGTTTTATTCCACGTCGCATGAGGTGGGAGGCTTCCTAGAAAAGAATCGAGTTTGATTCTGCGTGTTAGCGTTCTTAAAAAGGATTACTTTGAAGAAAAGATGAATTGATGTAATCGTCGGCACAAGTTCCTAAGGCCCATGCCACGAACACACCTTATTTTCCATTACGTTTAGTTTTTACTGGCAAGGGTGGGGCGTAGTCGGTTAGAGGTCCGTGATTGCATCAAGGTGGATGGTTGGAAACCGCTTTAGTGCCAACCAAGTCTTTCATCCCTTCGGGGTCGATAAACTGGTACCAGACTTCTCTGGAGGATAAAAATACTGATTTGATCATCGTGTGGCACTCGCAAGTCATTGTATAGGCCAACACCAAAACCGCAACGATTACGAGTCGCGATAAAACGCCTCGGCGCATCCCAAGTGGACTGATACGCCAGTGATTTTATCCTTTTTATCCTTTTTTAGCGTTTACTTTGTTTTTCAAGATGATAGATGGAAAAATCAGGGGAATATTCCAAACTATTGAAGGAAGATAATCTGTCAAAAGTGGATAAGCATGGTAACTGTGACAGCTACGCCGTTCAGTTTTTGGGATTTCGTTCAAAAAAAGGCCGCGCAGACAATTCCACCTAAAATTCCACAATGTAATGATTTATTGAAATAAGGCACGATTTGATTTCAAAACTTTCAAATTTCAAAACTGGCTCCATAATGTTGTACCCTTTTATGAATAAAGTGCTTTAGACGAGGCTGTGTCATTTGTCGAAGGAGTGTTCATTAAGAGATCCGTTAAAGGCATCACCGCACGAATCTGGAGTGGTACGGATTTCCGGTGGAGTTTGCGTATACGGAATCGTAGATTATGGAGAGGGGGATGATTCCGTCCATTTATTGCTAATTGGTGTAAAAAACCGCGCGGAATATACGGCGTGTGCACACGGCTGCCGCGCTCCAATCGAACTCGTTGTAGGAAATAGCGCGCCAGAACGCTCGAAGCCGTGTCTTCCGGGCCGTTTTTTACGGCAATTAGGAAGAAATGGACGGAATCACTCCTCCCTCCTTAATCTACGATCCCGTATACGAATACTCCACCTGAAATCCGTACCACCTCAAATTCGTGGGGTGATGCCTTTAAGTGCGCCTCAACCAACTCAAATGGCGTAGAAGAAGAAGTTGCGTAGGAAGAATTTATTAGGAACGGTCCAAGACTTGTTCAGAAAAGAAATTTAGGAAAAATGGACTTCTTTTTATTCCAGTGCGATTTCAGAAATGGCAAAGCTGAATTTAGGCTGTTTGAAATCATTATGAGTGTATAGATGGTAGCAAGCCTCTGTGCTACAAACCGTGAGTAAACGCGTGCGAGGGGGGTAACACCAAAGTACATCAAACGTGAAACGCGTTCCAAGTCTACGTAAACAGCTCAACTCTGACATGTGCAAGAGAACTGGCATACGAACTCGAATAAGGTTGGCATAAGCTTGATAAAATCAGCACTTTTTCCGAAGAAAATGTATCCAACATCAGGGAAAATCGGTGCGGAATTTCATTGAGCTTGTTTGTTGTCAAACTTCTGTTTTGACTAGAACATCTCGTAAAAACATGGTGGATCCAAAGAAGCGTACCCATAAACTCCGCGCGGATGTATGATCTTTGTTGCATCGGAACACCAGCAATTTGCAACACATGGTCGTATTTCTTGGCCATCTCTTCTCTTTGCAACATATCGTAACGAATCACGCTAACAAAGTTAAAAGATGCAATTGAAGGGCAGTACCTAAAAAAGGTTGGTGGTTATTACAACTAACACAGAATTACGGAAAGATGACTCATATTTGAGTTGAACTAATAGAGAGAACAGCCAACGTATCAGGATTGATCAACTCCCCGAGCAAAACTCTCGAGATGGGGCGGGTGTAGTGTAGCAGTTAACGAGGAATTTGATGCACTCTGTAGGTCCAAGAAGTGAATGTAAGTTGACGGATGTACTGTTCTCACATTGCAACCGCAAACTCTGAGATAGATACTCTGAGATATCACATTTCGAGAATGTCGGGGATCTCAAACTCTTTCCAACTTTGAGTCCCCACAGGAAGGCTTACATCCAAGCAAAATCAACGCCCGGATTCACATCCACCTGAACCGCTGTGTAGGTCTTCTACGAGCACAATTACTCGAAAAAAAAACAGAGTCTAATTAGTACGAACAAAGATCTTAGAACCATGAGCACGAGCAGGAGCAGAGCAAAGGGAAAATAATGGGAAAGAACTTTGCAATGACAATGTAAACCTATTCAGGAACTATTTTCTGGAAAAAGTAAAAGAATGAAAAGCTATGGAAATTAAGAACACGAGAGCTTTGAAGACATTGCGGCGCTCTGAGAGGGAGGATATCACCACGAGTTCACCGAGGACGCGATGCTCTACCTCGACTGAACAAGTTTCAAGCCAGCTGTAGATGCTTTTGTGATGCTCATAATAACGTTTTGTTAATGGACAATAAAGCAGGAAATTCTGTTGGTATTTTAGTTGTTGTATTATACCAACAATGGGTAACTAATATATGAATGCATTACTTACCATGTCATAGGAGCAAAATGGAATATTCGAGTCTTATCCTCGTACGAATACTCATTTTCTGGATGCCTGTAGTACGAAAACAGTAGGTCGCGGAGTCTCGGTAGAAAACAAGATATATCTCGGCCACATTCAGAGCAGTGCTTATTCTTACTGGAAACATCTACGGTAAGAAAAAAATAACGGTTCAAAAGTTTACGGAAGCCTAATTGCCGTTGCCAACATCTTCCAAATGTCCTTTTTTTACTTATTTGGCGGTTTTCACTTATGTTTTTACTTATGACCCCAGACCAAAGGCTTTTACATTAGAGGTTTCAGCAGAGCACAGTCGCACTAAATAGTTAAACTGTAACTTCAAATAAATTCTCTTTGCTCCCGTACTACAAAATCAATGATTGCTGCGAATCGCCGCTGGCCTATACTCTGAGAGCAAATTAGGGCTTTTATTTATTTATATTTATATTTATATTCATTTATATTTATATTTATGTGCTGCTATTGTACTGCAAGATAGGATGCAACGTTCTGGTGGTGGACGCAGTGCACTCACTAAGAAGTTTCCTCGAAGCTCTCGCGTGCTTGGCTGCAGCAGCAGCGCGCGAAGGGAGTGGTAGCAGTTTTTGATGCTGAGCTAGTTGGAAGGGAGAATAGCCGGCACCTGATATTGAGGTCGGTCTTTTCAAATGATTTCAGATGTATAGAACAGGAACAGAATCCTAACATATTGTAAAATTTAAATTCGAACATAGTTTTAGTTCAACGAGTTTTAGTTCAACAACTTTAAGAAGGAGTTTCGGTTGGCAGTGGCTAAAATTTCAGACTTGTTTTAAAATATGTCAAGGTTCCGTAATTTTAGTTCTTGCTAATATCACTTTTCAGAAGGCTTTGATTGGCCATGAGAAGCAGTTCGGCTGCAATCGAATCACTCTTTTAAATTTTTTTTCCCTTTTCACGATTTTTTCCTTCATTTCTTTACCGTGGTGATTTTTCTGTCTCTTTAAAGAGAACAGCCGTAGAGATTCGCTTCGCCACTCATCTCATGGCCAAAAAAAAAACGCCCGCAAAAAATGCAAACACAAAACACACATTAATACAGCATTACATAGCAAGTACAATTAGAATCGAATCTACCTTTGATCGCAGACTACGGATTTTCAAAGCACTGTGCAGGATTGGTTCTGCTGTGTCGCTCTGGACATGTCAGCCACCCATCACTAAACGCTAGCAACTCCTCTAAAACGTTAGATGAAGAGCTTGAAAACTCCTTGAAAGATGAATGAAAATGAAATCCCTGCTGTATACACTTGAGACCTCTGCACTAATCTTCTGTAAATTCCTTTCGGCTATTTTACATAGAAATAGCTGAGTACACTAGCGCTACAGCACATCAAAAGAGTTAAAGGCAGCAAATCTGGGGTTGTACGGATTTCAAGTGGAGTATCCGTATACGGGTCGTAGATTATGGAGACCGGGGTGGTTCCTCTCATCTCTCACTGAATCACTGCAAGCAGTCGGCCCCTGAATGCTGTTTCCTACGATGCCTTCTATTGCAGCGCGTAATGTAATCTCTTACAAATTTCTGTTAGCTGTCTCATTCAAATGAAACTGTATCCATTAGCGCTACAACACACCCAGAAAGAGGCAAACTTGTGACAATGATAGCAAAGCACTTACTCGTATATACATATGTGCATAAATCCACTGATAAATCTTTGAAAAGGATTCCGAGTAACGACAAAGAATATGGGATCATGCCCAAGTGAGCGCAAAGCTTCTTCTTGTGACGGTGTTCGTTGACTAAACCCTTTTCTGCAGAGCCTAAAACTGCTACATGATGATAATTTGATTAGAATCTTTTGACGTTTTGGTATCAGAAAATTTCTTGCAGGAGAGAATTCCTCTCTATATATTGCCTCCAGAATCAGTCTGATCAGTATCAACAAGAATTACGGTATCACTAACGCAGAGCTTACATAATAATATTCCTCTCTCATTCAATTACCTTAATGGGAATGACAACTGATTTCCACATAAATTTATTCATGGGAAGTCTTTTCACACATGATGTAAACGCAGACAAAACGCTTCTACTTACGCTTTTACTCACTCTTTTCTCCATATTCATTGAAAAACGATCACTTCAGTGTTCAAAATATATAGAGCGCTCATTTGTGCTAAATCCAAATTTTGTTCTCCATTGTTCAATTCATCACCTCAACAAGAACATTTCAACACTGTGGAGAGTACATCGAAACAGCAAACATTTGCAACCATAGCAGTGTTCGTCCTGTTATCATATTTTTGAGAGTTTACCTCAAGACAGTTCTTGCTTTAGAAAATTCAAGAAAAACATCAGAGTAAGTTAAGATCTGATCTTAAGATCTCTACGAAAAGATAGGAAGAAGGGTATTGATTACGAGTGTGGGCGTAATCAAGCCCAATTTCTCTTCATTGTTTGAAAAGCGACGTGGGGAGCGGCCCTGACTGTCGGGTTTTTCGACGAGGCGCCTTATAAACGTACCAAGCGTACAAACGCAAACGTAGAATTCCATCACTGTGCCGCTGACACTGTCTTTCCCGTCTGATGACAAAAGCAGCGCCCCTACGTTTGCGCTGTCGAAGTGACGCGCTGTTGGTGGCCTTGCAGAAAAAGTCGTTTGAGAGGGTCGTGCCCCACGTCGCTTCTCAGGAGATGTAGGAAGATTGGAGCGTAATTGACTCGTGGTCATACTCGTGATACACACCACTTACCCTGTTTTATTGTAGAGAGATCTCAACATAGTCAATTTCGCTTCGTTTGGCCTTCAACGAGTATTTCTTCACTTTTATGTGCGACCCATAAAAGTTAACTCTTGAAATCACTTTTTCCAAGATAAATAACGCATCAAATAAAACTCGCCATGGAGGCGACCTCAGCCTTTGCTCCCACTCCACAAAAACAAGATCTTAACATCTATAAAGAGACTTTCTAGGAGCTAAAGAGCACATCAAAATTTATGTGTTTGTTAGAGACGAAGAAGGAGCGATTTGGGACTGCTGAATGAAAGTACACTCGTCATTTGTGGAGAAAACGCTACGTTACGAAATTTAAGGAGCCTTGGTTTTGCTGTGCACCTAACTGTCGTTCATCTTGTCTAGCCCACAGTACCTTGACAGTTCTTCTGAATAATCTTCGTGTGGACCTCTACGGATTGAGCACTGAGCAGATCATTACCCTGATGAATAGGCGCCTGAACTGCTCTATTTTTCGATGGTCGGGACGGTACTACGGACAACTTTGAGGCCTAGCTATGGGACGAAGGCTGGCACGCGTTCCAGCCATTCTTTTCATGTCTAAAATCGAAAAGCCTATAATAGACTGCAAACAACTATTGTACTGTCGTTACATCGAAGACTGTTGCGTCATCTGTCCCATACAGGCAGAATTGGACACCTGCTTCAATCTTCTCAATCAGCGATGTCCGCACATTAAGTTCACGAGGGAGCAACGGAAAAACAACTGCTTAGCTTTCTCAAATGTACACATTAACTTGCAGGACGGGATTTGGAACACTAAGTGGTATAGAAAATCTAGTAGCAAAAACATCTTAATCCACTATCTTTTAGCGCATCTTAGCAAAGCGAAAAAAATCCATTACAGGTAACATGTACAGGACGGCGGCAAGAGTGGGTGGCTCAGAGAAGATTTCGCTCTGTTTTCTGGTAATATCAGCAGAGCAGTACGGAGCTGTCTGCGTTAATCTTGTCTACAAAAAAGCGTGAAGGTTGTGGAAATACCACCATAAACTGTCAGCTAGTACGCAGTCGTGCATATGACCGAATCTGCTCCCAGCTGCGTGGTTTGCCCTCATGTCAGAGAGAGTGGTTGCATGGTATCAGGAGTAGTGTATCGTATCACATGCAGGTCATATGGTGGCGATTATATATCGGAAACGCGACCCCCTCCCCACTATTAAAGTAAAGTATTCGGGTATTTTCGCAAAGCATATGGATAAGCTCGTAAAATCTGAACTATCCAACCCACTCGGAGCACACCGCAGAATACGTCATCAAAACTCTGAAGTAGAGGTTTTTTTTTTAAGTTAAGATACTATTTTTCGAGTCCGAGATCATAGCACGCAGAACACTATAGGCATTTTGGATAACTGCCGAAGTCCAAAAATGAACAGAAAAGATGAGTGCATTGCGACCACGAACGAACTGCTCCATGCCAAGATCTGTGCGTATTTGATCTAGGGCGGGCTGTTAGGTCTCTTATAGAAACGATGATTCATAGTTTTGGACCGTGGTGGTCTGTTACGTTACCAATTTCAGCAAATGAGTTGAGCCGACAGTTTGTCCTCTGATTTTGCCAAACATTTGAACGCTTTCTGTGAAAAAAAACGAAGTCTTTGGCGCCGTTTTTCTTCAGCAATTGGGGAGAGATGAGCAGAATATATCACTAATGGCCTTGTAATTTCCAGCTCTAACGAGGGCGATAATGCCGAGAAGTTAGCTGTTAATGAAGACCAATATCATAGCTGTTAATAAAGATCAATACCAATCTTTGCAGTTCATTTTGCGTTCATCTTAAATGTTCTGAGAGTAGGGGACAGTACCCTTAAAGAATAGTATTGCAAGAGAAGAAGGAAGAAGAGAATGAAAGAACGCATTCAGCCGTTCCAGCCGCCAGTGAAGCTGTGGAGAAATTGATGGGCATGACGTGGTCTCCAACATGACTCACAGTTCCTGCAGTCTTCTGTCACGACACCTGATTAGACTCTTTCCTTAACGATCCAGCGAACCCCACAATCATGGAAGGCAGGCTAAGTATTATCCTATGTAAATGTTCTCTCCGCAATTTTGGAGCAGCACTGAATGTATTCAAAAATTAAGACATATTATACCTGTCATCCCATATTCCATCATTAAGGCTCTTTTTGCCTTCTCCATATAGCCACGGTTTATTTAAATAACAGAATAATGAATTGTGAAACGTGCTCATAACCTTCTCGATTAAGCAATTTCCTAACTTGTACTTTGGCGCAATCTATAAGATGTGGAACTGTTCCAAAGGAAAGAAATTCAGAAATGGAAAACGTACCACATAGCGCCCCTTGAACGGTGCAAATGGGGGTAGCAACCTTCTTCTCATAAGACAAATTTGCATCTGCGAGTCTAAAGTCACGAAACGCATAAATCTGAAATCTGAAATAATGTGTATATATGTGTATATCCGAAGAGTCGAGCCAACAAAAGCTACAGTGGAGAAAGATTTCCCTCTTGAGTGCAGCACTTATAAATATTTGCTTTGATGCTAATTCATATTGGAAATCGTTTAAATAAGTTAACATTTCAGGAGTCTTTCATCTGAAGATAAAGGATAAAGTGTCTTGTGTTAATCAATCCACTTGGGATGCGCCACCGTCTTCACTCGAGGCCCAATGAAAGGAATTTTGCAGCCGCGCACAGACAGACTGGCCACTTCGCAAGAAGAATCCATCATGCATTTAAAAATAAAGTGTTACAGTGAAAAAGAGTTAATGCAAAGTGCCCTTGAGAGAAATAGGCTGAGGATTGACTGTGTTCACAAATGAATGGGCCAGCCATTTGAGCTTATTCAGCTGAGAGCTCAGTTGCCCATGGCTGAATTAACTTGCCAACATCACTGACGAAAAAACATCTCAGGTGACGACTGTGACCAAATTAACGAGGGAAGACTGTGACCAAAGCAAAGGAATGAGAAATTATGCTGAGAAGATGTCATGAGTGGAGGCAAGCGAGCCCAGCATAAATATAATGTAGGCAAAAAAATGATCTGTGATCACTGTCATCTGTCAAACAAATTATTGGTTCCTGCGGCAGAGACTTTATATTTTGTAATTAGTTACTTAGATGGCCCTTCTTCACTGAACGTGGGCCACAGCATCTTTTTCACTCGTTTCATTCCCTAGCCTCAGTTGGTCTGGTCCATCCGTGTAGCAAACATTTTCTCTAAAGTCAGAGTTGTGAAGACAGGCTTCATGTTCTATGCACTAGAAAAACCTCAGAAGATATCACTCAAGAGTTTTGTGGGTCGTCAGTACTTTCCTGAATGTGGCTGCGGTGTCTTCCCTATTCTCTGCTGCGTAAGAGAGCGCTGGAAGAACCGTCGATTCGAACAGATGGACGCGGAGATTGAGTTTGTAAGTTGGTCCGTAGCTTCCCTGACGGGTGCGAATGCTTCGCACGCTGCTCTCATCCTTGTATTAAGTTTCTTTTTTCAAGTCATTCTCCAGAGCGAATTTTCGAAAATTTTGGAGTCTTTACGTTGTACTCCTCCGTCATCACAGCAGACGTTCCTCATTAAATGTCTCTACTTTCTGTTTTTTTCACAATCCTACTCTCTTCCTTGCATCGTTCAATTCTTTGTACATCATCTCTGCTCCATTGGAATTTCTCGAAAAAAGAACGATCTCGCTTGCAGAACGGAGCTTAGAAAGGAATCTGCCGTCAACAAGTATTCCCCTCTCCTGCCAACCTGGTGATTTCATTATCCAATGTAATGCAGCCACGAACAGCTTCGGCTGTATAGTATCACCCCTTCCCAATGGTGATGGGGCGATTAAAACGCTGTATTGTAGTGGCACATCAATTGGCTAATGTCCTCAAATATGTCGACGCGTCCACACCTTGATCGGCGAGCGCTGACAGTATTGCATACATTTATATGCTGTCGCAGGCTTTCAAAGAAATGAATGGCGAAGGTTAGGACAGGGAGAAGGCGGGATTAACTGCAAACCTCTATGCCCCTCGACAATGTCCGGATGTGTTCCAAGCAGCTGGACTTCTTTCGAAATCTGGCATGTTCTTTATACTAAGCTTCATTCAGTGCTTTAATATGCGAATAAGGATGATCTTGGTGACAATTTGACAACAAGCATATCGAATCCCCCGGCTTTCTTGTAGAAAATAAAAATCGGTTTGCGAGTTCTTTCACTGGTCTAAAACCTTTCTTTCAGGAGACAGAGCGTTAAATGCGTCGCTAGAATCTCATGAGGCGGATGGCCATCAGCCCAAAGAAAGTATCCAGATAATGTAAAATCAGGTCCGTGTGCTGTGCAGGTTTCATGCTCTTGATCGCGACTCAGGTCAGGTCATAGTCTCCACTGTTGGATTCTCCTCAATGTGCCAGTCACCCAGGAACAAGGATTCTTCAAGTAAGCCAGAAAGCCCTTCTTTTTCCTAACAGTTCCTCGGTTGCTTTCAAAGTTTGATCCTACATTGTTTTGCGCCACTTAATAGCACGTTTAACGCAGTCTCATAATCCTCTCAGGAGGCTCACGTTACCGTCTTCCACAGACTGCCAATTGTCCTAGAACAGTTAGACAATCATTATACGATATTTTTTTCCATCTTCAATGAAAACCTCAGATGTTCTTTCCCACTACGTGACTAAGTTGTATTTTCGCAAGAACGAAACAATGACTACAACTACTACAAAAATATGGCGCTACTAAGACGCCAAGTTTGAGTAGTGTGGTTGGTGAGGTTCATGGACGACCCGAGTCGGCACGAGTAGCGCAACTGGGCGATTTCCGTGTCCACGGGCGTTTGTCTTCTTTCATTCAAAGAGAATTCCTAGGCAAGACGAATGTGGTGGACAACATGTCCGGCAAGACGAATGTCGTTTTTATTCTGATTCCATTTTCCAAATCGTTCGACCGTGCATTCTTCTAGATGGCCTTTTCTAGTTTTGTGTTGTAGTATCCGAAAATTTGGTGAAGGAATTACTATAAAGGAGAATTTTGTAGAAGGGAGCGTACCACCTCCCCCGGCTCCTCATAGAACGCGTCTAATCCGCATTCATCAGCTGCTGGTGTTGGTGAGTACCAATAGATGATGCTAACGGGTTTGCGACTCAGAGGGCGAAGCGGCCAGACGGGGTGACAAGATCTAGTGAAAATCGACCCAACATCACCTATACTTCGCGAAAAACTTTTCTCCGAGTTGTGACGAGTTTACGGTCATTCATCTGTTGTACGTCGCTCATTCTGTTATTGTTCTCTTCTCTATTACAGAGCAATCACGTAGTATTTGATACCTCCTGCAGCTCGAAGAAAGACATGTAGGTCACCGTCTGTGAACACTCGTTGTAAGAACAAAGTCTGAGATAATTTCCACGCGAGTTTTGGTTGAGAATCAAGGACATCCTGAGCAACCTGAGAATTGATCGCCTCTGACCATACCCTCCAACGTCTCAGACGGCAGTGTACATGCTAGGGTGGCAAGACTTTTCTCCAAACTAAGCAGCTTTGTAGAGGCGAGCTTAGCTTTCACCACAGGTCATCACCCAACCTATCTGGAAGAGGGAGTCATCTTGCGAGACTTTGCTAAGACGGTTTTGAATTTCAGCAGCGGTGTTGAACTCGTTTCGGTTTGGAAAACCCCACCGGTGGACGTACCTTCTCTGTGTGTCGCAACTGAAGTTAGTTACCTTCAAGCCACTAAGAAAGGCAAACCGTTAAAGAAGGGCCTCAAATTCTTGAAATTTAAAAAATTGACGACAGTGAAGGGAAACGTATTTGAAAACATATCATGCCTTTCATTTGATGACTCACATTGTTTCTTCTGGAAGAAACAATAGTGATATTTGTCGCTTGATCCTCTGCTATATGACACAAGCCATAGACTGCATAAAAGAAATACGTGTATGAGAACGTCTGCACTCATATAATGTATTAAAGTGGCTGAAATAATGCAGATGAAATCTCTTTTCGCTATTCGCTTTCATTTTCATTTATTTGTAACAGAACTGTTGTTACGCCATCGCTACATCACAACACATTCTTTCACTATTAAAGTAATGAAAAGTAGATCCGTCTGTGTTATGAGATGAAGAAACGCAGAACTTCTCCAAAATAGCATTCTCCGAAAAGGGAAATATGAGCAATCGATAGAAGTCCTTCTACTTGATAATATATCCCGAAAATTTTGCAGCAAACTATGGCCTACGAACCGCACGTGCTTTGACCGACTAATTTCATCGTTTGTAACCATATCATGTTTATTCGATAAAGATTTTTGTCATTTCAACTTTCTAGAGCAGTACCATAGTCTGGATTCCGGGTATCTTTAAATTAGCTCTTAGGTTTAAAAAAAATGATATCACTACTAATTATTCCAAGAACATGAATAGAAACTTATCATTGTACCTCGAGATGTTGTAAAAAATTAGTTTCGCACTGATAAAACAGTGACACAGTAGAATTTCAGGTTATTTGCATCAACAACGCTTTTGATCTACTTTTATGTTTGGCAAGGAAGAAAATGTGTTCTTTCGGAATACGTTACAACAGTGGAGTAGAACCTTGTGCTATTTCTTCGTGATTCCACCATTGCTACAAAAAATATTAGAGAGCTTTAAAGGTAGAAGAGAAAACAACCTACCATGTCTCCATAACAACCTAAAACATTTCATCCGGCGACAGGTAATGAAAAACGTTCTTCTGAAATCAAAAAACACGTCATAGAAAGGAGCGGTTCTGGGCAGCAGTGATCCAACTTTTTTTGCATTTCCTTCTTCTGTTAAAAATAATTGAAAGATTTCTTATTCAAAAAATAAAAGTGGTATGGTGTTGAAGATATTTTCTATTTGAGATGACCATTGCCAAACCAATTTAAATAGCGATTATCAAGCGGTTCAATCTGAAACAAAGATAAAACCCTGTCGAGATCCGATGCTTTCCGAATTCCTCGTCAAAAACGCTTGCACTTGTCTACTTCTCGCTAACGTCAACAATGTCTTAAGATCAATGAACGTATGAACATCGAGGAACTGTAGGAGCTGACCATATTCCCGGGCACAAAAACCAAGCACTGCATTATCGGAACGTAGAGTGAAGATGAGGGTTTTACATTAGTTGAACATGCTGATCGTTGATCTGAAGAACAAACCGAGTGTCCAGTACTTCTCCTATCGTTCATGCATATGCCATAGACTGGAAGTGTTTCACCATTTCCTTATTTTCTAAGGTATTATTATCTGACTATGTTCTGATCCGGGGCGGGTGTGGTATAGCGGTTAGAGGTCCCGCTTCCTGCACGATCGATCGGAGGTTCGAATACGCCCTAGTGCTCACCAAGCCTTTCACCCCTCCGGGGTCGATAAATTGGTACCAGACTTGTCTGGGAGGATAAAAACACTGACTTGACACATTGGCTAGCCAGCGCGTCATTGTATAGGCCAGATACACGTTCGTAAACTCCAAACGATTCTGAATTGAAGTGAACGTGGGGGCGCATCCCAAGCGGATTGATTAACGCCAAAAACTTTATCCTTCTTACTTTTAAGTTCTGATCCAAGCTAGCGTTTAAGCACGAGTTTCAGGAGATAGACGTTTCTTGGTAGTTTTAAAACTCAGTTTTTCTCGTGAGTCGTGAAAGTGTGCGACAAGCCGAACGTATTCGTCGCCGATGTTGTCCACTGCAGAATATTTCCAATACCTGGCTAGAGTAGCGAAGAGACCCCACTTATTGATTGTTCTGGAACTTCGTCCTCTAAACTTCGCGGTTAAAATCTTTTTCGGACGAGGCTATGGTTCGATCCCGTATAGAACTTTAGCTCAATAGCGACATCCGTCAAGGGAAACTTTTTCTGACAACGAGGTAGGAAATTTTATTGGTATCTCCTAACGGGCCACTCGTTTTGCGTAAAGAGGAAGACATCTGGAATTGCAATTTTCACTCTAAAACATGGGTCCCGAAGTAAAAAAATCCTCTGGCAATTCTCTGGGGGCAATTTGACATAGAACTAGCAATATCCTTGTAGAAAGTATGGTCTTCTCTGTAGAACTTTTCTATATTCATATAAAAAACTTTGACTTCTTCTTCGTTGTAGTTTGATGTTCGATAGTAAGCAACGGAGACTGTCAAAGTTGGCGTAGGACTAGATCTTCTGATCCGCAGACGTACGATTCGTGTCGTAAGTTGTTCAAAAGAGTCGATTTTCTTTCCCATACTAACCACTCTTCACCAACTCCTCCACTGTTTCATTTTTCTAAGAACAGTTCTTCTCCATTGTCGTATACGGCGTTCAGTGGGTTTCGTCGTGTCGCCTTCCCCAGTCCGTTGAAGACATACTTGATCTTTCCTCGCATCGCCGGATCTTCAATAGCCGCTTCCCATTTTGAGGTACGTGTGTTGTAAGTACAGATTATAATCTCACTACTTTTCCGTTTCGGTAGCTAAGATGAACCGTGCAACCCCCTATTTCTTGGCGACACCTTAGAGGGGTTTCTTTCAAAGTCAGGAGAATCTTTCTTACTGCTGTGACGTGCACAATAAATTCAAAACCCATGGGCAGGTTGCACGGATTTGTGGAAGAACGTTGCGTTGTCCTCGAGTGGACAATTGGAGCTTTTTTTGTTGAAGACGACTCCAAATCGTCTCCCAATCCATTCCCCTCCCAGTCACTTGATTGCAAGCTTCTGGCCTAGCCGAATACAAGAATCTCATGAGCCGCCCTTGTCACACTAAAAGTAGTGAGTTTCGTTCCCTTAATCCACCTGCGTCTCATAGTAGGGAAAAGGCCGCTTTTGCTCCGTAGTTAAAGACATCACTCCACGAATCTGAGGTGGCACGGATTTCAGATGGAGTATTCGTATACGGGATGGGAGACTATGGAGAGGGGGTGATTCCGTCCATTTCTTCCTAATTGCCGTAAAAAACCGCCTGGAAGATACGGCTTCAGGTGTTCTGGCGCACAAGGAGTTCGACTGGAGTGCGCCAGCCTTGTGCGGCGCCGCATCTTCCGGGCCGTTTTTTACGGCAATTAGGAAGAAATGGACGGAATCACCCCCTCTCCATAGTCTCCCATCCCGTATACGAAAACTCCACCTGAAATCCATATCAATTCAGATTCATGGGGTGAAGCTTTTAAGCTCCCATGTGTCACCTAAAGACACATTTGGAGAGCACTTTGTACATTGAAAATAATGGAGAAAAAAAATCCCTAATCTGGAGCAGTTTCTCGCCGATTAAATCTTTCATGATGTCCTCAGGCTCCGCCCATTTGGAAGAAATAATCTTGCACAGATTTCTGCTTGTGCGTGTATACTTTTTTCTATAATCCTTAGACTGGAATAACTTCTATTCTAGACTATTTCAATGCATATTTTCCGTCAAATATGGTTGTCAAGCCGACAAATGATGCTCCTATTAACAACAGTTATACCTCTAGTGGTATTTTATAAAATATCGAACAAAACCGAGAGAGAATACGTAGGTTTTATTTGTTATTTTTTGAGTTTCACCTACGTTCAACGTAATTATAAGTTCCTGCTAATTAAAAATAGTCAGAGACTCCTTGGATCCCTTTGAATATCGAAACAACAAATGTGCTCACTAATCACATGTTTGGGGATGAAGCGTACAGAGATACGGTGCGTTCTCTTCAAAATCTTGTATTAGATCTTTGGTTTTTGCAAATGAGGTGCGGTGGTGTTTTACAGCTCTTACGCCCTACCAAATATCTTGTTGTTCCATCGCCAGATTGCCGAAATGCGCGATTTTTGGTGTTAGTTTACACGATAACCAGCGATTTTGAGACGAGAGATAGGTGGCGAAGATTTTATGGTGGTCGACGAATGAGACACAAAGTACGTTTTATAAGCTCAGTGGAAATGTGAAAACTCTGAAGACCACTACCAAAAATTAAACCGTCGTACGTATTGATTATTTGCTGGTCATTAGTAAAGAATTTATTGTGTTATTAATGTACCAATTTTTTTCCACTGAATAAATGCTTATTGTCAAAGTAATACTGATTTCTTTCAGTTCGCGTATTGTGTCATTTTTCCTATAGGTAGTCTGAGAGATTTCAATGAAACGACGCGACTAGTGGAGGAAATTAATTTATTTGACGATATCCTTCAAGGAGACTATCTGGATTCGTATAGGAACCTTACAATGAAGGTATACTAAGAAAAGAAAAATAGAAGGACGGGACTACGCTTGTTTCTTTTCTTACCTTTTCCGTCCACTACGACTGACTGGAGAAAAGTTGTACATTTTCAGACATTATCAGCGCTACGTTTTGCAGCCGTTGCCTATCCTAAGGTGGATTCAATCCTGAAAATTGATGACGATGTTGCATGGAATGTTCCTCTTGTGACCAACTATATTAAGAGCCGAGTGTTGCCGAATTCAATTTCGTGTTACAAGTAGCGGTTTGTTAAAAATTGTGGATGTGGGTTGAGACAAAAACATAGAAGTGGAGCTATACAGTAACCACGACAATTCTTCGGCAGAAAACGAACAAAAAACGCGGATTCGCCTTTCTTTATTGGTTTTTTCTCCATAATTTGATTAAAGGCATCACCCAACGAATCTGCAGTGGTACGGATTTCCGGTGATGCATTCGTTACGGGGTTGTAGATTATGGGGAGGAGGATGATTCCGCTCATTTCTTTTTAATTGCCGTAAAAAACGGCCCGAAAGATACAGTTTCGAGCGTTTAGGCGCACTATTTTTTACAAGGAGTTCTATTGGAGCGCGCCAGCCGTGTGTAGCGCCGCATCTTCCGGCCCGTTTTTTACGGCAATTAGGAAGAAATGGACGCAACCACACTCCTCTCCATAATCCACTATCCCGTATACGAATACTCCACCTAAAATCCGCACCACCTCAGATTCGTGGTATGCTGCCTTTAATTTTGCGCGTGTCATACATTTGGACATCAATCGATTCGTGATGGGGAGATCTATAGGTCATACTTTGAAAGTTTTCCATAAAAAGACTTCATTTCTAAATTACCACCGACTACAAATTTGGGGATCACAATCTGAGATGATTGCACCTTAAGGATATATGACATTTGGGGCAAACAGAAGGCGAGAAACGTGAAGGTATATTATATGTCCGTTTTTTATCTGCTGTCATAATCATTTTGATATCCCATTCGTGTCGATATTGAAGTTCTAAGATTTTTAGAATTTGGGTAAAATGACACATTATAAATTAATTTAAAAACTTGCTTTCCCGGCGGCCAGATACCATTCAGTGCAGGATATTATCAGAGAACTGCTTATTTTGTTCAAAAATTCAATTTCAAAGTTTTTTTTTTCAAAAAAAAATACATGGTTTTTTTGAGATCAAATACACAACTTTGCTCTTTTTCATTATTTATTCAGATTTTTAAATGGTTGTCAGCGACGTGTTTTAAATGTCTCCGTCTAGAAAACTGATACCATTGATACTTTTTTTAGAAATTTCTCTTCTTTTTAATATGCGACATCGTAATCAGGACACCATGGGAATTGAATGTGGGTTTCAGGAAGCCAAAGTGAAGAGAACATCTTACTGTATATACGAAAGCCTGATTTCTCTGGTTTCTACAAAATGTCTCCATATTTAAAATTCAAATCCAAACTTAGAACTTCAATAGCGCAAATTTTAGCAAATTATGAAGGAAAAAACCAATAAAAAAAAACGCGAATTCGCATTTTTTTTTGTTCCTGCTAAAGAATTTCCCTGGCTACTGCAGGCTATTGTGATGTATTAAGGTCCCCGTCCTCTTCACCAGTTCGCAAAAATAGAAGCAAATGGTGAGTTCATACTAGGCAATGGGCTCTTATTGAACAATGAACTATCAGCACCCGATCAAGACGAAACCTCTTGAAATTATTCGATTATTCAGGTACGTTACATACGATGAATATCCAGGTGAGAGTTATCCAGAATACTGTTTCGGTGTTGCTTATGTGCTACATAGGACTGCGGTGCTGCCGATGCTCAGCGTTCTGCCACAAATGAAATATTTTTGGGTGATTCTTTTGTTTTCGTCCTCTTCTAATGCCTCATAGGTGACATCTATTTCAGATAGATGACGTATTCGTCACGGGTTTTATGGCGCGAGCAGCAACTGTCTCACTTATCGAAATAAATCAGTACACTGAACTAAAGCCAATCCGCAGAGACATTTCTCAAAAGATATTTTATAATGATATGATGTTCTATGGTACCAGCAAAGAGAACATCGGACGTCAATTCATCAATCGTACCGAGTATGTGCTGCTGTTCAATTGATGGATCAATACATATTTGAAGAAACATCAAGGGAACAAACAGGAAACAGTTTTGAAATTGATTTTCGTTTCCCTTCTTCTGAATCTGTGTCATCGATCGTTGCTTATTTCGGCTTCAAAAGTAACGATACTGTTCTGATGACGCTGACCAATGATAAGCGGTCAAAGGACACGCCCACTGGTTATGTCAATTCTTTTTCGACTTTTCTTCGAACATTACATTTTCAGATAATAGCAGTTGGTATATTTCAATTTGGAACATGTGCTGAATCCCTTCAGAAACGAAAAAGTACGAATTTTTATGTTTATGTTCAAATTATGAATAAATTGTTATTAATTTGTTTTTATATTAATTATTCTTGAATTACAAAGAGGTGACCGTGAAAATGAGTTGCATGTTATAAAGGATAAAGGATAAAGTTTCTGGCGTTAATCAATCCGCTTGGGATGCGTCCCCACGTTCACTTCAATTCATAATCGTTTGAGGTTTACGAACGTGTATCTGGCCTATACAATGACTTGCGGTGGCTAGCCGATGTGTCAATCCAGTGCTTTTATCCTCCAAGACAAGTCTGGTACCAATTTATCGACCCCGGAGGGATGAAAGGCTTGGTGAGCACTAGGGCGGATTCGAACCTCCGATCGATCGTGCAGGAAGCGGAACCTCTAACCGCTACACCACACCCGCCCTCTTTTGCATGTTATAATTTAACAAAATCGAGCGGTATGAAAATTGAAAATTGGCGAATCGTAGGTGATCAGCGGCCACACTTTTGGCTGAAAAGAAACCATTGGTTGAAACCTACTCCAAGACATTTCATCATTTCCGTGGAATAAATTGTGGATCTTTCAATATTTGGCTATTTAGTCCTTCCTTTGAGGAACACTATTTTCACATGAGTTCGCTGTGATCATGAATTCTGAAAAAAGGAGACAGTACAGTTTTTTTCTAGAAAAAATTGTGGTTGTTGAATTTTTATAACAACACTTTATCATCCGCCTCTCCCAGTTATTTCCCTCTCACGCCCCTATCGCGGACAGCACTAATCATTGGTCACTACCGGATCACATTGCGTCGATTAGTTTACGTGTTTTCCTCATCCTGCGACGAAGAATTCGTCAATAGGAATTCAAAAAAGGAAAACGAAGAATTCATTTCCACTGCAATTATCCTCCGATTCCCTTCTTTTCAGCCTAGATGCTAAAAAGCTGGGATATGTTACTTGGAATATTCTTCTACGTATATCTCCATCGGTTTGAAATTGATGGACGTAGATAGTAGTGTTCGACTTTTTCAGAACAGTTTCGTTCCCTTCAGGAGAAGAGCTTTTCTTCCGTTGGTTTTCGTTTTGTACGCTGACATCTCGGATGACAACAGATAGTGATGTTATTTGCAATACTATTTTTTTCTATTAATTTCACAGCTGCTTTCAAATAAAGGAATTCCTTCAAACGAGGATAAAATGGATGAAGTGCGCTTTATCCTGGTCTGACGGCTTTCCTTTACTAGAAAGCGGCTGTCGAACTAGGTACTGGATAGAAAGTGTAGCTAATAATCGTTTACTTTGGATTTGAATCAAATTAAAAAAATCCACGTGTTTGAGTAGTAGATTTCCCAAAGCATAATCTCTTTCATTTGAATTTTGTTCAATGTAGCAAAAAATAAAAATTCAGAGACTCTCCACAAATAAACAACTCTACAGATTCTTAATGATGCCTTCGTTTCCATATAAAAAGATTTTCAGTGAGGTGTATACTATCTTTAAAAAATCATAATAAATTTTAAAGTTTTTAAGGAGTCAAAGGAATCATCGACGCCTTCAGGTTAGGGGCAAAGAACAATCCAATTGACGCCGGAAGAGCAACGAAAGAGGAAAATAGTTCTGTGAATACATGGTTTTGATATAAAACCGTCAACGAAGCTTTGAAAGCATCACCCCACGAATCTGCGGTGGTCGTGTTTCAGGTGGAGTCGCAGCTTATGTGAAGAAGGGTGATTCCGTCCATTTCTTTCTAATTGTCGTGAAAAAAAAATTGCCCGGGAAGATGCGGTGCGTGCGCAAGGCAAGGCGCGCTCTAATCGAACTCGTTGTAAAGTAGCGTTCCGGAGCGCTTGAAGCCGCATCTTCCGGGCCCTTTTTACGGCAATTAGGAAGAAATGAACGCAATCACCCTGTTTTCCATAATCCAGGACCCGGTATAGGCATAACACACCTGAAACCCACACCACCTAGATTCGTAGGGTGATGCATTTAAAGGCATCACCCCACGAATCTGAGCTGGTACGGATTTCAGGTGGAGTATTCGTATACGAGAAAGTAGATTATGGAGAGGGGGGTAATTCCATCCATTTCTTCCTAATTGCCGCAAAACGGCCCAGAAGATGAGGCGCGTGCACAAAGCTGGCGCGCTCCAATCGAACTCGTCGTAGAAAACAGCGCACCGGAGCGCTCGAAGCGGCACTACCTCACATTCGTGGAGTGATGCCTTTAAGCAATCATGGAAAATTTTGCTGCACTGTTTCTAGGAGAAATGATCCGGAGATAAGGAGACCTCTAAATACAAATTTATAAGCAAACTATGTACATGCAATCCCGTAATAGATTATTCTAACTTGAGTCTCCATGCATCAAATCTAAGATGTTCGCTTGGAGGCCTGTGACAACAAAAAACAAACCTAATGTGATATAGAAAAAATTCAAGCCAATAAGTATACAAAATTTCCAATTTGGATGATTCTTCCGGCATTCGCTGAAGAAGACGACAGTTTCAATTAAGGATGGCAGCACTAAAGCCAACATCATTCCAGAGGTAACCCCAACAAGTGACATGATTTGTTCGAGATTTGGGACCAACCAGGAGAGGCCCACTGAAAATCTCAAAGATTCAATGACTTTCATCCTTTGTATCTAGATTTGTCTTCGGAAATTTAAAAAAAAATCAAATAACTCACAAGCAATAAATACTATAGAGGAGCGGAAGAGACACTCTAACCCAATGATATACGATCTTTTCACTTCATTGCGACGTAGCGGTTGTTTGGCAAGTGGCCAAAGCATCTGCACTAGCGGATATTGCTGGATAAGAAAACCAGAGTAGACCACAGAGAGGAGCATGGCTTTTACTGATATATTTATCCTGAAATCATTGAAATTGCGGAAAAATCAAACCTGTCTTCGAGTTTCATTTCAAGCCCCCCTGTGAATAAGACTGTCCTCATATCAGAGAATCGGCTTAGAAACACGGGAAACTCACGGTGAATCCGACAAATTCAACGTTATGCTTCCTTTCACTGCATCCCCATAGGTGATATATCCAAAAAAGCCGCAACCGGCATACATCAAAGTCACCAACGCGACACCTGTGGATAGCACGCCATTGAAGCCTTTCATATCTCCCGGATGCTTCATTTTATTTTCCAACGGTAGCACCTAAGACAGGAATGCAGGAATTGATAGGAAAAAGAATTGATAGATTGAAATTTTAGTCAAAACTTGCCGTTTCTTGAAACTGATATTCCAATCAAGACCTACCATTGCCTGACCTTCGAGAGCGTAGAGTATTGATCCAGCTGAGACGACCACCCCGTCAAAGGTGGTGATTGCTGGCAAATTCTTAGTGGGAATATGATGAGCGCTTACTAATTCCTGTAATGTAAATATTAGGGATGAAATGTAGCTGACTGGGGGACACTCAGTGTCGCCCTCATTTCTCGAAGTAACAATCCAATCAATCGGGACCCTAAGACCTAAGCATTAGTCTTGGAGTATCTATGAGATATAAACTCGTAACTTGTAAAGTTATTAAGAGAAAAAAAAAGTAAGTTAGAGTGTCGAGAAGTGAAGGCGCCACTGAGTGCCCCCAACTACATTTTTCCCGATATTAATTCTGGTTTTTTTTTCCAAAAAGTTCTTTTTTTCTCTTGAGTGCAGATAGGCTTAACCCACGTATAGAATGATAGATAAGCATGCTGTCATAAGAATATTTCCGAGTAGAGCAATATACGATAATATATGTATACTTCGGACCAACGATATTAATAGAAATGCTGGCAGTGCAAATAGGAAGTAGTTGTCACATGTGAGATCATTTTCAGGCCAAATAAGATCAACGATCTGAAAATGTTAACATGTCGAAGTTGTACGGAAACAATGGCTTAAAGAATACAAACGTCATATAAAAATAATTAATCGATTAAAGTAACTTGGTACTGCATTAAGACAGAACGGAAAGGCTTATTGTCGGATCAAAGCTTGACGCAATTATGTGGGCGGCGCGGTGGTGGAGCGAGCGGTTCAAGGCGGTATCCTTGATTCTGTAGTCGGAATGCGGACGGAGGGTTTCAGCTTCGTAGCAGACTTCACATGCCGCTTAGACCGCAGCCCCTTATGGAATTGCACCGGGGCCGATGAAACATTGTCAAATTAGTTCGACCATCAGACAATATTTGATTTAGAGCAGGGGGGAAGCAATGCAAAAAGGTTTATCAGAGGACGTATTCGGTTTTTCTGTTTAATTACAAATGAATATTCTATCCAGAGCAGAAATTGTAAATTTTTATGCCTATTGTCTGAACTTCAACCTGAAACATTTGAATGAACTTAAAACTCTTTTGCAAACAAAAAAAATAATTTTAAAACCAAATTTTAGATTAGATTTTAAAATTAGACAATAAATATTAAATGTACTGAAAAGCGTTTGTCTCTTATTCTCTATATGAAAAAAAATAAATGTTTACCTCTTTAGCATGTTCGACGACGAAAATATAAAAAACACTGCAGATGCCGAGTTGAAGAAAGATTAGACAGCAATTAACGAACCATCTGAGAAAGAGGGTGTTCTTTTCTCGTTTTATACCTCTTAATACTCAATTTCTTCGTAAAGGCATCGCCCCACGAATCTGAGGTGGCACGGATTTCAGGTGGAGTATTCTTATACGGGATTATAGAGAAAGGGTGATTCCGTCCATTTCTTCCTAGTTGCCTTAAAAACGGTCCGGAAGATGTGGCGCGTGCACAAGGCTAGCGCGCTCCAATCGAACTCGTTATAGAAAATAGCGCCCCGAAACGCTCGAAGCCGTATCTTCCGGGCCGTTTTTTTACGACAGTTAGGAAGAAATGGACGGAATCACCCTTATCTCCATAATCTACGATCCCGTATACGAATAGTCCACCTGAAATCCGTACCACCTCCGATTCGTGGGGTGATGCCTTTAAATTTCCTTACCTCGCCGCATATTTAAACCTTGCAAGTGGTTTCCAGCTGGTGGCAAATGCTTCCTGCGCCAGCTGTCCGTAATCCAAGGTTCCGCATCCATTCCTAAGCGAAGAAATTCATTGCACGTTTCGACGAAAGAACAACATATCCCACCTTTTGCACAAGTACTGTGCACTTACGACGAGTTTCACCATACAAATAATGGAGACGATGCCGAACAGAAAATCAATACCGAAGGCAGTCTTAATATCGGTGTTAAGCTGACATCTGAGATCCACTGAGTTATATAGAGATTAATAAACTTACCCAAAGACCCGCTTGTTTGAAGGCCATCGGAAGATTAAAACATCCAGGGCCAACCATTCCTTTTATTAGATTAATAAGTGCAAAGGTTGTTCTGGAATGACAGCAAGGCATTTCCAAAGCATTTATTCTCTTAAAAATACACCTACGATATCTTCTTGGTCTTTGCTGGTTTTGCCGGTGTCTTCGCATCAATTTCGAATTTCCCCGGTAATTTACAGTCCACATCAGTGACGGTCACAGAGATTGTCATCTTAAAAGCACTGAATAGCACGTGCACGCACGATTATGTTTCAAATGAGCCACACATAACTACACTCGAGTCAAAACGATGCGATTTCGTACGTTCGCGAATTGGAACTTGAGCGGATCCGATTTCAATTCCATTAGGTTTCATGTCGTATTAACCCTACCGTAAAAAATAATAATTAACGAGAGACTCAAGTGCTGTAGAGTCCCAGGGTCCCAGGGTTGCAGGCGACAAAAACACAAAGTGATTGAGTGGTGCATTTAGATCAAATCATCATATAAAAACCGAATTTTTCTTTACAGATATATTTAAGTTACGTAAAGTGAAGATGTAGTGCTCTACCTATACTAAACAATCCTGATTTACTCTGACCTGACATAAGTGCTGTACAAAATCCAGAACTACATTATTCAATTCTTGAGTATCATACCATTTATTTCAAAAAGAAAAATCCCTCGAGAAAAGTTATTTCGAGTTATAAAAAAGGTATATAGGATCACTGAAATGAAGGAGATGATTTTTTTTTTCTTTTTAATAAAGACTTATACTCGTTTTTATTCAAAAATATAATCCTATGCTACGTGTAAGGAATAGTTCATTTAAAAGTTCAAGGATTTCTTGAGAGAATGGTGATCAATAAAAAGAAAATGTTGCTGATCTTTCTTTTAGGTCACCTGACTGACTTCATCTGACGAAAAACTTGATCAAAACTGCAAGCGAATGCACTGTACATGTATAGTCAAGAGGGAAATCGAATCATCTAGTGGATGATATAAATGTCCAGCTGTGATCTTTAAAGATACGAAAACAAGAAATCCGGTTCTAATCACATCTCCGGGATTTCTCGAATACGGAAGGATTCAGTAGTGTCCGTAAAAATGTTGATCGTGTAACTTGGAGTTTTGCATCATCTTCTGCAGAATAAATGGTGTTTTTGGTGAGGATGTGGAATTCTGCGGACCTCACAATCTATTGAACCAGAACAAATTCGGTCGATTTTCTAGCGTCATGATAAGACATTTTATACGTTTACCTTCATGTTTTCAAAAGATAAACCAATCAAGTAATTTATTAAATTGCGAAATCAGATGTATAGGTCAAAAAAGGGACGTAATAACCAGCTATGGAAAGAATTCCTAAAATCTTACCTAACCTCAAAGTTTTGCTAAATATTTATTTTAATTTTTATTTCCATGAACTGCGCACAAAATGGTCACATGATAGGAAATCGTATACAATATGAATAATTAAAACACAAGTTATCCTAGAGATTAAAGTAAACGCACGCATTTACTCGACATGCTCTTCCAACTTCACATGAAGAACATAGAGTCAAGCGTTTCAGGCAAAACAGCGAGATTTCCATGAAATTGGGAGTACCACTGCTCCTTAGATTGACGAACTCAATGATTCTTTAGAAGATATGAATGACATTCTACGAAAATCCTTGGACCCACTAATGATTTCCTTTTGTGGATTTTGATAAAGATACTGAGTCGATGCTAGTAGGCAGTGGTATGATACCTCTCAAGATGAGAAGAATTAATCCAAATAGACGTGCTACATACCAAGTGGGAAGAGGAAGAGCTAGGAACTAGAGCTGGAAACAGACGGAGTGCTTCTGCAGAAAAAAATGACAGAAAATCACATTATCACAAAAAGTTCATGTTCATGAGGAAATGGAATTTGTGATGATTGAATTGAGGTGTCCAATGTCATGTGAATAGAAAATTTCTGGATAATCACTTTGTACATAAAAAGAATTATAAAATGAGGACAATTAAAATAATACTAATGTCAATATTGATATTAAAATAATGTATTTTCAAACAAAGAGCTGCTAACCGAAACTCAGTTCTCCAAAAGAATTGACTATTGGTGGCGTAATTTAGAAAACAAAACTTATAACTAATGAAGAAGTAAATAGAAGAAAAGAACGAGAACTTATCACTGATTTGTGTCAATACATACGAAGCTGTTGTTCGATTCTATCATACCGTAAATAAACAGTCAACAGGTATTCAGATGCTAACAAGTGAATCCTCTGCCGATATCGAGCGGTCTCATGACTGACGGCGTATTCGTCGCGCTTCTTATACGATATCGAAGACGGCATAACTAAACTTATTTATTGACATTACCCATAAATAACCTGCTGACATCGCGTTAAGGCAAGAACATGTGCTAAATCGCAGTTTGAATGTTGTACGTTTGACCGCTTAAAGGCAGCGTATCATGAAATTTACGTAGTTTGGAAACCTCAGAGAACCCATAGAATCCGAGTTGTGGATCACGGAACCTAACGCGAATCCGTACAACTTCCCCCAATCCTCCTAAAAAACGGTGTGGGGACGGTGTTTGCAATTACGAGGTAGTTAGAACACGTCCCGTTGTATAAATTCGGGTCCTCAGCATATTCATTGGATTTACTCGAATAGGCTAGTGGAGAGACATCGCTAATCTTAGACACTGCTCGCTCCTGGACGGCACGTGTACAAAGGCGCGCATATATATTAGGTTGAGTTCTCGGAGAATATGGTAGTGATGACTTCTAGAGATCATCACTCAGCAAAGATCTAACGAAAATGAACGTGTTAGTCACAATTTGATAGAGTATAAAAGCTCTTCGAAGCGTAGGTTAACAATTACAATGAGCTAGTTCCTTTGCTACAACCATGTCGCGCAATTTCAAGCCGTCGTCACTCCACCTCCGCAACGTCATACTCTTTCTCAATCTATCTGGCCAAGAACCCGCAGATATCGATAGACGTCTGAATTAAGTTTACAAGGAGCCCGCTAGAAGTACAGTTTAGAAGTGGCATTCAAAGCTCGTGCCGGGAGACTATTTCATTGAGGATGAAGACCGTTCCTGACGCCCGATGGAGTTTTATTTGGTCTTGCTGCAGAGACAGATGGAAGCCGATCCGTCCCAAACCGCTCGCGAACTGACAGTCGCTCTTGGGATGAGTCAAACCACAGTTGTGATTGAAGTGAATCGGCAAGGTGCGAAAACTAGGTCGATGAGTATCACATGCTCTGACGCAGTATGACATGGACTGCCGCGTTGATACCGCACTTTCTCTCCTCATGCTCAACCGCACCCACACTTGGCTTGGGCACACAGCCACCGTGGAAGGGAAGTGGAATTCTTATTCTAACATTTACCGGCGTGCCCATTGGTTTGACAAAGGTACGGATGCAGGAGACATCCCCAAACTCAACGTACACCCCAAAAAGGTTATGCGTTGCATCTGGTGGAGCGTACACGGCATCGAATACTGGGATATGCTCGCTCAGGGATTTACAGTGACCGCAGATGTCTACATTGAGCAGTTGAAGAATTTGAAGACAAATCTCGAAAATGCACGCCCGCACCAGCGCGAAGTGTACTTCCAGCACGACAACGTTCGGCCGCACATTGCAAGAACAACCAAAGCCAAACTGACGAACTTCGGTTGGACCATTTTACCACACTCACCGTATTCCCCAGACCTGGCTCCCTCGGATTACTATCTTTTTTCCTATCTCCAACGTCATCTGGATGGTCAAGACTTCCAAACTCGCGACGACATCGAAAGCTACTCGAGCAGTTCTTCAAGGATCAGTCTTCAGCGTTCTGGAGCAAAATCTGATTTAACGTTGCGGAAGATCATCGATGCCATTGGGGCTTATTTCAAATGATTCATGGTTATCGTTCAAAAAATTTAAGATAAATAAAAGTATTGTCAATTTGTCCGAGGAATTTCGACTAAACCTAATAGCTTGTCACGAGAAGCGTCACCACTCTCCATTCGAAAACGGAACGTTTACAATATGAAGTGGAAAACCGAAAATCGGAAATCTCAAATAATTAATGAATGCGACGTGGGATTTTTACATATTTAAGAAAAAAAGACCACTAGTGGATATTAGGAAATATTTTGAGTAATTATTAAATAGTAAACACTCAGTGAACATAGTAACAACAGTAGACGCAACGTGAGGAATGATGATTCAAACGCAGAAGCTTTGCACTCAACCATGCAAATTTTCTGGAATTCGATACGTTCGTACTTGCATATATAACTCAGAAGCAAGAGTTCCGAATATACAAATTCTCGTGGCAAATTTTTACCTCGTAAAGGGGAGGGGAGGGGAGGGTGTATTCAAGCTGATCTTTGTGAAATATCCTATCTCGTTGATTCTATCAGTACTTAACGAGATTAGATTACACCATTCCCGATTTCTTGCAAGTGTTTCCGTTGAACAAGTGCGACGGTTGTGATTCTGAGCACAAAACTAAATTTCCAAGAATGCAGAGCCACGACGGTGAATAGTTGGAACTTCTGGGAAGAGGCTCGTGTTTGCGAAACATATAAACATACACGATAGAGCAGACAATTAAAAATTTCTCTCTCCCATGAAAGAAAGATCGTGGGAGTTGTGCTTGGATACGAGTTCCAAATTTGAAATTAGCACTGATAAAACGTTCTTTTAGTAGTTTAAAGGGGTTTTTCTCATCATTCACTCAACACTCGTAAAGCATTCTTTTGAGACAACTGCTGAGCCTACTGGGTCATCTTCGTCATTTTCATCAGTCATGGTTATCTTGTCATTTTAGACTTTAGTCATCTCATACTGTATTTTTCATCCATTGTTTATCTTCACAACCACCATAGAATTTTTCAATGAAAAAATATTAAAATAATGACTACAATTGTGAATAACATTTATGAAACGAAAAAATGACATTTGAGACATACTGAAGAGCATAGAAAGTTTTTCTGAATCACTCGAATAAGAGCAGAATACATAATTTCAAATGAGTCATTATGATTATTTCAGCTTGAAACTGGTCAGCAACAAAGTATGAATATACATTTTACTGATCAGCGACGACTGCAAAGATGCTGATAGGCTCATTTCGAAAGGACAGAATTTTGTTGCTAAGCCAGAGGCCAAATGTGAAAAGACTGAAGATTGTTTTCTGGCATCTGAGCGAATAAAATCAATAAACATGGAAGATACATGTTGAAAAACGAGTTTATGCGAATGCGAACGAAAAAAACAAACGGAAATTTATAGTCTCTTCTTGAGATTTGTGTAAGGAATCACAAAACTCAAGTGATCAGGGTGACAAAAACGGCTGGATCATTCTTGCCTTGCCCATTCCATTCTTTAAGTATAAGTCAGCGTCAGTCACGTCAGTATAAGCATTGAAGTCAGAGGATAAAGACACTGAAGTATCAATCCACTTCGGACGCGCCAACGCGTTTTACTGCAATCGGCAACCGTTGAGGTTTTGGAACGCGTCTCGGCCTAAACAATGACATGCGGAGCCAGCCTCAGTGTTTTTATAATAAAATGGCGTTATTTAAGCTAAATTCTTATTTAACAGGTTCTAGGAAACGAATAAAATGAAATGAATTAATCAAATTTTTCCTCCTTGTGGTTGAAAAAACTAGAGGTGAAAAGAGATAGAAATACTCTTTCTTTGTACGAATCCCATAGACTAGCGATAACTCGCAGTGAGAAGAATTACTGAAGGCATATTATAAAAACTAAAGTAACGTTGGTTAATAAATAATCGGAACTGTTAGAATTTCGTGTAAGAGCTATTTGGATGCAGAAATTATTCATGAAACTGACATTCGACAGCCACCGGCTTTCAAAGGAACGCACAATTTGAAAACGTATACGTCATTCTTTTATGAGCATTCATTCAATGAACGATCATGGAACAATCGACCACTCTTTTATCTTTTGAAAATCTTTCATGGAGATGCGACAAATCAACCACCAGTGGACATATACGAGTGAAATCTAATTTCTCTATGTGCGACTTTCGATGATCTTCGGCATATTGATATTTCAAGGATTGATTTCTTTAATTGAGCCGGACACGAGGTTGTTACTATCCTTTATTCGTAGCTAACGTTTCGGCAATATCGCCTTCTCCAGAGTCTGAAAGGGTGAAATCGAACGTGATCAATCTGATGAAACGCCCAATGCGCCCAACAAAGAAAGTCCTAAGTTTACTGTTGGGCCTCATAGAAAAGAAGCAGAGAACATCGTACGTTAGGATTAGATTATTACCTGTCACTGCTAGATACCTGTTGTGAGGTGAACAGCGCAACCAAATATCAGCTTTAAATAGGGTGCGAGTTCCCGCGTAATGCAGAAGCATTTTTTTCTGCGATTCATCTTTGGGCCTTTGGAGTGGATCCAAAAACCTGAGCTTTGCGCGCCGCAACGATATGTTCGATAAATGATAATGATCACAACTTCAATATCTTCTACCAACGAACACCTAGTGCAGTGGAGCCACATGATTTCCTTTAGCCGTCCAGGTATTCCTTGACTCGAATACATAGTGGTCTAGCTGTTTCTCCCACGTATTCGTTACCACACTGCACACAGGAAATCAGATGAACAACACAAGAAGTGATGCAATCACCTTCGCTATTATCTGAACATATTTTGTACTCCGGTGTACTGCAAATACAATCATATAGGCGACTGCGTATGAAGCTTTGCTTAAGACTACTAGGGAAGAGCCCAACAGAATCTTCGACAGCAACAGATTAAGGACAATAAAAACCACTGACAATGACACTGACATATGACAGCCACTGTCCTTCAAAGAAATGTGCAATTTCGAAACGTATTCGCTATTTTTTTATGAACAATCATTCACGACAATCATGAACAATCATTCATGAACGACGATCAGTGAACAATCGACTATTCTTTTATAGAAAATCTTGAGACTACCTTCGTGCATTTCATTTCAAATGAATAGATATATAGAATGGGATCGAATGAAAATGATGAAATATTTCCTCCAGCATTGAAATTGGAACGGAAGAGATACCAATGAATGTGAAAATAAAGAATAAAGAAAGTATCATAAGGCAGAACGAAGGATCACCGGATACCATATCCGATGAAATTGATCTGCAACCTAGGATGACCATGAAGTATCAAATGCGCAGAAGAAAAATCGCATTGGAAAGAAAAAAACTTCTCAGCATTTCGACGTTAATCCTTAAAGTATTGTCTGAACCGTAACCGTATATGGTCATTTATCCAGAATTAGCTTAGAATTAGCTAACATCTTGTCTTGGTGGTGCAATATCTTAATGATTAGAAATCACTCGGCCGCCTCCACCTTTTTTAATACCACGCAGTTCAGGAATGCAGGGCTAGCAAAGAAAGTGGAATTTCTCCACATTATTTTTGGAAGAATTTTTCTGAACAGTTAAGTATCTGTGAAACCATAGTTATGTCCTTTTTCAAATAGTCGGAAATTCTTCTTTTAGTAATTTTCCGCTTTCAAAGTGATATAAAACTACGAAACTTTGAAGATGCGGAGAAAACTGGCACCACTAATACTTTGATTCCTTGCTTTTTTCATTGGTAAACAACCAGTGCAAGCTAGCCGAGGCTCATCACAATATAATAGTGACATAATGTAGATCATCACAAAGTTTTAAAGGGGAACAGTGGTTGTCGCTTAGCAGATTATCGCATTTTGAACAACAATTGTTTAAAAACCTTTCCCTGGTTAGAGTATGCAAAATTGCAGAAGTTC
This sequence comes from Necator americanus, assembly GCF_031761385.1. Lineage (NCBI taxonomy): Eukaryota > Metazoa > Nematoda > Chromadorea > Rhabditida > Ancylostomatidae > Necator > Necator americanus. Next base: position 7,285,088 of record NC_087372.1, on the reverse strand, counting down.
ACTTCGTGCGATTATAATCGTAGTTCACCTTCATTGTGTGTAATTTAATTGATGAAACGTTTTGTGAAGGTAAGGCTGAGAGTTTTTTTCGAAGGAAGAATTATTCTGAAGTTAGACGAGACCGAAGTTTCTGTTGTTCTCTGAACTAAGAAATACGAGGGTTCCAAAACAGCCTTTCAATTCTTTTTAAGGAGGAAACAACCTTAAAAAACATTCACCGGATAGAAATACCCAGAAAGTGTGATGACGATCCAATTCCAATCCAACTTTGCTCTTGCATTGCTCGGAGGACGAATCAGGAAGGTGCTTGAGGTTGTTTGTGTTCAGGAGGAGAAGCTAGAAAAGCAGTTTAGACAGAGACAACGCAACCACTGGAATGACTTTCTAAAGTACAAACAATCGTAGCGCTTTCAGAAAATTCTAGAAAAGACAAAACTTGTCATAGAAATCCCTGTACTGCAATACTTCACTCACTGAGATCTTCGCTGATCTATGTAAAACTAGGTCCTAGATTTGAAGAGCAGGGAATTGCACTTTCTCAAGTGAGAAAAGTGGTACGGAGATCTTATGATTGGTCCATTCATCAACAACCAACTTCTGCTGGGGAGACAGTCGATGAATTCCAGGGACCCTCGTCGGAAACTCTCCGTTGCCGTAACCAAGTATTGTTATAATGTATCAGAAACGAGATGCAGTAAATGTATAACGAAAACAATTAGAAAACTGCGCTGAAGCGATAACCGCGCTCTAATTGCAGCATAGAACATTTCACAAAGTATAAAATTTTAATTCTTCAGCAGATTTCGCCCATTTTCTTTATCATTTACCTAACTTTTGTCTTTTGTCTATTTTATTTATCAACTCAAAATTTGGCTACTGTTGCCAACTTACCGCTTCTCGACCAGCAGCACATAAAAGACGCACCGTCAATGCGCTCACTGATAATTTTATTTTTGTCCATATTATGAAAGTCATAGTTATATGCTTTTTACTGAGTTTTTTTTTAATTAACAAAGCGTTCTTTATGAACCCACTGACTATCTTTTTAAAAAATCCCTGGCCCCTCCGGGTTTTCGTAAACACCCTTTCTACAGCCATAACAAAGCGTTCTTTATGAACCCACTGACTATCTTTCTTAGTTAAAGGCACCATACCACTAATCTGGGGTGGTAGGGATTTCAGGTGGAGTATCCGTATAGGGGGTCGTAGATTATGAAGACCGCGGTGGTTCCGCTCATCTCTCGCTGAATCACTGCAAACATCCGCCCCTGAATGCTGTTTTGTACGATGCCTTTTATTGCAGCGCACCACCTTTGCACGCGTAGCGCCTCTTACTGCATATCAGTCCGAATTGATTTTCGACGAACCGCAGGGCGGAGGCGGCGAAAGGGGTGGAGCGTTGCAATAGATGGCGTCGTACAAAACAGCATTCTAGAGGCGGCTGTTTGCAATGATGCAGGGAGAGATGAGCACAGCTACCCCCCGTCTCCATAATCTACGGCCCCGTATACGGATACCTGAAATCCACCTGAAATCCGCACTACCTCAGATTCGTGGTATGCTGCCTTTAAATGATGAGAGCCTGTGTTTGAAGTGATCTTTAGCAGAGTCGTAACTTTCTAGCGTTATAAATTCTACACAATGCGTTCTTTGGCTAGTTCACTATGTAGTAAACACAAAATTTGTTTGTTGCGTGTGTGTGTTTTACGCAAGCGATGCTGAGCTTGCGGATGTAGGGTTAAAGTGCACTGTCTACGCGACGTTAAAGTCAGTTGGGTTTCACATGACTTGCTCCATCGTTGAAACATTCGATGCCATGTTTTGGTTCCATCATGTTTGTAAGGTCGTACATGTACCAAAACAAGCACTATGAATTGTATGAAGCCAAACTGATTTTGACTCGTTGCAGAAAATCTGAAATTTCGCACTCCTTCCCGTTGAGAGATTACTGTAGCACCGTTGAAACATTCGATGCCATATTTTGATAGAACATAAATGGAGAACCCTCCACTGCAAATTTTGGTCTCTGTAGGTGTTATGGTTCCTTCAAAAGCTAGCTGAGAAAAATTCGAAAATTTGAGACAAAATTTAGAATTTCTCTCAACTAGGCTTCGAAAAAGACGGATCTAGAAGCACGAAACTTTGAAAAAAAAATATAGAAGAAATCTTCTTCTACAAATCGCAGCCAACATCATTGCACGAAATTTACTTTGAGCGTCGATATTCAGAAATTCGAGGAGACTGCTTTGTATTAATTTTATACCTACTTGTGCCTGTAAATGTTTCTTTTGGCTCAGTAGCAGTATCTAAATTGCTTTTCCTAGTGATAATAATAAATTCGCCGCTGTTGAATAAAAAATGTGCTCTTTTAACTGTCGTACACTGAATACAAGAATCTCACTTTTGCCATGGATTGAACCCTGACCACCCCGGATTGCTGGCTTATCCCAGCTCCCAGCCTACTACGTACCGGATACTCACTCTCTGATTGCTTCCCTCGTATTCAACATTTTCTATTTTCTTGATGAAGTTCTTTTTAAAACAACTCACTTAAAGCAAAGCCGCAAGGCTGCGATGAGAACGCATTGTATGATTTACGACTCTTTTCTTGCCTTCATACTCATGACTCCTCACATTTATTCTAATCTGGATGCCTCTCATTCATTTATTATTTTCACAAACTAGTTCCGGATCAAAAGATGTGAAGTTATACGAACAAAATCTCAAAAAAAAAACTTCGCGCCATCTATTTTTCTAACATTTTGCATCCCTCAACATGAGTTCATTTGGAAAGGACAATCCCCTCGTCTTTTTCTCCTTGATCTCCTCATTTTTTCCTCTGCTGACAAGCCTTACGACCCCCTCCTCTGACACCCCTCTTACGACTTTCTGTTCGAAAAACCACTGACTGAGTCGGAGGATCTGTCTGTATCCAAAGAAATGAAGAATGGAAATTCTGGCCGAGACGAAGGAACTAAACAAGAAATGCTGAAATATATTACTCCGCTTAGGATTTCTGAAACGAGAAAGATTATCCCTTCAATATGGTTTGACGAAAAGATACCTGACTCGTAGATACACGCCTTCATAATTCCACTCACAAAAAGCTATCCGTCGTGGAACCCAGGAATTACCGAGGAATATCACTAATGCATATAATGTATAAGGTTTTGGAGCGGATCATCCTGGATTGGCTATTATCGCGAAAATCCACCCGCAACGAGCACATGGCGGCTTTCGTCCAGGTCGATCGACTACGGATCAGGTGTTTACTGTGCGGAGAATGATTGAATTGTAGCAGTGGTGTTTAAAGCCTATGCAGTTAGCCTTTCTGGACTTTGAAGCCACTCTTGGTTCTTCTCAGCGAGGACGTCTCTTCATGCTTGGTATTTGGCAGAAATGTTCATTCGCCTAATCGAAGACACGAACGGAAGAACAACACCTGGTATTCGGACATCGATGTTTCTGCTGTGTGCTGGAAAAACATTGCACGAGAGAGACATGCAGCAAAGCTGCTTTAAGCCGAGCTTGCCATTCAACTCTTTGACCAACAGGCTGTAAGAGACTCCCAGCGCCAATAAAGTTAAGTTGCAAGTCTACCTATCTGCAAATCCTCTATCATAATGAAATCAGAGACTTGGCCAGAACCGTTGACGGTGATGAAGAAGTTTGACTGCTCGAGAAGAAAGCTGCTTAAGCGCCTGCTGGGCTATTTTTGGCTTGCCACAATGAAGATCTTTTATCACAATGCAGAAGTCGTTGTGATGTTTCGGCGGATGACACCTGGAAGGTATTAACATCTTGCATCACCATTGAAAGTAGCTACAGAAAATAGTCTTCTTCTAACACTGAAATCCTTAAGAAATCACCTTATTCAAAGTGTTGTGAGGAGTTTGTCAGGTTCAAGCTTAGTGCGCATTGCTGCTGCACCAACTTCCATTGTGAATTCAGTTTCTTGTGCCGCCACACCAGGCACGTACCATAAATTTGCCTTATTACTTTCTGACGCACCAATCTGAGGCTGTGGAGCATAGAAAACACGATCTAAAAAGTTTTTCATTGGATAGAGAATGACGAGGAGAGGGAGCCGGAGGGAAGCACAAAACGTGGTAAACCTATAAAGAAAGCCGCCACTTCAGCCAGTGCGCACTGCTACCTTGTTCCCAATTCAAGTAGTAGTGGTGATAAAATATGTATTAAAATATACGAAGATGGTAAAGATATGACGCAAACTAGTTAAATTGGAGCGAAGTGGCGTAGAGGCCAACTGTCCTATTGATAATTGTCGACGGTCCAATGTCAACGCTCTTAGTTAATTATCTCATCACCATATCGTTTGTTCTGCTCTGTTCTTCTTCCGCACTCACACAGTTTTTCTTCAGGACCCATACTCATATTCATTTGATCATATGCCATATTAAAGAATGCGAAGACGCATAAAAGAACATTTATGAGGATGTGCGGTTTAGTAGAATGCAATCGATTTTCCGAATTTGTTGTTGATTTTATTTGTTTGTTTTGGTTGTAAAGGGGCTCTGCTACTCAACATACTACGAATTTGATGATATTGGGATCACTGCACGAAAATATAGCATGCAGATCGCGGATCGCGAGTATTAGCACTGTCACGCTCAATTCGCGTTCATTTTCCTCCAAATGGTGTGGAAAACGGCTCTGCGATCGAATTTTCCTACAAGGCACCTGCTGGAGTGCCGCGCCTGCCGCGCGTCTGCCAATGAAGTGACAATCAGTGTCCTGCTGACGCCGTCTCCACCATTCCTCCTCCTCCTCCTTACTCTCCGACGAAGGCAGATACTAATATGTGGAAGTACACGAATGGTTTGTTTGATTTAGCTTTCTTGTTTCTTCATAAATTAATAGAAAAACAGTAGGACTACCAAAGAAAAAAATGATTACAGTACGTGCTGCCGGGAAACACCAACAATTAGCAAAATGCAACAGCGCAACAATTCCCTCCTGCATATCAGTCCTTGCCCGGCAAAATAAAATCATAAAGTATAGCAGCGCTTTTGAAACACACTTCAAAAATGAACAGAGCATCGCTTTCTTCTCTCAATTATCTTTGTTCTTTGTTCCCGATGATATTAGAAAGTAGGGCGCAAAAAGTTTATATCAGAAGAAAATGAACCGTTGGCCAAAGCTCCGGTGAGTGAGAGTAGAGTGCGTTGAGCCACTAAATAAGTTCTTTATTAAGTAAGAATCTCAAAAACGTGTGAACAACAGAAAATTCTTTTGACAGATACACTTCCAATTGTAAACTGCCAGTATTTGAAACGAAAGATAGAAACATGTCATTTTATAGAAGAAAATATTATTCGAGAATATTATCAAAAAAAAAACATGTCAAGGAAGGCTCGAACGCTCTGCAACTGTCACAATTTTTTGACACATTCCCACAAAATTCCAGATAACCTTGTTACATAGCCTACTAAAACATACACACATGGTTTCAACAGACGGATGTCTAAAATTAGGATATAATTTCGTCGATACTAATGTTTTTTTTCTTCTCTGCCACTTTATTTTACTCTCATTTAAACACAAGAGAGCGATTTGTGTGCTGATTTTATCCGAAAAAAAGATATAATCGATTCAGGTCAGATAAGACCGGTGCTTTCCACTTTCGACGTCAGCATCCTTTTTGGATCGAAAACACGCCAACGTCATCTTTATCTGAATTGAAAGATACTGCCAATCGACCACATTTCTGCGCATAAAAACACAAGCGGTACGGCAGGAGAACACCCAACGAATGTCGTAAGAATAAGTCCTCATCAGTACCACCTGCACCATGCGTGTACTGCGTGCTTATTGCGTATATAGCGGCGTTGGGAAATCATAACCAAAAATAATAAAGTCATGATAGTATAGTTGTAGGAAGATCTCGAAAAGAGTATTATTTGAGAGCAATTCATTTTCGATGTCGACTCGATCTGATTTGTTCCATGTCGAGTGTGGAGGAAGGGTTCCTAGAAAAATGTTGTGTTTAATTCAGCGAATCAACCTTTTAAGGAGGACTTACTTCAGAAAACATGAAAATTAAAGTAATCGTCAGCACAAGTTCCTAAAGTCCAGGAACTAAGTTAACTGAGAAACACTAAGTTACAATCTGTTAAGAACAGATAAGCATGAAAAGTGTATGAGAAACGCCTTTCTGTTTTTGTGATCCTGCCCAGAGACATGAATTGCAGGCGAGGGCACCTCAAATACCACAATGTCTTATTATCGGTGGTATTTAAAGCGTACAAAGGCTCTCTCTTGGACGTAGTGAGTGAAAAAGGGAGATAGGAGTAATAGCAAAACGCATCAAATGAAGAAAAGCAAGCTTTCAAGCTTATATAAACAACTCAACTCTGATTTGAGCAGAATTTGAATAGAGATTGGATTATGGCTGTCACAAGGTGATGAAATCAGCACATTTTCAAGAAAGAACTTGTGATAGCTTATTTTGATAAATTTCCCAGAAAAGATTAGTGTAAGTATTTGCTATTTTCTCCATGCTCAGGAAAAATTACTACAAACTTTTGTTGGGCAAAATTATTCGATTTGAGTAAGATTTCCTAAAAATTTGAGGAACGCAAGAAAACTTACTCATAAATTCTGATCTGATGTATGATCTTTGCAGCATCGAAACACCAGCAGTTTTAAACAACTGGTCGTATTTCTTCACCATTTCTTCCCTTTGCAAAATATCGTAACGAAACATACGTGCAAACTTCAAAGAAGTAAGTGAAGGACAGTACCTGGAAGAGGTAGAGCACAGGTTCACAATAAGATGATTTCTATGTATGAGTAGAAATGACAACCAGAACAGCTAACGTATCAGGCTGGATTAATTTCACGAGCGAAACTCCGGTTTCGCTAGGAAATCAAATACAACTTCGTCGAGATACTCGTAGATTTACATCCTTGGGAAAAGAGTGTGAAAACACATAACTAGATAATCACGGACAACTACACTGTACGTACTACAACAACTACAACTACATTATACACTGTCTATAATTTGCGACACTCATCGTAAAGTTCAAACACCTCACCTACCAAAAAATAATCTTTAAAAACCATAAATGGTATTAGTTGTACTGGATAAATAAAAATAAGCGTGAGCGTCTGCACAGATAAAGGTTTACAAAAATTTTAAAAAAAGAAAAGAAAAAAAAAGAAAATTTTAAAAAAAAAAAGAAAGAAAAAAAGAAAAGAAAAAAAGAAGAAATTTCACAGACAACAACATAAGAGGAGCCTTGGCTGGGAACATAAAAGTTGCCATTCTCCCAAGTAGCAATTGTCGTGGAACAAAACCATGTGGTTCCTAGTTTGCCCTGCTGAATGTATAATAGTTTCTGATGTGGTGTAATTGGGTCATAACGACATTAAGGACGGTGTAATTGCGCTCGAACCAGCGCGCTCGAAGCTACACTGAAGAGCGTAGCCTGCGGCGGAAATCGAGGTAGAACTATCGCGAAGTGAAGCGGTGAGAGATGTCTTTCGCCATGGAGCTAGTCTTTCCTCAATGATTACCGCTACGCTTTATCGTGCTGGTTCGAACGCAACTACTTACACAACTGCGCTTTATTTCGTTCTGACTCTGCCGAAACGTTACCCAATAAATTTATTTAACAACCTCGTGTACAGCTTATCAAAATCGATCGACATTCAACTATGCCGAGGTTCATTGAACATCGAACTTTTCAACGACTCTGCTATATTTCTTCTCTCACTCTTTTTTACGCAGCAAAACAATTCAGGAATAGGATGACCTAGTCTTAGTAAAATGTGTACAGACTAGGTGTTTTTTTACTTTTCTCTAGTTTTATCGTTCGCTATGTTGTTAGAACGCCTTAGTGGAGCGCAGCCTCCTCGTGCATGCGCCGCATCTTCTGGGCCCTTTTTTATGGCAAGAAGTCTGCGTTATTCTACCCGTTTCTGCAATCTACGGCCCCGTATAACCTTAAGCCATCGGAAATCCTTACCCCCCAGATTCCTGGAGTGATGCCTTTAAATTCTTTAACATGTTAACCTTAAACTGCCGTATGCAGCATTCGAACTCCCGGCGCACAGCTTTACCGATCCCGTTCGTCTGCCTCGTTACTTTACGAAGATTTCCACAGTTGGAGCACGGTTGCCTCTTCCATACCAACCCACGATCAGCAAGCCATTCGTCATATCCTTTCTTAGACTGCGGTATGAGCTTTGACGGCATGAATGATAGATTCAAACTGATTCTACTTCCATGCGGCAATTTTCAAAAATATTTTGCATTTAATCTCAATCAAAGAAATTTTGAATTTGAACAAAATTCGAAGAATTTTTCAAGCTGTTTGGCTCCCAAACAAATGGTCAAGAAGTCATTACGACTATTTTTGACAAAAATGACAGTTCATCTATTTAGTTATGCTAATTAGCGTAACTACCAAATCAACCATCTCTCTTTAGTGCCTCAGATGTTAAGAAACCGGCTATTGAAACAATTACGACCGCTTTACGACCACCAATTACGACCGCTTCCGACTCCACCAATGCAGGGTTACACGAATAGCGTTGCGAGAGATCAACATCGAGATCATGCTACAAATTGAAATTTTTGAGGAGATGAGCCGGCATCAAAAGAAACTACTAAAATACTGAAAAATCGTTTTCCTAGTATTAAAACTATGAAAAGCGTTAATCGAGGTTCGTCGAGTACGCATTGCGTTACCCCGATAGAATAAGTTTTGCACTGACTATAGATGCTTTAGCGAGCCCCATAATATGTGTCTGTAAACGTCAACGTTAATGTCATTGTCATGTTCATGGTGTCCATAAATCAAAAAATCAGAGAATTTTGTTAGTATTTTCATTTTCTGAACTGTAGCAGTAATAGTGGATTCAAACGTAAATGTGATACTCACCATGTCATAGGAGAAAAATGATCCAATAGCCACTGATGTTCAATCGAATAGTTCTTTTTTGGATCCTTGTAGTACAAAAACAGAAGGTCGCGGAGTCTCGGTAGAAAGCATGACATATCTCGGCCACATTCAGAGCATGAATATGGCCGATCTCTACAAGGAATGTTTAAGGATAAAACCATTCAGAGCAGTTTTTATCCTTACTGCAAACATCATTGGTGAACTAAAAAATAAATGACGGCTCGAGAATCTCTGGTAGCCTCTTCATCCGTCGCCAACATCTTCCACATGTCTTTTTTTTTACTTAACTTGTGATAGTTCTAGATCTCTACATTAGCAATTTTTGCTGAATATTAAGAATGTAGAGTGAAAGCAGGGTGTATTCGCTCTGCTACTATTTTTCGAGTTATATGAATGGAAAGGAATGGAAATTTTGCGTAGAGTATAAAAGAAGTATGCTGTGCCACACACATATACAGGGTATCCGTAAAGCTAAGGTGTACTTTTGGCCATTTGTGGGAAAGCAACATAACAAGATAGAAATGTGAACTTTTTAAAACTTTTTAAGCGAAAAAATACTTAAAGACAGCATATCACTGTTCTGATCTGATGAGGGAAACCACGGGGAAAGAAGAGATGAGGTTGTAGATTGCGAGATGCGGGGTGGATCCGCTCATCTCTCCTTATAGTAAAAAAAAAAGAACTAAAACAACGGCGTGGGAACCGCTTTATTTCCTACGGGGTACGTTTTAAGACTCTTTTATGTGCACGTTCCGGTCCCGAAGGAGATTTTTGTGATTTTTGTGACTTTCGTCACGTTCACTAACCTCATGCCTCAGAGAGGTGCCCTTAGCGCAAATAAAAGCACATGACTAAGCTAATTCAAAAGTAACAACAATACGCCGATAAGCTACTTTTGTAGGGGCTGTGGTCTTTTGATGGAGCTGCGAATGGGATAGGTGCGACCGATACAAATACGACGCCATGTTTACAGAACAGTCATAATCATATCCATTTTGGAACGCTGACACCGGACTATCTGAGAACTTTACAGGGCTGGTTTAGCTTTTTCGCTCTGGATATGTCAGGCTCCTATCACTAAGCACTTGCAACCCTTCTAAAACATCAGAACATCAGATCAAAGAATTGAGAACTGCTGTGGAGAGAACAATGAAGCTTTGGCTATGTTCACTTCGCTCTGGGCTAATCTTGTATAGATGAATATTCGCTGTCTCATACAAATGAAACTGAATTTATTAGCGCTACAGCACGCCCAAAAAGAGATTTACTTGTCAATGATGGCAAATTACTCACTCATATACGGTACCTACCCATATATACATAAGTGCATAAATCCACTGACAAATCGTTGAAAAGGATTTCGAGTGACGACAAAGAATACAGGATCATTTCCAAGTAAGCGGAAAGCTGCTCTTTGTGAGGTTGTTCGATATCTATTCCCTTCAATGCAGCTCCTAAAACTTCTAAATGAATTGAAGGGAATTTTCTATCTGATCAGAAAGAATTGCAATAGCCCTCTTGACGAACTCAGACAATAACCTTCCCCTTTCAGTCAGTTGGCGTCGTAAAAATAACAACTGATCTCCACATAAGTTTATTCGTGAGAAACTTTTTTACACATGACGGAAACGCGGAAAAATTGCTTCTACGGCTTTAGAGCCATTGAAAAACTACCGATCCAGTGATCAAATTGAAGACAACAAAATATAAACATAGGTTGAAAACAGCATAAAACGCAGCGTGTTACGATCTCGTCACGAAACGATACAGTTGTGATCACGGGTATGAGCGTGATCAAAACTAGCTGATTCAGGTTCCCTAGTTGTCGAAGAAACAGAATTCTCAGTCGGACTTTTCTACGAGGTCCTACGTCACGTATACAGGGGCAACAGCATGCTCCTCGTCCGCGATTGAGCGGACGGACACCCAATGAGCTGCTCACGCTGCCTCTCCTTTCTGTTCACAGACGCCTGTCTCTACTCACCTCGTGACGCTTCGCAAGAAACGCCATTCGAGAAGGCAGTTCTTACCCCGTTTTCAGATGCTGTAGGAGGATTTGGGTGTGATCGTGGTCATACTCATGATCAACAGCATCAACCTCCTAGAGAGATTCCGAAATTGTCAATCTCGCGGTATGTTGCCTTCAGAGATAATCCTTTCACTATCAGGTTTGAGCGCTTCTGCCACTTTCCAAACAATGTAATGGCTACCGATTAAACCAATCCATACATATCTTATATATACTATGTAATGATTAACTTGATTTGTATTCTAGAAACATATTTATTCCATTTTCTTTGAACAGTTTATAAAACATAATTACGCAGCGCTCCACGCTTGTTACATTCTACCGGATGCTGCCTCATCACAGCCAATTATAAAACTTATCCCTATAGATGATGTTGCACAAAGAACAATCTAATTTCATAGATGCTAAAAGAAGTAGTAGAAAGGCGTGTTGTTAACTAACTTATTCATTGTTTTGTCTTGCTTTCTTCTTTCTCTGCCACCCTACAGTAACGTGAAGATTAATGTTGGCAACGAATAACGATGCACAGCAGAGATAACTCCAAAGGCGGGGTGTCCAAGCTGGGAAAGAGTTCGAGTTTTCCGACTTCTCCCGAAATGGGAATCCTAGCTAAGGTTAAACCACCATTAAAGGCATCAATCCACGAATCTGAGATACGGATTACAGGAAGAATACGGCCCGGACGATAAGGCTTCGAGCGATCCGGCGCGCTATTTTCCACAACGAGTTCGATTGGAGCGCGCCAGCCTTGTGCACGCGCCGCATCTTCCAGGCCGTTTTTTGCGGCAATTAGGTGGAAATGGACGGAATCACCCACCTCTCCATAATCTACTATCCCGTATAAGAAAACTCCACCTGAAATCCGTACCACCTCAGATTCTTGGGGTGACGCCTTTAAGATTCGCCAACCTCTCCACAATACATGTCGGTCTGGGGTACAGCTCCCTGATCCGTACAGGTTGCAACCGCACCTTCCAGCGTTGGGTGGTATTGCGACCGGTGAGAGGCGGGTGCGGGACAAGAGGAACCCGCGAAAACTGGCTGATCGCTCCTGTCCTCCCCTCGGCACCGCGCTCCTCCACGTAATTACGGCTGCCGTTCCTCTAGCTGCACATTCTCCACAACCGCCTGAGATCACCTACACCCCGCCTGCCTATAGCTCTCTTATCAACGCCGCGCGCGACGTTCGCGCCGCAACGAGGCGGTGGATAGTGTGAATTTTGAAGAGGGGGAATTGCCGAAGCGAATTCTGATGTACGGATATAATAAATTAAGCGCATATTATTGGGAATAAAAGAGAAGAAGTAGACCCTTCTGTCCAATGTAATTTTACATAATTAAAAATCATCTGAAACTGACGCTCCAGGGAAAAGAATAACATGCATATATTTTCACACATCTCATAACTTCACACATTTCACCCCCTAACTCTTTTATATAAACTCGCACTGCATAAATATGTGTTTGTCACGATGTTATTCAACGAATTCGTGTTCAATTTGCAACTGCAGCAGCTATACGTACAACAACTTACATTCTTCAAACTCCTTTCCACAATTTACCTTTTCAAAATTTTACATAGATACAATGTTCATATAGAGCGCATGTCAAATTTTATTTCAATACATGCTTGCACGTTTTATGCAATAGAACTTTGTATGGTTCTTTGAACTTCTTTCGACTGCGTTTCATCGCTTCATTTCTACCTATTCTCTACATAAAATCAATATGACAGGTTAGGTGTATTAGTGGCGAACAGAGACCTTTGTATCTTCGAGATATACCTTTAGGTACAATGTATGTCTACGAGACGTTATTCGCGCCTCGTTAGTCGTTGTATGCCAGTTTTAACCAGCTAGATAAGCAAAAAGAAATTCCTAGAAAGCGAAAAAAAGTTTTAAAACAATATAGCATTACTCCGATCTGCTGGACATTCTTTGAAACATCTCTTGCATTCCCAGAGATGGTTGAGTGTTTTCTACCTAACGAGTCATTATTACCTTTTTGTATTAACTTACAAGCATATTTTACGTAGAGTTTCAAACAACATCCAATACCAGGCACTGTCCTTTTCGTTCGATTCTAAAAGCACATCATAAGAGCTGCAGGCGCAGCGAAAAACACTCGTTCGTAAGAGCAGCGGACGCGGAAAAATGGGTGGAGAGGGTGGCGTGGGCGGGGCGTTAAGAAGACCACATGAGGAGCAATCAGGCTACTGTAGCGATTATCAGGAGATGCGCGGTGCAATTAACGACGCTCATTAGCCTCCTGGATACGCGGCGGCACATCATACGGGTACCTCTTGACCGTTCCCCGTGAGAGACATTTTAATCTCAGCTTGCTTATGACGTTTTCCATTCCAAACAAAGGCAGCAGGCAGCAGAACCATGGAGACGGTCTCAAAATTCAGGACATGATAACAATATCCTAAGACGTCTACCTAGAGCTTTTTATAAGGCTCCGTTAGGAAATGGTAAGGAGCGTTGGTCTCGTTGTGCGCCCATCTGTCTTCCACTTCATCTGCTTTCAGGAAATCTTGTCAGTTTGTTTAACCATTCTTCGCCTACGCCCTTCAGGTCAAAAATTCACAATCATCTCCTGCTGCTATCCATCATTGTCACCTGGCGGATGGATCAGAGTTGGACGCGTCTTGTGAGCAGCAGAAGGATAAACTTTTACGTTGCAAAATACTGGAGGCTTCACCGTACGTCCATTTCGAAGTTCCACCAGTAATACAACTCAAAGGAAGAACTAAATAAAAGGATGGAAGTAGCAGAGCAGCCTTCAGGAAAGCTGCGGACCAACTGATGGACTTGAACCTCGCACAATCGCAATCGTTACGACTCCACGGTTCTTCCAGTGCTCTGCTACGCAGCGGAGACATAGACAGACAACGTGGCTTTCAATCCACTCGGCCATTCGAGAAAAGTAGCAATCGAAAGACACAACAGTTAGCTGGTCTTCTCACCCAGACTTGAATTCAGAGATCGTCCGACCCGCTGGGTGTCCTCTCTACCACCCAGCGGATCGGACGATCGTTGAATTTGTCAAATTGTTGATTACCATTGAATATATTCAAAAATTAAGGTTTTTTCAAAAATTTGGCATACCTGTCATCCCATTTTCCAGTAATAAGACTTTTTTTGCCTTTTCCAAATAGCCATGGTCTATTTAAATAACAGAATAAGCTGATGTGAAACGTGCTCATCACCTTCTGGATTAAGCAGTTTCCTAAGTTGTACTTTGGTGCAACCTGTAATATGTGGCACTCTCTACCAATGGGAAAGAAGTTCAAAGCTGTAAAACGTACCACAAAGCGCTGCCTGCGTAGCACAAACGGTGGTAGCAAACTCTTTTTCATGAGACCACTTTGCAATTGTGGGTCTAAGGTCACAGAATGCATTTTTGCGAAGTCTGAAATAATATCCACTCTTTCCTGAAAATTAGCAGAGAGACTTCGTTTTCTCAGTCAAAGTATGAAAGGTATGGGACAACTGTGACTATTCCAACAAATATCGCAACACATAAGTAAATTATGGACCCGGCAACCCGACATAGATCCAAAAAAGAGTAGAGTGGATGAAAACTCTCTTCATACGTGGAGAAATTATGAATCTTTACTTTGGATAATTCAAAACATTTTAAATTTTACAAGTAACAGTAAGTACTGACAACAAGAAACGTGACCGAGGAGACCCTACAGTCGGATGTACGTGTAATAGTGGGCATTCTGTAGAGAGTCTTTACAACAATCATGCTCACTTATCATATATTAAAACGATGGAACTCAGCTTCTGGAACAAAATTCCGTCGAAATTTCAGCTGCACTATTGCATGGACTGCAGAGGAAAATGCGAAAAATGTGAACTCCCAAGTAATAGAGAGTTCATCATACGTGAAATTCAGAAGTCCTATTAACATGGAGAACAACTTGAAGAAAGAACTAGACAGAAAAGTGGAGTCCTGTGCGCAGCCTTCGTCCCCGTTACAGAAAGCACGAAAAAACTGACCGACCAATGTCTTCGTGCCAACCTTTTCAATTCGACCGTTCTTAACTCCCCCTTCCCCCCTCCGCTCCCCACCCCTTCCCCCACTCGCAAGGAGCAGAAGCATGAATGGACATCGTTGCCACGCTCAAGAAATTACGCAGCACCAACAAAGGACTTTTAAAGTGTCTTCTGAAGTTTCTACCGGTACATTTCCTAGCTGGGTTTTGCAGCAGATACTTAAGAAGATTGTTCCGTCATTGTGACTCAGTGGAATGCATATCGCTGCACAGAAAAACTCTTCACATCGTGGGAAGAATAATTCAATCAAACGGTGTCAGAGTGGACTACAAGAAATGAAAAATCCCCGCAGGAGGAATTCGCCGCAAGATAGCTTGTTTTCGCAAAAAAGAAGGATCAGCTGAGAATTCAGCTTGGCATGGGTTAAGGAGCTCGTCAACCACTCACAAATCTTGCAATCTTCTCGTATCACAGCTGCAAAAGTAGGAACAAACAGAAATGACGCTACGACCCGTATGATCAGTGAATACAAGCCAGCTAAGCATCAATGTAATATTAGAAAAAGGATAAAGTCACTGGGGTATCAATCCACTAGCGATGCGCCAACGCGTCTTACTGGAATTCGTAATCGATGAGGTTTTGGAACGCGTGTTGGCCTATACAATGATTTGCGGAGTCCAACCGATGATCAAGTCAGTGTTTCTATCCTCCCAGACAAGTCTGGTAGCAATTTGTCGACTTCGGAAGGATGGTGCAAAGAGTTGGTTTGCACTAAGACGGTCTCGAACCCTCGACCGTGTGGGTACCACGGACCTCTAAGAGACTTCGCCACACCCGCCCCTGCATCAATGTAATACAGCCATAAAAATTGCCAGTGATCATCGTCCCTCTATCGTACAAATTATTCATACTTTTGGGGCAAATCTCAAACTAGAAAAACTGATAGCCGTGGAAGGAAACTCTTGGAGAAACTTTGTGTATTTACAATTTAACAACTAACATTGTTCCTTTCGATTGAAACAGTAGTAATATCCATCCTCTGACCCTCTGTAATTTGAGAGAACCCATAGGTTGTATAAAAGAGATACGTGTATGAGAATGTCTGCATTCGTATAATACATCAGCGTTCCTGAAATAATGAATGAATGAAATGAATGAATCTATTCATAACTCTTTCACTAATATACTGTATAGGTAGGGTTTTGTTGTGTGTGGGAATATGGAAGCTTAGAACTCACTCATGTGCCTTAAAGGTAGCAAACAACGAATTTGGGTGGTACGGATTTCAGGTGGAGTATCCCTATACGGGGTCACAGACTATGGAGACCGGGTGGTTCCTCTCATCTCTCCCTGAATCACTGCAAGCAGCCGGACCCTGAATGTTGCTTGGTACGATGCCTTCTATTGCAGCGCTCCACCCTTGCACGCGTAGAGTCGCTTACTTCCTATCGGGGCAGTCCGAATTGATTCAGGGCGGAGGCGGCGCAAGGAGTGAAGCGTTGCAATAGATGGCGTCGTACAAAACAGCATTCTGGAGGCGGCTGTTTGCAGTGATGCAGGGAGAGATGAACGGAACTACTCCTGCCTCCATAATCTACGACTCCGTATACGGATACTCCGGATACTGAAATCCGCACCACCTCAAATTCGTGGTATGCTGCCTTTAATCTACTTTTGTGCTTACACAGGAACAAGTCGAACAGATTTAATTTTGAGAAATTACTGCAAATCCTATGAACATCTCTTCCTTCCACGAAGATGTGCCCGCAGGATTGCCAATGACAGATACGTTTTCCTTCGAAATGCACTCCAACAATGGAACATTTGCTCCTGTTTTGCTACCAGTCTCGACATCACAATTAGGAGGACTGCCAATAACTGGTAATTACCTGGTAGTAATGTATGAAGGTGATCACGTGACTGGCGGTCAAAAGCCTCCAATGAATGCGATATGGAAGCTAGAAATGGGAATTCATTTATTATTATCGAATCTAGATACTTCATAATTTTATCGCTCACAGGAACGAATAGGGTTTCAAGAGAAGAGACGAATAAGCTACTACCTTCCAGGCAGGCTAGAACATTTCACGCTGCAAGTAATGAAAAACACTGAAAAACAAAAATTTAGAGAAAATGAGTCAAGTGGTGTGAAGTGTCAAGGATGTTTTCTATTGGAACTAGGAATTGCTGAACAAGATTGAACAGCTATTTATAACTGTTTCGATGTATAAGGTTCAATCTGAAACGAAGACAAAATCTTGTCGAGTTCTGAATCTCTTTCTGTTCCTCGAAAAAGTGACCTGCCCTTATATAGTCGTCAACCTCTAGATGAATGATCTCTGAGAAAATGGGAGAATCCAACAAATTACCGAGCATAAAAAGCAAAAATCTCAATATCGTAATGTCTGACGACTAGTGTGAAGATTAGGGCTTATCATTAATTAAACGAACTGGTAGCTGTTCTGAAAAACCGTGTGTCCAACACGTTATCGTTCATGCATAGGCCACATATTAACGCTGTTCTACCCGTTCCTTACTTTTCAGGCCATTAGCACCTGACTGACGTGCCATCATCTTTCACCAGCTAAAGCGCATTACAAACCGATGAGTATCATCCGAAATATGTTGTGATCAAAACGACATTAAGCGTGATGGGTAAGCGGTTGCGCTCCAAGCGGCGCGGTGAAGATAGCGGTTGGAATCGAAGTGGGACCAATTGCAGCAATGAACGGTGGTAGCCAGGGTCAAGCGAGTGATGGGATTCTCCCATCGGGGTCCTAAAAGGAGTGGGTTGCAAGGGTAGGGGGGGGGGGTCGTAAGAGAGATGATCGTAAACGAGTGAGCAGTGAAGCAGTAGGAAAATGGAACATAGCATGATTATAATGACAAAATATTCAAAGTAAAATGAAGTCACTGGCGTATCAATCCATTAAGGATGCGCCAACGCCTTTTAGTGCAATTCGTAATCGTTGCAGTCTGGAACGCATGTTGGCCTATAGAATGACTTGCGAGGGCCAGCCGGTGATCAAATCAGTGTTTTTATCCTCCCAGACAAGTTTGATACCAATTTATCGACCCCGGTGGGATGAAAGGCTTGGTTTGCATTAGGACGGTTTCGAACCCTCGACTTTTGTGGCTATAACGGACTTCTAACCGACTGTGCCACACCATCGACTGTGTCACTTTTCGGCGCGTGAACAAAAATAGGGATTTTGGTGATTTTTCCCATTCCAGAAAAATGGGACGGCGTTTAAAAAAAATCACCCATATATTCGGATGGAGAGTCTAGGAAAACCCCTATGTGCAGAATTTCTTCTTTCCGAACCGTCTCCGTCTGGTTCTCTAAAAACTTAGATGAGACCAATCCAAAAAAAGTCGGAAAATTTCAAACTTTGTTCCATCAAAATTACAAAAAAGACCAGGAGGTGGAAAAATCTTATGACAAAGTTATTCGCGATCTCCCAGACCTAGCAGTGTGCCCAGAATCTGATCTTTTTTGGTCGTAAAATTTTCTTAGATTTACTTTTAAATTGTTGTAAACCGTAAAAACCGCGTAAAATTAAATCCTTCATTTTCTAGAAGTTGTTCCAAATTTCTATCTCTTTTGCAAAAATTTGCCTCAGCCGGGAGTGAACGTGAGGGCACGGAGAATGGTCGGTTTTCAACTGGCCATGATACCGTACTCGAATGTGACAATGTGTACTAATCGCAAAGGTGAAAGACAAAAGATATCGAGCGGAGGGGTCGTATTCGAGAGAGTCGTGTCCCATCACCTCGTTTGACGCTGGCAGAACAAAGAACGGTAGCACCGATCGATAGGAGTCTCCCTACAATATAACAGTCTGGGGCAACAGAACTCTTGGCTAAAAAGCGCGCGTTAGAAGTGTTTGGAGCAACCGATTTCATCGTTGATTGGACAACCACATCATGTTTATTTCATTCAGATTTTGTTATTTTAACTGCTAGGAACTGCGGCGTAGCCCGGGTTCCCAAAAATTATCACAAGTTAACAGTTGGGTTTTAAAAATATTCTAAACTATTCCAAGAACATCTATAGAACCTTGCCCTTACCCTTCACTACAGAATTTCAGGTTATTTCCACCAAAAACACATTCAATATATTTCTGCGCTTACCAAGGAGCAAGTAGAATGTGCGTTTCTTTCCAAATACATTTCAATAATAGAAAATAACCTTTGCTGCTATTTTTTCCTGATTATTCTAACGTTGGTCGAAGAATGCTGTTAGTCTTGAGCGCACAGTCAGGAGGACTACAAATAACTACTAACTGCCGATTGGTGACGAATGCAGATAATAATGTGAGCGGCAGTCAAAAGCCTTCGATGAAAGCGACTCAGACATGAAAAAGGGGAATTTTTATCAAGACACTTCGCAATTTTATTGCCTCCAGACATAACTGGAGTTTTAAAGGTAAGAGAAACGATCAACCTACCTTCTTAGCAAGCTAAAACAGTTCATGATGCAATAGATAATGTAAAATTGCTAAAAGAAAAGTGTTAATTCGAGCTGCTCTCAGATGAGATTAAAAATGAAATGAAATGTCAAGGAAAGTATGGTACTAGGTGGCGGTACTCCTTTTTTTTGCAATTGCATTTCTTTTTCTGAATGGAACGAATAACGGATGTCTTAATTAGAGAATTATAGGATGTTAAAGATGTTTTCTATTCGAGTCGACTGTCGCTGATCTAACTTAAATCGCGATTCAATCTAAAACTAAGATGAAATCTTTTTGAGATCTGATGTTATTTCTACACCTCGACAAAAAAAAATTCTGAATTTCTCTACTCCTCGTCAACTTCACCACTGTTTTTAAATGAATGAACATATGAACGTCGAGGAACTTTAGGAGTCGACCATAATCCCGAGCATAAAAACAAAGCGCTGCACTATCCTAACGCTGATCTTTCGAACACCGTGTCCAGCACCTCATCGTTCACTCATAAGCCATAGACTGGTTATGTTTGAAAGCATCACCCCACGAATCTGAGGTGGTACGGATTTCAGGTGGAGTATCCGTATACGGGATCGTAGATTATGGAGAGTGGGGTGATTCCGTCCATTTCTCTCTGTATCAGTCGAAACGGACAACCCCGGAACGCTGTTTCTTATGACGTCCTTTATTGCAGTGCGTCACCCTTGCGCCGCCTCCGCCTGCAGTTCGTCCGAACGGGTTTTCGACGAATCGCAGGCGGGGCGAGATCGGGTGGGGGGTCAAACGTTGCGCATTGCAACGTAAGCCGTCGTAAGAAATAGCCTTCCTGGGTCGTCCGTTTCCACTGATACAGGCAGAAACGGACGGAATCACTCTCTTCCACACAATCTACGACCCCGTGTAGGCATAACCCACCTGAAACCCGTACCACTCCAGATTCGTGGGGTGGTGCCTTTAGCGCACTTTTTACCCTACAAGGTATTATCACAGGACTGAGGCGCCATTGTCTATCACTAGTTAAATAACCTACAAAGGAAAAGCATGATTATCATCCATGTCGAATGTGATTGAGACTCAACGCATCATTCCTCAGCAAGTAGGTAACAGAGTGCAAAATCATTAATCTTCGATCGACACGACGTTGAATGCCACGAGTCCCACTTCTGAGAGTTCGAATACATGCCGCTTCTTTCTTCTCAGGTTTCTCATCCCACATTTGCAGATCTGCACTTAAGAAAAGTTCATTTCTTTTATTCTTACTCTAAGCCACTTGCCTGAATCTTTGCGGTCATCAAAATCTTAGCATACTGTCTAATTTCGTCAGATTAAGATTCCCTTGGAACTCGTTGTGCTCGACTGTGTTAGGAAGAGCTTAGGTTTTATTATCAGCTTTATCAACAACAGCAAAAAAAGAATCAGGTCAAATAAGACAATTCAATAGCGAAAAAATCAGCAGAAAAAAAGAAGAAATCTCCCCAAAATAAGCAAATCAGTAAGTCACAATATAACAAAATGTCCATCTGAATGTGTACAACAAAGAATTTCATTATTTGTACGTTGCATCCACTCATCCATGTAATATTGACTATGTGAAGCTAGTCACGAACTAAAATATCACTAGGTATAAGTAATTGTTAAATGCCAACGGCAATTATACTGCAATCTTCTAAATAATAAATGTGATTAACATAGTTAAGAGACAGAAATCTTTCTTGGTGGATCCAAGAGGAAATCACTGGAAGAAAATTGGATAAATACTGTGTTTCAGATACTCATGATAATTTCACACTATGAACAACTCTGGACACTGGATTATTCTCGAAGTGAGCATGTTCTAATAGCTATGAAATGGTTTCATAGCAAAAGCCTCTTTAATGAACACATTCAATCAATGAAGTAGTGGTTATATCGGATTTTGATTGGAAAAAAAGAAGGTAGAAAAGGTGAAGGTAGAGAAAACACAAGGATAGATTTAAACTAAACTGTAGTGTAAACTCTGAACGTCTTCCAGCTCTCCAGGACAAATACATGATAGATTGAGTTACTCTGAATTAAACAGCGGCCGGATGTTATGACTTAACGTGGCTTATTCGTCCACGAATACATTTGAGCCCCTTGTGTACGTTCTTCCGCTAGACTCACATGGAATCAGTCGATTCGTGGCTGTTCCCTATTCTGCGGAACGTTACGTCTCGCCTAAGCTGCCTGTCTGTGCCAAGTTTTTTTTTTTTTAAGATTTTTCTTCATCACTTCCGTCCAATACTTTCTTTTAAGTTCAAGTGGACTTTTCCAGTTTGGGTCAAGGAGAAGTCTAAGGACAGCTTGGATAAAATGATCTGGTGGCCTCCTTACAATGTCATCAAAAAAGGGAAGACGGTCTTCTGCGACCACGTTAGAAAGCGCAACAAGATGTTGATGTTTTCCTCGTGTCACCCACCGGTATACCATTCCCCCTCGTAGGAAAATTTGTACAGGAAGCCGCTTCCAATACTATTCTCAGAGATGAATAGGAGGAATTATGCGAGGTCACGCTCATACTGTAATATAGATCTCCAACCCTATATTTTCCTGCAAAAAAAAAAAATCCCACATAGTCAATTTCGGCATTTTTGGAAACCATGGTAGATACTTGATAAATCCGAAGATGGTTTATATAAGATATGATTTACTATTCCACGAGACGAGAGATACATACCCATTCAAAAGTCAATTCTAATCAAATGTTGCCATTCAAATATCCTTACATGAAGTATAAAAAATATATGAACTGATATCACACAGACGATAGATATGAAAAGGGTTGAATTCAAATCAGGAAAAATAATTTTAGAGAATACAACTTTTTATCTGGATTTCTTTCTAAAAGACTCTAAAAGACAACTACTATAATCAACGATGCACAAACAATCCATAAATAACATAAATAATAACAATCCATAACAGGAAACGAATCATGCAACAATATTTAGGAAATCCAACGTAAAACTGTTCTCAGAGACGTGTCATATTTATAGGTTGAAGAAGAAACCAGATAGTTTCAAACCTCTGTCAATCAAAATACTCTCGTACTTTCTCTCGTGAGTGCAGATCCGCCTAAATTTTTTTAACATAGACCGTTGGAAACAAATGTACAAATTCATCATGAGACAAACTTACAGCCCTAATAGGTTCGCAGATTCTGGTCCTAGCAGTGGACAACACTACATTCGTTGCCAAATCTAAATCGATACCATAACCAGCTGATACATAGACTGGGACTTTGGATCCTCCCATTCGGGTTATATTCATAACCACAGGCAAAACTACATCGAATGGAGCGAAACCGTCAGAGTTCTGCGATAAAACACTAGTGATCAGCTGAAACAGATCCATCATTCGGTCGTAACTGCTAAAATCGACATGCTAATTTATTTATTTACCTCCTCTGCTGCTTTCATTACACTTTCGTTGGCATCCAACGACTTCAATAAGGACAAGTTGAAGTTTTTAGCGACGCCGATCGTCGGAATTCCTGTGAGAGCACCGATATGACAAGCTAATCCACAGCCTACAATTGGAATATGTTATTTAAAAGACAGCTTTCATTTATGCGCAGAAACTATGCTGACTCAAAGGACCACTCAACCACTTTAGCCGACGGTGAAATTACCCTGAAATGAAACAGGTCTGATGCACGGGGATTGGAAGCGATGTTAGGGGAAAGGACTTTGCGAATGCTGCGAGTAGGAAACAATCTTAGTCATGCAGAACTACAAGGAAAACGAACGTGTAACTTGAACGTGAAATAAAATCAAATCTCCTATATATAACAAGAACATATAAAAAGAAAATATTATATAATGTATTCGAAAAAATAAAAGAAAAGAACTCCGAAGAGTTCATGGGTAGCACTGCCTTATCGAGTATCGTTTCATCGGCCGGCAAGACAGCTCAGTAAGCAGGCGAATAAAGCCGAGGGAGTAATGCGTAAGCTCGACACAACACAGCCGGCGGCGAGTATGCAGTAAAATTTCACTAGATACTTGTTGAGTCATGTTATTGGGAAAGTTAACCAGACGTGGCGTCAGAAGGGGATGAATTATTCAACAACTGAACCGCTGTTACTTCCACATTTCTAAGTTCCGAAGAGAGCAGCACCTGCTCTGAGAGATTTTCACTAAAATTGATCTGCATGGAAGTTTCCATGCACCCTACTTATGTTTTTCTGTTAATACTGGTATTTTAACCAACAAGACTTCAGTTAACTTTGCTGCTGATTGCTTTGAGAAGGCGGAAAGTTATGCCAAAATCTTACAGCTGATAAAGGTCGGATAATTGCTTCGAAATTATTACGCTATCAGAAACATGAGAAGACCTCCAGCCATCTTCGCAACGTCTTTCTAAGCTTTCGGAATGTCTAATCAGAGATTGACAAAAACATCATGCTATATAATAACGCGCTTAGTCCGTGTGTGTGCGTGTGTGTGCGTGTGTATGCGTGTGTGTGTGTGTGTGTGTGTGTGTGTGTGTGTGCGTGTGTGTGCGCGTGTGTATGTATGCGTGTGTGTGCGCGTGTGTATGTATGCGTGTGTGTGTGCGCGTGCGTGCGTGTGTGTGCGCGTGCGTGCGTGCGTGTGTGTGCGTGTGTGTGCGTGTGCATGCATGTGCGTGCGTGTGTATGCGTGTGTATGCGTGTGCATGCGTGTGCGTGCGTGTGTGTGCGTGTGTGTGCGTGTGTGCGTGTGTGTGCGTGTGTATGCGTGTGTGTGTGTGTGTGTGTGTGCGTGTGTGTGCGTGTGTGTGCGCGTGTGTATGTATGCGTGTGTGTGCGCGTGTGTATGTATGCGTGTGTGTGTGCGCGTGCGTGCGTGTGTGTGCGCGTGCGTGCGTGTGTGTGCGTGTGTGTGCGTGTGCATGCATGTGCGTGCGTGTGTATGCGTGTGTATGCGTGTGCGTGCGTGTGTGTGCGTGTGTGTGCGTGTGTGCGTGTGTGTGCGTGTGTGTGTCACGAAAATACTCCATAATGATGCAAAACTGTGCACCGGTGAGGTGCCGAACCATCGTCATGCACCTGACAGGCGAGCACTCTACCTTTTCATCATTGTCCATTGTGTAAATATGTATGTTGCCTATGATAAGGCAAGTTGGTTTCTCTCATATCTCATAGTCAGGGTAAATAAACTTTTATGTTAATGTATACTTCCAAATTTGTAAACTATCATGCTATATAATAACGGGGCTATTCTGTCACGTGTGTGCGTATGTGTATGTGCGTGTCTCAGTCAAGAAATCCCAAAAAGGGAGGGAGACCCATACCGTGGCGTTTGTGGTTTGGTGCGCTAGAGCCTCAACGCGGTAAAATTGAGTGAGACGGGTCCTACGGCGTCGAATTCGTGCCCCGGAGCCAGATAGCAGAAAAAGGGGTGCGACGGGTCCCATGGGGTCGGAATGGTGCACCGGTGCCAGAAAGTTATAGAGTGAGGAGGGACGATTTCCGCTGCGCCCGATTGGTGCGCGGGAGCCCCAGCGCAGTAGCATGGGTTTCTATGGTACATTTACATGTCTATTTCCCAGCATGTCTCCATGATGTTGCTAACATCCTTTCTTCGAAAAGAGGAAACATACGTGCGAACGGATGATTAAATACAATACATAGTAGCCAACAGTTTACGCGATCTGACGTAGGGCGTTATTTTTATCACTACGATAGCGATATTCACGTTACTCCCTGTTAGCACATCATTCTTTGCTGATAGTTGAGAACGAAGGGAACTCATGCTTTGAAAAATGTTTCCAAATTGTGGAGATTGGAGAGAAGCATAGATGTAAAATCAAGTTTGATTGTTCTCCAAGTGTAGAACTAGTGTAGAACTGATGCACTTAGGGAAAAACCATAAAATCTTACATGCACGCTTAAACTTTGGGTTAAAAAAAAATTGAAGAGAGCGTTGGTAGAAAAAGCTATTCTAATCCTAGAAAAAATGTCGCTACTGTTATTTCTTTTTAATCGGTGAAGGCGAGCGGAGCGAATACCAAAGTTCCTGAACAACATTTAGAGCTATTTACGACATCTCTTATTTGTTTGAGAGGCTGGATCTACGAAAATTCGGTAAGGAAAGCGAATAGACTCCCAAGCAAAATTGGCGAGACGTAAGACGTCACATTTCTATCTTGACAATGTACATAAACAGCGCAGAACCCACCTCTTGAATGGAACTGTCCATTTCCATCACAGATGATTACATCTGGACGCAGGTGTGGATACTCTTCAACAATATTGTTTACAAATTTAGCGATCGGTGTTGCTTCACGTATAGCCAAATAATCCGTGATGTATGGTTCAGTTATTACCACCACATCGTCGAAAATGGCGACTTGCTGTAGTATCGAAAAGCATGAGTGTATCCAGAAAATAAGAACAGAGACTAGTACTTGGTCCAAGCCTGAACACGAAGCAAAAGCGATAACAGTTCAATTTACCTTCATACTAGGGTATTCAAAAACACTTAACGCAACAACTGCAAAGTTTTGGTTTGCTTTCGATGTAGAAATGTCGATGCCACCAACTAATTCTATTTCCTCCACTGAATCCACGGTTTGCACTGGATAATGACCTGCTTTTATGAAACCCTAAATGGACACTACAAACTCTGCTGTGAAGCTTAAAGCTCAGATTAGCATTGTCACAAACCTCTACCAGCTCACAGCGCTTTTTTGCGAAAATAATCATGATATCATCATCAAAAACTAGCGATATCAACCAGACATAGCAAATCAGCACACCTACTGCGCTATAAACCGAGATTATCATCAGTGGTAGAAAAGCGAGTTTCTCACCAAACAAGGCCTAAATCGTAGCTTCATGGTCATTACCGCAGTTATTTAATGAGGACAAACTTTGTGAATGAATAAAGCGTTCAGTTCCAACAATAACAATCCAGTAACATAAACGAGGACTTGTGTAGGAAGAATCGAGGTGAAGTTGATATGGAAAACATATCTAAAAACGAAATGCAAAGAACTGTTAAGTAAAAGATGAGAAGATTGGAAGAATTTGAGAGAATTTTGCAGACCTGGTCATCTGCAGCAGTAACAACGTATACGTAGAAGCTAGGCAGTATTTGATCGGAATTTCAAAAAGTGTAAAAAGCAGTGGAAACAACGATGTACATGTTATTATGGAGAAAAATACAGCCAGTTGGATGAATTTTGGATCCTGTAAAGGGTGGATTTATGGCTGATAGATCAAATTAGCCACAAATAAGAACGTACCGTAAATGCTAAAACTACCAGCGGAATCGCGATCAGCAACAAAGCCTTCTCGTGAACATGATAACCGTAGAAAAAGAAGGAAAAAGCACATAGCGAAAGCAGTGTGCATATATCAGGCACTTTGCTTTTGAAAAGCGTAGCAAACAATGGTGCTAGGGAAGCAATCACGAACATCAAAGAAATTATCGGAGTGATCGTAACCAAGACGGAATGATCATACACCTAAAAAATAAAATAAACGAAAAACGGAGAGCAAGGTATATCCTGCTCCATTTATCCACATCCAGTGCCTCAGAAAGATCGGAAAGAAATCGAAGCATTGACTAGAGATGTTTTTGGAAAGCTGATCTCGAACACGAAATCGTTTCCGCAAAAGCATAATAGCGGTAGGTTCTGTAGAGCAAAGTCTATTAACATTTGCATTTGTCTACATTTGATTTTTTTTTTGTTTACGGTAAGATCTTTCTTTGAAGCATTGAGTCTGATTCTATTGTGAAAATAAGCACATGCCATTGTAGCGAATCTATTCTGATATATTGGATGATACAATAAAGTTAGGTTGAACTTCTTCTGAAATGTAACCAAAACCCTTGTTGTTCTTGCGAAAAGAAACTTCCAGAGAAAACTACCACCGCAGGTGAGAAAACAAATAGATGCGAGTTTGATTGCAACCACATGCATTGCATTCTCGTACAGTAGTGTTTCGGTGCAATACAGATCGTGTGTTTAGTAATATGCAGCATAAGTAGTCTATGGAGTGTTTCATCATAAAAATCATTCAATTTTAGGGAAATATGCATTGAGTTTTAAAGAGAACCACCAGTTTCAAGCGAGGTGAAAACACACATTCAAATATAACGGATAATGGTACCATTCTGCTCCTACTGCAGATGACTTTCAGAAAACGGTACCTGTACAAGACCAGAACTGTATGTTGGCGGTGTAAATAGAGTTGGTTTCCAAAGAGATAAAACTCGGTATAGGATCAAATCTATGACATTGTACATAGCCCAAAAATTGGGAGCCCAGTAAGCGTGAGTTAGCCCTAGAGTAAAGATAAACTACTTCATGAATGTTACAAAGTAAGAAGGAAGCCACACCTCTAGAGACAGGAAACAATCTGCTTAAAATTTGTAGCAGTCCTGTAAGGCCACCCACGATTACGAATGGCATGAATGCCAGAGTAAATGGTACAGCCATCACAATTGCAAGCTTCAAACCTATAATGCCCTTCATATTTTGATAGTTTAACTATCAAAATAGACTTAGAAGAAAATCAAACCTGAGGTTAGAGTTCGAGAAAACCTGAAAAGGTCGCTCACAGTATTGAAAAAATAGCCTCGCAAAAAGAATACAACATAAGCGGGTGCATAGTAGAGATAAATATGTTTGAAGTTCAATAAAGTACAGTAGAAAAGTGCGGACTAAAAGCAACATATCATACATCCAAAAAGAACTTTGATAAATCTTTGATAGGGATTACTTACCAAAAGATAGTTTTTCGTGTCTGCAAAGTGGATTGATAGTATCAATAAAGCTGTGAGCATAGAGTTGTATTGGAAATGGATATTATCGATCATAAGGAGACCAGCATTGCATGAAAGAATTACGAATGTTGCTATCCTAAACAGAACTTAACCTGATAGAACTAAAAATAAACGAAGAAAAAGGACGCAGATGACTCACAAAAAAGGCAGTTAGACGTAAAGTAAAAGCAGCATATCACAAAACTAACGATGTTGAGGTCTCTGTGTCCAAACATAGAGGTCGGAGTTTAGATCACGAGTATGAGTCTGATCTTTCTCAATTCTTTTTATTCGTCCTGAAAAACGTCGTGAGAGCCAGAGTTTGTTCCTACGAGGTACGTGAAAACGCAGCAACCTTTGCGTACGCATCGCATCCACGAGCGAGCGGACGAGGATCAATAGGGTCTTGTCAGAAACCTATTCAAAACCAATGACTTAGTGGCGCCGAGGGAATCAGGAGAGGGAGAGGAGAGAGAGAGAGAAAGAAAGAGAAAGAGAAAGAGAGAGAAGGGTGGTTCGTTTTAATGGACCACACTCATACTCGTAATCTACACACCGAACTCAATATTTGCCCACGAGGCCCAACATCATTATTTCCGTGATGCGCTGCCTCTAATGTTTTTTCCTTAGGATGAAGGAGAGGTAACAGCGTATCTCTTCTATATCTGCATACCTACAGCTATATCTAGATTGAATTTCTCTTTTCACTCCGAAAAAGGAACAAGCCGAGAAAAGGGGAAGATCAGAGGGCAAAGCTTACCTAGATCGGTCCTCGATTTTCTTTGGAAGTACCTTCCATCTGGACGAATCACAGAAACAAAATAGTGCACAGGATAAAATCTAGACTATCAAGGCCACAATTAGTACAATGGTAAATAACATAAAGAATTAGTTAACATAGTGAAGATTGCAACTAGACGTAAATACTAACATACAAAACATCTGTTGCTATGACTGAAAGGCGCTGAAAATGAAGCACTCGATCGTTGTACACCGGACTCTTCTGTACTGTTAAGATGTCGTTCAGTCCACAGTAGTATGCAATAGTGGCCAAAAACTGGAAAATAGAACCTAAATCGCACCCACAACCCTCTCTTCTATGTTCATGGAACGATCACCTTCTCAAAATACGCAAAGAAAGGTGGGTAATCCAAAGTCCATTTCGATGTTGCCTCATAATACCATTTAGATAAAGGGAAATTGTGTGTTATAGCCATCCAGTTCCGATGGACCTACGATTCAGAAGAAAACGATAGTAAAGATGCTAGAAAATATTAAATTAACTGTTCAAAATGATTGCCTCAAAATCCGTTGAAGTATAGGAAGGAATCAGCAGTATCTTCAGAGCCAGCAGTGCAGAGGTGACCATAGAGATTACCTGCCACGCAGAAAAACGCGTATACTCCTGCATGTTGAGTCTACACCTGGCCAGAAGTTGTCCTGAAATTTTAGGGGACGTGAAAAATGGGTCTCACAGAAAAAAAAGAGACTTCAAATGAGTGTGGTAAGCATTTCTATCTAGTTTCCGGGTAAACGTGTAAGCTTAGCACCGTAATTTTTCTGTACTTTGGAATTCCTGGCTCACTATGCAGTGCTACCTTCAGATCCGAAGAAAAAAAAAAAACAAAAGAATGACGCAGACAAACACGAGCTAATCTAAGAAAAGACCGAAACATTTAGAAATCTAACAAATTCTCCTCTACTATTTCTGGCAGAAGTTTTAGTAAGTTGTCTTGTATATGTGTTTGTATTTGATTAGCACACCAACAGTTCCACTGGTAACCAATAGTAAGCCCGTAACCGAGACAAAACCCAGATTTTTTTTTTGTTTCTTTTAAATCGACGATTACGATGTTACGCCAAGTGTGCAAATGCGGCCTATGTTGTGTCGTCGCGTTCAAAGCATTTGATTGCGCTATGAGACTGATTCATTCCGAATTCCGGTATTACGCTGCACTACTGTTACATTTCCATTTTCTGTTACAGTTATCGATTCGTAGCTTGAAGGAAGCTTGAGGGGAATACACTTATTCTTATTGCAGAATTTTGCACGAAAACACACTCAAACGGGACGTTGGGGCATTTCCCTAGGCTACAGTAGTACTTCTAGACTACTTCCGCTTGAGTAGAAGCACTCCGTAAAAGTGGTAATTGCTCTAAATCCATCTTCAGCTTACTCTAAATATATCTACATATCGTAGAACAATCATGCACCATTGGCTAAATGACAGTATCTTCTTTCTTGGAGTTTAGTCGGGTCACCAGGACATGCAGCTCGGTGCAGTTACGTTCTTCCAAGCATCATTCATCGTTGCAATTCGTGATGGTCCTACCCCGAAACCAACCTCTAGGTTCACCGCGCTGCTTTCGTAACTGCATGAAGCTTCACGTCGTTTTTACCCAGCCATAGACCCCTTCACTGTAAACTATTTTTGTGGAAAACGATATCTTCAGAGGCAAAATCCTAAATCAGAGGATACTTTTCTGAATCTTTTATATTCGCGCCTAAACAGCAAATGTCGGTGATCCACTGCCTAAACGAAATCTATCCTTTTTTCACCTTTTAACTAAAAATATATGGTAAAGATGAGTGTAGTGAAGCGTTATAGTATTCGGGAATTGCCGGGATTTTCTCAATTCATTAGAGTCGTATTAGATTATTAGAGGTCTTATTAGAAGCGTCAACTTTCTGTTAAATCCCCCAAATTGAACATATATTTTTTCGAATGGTTTTCGGTCTGTCCCGCACGTCTCCCAAGTACAGACATTCTATGCATTTGAGATATTGGGATCTAGAACGAAAATATCGAGTGAATTGTTATGATCTCCTGGATTTTTTAATTTTCGTAAGTAATCATTCGCTCCAATCAGTCACTTTTTTTTCTCGTAAGACACAGAATGAGAAGCAAGGATAATTAGCTATTAGATATTTTTGGTCGTTTGAAGGAATCACTCGTACTGTTTGCCACTGAACGAAAAACAGTTGCACTGCAAGACACTGGTGCGCTGTTCGTGACTACATAAACAATCAACTCTCAATTTGTGATCATAGACGGACGTGTCCACCAACATGAACACAATCCACATTTCTCCGCCTGACATACACATTTCGCATTTCCTCCATCATACCGAAGGAGTTTTGCGTTCACTTGATTGTACACACTTGGTGTCGGCCAATTTGCCAAACAGCTTCTTCATGCTACTGTCAGATCATTAAAGGTAACATAGCATGAATCTGACTTGGTGAGTAATCCGCAGAAAAAGCTATGGATGGGGTTGTAGATGCTGATTGTGGTTCTTCTAAGCTCTCCTTAATCGTCGTAAAAATAAAACGGGTTAAAGTGTAGTTGGGTGGGGGGCACTTGGTGGCGTTCTTATTTCTCGAAGTAAATGATAAAGTCAATCAATTGCCCTAAGGCCTAAGTTTTTAGTCTTAGAGGATCTGTGGCATATAAGCTAAAGTTACTAAGAGAGAAAAAGGTAAATTAGAGCGTCGAGAAATAAGGGGGCCGTTGAGTGCCTCCTCCCTCCCTAGCACTTCCCACGGACTCCCTCACCACGTCAGAGTCATAGTATGCTGCCTTTAAGGGGGAAGGAAGGAAAAGGAAGAACTTTTATTGATCTTCGAGAAAATAATGCTCACCCACTAGTCCGATTAGATTATGGCAAATCCCGGAGCTATGTTACCTGCCATGTGTCAACGACGGTGCACGGAAATTGCGCTACACACGGAACTGACGCATTTTGAGTGGCGGCTATAGACGCGTACATTGTGCGCGCGCCCCTTTTCGGTCGTCACTAGGGGTGGACGAGTGTCATCGATTGCATTTTTTATTTTCGTTTAGGTTTTAAGTTAAGTATTTATTACTCCACCTGTCGGAATATTTGTAGAGAGTTCTTTTCGGCTGTGTGGCTGTATCTTATGTCTCGAAATGAGGTTTGGACTGCTCTTCATGTGAATTGTCAGTTCAGAAGGATTTAGATGTAAAGGATGAGGTCGTGAGAGAGATTCTTTGTTTGCGATTCCACCTGATGACGTTCTTTTCGAAATGATCCTCTGGAACTGTACGTAGATCCATGTCCGTTTAAGCTTGGAACTTCTCAAGTCCCTTGACCAAGTTATTCTTTAAGACGATCACCATTCGATGAGTTTTTCGCAGATTGTATGTTGTGTAAATAGTGATGGGACATAGTATCTCATTTATCATCCGCATGGATATTCATCTCGAACTCGATTATATGAAAGTTCCTACAAATACAATGCTCATGTTTTAAATGCTCATTTAAGGGATATTTCATAGATCCTGTAGTTTCTTGCCGCCTGTACTTTGTACTTTTGTATAGATGCGTCATTTCTTACTTGACCGCTTTGAACATGCAGAAGTGTACTGAATTTTCAACCTATTCTTCTCGTGCGAAAATCTCACAAAGGTCGAAAATGTCAGGAAATACCGGAGACAACGAGGTGGTGCTATGCTTTTTACTTTCTGAAGCGATCTATGGACTGAACATACCCCAGAAACTCGGAGATATAGTGTAGTCTGCCTTGGATATCCTATGTGTTGTCTGGATGACTTGCGGTGAACTGTTGAGTCTATTTTGATAAATGCTGAGCGCTTGAGAGGTTCTCCTGCGAGAAACACGTCAAGCCTGATACTTTCGAATATAATATCAACAATCGTTCAACAAAAACAGTAATTTCTTCTGTTTTTCTGATTGCTTGGGAGTTAGTTGTAGTGTTGTCAAGTCTCTGTTCCGATGCACATCTAGTGATCATCACTTGCGGTCATTTCTTGCTTGGTGATATACGGACCACTCGGCGCTCCTATGTGAAACTATTTTCTGACTTCTTTCCTATCGTTCTTCCTACTGCACCACCTCTATCAACTATCTTTTCAATGTAACTAGGCAGATTTCCGCAAAATCTCGTTGTTTGAAGTTTTTCCTGTTCACTTTAATAGCTAAAAACCGTATTCTTAGTATGGAATACGAAAGCAACGGTGATCACACTGTGTCTGCAGCACAACATTCGGTACCTCCACCACATCCTGAGAAGCAGCTTGATGCATACGCAAATGGAGGATACGGTGGTTAGTGTTTTTGTTCACTTGTCGTGTGCATGCACCAACACATTGAACGTTCATCAGTTTTGAGGGTGGTGGTGGGTGTTGATGCTAAGTTAAAGAGCGGTTGCTGTCGAAGCTACAAAATCTTCATCAATGTTGTTTTGGGAGAGCTTCAATATTAGGATTCATCAGAACATCAACGAGTATACTGCAAGCAGACTTTCCAATAGTATGTGTAGAAGTTTACACTCACGTCATAAAAATATGTTTAAAGGTACGGTTCGGACAACATTATTTTGAAATACGACTTTTTCAAAGTAGTTAAGGTGGTAGTAAACAAGATGCCTTTTTCATTGATGTCATACATAGTCAATAATTGTGAATTTTGACACCTTTTGAAGAACAAACCAAAACGAAACGGCAGAGTTACATAACCCTGATACTTGTCATCATTGCGGAGGCAGGCAGTAATGGGTTTCAGAGATCAAAATAAGAGTTATCTAAAATATAGGTCCGATAGGGAAGAGCCTAACCCTTCTCAGGTGAAAGGGGTCTAGATCATAGGATGGAGCTCAAGTGATGAGGATCCCTTTGCCAACAGTCCAAAATTGAAGGGGTCGGAACGCCAGCGCCGACTATCGCATGTATGATCTAAAACGATTTTAGGTGGTCTTCTTTAAGGCTTTATTCCAACAGACGATAGAATTGAGCTGTTGAAGTTTCGCGAAATCTGCAACTCACATCTCGTAAAAACAGATTATTTTTGAAAATGATCACTGCTCCCTTATTTTATAAGATAACGTTTGATGGAAGGCTGTGTTTTGCAAAGCAATGAAGAACATCCAAGCCTTTCGATAGGATATGCTCTTCATAGTGTGTGGAGTCTTCAAGTTTTGCTGACAAGTTAAGTCGGATATTGCCTAACTGCAGCCTTTCCTTCTTTATGGGAGCAAAAAAAAAAATTGATATCAGCGGTTGGATGTAGTTGATGGACTAGACGTACACGTCGAACGCAGCGTGATAAGTGAAATACACTATGGAACATTTCCACGTTAATACTGATGCGTGTTCATAATAGTGTGGAAACCTGAGATTGTTTACTTATTTCTAAACCTCAAGAGCTACTATGAACGTCATGTGAGCACGTATTGACTAAAGCATTAGTCCTATGTCGATTTTCCTCGGTTCAGGCGCAAATGTTTTTCTATATTTACACGGAGAAATGAAAACCGAACAGATTTGAAGCTGCTCTGATCAGCAGCAAATAATGGAATCAGTTTAGCTAATAATATGTGAAAAGTAATCAGCTATTGGAAGACTGTAGACGAACACAGTTTCTTTCCCGTTGTATAGACAAGCCACGTTTTCTTCTCTACGATATGGGAGTACGACAGAAAACTGGTTAGGCAAACACATTATCATTACTGCTAGATAAATTTATCTTTCATTCTCTAGAGAAGTGTACAGACAAATAAATTTCGACGTGGAAAACACGTGTGCAGGGACATTCTTCCGACGACTGCATTGAATTCAGCAGTTCAGAATATGGATCAAATGAACTAACTCAAGAGAGGAGTGCATTCTACGATAAAGGATAAGGGATGAAGTTTCTGGCGTTAATCAATCCGCTAGAGATGCGCCCCTACGTTCACTTCAATTCAGAATCGTTTGAGGTTTACGAACGTCTAACTGGCCTATACTATGACTTGCGGTGGCTGCCCGATGTGTCCAGTCGGTGTTTTCATCTTTCCAGACAAGTCTGGTACCAATTTATCGACCCCGGAGAGATGAAATGCTTGGTGAACCCCAGGGCGGATTCGAACCTCCGATCGATCATGCAAGAAGCGGGACCTCTGACCGCTACACTACACCCGCCCCATTCTATGATATGAGTGTTAATGTGCCTTGTAATTTTCTCCCTCTTCGCACGAAATATTCTCTCCAAATATTTCGTCCTTCTCAGGCAACTCTTTCATAATTCGCTTCTCTACTACCAAAATTGTCATGTTTGGTTGTGATTTTGTGTTTATACAGTCAATTTAAAGTTCATTCTCTCATCTCCTTTTCAAAAGTGTAGCTATTCGTTTTTTTAACGGTAAAATTTACTAATTGCTTACGTGAAAAAGGGAGCAGTTTTCCGGGTGGCAATTACTCTGCGGTTTATGTATAAGCAGTGTAAGTACACATATAATTATCCTTCTTCTACTTCACTGTTTTTTCGCAACTTGTATTCACTTCGAAGTGCTTATTCGGTTCCATAGCTATAAGACCCTACCACTGTCCGCCCGTATCGACTAGAGAGTCTTCTGCCTCAAAGTTTTCCTTTCAAGATGGACTAGTTGGATTTGAAATCTAGGATCTTTGTAATCCGTAAAAATCAAATCAATACTTATCCTAGATAAGAAGTCTTGTTGGTATCATATCTTCTCACTATTGCTTTTGCAGGGCTTTCTCTATAAGGCTTCACTAATCACACCCTTCCAGATGATTTACTTGTTTGCGGCTTTGTGTGACAGTCGTGTTAGAAAATCTAATCTATTGCATGGTCCAGTTGAGTTTACGAAAGTTCAGCTACGGTAGATCATTCAGATTACATTCATTGTTATCACGTCGAATACCGACGCCTTAAAACTTTGGTGGAAAGTTGTTGAGGAGCAAGGAATACATTCTTTGTTCTCTTTACGCTTGGAAACATGACTCTTGGCATTTTTTTAAACCTTTAGTGCGCACTATGATGTTTAGCATCTCCTTGAAACACTACCTTTCGAAGAGTTTATGAAATCACTCATATAATCTAGTGAATATTTCAGCCAATTGCACGTTCTCCACAGTTGTTTAGAATGTGTTACTGTGGCTAATTTTCTTCGAGACAATCGATGTATTACATGATTTCTTCTGCATTATTTTCGCTGAAGGTGTGCGTTTAGACCAAAACTACGGGCATTCCGAAACGCACCACATGGAAATGGACATGCATCATTACCAGCACCATGACAACCAACATGGTAGTCATGATAATGTTACAGGTAAGAAAAAGTTTGTTGTGGAATAGCTGCTGTCGATCTAATACATCTTAGAAGTCTTCTTTCTTAACTGATTATGTGCTTAATTAACAGTAACTTCAATCTTCCACTGTAATGATTACTTTTCATTTCTTTGTTGTTTCGATGTTAGTGCTTCGGTTTTATTGAGAATTTGGACACATGTTAGTCTTTTTTCATATTTCTTCAATGACTACTTTATTTGAGGAAGTTGTACTGTTGATACAGTGGAATTTTTCACTTATAGCTGACCATACTGGGCCAGTTGATGGCAGTCACGCCCAGATGGACGTTGGGCATGACGTCACCACGGGCTACCACGGCCACGAATCCTATCAGAATGATGTTCATGCAGACACAGGTGTTCATTCCTCGTAGAATTGTTCAGCTCTTTACTGTTAAAAAAAAAACCCTTCCTTCATTCCTAATTTTGACTCCGTTACGTCTACATTTCTGAATAAGTAGATAGCGAGGGTGTTTCAATTTTCCTTGTTTCACTATGTTTTCTCTCTGTTCAAGAAGTGACCGCTTCATTCATTTGCACAAAAGGCCACCAAAATTACCTTGGGTTGTTTGTGTTTTTCCTTAGAGACAGGTTTCTATAGACATGTTTGTTTAGCTAACCATGACGGATCTGCTCATGCCTGGGGTGAACACGGCGGAGAAGGATATGACGCAAATCAAGGTGGCTATGATGAGCATGGTTATGAAAACTACTATGAGGACGGTTACCAAGGAACAGGAGGAGAAGCGTTCAGAGGACGAGGCATGGCACGGTGAGAAGCTTTCATTTTTAGACACTCCTAAAGGCATACATTTTCAATTGCTGTTATCCAGTAAATCATGGTCAATAAGTTATGATTTTTTTTTTTACAAATACCACTTATACAGAACGTTTTCGGGCTCTTTCGCGGTTATGTCCCTTTTTCCTTCTATATTTCCCTTTATATATAATAACTTCCTCGATGTTGGAAACAAAGTTGTTATTCCTACTCATGCATCCGATAGTCGTAGTCGGTGCTCCAACCCCCTTCACTTTTGGACGATTGGCGAAGGGATGGCATCATCACTTGACCTGCACCCTATGAGCTAGAATTTCCACATGAGGAGGGGTACGGCCGCTCCCTATCGCACCTATTTTCACATTGACGGAAAATAGCATTCTACTTAGTTTCCTACTCGGTGCAAATATTTGTACAAATTACGTATTCGGTGTATTCAAGCATGCCATTCAAGCCATTGGTTTCAATGAGACTTTATGTTCAGTCTTATATGCACTCCTCAGAGCAATGTTCATTACTTTCTTCATTTTCTTCGGGTTTTTGAGAAAGGATGGGCAGTGCTTAGATCTTGATTTTTGATAAGATCCATTAAAATGGAAATGAGGTCGTGGGGGACATTTTTGTTCTTCTTTGCCTTGTATGTCTTTTTGAACGTGCTAGTATCGAGTGATTCTTGTTTCTTCTTGCTGCTTAACAAGTGTAGCAGTAATTAATTTGATTTTCTTCCATATTTTGGGTTCAGACAGGTACGAAGTTTTCAGCTGGTTTTCTCGTGTGAGAACTTGTGAATTTAGTGATTTCGAGGCTCTCATACTATTATACACAATACTCATTTCAGCATTTTAATATCCTCTTAGTTAAGCGGTATTCGTAGCTCCGTGCCTTAGAGTGTGCAAGAAGTAAACGTTTGCTGCAGACAATTACTAGGACTATACTTCTTTTTTTTGCATCATTGAACTTGTATCTGAACTGAAAGCAATAATTAACAATGCACACATGTTTCGCGTATTCTTTTTGATAAAATGCCATTTCCACTGCAGCTAGTTTGTGAAAAGAAGGAAGAAGTCGCTGTTGATTGAGCAGTTCTGTACATTTTTCTTGGTGTGGAGACATATGCTCTTCGAAGTGCATAGCAGTTACTTGATGCCTACAAATAGTGCTTTTGTTGCCATCTTCAGTGAATTTTTCTTACATTGCTACACGTGGCATCATAATCAATAGATCCTTATCAGAGGCAAAGTCTGTATTTTTGCTGTAAAATCATCTCAGTTGCAACACGTGTGATGGCTGAGATTCTACGGCGTCAGTTTTTTCCAAGGTCCTATAATATATTTATGATCTGCTTCTTTTCTAAAGACAAAAAAAAAACTTTCTTCAGCCCGCCGTATCGAGGAATGCCTCCTGGTCGAGGTGGGGCTGCTCCGCCTGCATTTACCAACCAGCAGCAACAACAACCTCCGCAGCAACAATCGCAGCCACCACAGCAACCGCAGCAACAACAACAACAACAACAACAACAACCACAACAACAACAGTCTCAACAAGCTCAGCAGCAGCAACCATCGTTTTTCCGTGAGTGCTGGAATTCAATAAATATCAACCACATTACATATTACTAGAGCCGTTTTTCAGCACCACCATTTGTGCGCGGCGGTGCTACTGCCGCGCGTGGAGGATTCGTCCCTCCATCTTTTCGTGGCACGCGTGGATTTCCTCCAACACGTGGTAGCTATCCGCCATTCCGAGGCGGATACACAGGTACATACCCACCCGGTTACCCTCCTGGATACGCACCTCCACAAGCTACACCCGTTGTTGATCAGGCAACGAGGTTAAAGAAGGTATGTGTTAGTGAGATTATGTGCCTAATGACGATAGTAATGAATTTCTACTTCTTTTCTCAGGTTATTTTTTGTTTGTAAATTTTAGGTGCGCTGTCTACCAAAGTGTAGATGTTCTTTCACTAGACACCTTTAATGTGGTTTTAAGTGACGGCTGAATAGCTTTAGCTTGCGAACTGCGAAGAAGATGAGGAGCTATGGGTGGAGGCAGAATCGCCGGAAGGAAAGCCTTACTTTTACCACTGGCAGACACGTGAAACTGTTTGGGATCGTCCCGAAAAGGCCAAAGTTGTCGGACAAACTGAACTTGCTGAGCTGATTCAGAAGGCGAGTGAAGAGGAAAGGAAAGA
Organism: Necator americanus; assembly: GCF_031761385.1. Taxonomy (NCBI): domain Eukaryota; kingdom Metazoa; phylum Nematoda; class Chromadorea; order Rhabditida; family Ancylostomatidae; genus Necator; species Necator americanus. Next base: position 7,245,811 of record NC_087372.1, on the reverse strand, counting down.
ACGTGAAGGTGAGGCCCGTTTGATAATAATTCAGTAGGCGGACTATCGGAAGTTCAAGCTTTGCTCGATCTTCTCGTAACGTTCTTGATTACCGGTTGTTTTGCTGTCGAAGTTCGCGCAAATCTTGGTCGTCCATGTGGTGACTCTTGCACAGCATCACATCCTCACAACACTTTTCAATATCATTAGGATCACAGTTGTTGTATCATCGAAATATTCGGCTGTATTTATATGGGTGTCTCGGTAGGAGTTTCAGGATGCAGCAGGAAAATCAGGTTAGTGATAAGCAGGTAGAGCGATAAGTTTTCTTATCAAGTGATGCAGTGGACAGGTGTTTCTTTTTCGTTTTCGTTTTTCCCACCCTATAGTACTTCTACATTCTGTTCAACGCGTGACGACACATCGACTGGAATATAAGAAGAAGGTTCCTGAATGATACTGAAATAAACTGGCAGGTTAAATCGTTATAATATGATAAAACGCAAAATACGAAGTATTACGCAACCGAGTAAAATTAATGCAAAATCCCACCCTATCGTGCATCGGGAGCAGTTGTATTTGTTTTTGCACGAGTAAATGACGCATTGTTATGCTCGTAGAAGGTGGTCTTCTTCGATTTAATACTTTTTGATGAGACTGTACCACATATTCGGTGGAAAAAAAGGGAATTAGTGGAGCATATCTTATGCTGGTTCTGTGTGCTAATGAATTTTCATGGAACTGTCAATAATTAATTATCCTGTGCGTTCCGTGAACAATCCAACTTTAGATCGTTCCCATTGTGATGAAGTATAGTAAGTGAACGCTCACTACTTAAAGTTATTGTGCACAGTATGCTCAGTTTCCAAAATCGATAATGAAACATCACCATCGAGAATGAGCAATTTGAAATTTCAGCATAAATTTCCCTCTAGACATGAGTGTATTCGAATTGTTTCTAGCTATCGTTTTTAACAATCACATTTAAAACCCACAACTTCTGATGTAAATGTTTTAGTTCTTTCGCCAGCGTAGTAGTGTTTTTTATCTTCTGCAGACACATCTTATATAACTATTGGTCGCGTGAATTTGCCCAGTTTTGCTTTGACAGGGTAGCATTTCTGTTTCAAATCTGACATTTTCGTGTAGCACCTTTACGTAATCCTTTAAGCTGATACATTTTAAATTGTGGTGTGATGGGTATGCGAAATGGAGACTGTCTTTCGATGCACTATAGGTGGTACTGCAACTCGCAGATGGAAATTTCGAAGCGGTTGCATTAGGCATTCAAAAAGTTCATGGCTAATTCTCCGTTGTTAAAGTCGCCAATGTGAGATGTCGAATGTGGCAGATGGACAGCGGCGTGAGCGTGTACAATCGAATTCCTGGGCTCTCTCTCCGCTTCGCGCTCGTCGCTGGCGCAATAGTGTAATGTCCATTTTGTTATAATGTAGGAATCTACATGAAAACAATTTAAGAAATAAGCAATATTGCGATTAAAATAACGAGATCACGTTTAAATCTTGATATTTCAATTTAATGGTAGACCCTTCATTAATATTGGACTCCTTGACATATGGCACCCATTAAGTAGCACTCTTATCCTGCATAATGATCACTCTATTTAGTCTGCTGTTCTGCAGACAGATAAAATCTTTGTGATTTAACCCGTTACGATTTTCAGAGGCACAAAGGAATGCTACCGCTTATGCACAAAGAGCACAAGCAGGTGTGAACCTGTGTCTTACTTATAGTTGCTGAAGTAGTTTCAGTTTTTTTGTGGATAGGATTTGACTAATGTACGTTCTTTCCAGGTTTTATGCCACCACCGTTCTTCCCACCGGGATTCCCAATGCCAGGCGGACGGCAACCAATGGTTCCCACAAATCCAGATGAGGCATGGAACGAATACACTGCTCCGGACGGGCGTAAATACTACTACAATTCTATTACGCAAGAGAACACATGGGACAAGCCACAGGTGTTGATCGATAAGGAAGGTAAGTTGAACATTATTCCTTACAGAAAAAATTACTAGCGTTTAGAGGAATCATACATATTATATTTCCTTACATTTGGAAGTATCTATATTTTAAGCAGGGAAATCTCCAATGGACACTTCATCTCCAGCCCCACAAGCAGCGCCAGTGGCTGCTGCTGCCGCTGCTGCTACAGGAGCGACTGGATTACTACCTGATGCAATTGCTGAGGCGCAAGCGAAAGCGCAGGCTGCTTTGGCTGAGTATCTGGCGCAGGTGTGTAGGCGATAAAATTACATTTTCTGCCATTTCTACCTGAAAATGTAAAGAGTGTTCACCCTCAGCTAAAGGCAATTACTTATTATTAGGGTTACTTGTCTTTGTTCTTCACCTTATTTATGGAAAATCCCGAAATATTCCTACATTTCCTTACGTTTGGAAGTATAACATAGTATTCGATATAGTATCAATAACTGCAAGAACATATTTGATTTAAGCATTTCTTCTTTTAGTGCCAGTTGTGTAAAGTTATCTACCAATTTACATACGAATTCGTTGGTAATAATTTAATGATAATAAAAAGCGGTGTGGGAGACCACCAGCAAGAAAAGTGTAGAGAGTGTTCACCCTCAGCATGGGGTAAATCAGATGAGGTTAGTAGCACGTGAGAACGGTCAGATGAAAGAAGATTTCCAATTGGCTTAGATATGCGAACAAATGCTGCCAGTGCGGTTTTTTACGTTATGAATGGTTCAATAAGCTGCTTGATGAGCTACTAGTTCTTAATGGCAACTTACTAACTAAATTGAGGATCTGAGATCTTTTCACTAATAGGAAGTGTTTGGAAATGTCTCGAATATAATTGCGATGACGCTCAATTCTCCCTAGTTATCCGGGGAAACGGTGTGGAAACGACTCTTCTTCGCAGCTTCCCCACACGAGACACCTTATAACGTCCCACGTCTGCGTGAGCAGGCATACGCACTGCATCTACCACCGAACGGATAGACATAAGCAAACGCCCCATAGCTCTTTAATTGTGCGCTCGCAAATGCGGCGCATATGTGTGCTCCCAAACCAGGAGCGTTACAAAGTGCCTCTTCGTTAAAAGGTGCGTTAAGTCTTTTCGTTTTTCGTTAGTTTTTCATATCGCTTTTCTTTTAGTAACTAGGCAGATTTGAGCATGAGCGTGCTCATAATCCATAATTACATCCTTAGCTCTGTCTGCTCGTGAAGAGATCCAACTACTCTCACCCTTGTGATATGCTGCCTTTAAGGAACTAACGTATCAAGTTTATAGAGCAAGACTCAAGCCGCGCAGCAGCACCAGCCGCAGCCGAAGAAAACAGACGAGAAGAAGGACAACACACGTCCAGTAAGTAGCACACCAGTTAGTGGAACTGCTTGGTGTGTAGTGTGGACAGGAGATGGGAAGGTAGTATTTCATTGTTTCTTCTATTCTACCCATTCATAGTTTAACTTTTGTTTCTCTTTTGATTTTTTGCAGCTGTGTACCTGTGGATTGGCTTTATCATAATTTTTCAATCTCACTTCAGGTATTCTTCTACAATCCATCAACGAAAACTTCTGTGTGGGAGAGACCTCCCGAAATGTATGGAAGGGCTGATGTTGATGTCCTTGTTACTAAGTGTCCGGAAGTTAAGAAAGGTGTGCTGTAATTCAGATATACTAGATATTTTAGTTTGTAATCCTAATAAGCAATTTCCTCCTTCAAGATGAACCAGAGCAGCAGAACGCTAATGCTAATGACTCTGATGGATCAGACGATGAGGAAGGTGAAGACGGTGGTCCACCAAAGAAGAAGAGCAGATCCGAACGCAAAAAGGAAGCTCTGCTCGCTCAACAGAAGAAAGAGAAGGTAGAAAATTTCATCCTAGTATTGCATAAACTGAATAAGTGCTGTATTTTGATGTACGATTGCTTTTCCTTGAAGGAGAAACCTGTTCGTCAAATGTTAGAGAAGCCCGTTGATCCGGCTGTCCAAGCAGAATTGCAAGCGCAGCGTGATCGCGAAAAGGTAGTTGCTAGCATCTCTGCGTCTTCGTGGATCTATCCTTCACATTTTTCATTACCTATTCACGGTTCCTGTTGGGATGTTGAGATATGTTTCAGTTACCTCTGGAAGAACGCCTTTTGCAGTTCAAAGCAATGTTAGGTGAGAAAGGCGTAGCTACTGGAAGTACCTTTGAAAAGGAGTTGTCGAAGATTGTGTTCGACCCGAGATATTTGCTGCTTAGTGCTACAGAGCGAAGAGCTGTAAGTTTGCAGAGTTTGCAATGCTTTGGGCTTCAACCGCATTCGCACTTATTTCTTCCTCCAATTTTCTATCTTACATACTAGATACTTATAAGTCTTTTTTTTAGTTTTATAAAATAGTTGTTGCTTAGAGTTTTACTCACTTTAAGTTCTATTTATCACGTTTAGTGCTTTGATGCATATGTTCGTGAAAAGCTGGAACAAGAACGTGCTGAAAAGAAGCGTCGCATGAAGGAAGCAAAGGAGAAATTCCAAGAGTTGCTGAAGGAGGCTGAGCTGCATGGAAAGTGGGTTTTGCATGGTTTCTACTTGAGATATCCTTGTTGTTTTGCAAATTCATTGTAGCTCTAAAAATTAGGGCACTAAACAAGATGTCCGGAAAAATAGAAATTGGAAAAAAAAAATTATAGTCTGGTATGCAAAATTTTTCCACATCTTTGTCGCTGTTGCTGATAGTACCTTATGCAAGAATTCACATCATGGATATATTAAATTATTACTGATTCATTCCTCATGCAGATTTCGAAATTCATTTCGTGTCTGGTTTTCTTCCTTCTTTCTTCATTTTCTTTTAGTTGCCAAATTTTCAGGTCTTCGTTCTCATCATTTGGTTCCAAATTTGGTAAGGATCCTCGCTTCAAAGCTGTCGAAAAGATGCGAGATCGAGAGGACCTTTTCAACGAATATGTAGGAGAGTTGCACAAAAAGGAAAAGGAGGAGCGTCGAGAGAAAAAGGAGAAGGTAAGCTCGCTTGAGGTTTTCCCTGATTCTTTATTGTTTTTGTTTTTTTTCCTCTGTTGCCTCATAGCCTTTCCTCAGCCTTTTACTTGTTTATGCTCTCAGGCAAAGAAGGAATACATGGCTTTGCTTGCTGAACAAACGAGTTTTACACGAAAGACAAAATGGTCAACTGCTAAAAAACTTCTTGAAAACGATGAGCGATTCAAAGCAGTAGAAAGTTCTTCGTCCAGAGAGCAAATGTTTCGGGATCATGTGGAGAAATTGGGCGATGAGAGTCTATCTGTGAGTGTACTACTTTTGTTCGATTTGTGTTATGCTGTGTTCAATGTTTGTTCTACTCACTGCATCAAATTTAGGACATCGAGGAAGAGGCCGAGCGTGAGAAGCGGCTTGCTGCTGATGCTGCTATAGCTGCCAGGCAACGAGAGGTAGGACTATGAGAAGTTTGGAAAAGTCTCTTTTGCAACTTAGATTTTCACCAACTATTGCCTATTTTCTCCTTCAAATTTTTGGACTTTTTTTCGCGTGGATTTGATGAGAGTAGTGACTATTTCAGTGAGAATATGGAAGTTTGATCTAGGAATACTGGATGTTACCCCAATTAAAGAAAACATTTTAAAAAAATATTATAAGTAATCTTTAGGTGGAAGCCGAACTCGGTGACAAACTGCGCGAACGTGATTTGGAGAGTGAACGACACCGCATGCAGGAACATCAAGAACGCTTCAATGCCCTTCTTGTTGATATGGTAAATAGACAATTCAAATAGCCGGCGTGATTTTGCTAGTGATAGATGTTGGTCAACTTTGCTGAAGAATACACCAACAATAATTTCGAGTTTGATATAAGTTGCTCAAGTGCTAGCACTTTATCGCGCCAAAATTACTGGTGATAGAAAAAATCGGATTTGAGTCTACATTGAACTCGTGTTTTAGGTGAAGTCTGCAGAAGCAACTTGGCACGAGACAAGACGTATTCTACGCAAAGACGAGAGATACGCAGAATGTGATTTACTGGATAAAGAAAAGAAAGAAAGTGCATTCAATGAACACATTCGGCAAGTTTTCGTATAACTCTCAGCTTCTCATATCCAATCTTCCATTACCGTTCAAAACAAAATTTTGGAGAAAAAGTAGGGCATATCGCTTGGACAGGTCAGTGTTTTCTTTTTTTAGTAATCTCGAAAAGAAACGAAGAGACGCCTTCTTCGCTGTTCTTGATGAACATCCGAAAATCAATACTCAGACTAGGTGGAAAGATGCTAGGCGTATCATTCAAGATGAAGAAGAAACATTTTCAAAAGTAGCTAGCAATAGCGAAAGGGTGAGTTTTGATTATTTAGGATTTTAATGATACAGACAAATTTGATAGTTTTCCCATTTATTTTACTATTATATGTTATTATGTTATTTATGTTATGTATTCTATATACATTTACAACTTATTGTTTTCTCAGAAAGTTGAGCGTGACTACCGGGATTGGCAAGAATTGCGACATGACAATGCGGTGCGTGAATTCAAGGACTTGCTAAAGGAGACAAAAATCATTACTTACAAGAGTAAGCGTATGATTGAGGAGAATGAGCAGCATTTGAAGGATATTCTAGCTGTTCTTGAGGTTGGTATAGTCTAGAAGCTCTCACCGTATCTATTAGTTTATTGTTTTCTTTTTTCTTTTTTAAAGAACGACAAACGTTGGATGCGCATGTCCGAGAGCCATGCCTCAGAGCGTGACAGAATTTTGGACGAGTACATAGAAGTTCTGCATAGGAAAGGCACTCCACCACCTCCCACGCAACAAGAGCGCGAGAGGCGAAGGAAAGAGACGGCATAAAAACTCTCGAAAAGCTGGTGATTTACAAATCAACAGTCCAATTTGTTTATCGTTTATAACTCTAACCTTTGTAGTAATACTTGGCGTGATTGTTTAACACAATATAAGGCAATCATCTCCACTTTTTCGTTTCTGCTTATCAATGATCTATGGATTATATATAACGTTAAATTGTTGAATTATTACGGTAATGGTGTCGTACTCATGTACAATGCCAGAATTGTTTCGTTTATTGTTGTTGTGTCCATCTTTACAGGAAAATTCCAACCATGATATACGGTTTCAAGAAAGCTAGGGGACATATATCGATGTTGTTTGGTTTCTCGTGCTATACGACATACTGGATTCATCGAGCATTGTTTGTCATCTCAGCTGATCATCGTGTACTCCAACGCAAGTTCTAGTTGTTCCTTGTTCTTGAGTTTATTAAAGGTTTGATTTAGAATAGTACTCTTTGTATGTATATGTTAATGTCTACGGATTGGCTGTAAACCATTCATTCGCGTATTTATACAAAGCAATGTAATTTTGATGAGCTGTCTGATACAAAGATCACAGAAGATCATCATTACAATGGGAATTCCAAATGAGCATTAAACAGATCATCAAGAAAGTGTTTCAACGAGAAAATACATATGTTTGTAGCACCCCGCATATAATAAATACAAACAGAGAGGGTCTGTACAATAACAGAATATTATTTAACTAACTCTTATTATTATGAGGAGGAAGGGAACGATGGTGTTGACTGGAACCGATGAGCTTTCCTGAAAACAAACGTGCACTGCATTGAATGGAAAACAGTCTCGATTGGATTTTGGGGCGAGAGGGGCAGGCTTGAATGTGGTCAGAGGTGCAGCGCCTAGTTTCGAGATGCAACAAGGATTGAGTAATTCACTTTGCAGTATAGTGCAGTCAAAACCCTGCTACCGCTTCTGAGTAATGATAGCTTCAAGACCGCCTCCTTTACGCCTTCTTTGTTAAAATCGACCATTCACATTCACCTGAAGTGCTACCTCAGAAGTAGCAAATTCCATGAGTGGTTGCGTTGGAGTGGAAGCTGCTGAAACGTTTTTTTTTTTTTTTTTTGAGAAAATCCACCATATCTATGAACTCATACAAATCAAACTACAAGGGGAACAATTTGAACTGTGAAACCACCGATTGTGTCCAAGCAGTAGAAGAAAAGAAAAAAAAAGGAAGCAAGTTAGTTGGAAGCAAACCATCCTCGATAACGTTAATTTTGTTTTCTATTAACTTCAAGCATAACAAAGTACGAACACGTCTGTTAACCATCACAGCTGACACTTCTAGGTAACTTGAGAAGAAATTAACTACCATGGTATGTCTTCACTGCTTCAACTGACACAAACGATGTTTTTCTAATTGGATTAGTTAATAATGTCAAATAATGATTAATAATGTCGAAGCGATGACGATGAAGATTTGAAAGTCAGTAGACTTACGCGTTGTATGTTCATGAGCCAAATGTGATGTGAGCGGTGCCGGGTAAATCGGCTGGTCTGTGAATGGTGCTAGCCATGCGTTTGCTACAATTCGTTTTCAAAACTATCAGAAAATTCAAACACAAATAATTAGGTCTTCAAATGTGGTAGTGTTGGCAGCACAATTATTAGTTCACTTACATGAACCAGATTTTCCAATTGTATAAGGTTCAAGAGCTTCCGAAGGGTGGTGATCCTGAGGTCGTACTGCAGCGTACGAGTTTGATGCTGATTGATGGCTGCTGTGATCCTGTGGTCGTACTGCAGCGTACGGATCTGACCTTGATTGGATCTGAGCTCCTAGCACGAGTTCTGCGTCACTTTCAGAGCTTCTAGTCGCTGCGACGTATTGATTGTACCCGGCGTTTGAATAGATCCTCTCCTCATGGCCTAAGATGTTTTGTGTTGGCTACGATGCTGCGTAAGTTTTGTAGTCTACCAAACCTTCGGCTTTTCCCTTAGAAAGATCCACAGTTGAGAACTGGGGCGCTTGACAGTGTGTCAGTTCATTCCCTCTGAAATGTGGTTATGATCGGTTTCAATGATACAAAGACGTACAGATTCACATTCATGTAATCATATCGTGGGTGGTTTGAATCCACAAAAATCGACATCTGAATAGCATATATACTGATTGTATGGTAGATTGCTCACAAAATAAGATATATAATCAAAGCTAAATAGAAGATACGAAGATAGGAATCACATGACAAAACTCACATTATTAATCCATATTCTAAGGCCTCATCGCAGCTAATTGGTAGCTTATAGATAACTGAATTCTCTGCAACACACGTTAGTCAACTTACGTCAACCCCAAGAAAAAAGAATCTCACCAAAAGCTGACTGCATTTCCCGCGGGGGGTTTTTCGCGTCCTTATCTCTTTTTGACAGCAATGTTCTTCCTAAAAATAATGGTTTCCAAAGATCAGGGCTAAGTAACCATTTCATCACAACAGGTGAGCACGAACTGATAGGTTGTTCATTGAATATGTGAAAATGTCTAAATACTTTCTGTAGGATCATGAGGTGTTTGAGAGGATAAATCACTTATGGCTTTAACTATTAATATTAAGGCTCTGACGAAAGCGGTTACGCCAAAATGCTAGCTGTTCCAACTTTGGGTACAGCGCAAGCAAATCAAGGAAAGCTACAAAATTTTCTTTTTCAAAGAATTGTGATTAAAATAGGAGAGAAGGTTTACCACCACTGATTTGTTTCTTGGTAACCATACAGTTCTCAAAATCGTCATTGAGCAAGGCGTGCGAGCATGGATTGATGGCCTGATGAAGACTTTTGAAATAACATGTCGGATTAAAAGTAAACTTCAGAGTGTATGATCAACTGGACTAATACAGGTTTTTCCACAAGGATGCTCGCAAGTTGATTATCTTGTTAGCAGAATAAACAGCAGAGAAGTTTGAATTAGTCCAGTAATCTGTGGTCCAGAACAAACTTCCATGAAGAGAGGGAGAGATAAAAAAGCATTTACCACTCGTCCAACTCTCTTGCAACCACATGCTATTGTTAGCTGGGATGGGGTTGCGAAAACGGAGCAACAGTCCTTTCTAAGAACATATTTTATGGAATCGAAAAAAAAAACAGATTTGTTCACCAATAGCTATTCGGGTTGACGTGAAAATCTTACTGATTGTGCTGCACTGCCGATTGGGCAGGCACTGAGTAGCTTGAAAATGATGGTGAAGCTGGTTTGACTGCACTCTGCTAGAAAAAAAAGGATGAGGAGAGGGATTTCAATCATTCGAATTCATTTTTGATTTTTTTTGACTTTGATCATGATTTTTCCAGGCTCTGACGAAGGCGATAACGCCGAAACGTTAGCTGTTGTTTAATAAAGGCGATCAATGCCAATCTTGGATACAGCTCAAGAAAATCAATTAAAAACTACATTCGAATTCATGTTTACCTGTTCATATGCGTTGGCTTGTTGGACAGCGATTCCAGATGTCGGATCATACGAAACATTTATGAGGTTGAAATCAGCGGAGACACTAAAAAGACGAACTGAGGGATTATTGTCGTAGTATGGTCAAAACGAACTACGTACGCAATTGTCTACGCGGGTTCTCTTGAGGCACTTCTGTGGAGCGTAGCCGCTAGGAGCTTGTTGAAACCCTTGCTGGCACCACCCAACGCTGCAGTTTGCGTCGGTCCCACCTCGGTCCCAACTGCTGCCCCCACCACTCCGTTTTGAGCGCGTATGCAAATGCACCAGAGCTACACTCGTGATTCATGTCGTTTTGACCCGACTATACGTACAGTCCCCACTACACTAAACATTGTGTCAGCTAGACGCGTTACTTCCTCGGCGGGCCCGGGTATCACACCCGCGCGGGCGGGGCTGCCCGCTCGGTTGTGAACTCTGCGGGCAGCTTTACGCAACTGCATCAACCTTCGAGTCCTTTCGATCAGACTGTGTGGTCCTATACAGGTATGTGCGCCAAAAGTACTCCATGCTCTCTTCGTTGATGCATGAAACACAGTTTTCGCTACCGTCGCCGAACGAGGTGGCAGCAGAGCGGTAACGATTCAGCTTGGATGTTTCTCCGTTACAATACTTCAATGAATAAATTAGTCGTTGTTAAATATGTAGTTGCTGCTCTGTGCTGTTTTATCTGTTTTAATGTCACATTCACTACATTTCATTCGTTCCAAAGAATATGTTCTTTGTAGTGGAATCTAAATGGTTGTGTAGATGATGAGCGGGTAAAATGTAGTTGAAGGGGGGGGGGGGGGGAGGCGGAGGGAAGCGCTGGCGCCCTTATTTCTGGAAGTAAATAAATGAAGCAAATAAATAAATCAGTTGGACCCCTAAGATTTAGTCTTAGACGATGTATGACATGCAAGCTAAAGTTACTAGAAGAAAAAAGTAAGGGTGGCGCGCTGAATAGAGCGTGTCGTGCGAAACAGTTCCGGGTTAGTCCGTTTACACTGATACAGGGATAGATGAACGGAATCACCTTCTTCTCCAAAATCTATCTGCCCCGTATAGGAGTTATCCGCCTGGAACCCGTAGACCACAGATTCGTGAAGTGATCCCTTTAAGCCAAAGGGTTCAAAACAATTCTTCTAAGCGCAGTTGTCAGGATCGAGGGGGATCCTTGCTAGTCTCACTCATCATTACAGTTCCCGATGGTCTCACCTCGATCAAAACAGTTAGCTCCACCGCAAGCGCAGCCGCGTACGCAACTACACTGACCTCTTTATGTCGTTATTGAATTCGATCACTACTACTGCGACGCATTATGGATTAGTTCAAAATTGTAATAGAATTCTATCAGCGCACAGGGAAAATAATTAGAAACATCACTTATTAGTATGCATTATTGTGGCCTACTCATTTATTACTAATCTTTTTTCGATGAAACTCTGGTACTTCTTAAGAACTCACTTTCGAAGCTGCGTTGTCCGTTGTGGTGATGGAGTGTGAATAACGGGTTGACTGGTAGTGATCGTGACAGTTGAAAGTGGTGGACTGTATGACATGCTAGAAAACTTTTGTTTTAAGATCCTTTAATATTAGTGAGGATTGATTAATTGACATTGATTAACTTTCGTTCAATTCTACTGAGAGAGCGAACAATTTAATGTCATATTTCCATCATTTAAGTAAAGGATGACTGACATGTTTGCGTAAATTCTTGGGAAACTAACCAGTTGTCCAGAGACGCACTCACTAATGGACGACTGAAAAAGAAATTCACAAGGTGAGTAAAGTTCTTGCACAATAAAGATTTCAGTATTAGATAGAACATGATAAAAATAAGGATAATAAAGTAAAGTTCACATGAACTCACCACATCTTGTTCGGTAGAATTGGAACTGCATAGCTAAAGCTAAAGCAAAAATATTGATTATCATTCACAGAACGTTGGACTAGATAGGAAAGTGGTATGTAAAAAAGTCTCTAACTCTTATGTAGTGAGAGAATTCAAAAGTACTAGAACTCTGATACTGTCTGGGTTTCACATTTCTTTTCGACCTCATTTTGCTTATCCTTATTTCGATTTAGATATTTAGATGAGGATATCAACTGACGTCCAATTTTATGATGGTAGCGCGAGGACTCGTGAAGTGCAACTCTTGGATGGAAAATAGGTTAATGTTAGTCCAAACCGTACATTTTCTATTTTCTTTGTAAATAATACTTGCAAGTATGTACTATAGACCTAAAAGATTTTTCTACCAGTTGGACGTAAAAGTGTGAGCTCCACTAAAGCGTTTATCGTCCATCCCCTATTATATTGGTGTAGAGTGAAGTTTATCGACGCAAGATTTTCAAAATCGATAATTCATTCATTGGTATTCTAGTCAGGTTGTGGTTTTTTCTTTTCAATCACTCATTATCACGTCTCATTCGAGCGTACTTACAGATGGTGGGGTCAAAACGACATGAAACACGGTAAATTTACATAAGCGACTGCGCTCGAAGTCGGCGCGGTGGAGCTAGCGGTTGGGATCGAGGTGGGATCATCGCGAAATGCAGTGACGAATGGTACTAATAATAGTAGGAGTCCCCGCTCGGTCCTAACCGCTACGCTCCACTGCACCGCTTCGAGCGCAGCTGTTTATGCAATTGCATCGTGCTCCATGTCGTTTTAACCCGACTACAGTAAACGCGAGTGGCTTTTTTTTTTTGTTCTCCGCAACACAACGCGTCCGCTTTTGATTTGTGCATATTATATTATTACACTATACTACATTTCCTACTTAGTACTATATTTCCAGCAATATACATGGACACATTTTTATTATTGTGGTCATAAAAGAAGTAGCAAAGAAAAAAACATTAGTGAACCCACCAAGTGGGACGTGCTCCTGGTAGCGAAGCGCTGAAAAATGAGTGTGTATAGCAGAAGTTCATTCAGTTAATTTCGAGTATTGTATTCTAGAAATTGAACTAACCATCGTACACGTAGACGGCTAGGAGTTTCACGTTTACTGCAAAAACAAATGGTTACGAATAATTTGTGAACACCGTAATTGAAATTTTTTGTGACCTTTTGTTAGTTTTATTATGGGGGCTAGATTGTTGTAATGGGTATGTTGCACTGTTGAGTATTTGACTGGATCACTCACAAGCTTTTTCTCTTTATGTGTACTCGGGTCGATAAGACAGAAGCTCGGTACGGTTAGATAAGCGGTCATGCTCAAACTGCAGCTGTGAGTGAATCTAGGAAGGATCTCCGTACGACTATAACCGCTACGCTGTACCGCGTTGCTTCGAGAACAGCCGCTCCGTAACTACACCGTGCTTGATGTCGTTTTTAACCGACTCTGAGTTGAAGAACTCTAAGTGGACTAGTATTCAACTGTTCTACCTGCTATGGTTGAAGGAGAGTTTTTCAGTACGACTAACTTGACCTCACCTATTTCAGAAATAATGCTATGACTGATGGATGGCCTAGCAACAGCTATTCGTCACCAAAACTTATTTTTATTTTTCATGGATACGTAGCTGCCCATAATCAGGCCAGCATACTAGTTTTCGCTCTCTGCTTCGCTTCGCTTAACGTTAACATTCAACGGGCCTCCCTTAGGTAGGTACTGTTCTAGCCATGATCGAAAGTGCGGCTAAAGTCCCACGAATTTCAATTTGAGTTGGTCGGATAGTTTACATACTCGTCGGTCTGCTCGGGTGACTGCACCATGTCATCTGCAGGACAGTTACTTTCTCTGCCTGACACAAATTTGCAGTCAACGCAGGATCAAATCAAACCAGTTCCACCAATTTACTGTCGGGTTAAAATGGCTGCAGTTGCCGAATGCGGCTGCAGTCGAATCGGCGCACGTGAACAGCGGTTAAGGATGAGGTGAAGCCATTTGCTCCACTTTTCCTTGCAGTCCAAAAGGATCTAGCGACGTTTCCACCTCAGCCGCAATTGTTCGCCCCACCGCGTTGATTCGAGTGTAGCCACTTAGGTATCTGCTCCAAGGTTTAATTATAGACAGCGTATCTCAATTTTGAAGTGGCGAGGGAACCATAGCCCTAGACCTAGAACCCTAGAGTTCGGATTGTAGATTGCGGAAACCAGTGTGGTTCCACTCTTGTTTCGCTACAATTCGTCGTGAAAAACGGCGTGGGATCTGCTTCAGTTCCCACGAGGTACGTTAGAACGGGTACTCTCCTATACGCTTCGAATTCCTAGGCAGCCCACTCATTGGTTTTACCTGAATAGGCTTTTGAGGAGGCCTTATTAATCTCCGATCGCTCGCACGCACGTGGACGTCGCGCGTGCACAAGCGTGGCGCGTTGAAACTGATTTCGTAGGAAAGAACGTCGTCGTCCACGCCATTTTTGACGACGACTAGGGAAGTTGGGCGAAGCCACGTTCGTTTCCTTAAAGGCATCACCCCACGAATCTGAGGTCGTGCGGGTTTCAGATGGGTTAGTCTTTCCATAAGGAGGGTGATTCCGTCCATTTCTTTCTAACTGGCGTCAAAAACGGCCGGAAGATGCGGCTTCGAGCGTTCCAGGGCGCTATTCTCTACAACGGGTTCGATTGGAGCGCGCCAGCCCTATGCGACGTTTTTGGCGCTGGCTATGGATAACAGTACCTATATGTTATGATGGGATATTCTATATAGTTGGGTTCGTCTTAGGTCGCTTAACAAGCAGATAAATGACTTACCATATTGATGAGAAGGAACTGGGCATGGGAGTGCTGTAATCTCACGACTTATTCAGTTAACTTTCCAAACTTTCGTGGAACATGAAAGAAATTATTGGAAGATGAAAGTAGGGTAGTATATGCTTACCATGGAGGAGGTACAAATGAACCGCTATCATCTTGAGGGGACGACTCGTAACTGAAAAGATTGGTTTTACAGTGGGTGTGATCACAGTTAACGTCTAATTTAGTGGAACATACCATTGTGCTTCTCTCGATATTCGAGGTTCGCTGAAATTACTTGAGTCACTCTTTATTTATTTATTTAATGTTTAAAGTTTGTATGCTGAAGTTGCAGCCTATTGAAACTCACCATGGTGGTAGAAGCGGCGGAAGCATCGGATTGCTGAACAGAAAGTTGTCAGTGTTTGTGACTTCCGAGGATCCAAGTGTTAGTAATTTTTTTGTTCAATTCACTATACGTTCAATTTGGTTTACTCTTGAATCATATCCTGTTGCATCTTACAATTTCTTTGTTTTATTATTTTTCTGCTAGAAGATATATCAGTACTTCGTTGCTCTAACGCTACTTTAGAATGGAAGGATCTTTGCAATCTAATATTTTATCGTACCAACTCTTGGAGTTCTCTCCATGCTTATTTCCAAAGAGTTTTAATATTTTTAAGAATGTTGAATACTACCTATGTTAGTACGTTTACGGCTACTCGTTACAAAGTGTTTTTGATTTCCCTTTCCTTAATGTGGGCATGGAAAACTGGCGCTTTCAGAGACAATTACTACCAGTGTTATGACTGCACTGGTAGTTAAGCACTACAGAATATATGAAAGAAAATAAGATAGTAAATCGGGGCAAATTTTGACTGTGTCGAAATTTTTGCTTAACTTTTGCTATAAGTTAAATGGCTTCTTTTATATTGTTTTAAGTTCTGTGAATGAAAGGACCGGTGCGAATATTTGAATATTAAAGGCATCACCCCACGAATCTGAGTTGGTACGGATTTCAGGTGGAGTATTCGTATAAAGGATCGTAGATTAAGGAGAGGAAGGCAATTCCGTCCATTTCTTCCTAATTGCCGTAAAAACGGCCCGGAAGATACGGCTTCGAGCGTTCTGGCGCGCTATTTTCTACAAGGAGTTCGGTTGGAGCGCGCCAGCCGTGCGCACACGCCGCATCTTCCGGGCCGTTTTTTTTATGCCAGTTAGCAAGAAATGGACGGAATCCTCTACGATCCCGTATACGAATACTCTACCTGAAATCCGTATCACCTCAGCTTCGTGAGGTGATGCCATTAAGGACTCATTCGTCTGTTATTGCGGCTACTTAAATTAGTGTATTCTCTTAACTAAGTGTTTGTGGTTCGAAACTTCGCAGTTCACTGTCGTGTTGATCCTAATGTTTTGTTTGTGTGTTTCAAGCAGTCATACCCTGCATCGCGAGTGACAGCGATGCGCAAATAAGTTATAAAAGTTTGTAAGCCCTTGTTTGGAACTGTTTTTTTTTTCCACTGAAGGAAAGTTTAACTATTTCGACTAGGCAAAAATTGCTGTCAAAAGCAGTGCAGTGTATGAATGCAGAGAAGTCGAGTTTATTAGAAATCATACAGAGCAAAAGGTAAGGCAACATTCTGACCATTTTCCAGCACCACATTTGGCTGATGGCGGAGATGTGACGTAGCCGACAGACGGAGCAGCTGTTGGATAGGTAGGCATGGGCTTGTGTGTTGGCGGTAGAGGATACCCTGGAACAATCGGTGCTGGTGGAGGGGCAACTGGGTAGACGGGGCTCGGAGGACTCGTAATGTAGACAGAGGAAGGCACCACAAGCGTAGGATGAGGAGGTTGTGGATAAATTGGCGGCGCTGGTGGAGTGACGTAAGTCGGTGAGCTTGGGTAAGTTATCGGATATGTTATAGGTGGCAGTGTAGGAGGAGGGGGTGGCGGCGGCGAAGGATATGAAGGAGGAGGAGGAGGAGGAGGTGGTGGTGGTGGTGGTGGTGGTGGTGCTGGATAAGTTGGAGGAGGTGGTGCTGGATAAGGAGGAGGAGCAGGAGGAACGGTTGGGTATCGAGGAGGTGAAGGATAAATTGGAGCCGGTGGAGGTGGTGGTAGAGTTGGTAGTGTCGGCGGCGGTGGTGGTGTTGGTGGTGGAGATGGAGGGGGAGGTGGTGGCGGCGGAATTGTGTATGTATCTGTGGGTGGTTTGCCCTGACATTTCTGACAGTCGCAGCAGCCTGGAATAAACCAGATGATATTGAACGTTCTCTTAATGGCGAGTATCATATTTCGATACAAACTATTTTTGTTATTTAGTTTGGAAAATTGTTTCGGAGGTGAGTGCCATGTTTCATGCTCGTAAGTTTATTTGAAAACAAAAAGGAGACACGACACATTGTGCTTTGATAATACTTTTGACTTCATTATATTAACCTGTGTCATGTTCTATCAATATCTTCGCACTGACATTTCTAGTTAGAGGAATTTGAAGCTTTTTTTTTCGCAAAAATGTGCTCCTGTAGGAGGAGAAACTTCAAAAGAATGCAAAAATCTTTAGAACTTACATTAGAGCTATTCAAAAAGTTTTTGCGAATAACTATTCACTTGCCTTTTCCACCAAGTTGGACCGAGCCAAAAACTCCCACTCCATGCAGTACGCAACAATTACATTTTTTACATTTTAAACTCTAAAACAAAATATATTGGTGCCGTTCATTTGTCTTTAACACTGCACTTACAGTTTGAGAGACAGGAATATTAAGAGGTTTCATGAACTGGGCATTCAGAAGTGGATGAGGCTGAATGGGAACGGCTGTGTAATGTGGTGGTTGTGGTCCTGTAGCGTAGGATGATGGCCAGCGGATGTAACCCATTGTAACTCCTGGACCAGGTGTTCTTGCGAAAAGGTATGCATTGACTAAATGTTAAAAGGCTTTTTTTTTGAAAACGGTCTGAGAAGAAGTCCATTTTATATTCATCGAGGTTACTTGTACATATATGTGTCTCAATTTCAGAAATGCACTTCTTTGCTGTCGAGTTTATGTCATACACTGGTACTTCTAACTTTCAGAAGATGTATATTTCGATGATTCATTCTTCGTTAGTTTCGCCATGAAAGATCCAAGCCGACCACGTTGATCTGCATGATCCATGCTGAGTCAATCATTCGTGGGAACTGAGTGCCGCTTAAAGGCAGCATAAGACGAATCTGACGTGGTGAGGGAATCAGCGGGATAATTTAGAGAAGGGGTTGTAAATTGCGAGATTGGGATATGATTCGCTTATTTTTCCCTAATCGTCGTAAAAAAAGTGTGAAAGACGCCACTTTTTAAGACGACACAAGCGAGTGGTGATATCTTCTCACCAGTCTATTCAAGTGAAACCTCTGAGAGACAGCTAACTCGGAACTCGTACATAGAGAAGTGTTTTAAAGTATCTCGTAGGAACTAAAGCAGATCCCACGTCGCTTTTTAAGATGATTAGAGAAAGATGAGCGGAACCACTTCGGATCCCGCAATCTACATCTCGATGCATTTCTAACTTTCACAAGATGTACATTTCTAGCTTTTCCCGTGGATTCCCTCACCACGTCAGATTCGTCTTATGCTGCCTTTAAGCCGTCGGAGGGTTACGTATTGAAGTGTTATTTTTTAAAATAAATGTGGATGTTCTTATTACTCAGTAGTCACCTTTAATTACGCAGGGATAGGGCAGCATACTTACGCAAGAAAATACATTTATTACCTCAAATCGCTTCGTTGTCTTCAATTATTTCAAATAATCAAAATAAGTTGGTCGTGTTCTGAAGCGTAAAAATGTTCGCTATTGTGTTGAGTGTTGAATGCTAATTTGTGCTGTTTTTGAAACGCTACTCAACTTCAATTCAAAACTGTTCAAATTAACATTTTGACTGATTCTGATATTCAGATTTTGTGCCTTATCAAAGATGAGTGAAAGCGAATGCATGCAGTTTCTATTTCAAGTATATCTTATAGAACAAAGACACATTATAAACCTACCATGATACGTAGTAAATAGACAAAGTACAGCTAAACGTATAGTCATGTTCGCAGCGAAGTGACGAATATTACGCGCTAAAAGTGTTTAAGGACGTATTTATAGACGATTTTCTTTGGATGCCGAACGTGAACAATACGGTAGTAGTTGAATCAGACGCGGATGCGACGACGAACAATACGGCGCCTGGTAGAATACGACGGTACCGCAACGGCATCAGCATCAATCGACGAATGCTTTCACAACAGTCCGCGAACTTCCGCTCAGAAATTTTATTAGTACATGTTGATGAATGGAATAATAACAGTGAATTCAAATTTTTTTCTGCACTGCTCTGCTCACGAAAGCTACTCTACGATAAGGGATAAAGTTAAAGAAAGAAGGGTTTGGAGTTAGTCAAACTTGAGAGCTTGGGATGCGCCATTGCTTTCGACTTCAAATCGGTATCGTTTGAGGTTTATAAAGGCGTGTCTGGTGTTTGGTCACTTGCTGGGGCTACCTAATGGGCGGCTAAACCAATGGTTTGTCATTTCTTTTTTGTAATCCTCCCACACGAGCTTGCTACAAATTTATTCACCGTGAAGGGATGAAAGTTTGGTTGGTCCGGAGCTGCTTCGAGCCATCATCCATGCAGTTGCACCCAAATCCCTTATCAACTGTGCCACACACCACTCTTTGCTCCTGTTCAAATATGTGAACTTTGATCTCATTGTTATCCGTAGATCGCTTTACTAGTAGTAAGCTAAGGTAATTCATGGTTCCAAAAAATCTTCATCTTCCAGGAAGTAGAAATACATTTGAGGCTATTATTTGAAGCTCCAAAAATAGTATATTTTTATATCCTAGTGGAGCGTTCTCATCAGGAGATGAAGTGAAATTTCCCTTCTTACATGTTTCGAAACAATTTGGCGGCATCTGTATTTTTTGAGGAGCAAAAATTCTTAGATTCTCATCTGGAGATCCTATAAAGCCTATGAGTATTCTCTCCTATCGCTATCGATGTCAACTGATCGTTCGTTATGAAGGCTGAGAGGGTGTCCTGAACTCCTACTGTTTGAATTTCGGTTCAGCTGCGGAAATTCATACAATTTCAGGCTGTAAGATCACTGCGGTCATTGTTCGGTTTCCTTATTCCGTTCACTATTCTTATTCGTTCGGTATTCATTTTTCTTTCGTATTAATGATTCCTCGTACGCAAACTCACTGGAATTATAAATTGTGAGATAAATTAAGTGCTAAAAATATTTCCAGGGGATCCTGCAGAGATTGTTCACTAGCTACAAAGGTTCTGACCCATGAAACAGCGCTGTAAATCAAAAAGAAGTGGAACTTCGAGAAGGAAATTATGAGGTACGTATTTCCCTGTTAATAACTTCAACTTTGTGTTTTCTTTCTGTTTTCTCTTTTCTCTTGTCCATTGTCGGTTTCGCAACCTAAATTCGTTCAATCGTACTTTTGTATTGGTTCTTGCGCGTATGAATAGAGCGATATTCGCTTCTTGAGAAGTTTCTTTTAATTTTGCGGTGTTTTTGTTTGGCCATTTCACTATTCATTCTCTGGATGGTGTTTCTTAAAATGCCATCACGAGGTGTGCAATCAAAACATTAAAGTTGCTTAACATTTATACAGGTCTCTCTATTAAAACTTGATAATTTGAGTACACTCCTATTATTGCAGATGACATACCAATTAATATGTAACAGATGTTTAAAGTAACGGCATAGATAAGTTTCACAATGCTCTCATTTCTCCATTGGTCAATAAATACTATTGTTTCAAGCAATGGAGGGAAGAACAGTGCAAGTGTCATTCCCATAGTAACACCAACAAAAGGAATAATGTTCTTGAAAGTTGGTATGAGGTAGGCAAATCCAACTGCAATGGAATCAATTTACTGAAGTTTACTGAATTTCAGTAAGTATCATATAAAAATATACTTACATGCCACCATTGTAACTGCGTACCGAATAGCATAGTCTAGCATAAGAAGTACGCATTTATTGGAACCTTTAAAGTATCGTTTCATCGGCGTTCCAATCATTTCTATCACTGGATAGCTTTGGATAAGATATCCACAGTAAGTCATCGTAAGCAGCATAATTTTGACGGAAAAATCTACGCTGAAAAAAGTAGCGCGGTGTAGTGGATATGGATTGGTTTTTCTTGAGAACATAGAAAAGAAAATTATCTTCGTTAAAACATATCTATCTAATATTCTATTAACTGTTTCTTCTGACTAGTGATTATTGGTCTGTTCGGATTAACGAAACATTAGTCGCTAGTTCCCCAACGTTCACCTCTCAACGCAATCGCTATTCGCTCACGGCAGTATCAGTGGTGCGTATCGTTAGGTATTCGCAGCCTCCGCTATCCTTAGCGGAAATGACCGACAACGGCGATTGTTAATAACGCTGCGCAGCAGTTAATAGCGTCAGCGGAACATTATGCTGCATTTGCCTTATGCCCCACCCATCTAATCGTCCATTTTCGGCCCACATCGTCTAATGAGGTGCGAAGCGTGCCTCGCAATAGCATGCAATCTCTGGTGCTGCTTCTGTGCGGAGTATCGACCGCTTACGCATGGAGATACATCGAACGATTTCACACAAAATGCGAGAAATAGAGAATAATAGTGTTTTATTTGTGTAAGACAAACAAATGGAAGCTTTTACATACTATTGCAGACAACTATTTTACAAACTATCTCACGTGGATGAAATGCAATGTATAAGTACAAGTATATACAAATATCTTCTATATAGTTTTTCAACTACAAATCTACTTCTTCCAAGGATCAGGTTCTTATTTTTACACATTTTAACATTCATTTTGGAACGTTTTCACTTCATTTATATTTTCTGATGTTGTTTTGTTCTTGTACAAATCTTCTACGTTGTTGCTTCATTTTTAGCATTTTCAATTTTTACGTTTTTTCACTTTATACGTTGCTACGTTATTATATTTTTCTTCTTTGAATCCTCCGAGGAGCTACTTCTACCAACTAATTGCGATACAAACACGGCACATGACTTTAGTAATGCGGTGATGGATGGGCGTGGCTTAGCGATCACAGCTAGCGTAAGATACGACTACTCTGGCGCGCCTACATCCTCTTCTGCAAGCACTTATTCGGCTGCAGATAATTGGCTGCGGGTACCTAACGACCACCCCTAATTAATGCCTTCTCACGTTTTTTTTACAAACCTTGTATTTTTAGTCTTTTTTTTAAAGGAGAAAAGTCATAAACGAAAGAGAACAACTCTCATTTAGAAAGAAATTGGTTCATTCAATTCGTTCATTGTGATTTGCTTCTTTTCATTTGCTGGCTTCGATTCATTCTGTCGAGAATAGAGTTTAAATTTCTGGTGTGATGGTGTGCACCGCCTTAGAGAAATGATCAAAATCTTTGGATTTAACATTAAATACATAAAATTTCAAGTGTTGCTAATCCAGTTAAATGCATTGAAGATTTGATTGGAGATTTATGATATGAACAAAAACTAAGATGAGAAAATAACATCCATTAAAAATTCACGTTTACGGTAAAAAGTGAAATAACGAATGTCATACGAAAACACACGGTGAATTGGTGAGGTTAAGTGTGATGCTGCCTTTCAAATTTTCTCCATAAGTGATGTAACCCAGAAGGCCAGTGGTACCATACAGAAAACCAATGAGAAAATTGGAAATTGATATGACACCGAAAAATCCGAGCATATCTTCTGGCTTACGCATTTTGTTTTCAAGTGGTAGCACCTTAGAAATGATATTTTAACGGACATTTCTCCGATCCTTTCTTTATAAGAAAACTCACAACACCATGCGCAGAGTAAGCGTATATAACGCTGCCGGCAGCCAATGCGGTGGTTCTGATTTGCCCGAAGGCTGGAAGTTTTGACACAGAAATGTGTTCCTTGAGGATCATTTGCTGTAAGCATAAGATCATTTGCTGTTTAGCTAGCACGAGTAAATTTTCCAACAAATTTAACATCACAGAAATAGATGGTTCTCATACCACAATTATAACGCCTATTGCGGCTGTGACAAGTATATTTCCAAGAAATCCAATCCATGTTAAAACAATCATGCTACGTACAGAGGCAATAATGATGAAAAATGGTAAGGTAGCGAAAAACAATATATTACGTGGAAACTCCGTCGAAAAAAAGACATCAATCACCTTAAGTTGATCATTTTCCTCTAACGTATGCATGAAAAAAATAGTTATTTCACCAAACCTCTTTGACGTGATCAACAACAAAAATGAAGTACGTGCTGCAGAAGCCTATTTGTAGACATACTATGCAAATATTTACCATTAACCTGAAATTTCTAGGAAATTAATTGCAGTAAGATCATAGTTTCACTGGACACTATAATGTGGGTTGCCTTCATTGTACCACACTATACTTGAAATAGTTTGTTCATCTGCACTTAATCTAGGATCCAACTCAGCGTATAATCTCTGTATAATATTAAAATGTTAATATTTAAAACAAAAGGGGCGCGCCCGGCGCCCTTTCTCATTTTTCATATGTATTAGATGGTATAAAAAATCTAAGCGTTTTTGCTAGATGTCTTCGGTAAGCTATATCTGACACATCACATCGGGTCATGCTATACGGCGATTTCAAAGTAACATTGAGCTTCAAAAAGTTTTTTTTTTAAACAGTCTTGTGTTTGCTAGAGCTAGTTGTATATTGTAGATTTCTAAAATGGAGGTAAAAAAAGAGAATATTTGATGCATTGTTCAGTACCACTGCGACCAAGGAAAAGGCGGAGCAAATGGCCAAGAAAATTTGTGCTGTTTGTGGACCTAATACACTATTGAATGCAGCAGCAAAGCGGTGGTTTCAACATTACGTTCTGGTAATATGGACGTCAAAGTTGAGACACGTTCTGGAAGGCCAGTCGTCGAAAAGTCGATAAAATCATGAAGGTCGGACAAATCGGACAGCCACATGAACATGTAGTCTATTGGCTAGGAACTGAAGACCATCCAGAAAAGTTTTTGGAACTATTTGCATGAGGCAGAATTGATGCCGAATTGATGCCTGCAATTCTTTGCTGAAACCTAACGAAGTCCACCCATTTTAGAAGCGGATGGTGACTTGCGATGACAAAATATCACATACGAGTCACAGATCACATACGAGAACAAAAAACCAAAAAAAAAATTGTGGCTCAATTGCGGTGGGCCGGCCCAGACGATCGGCAAAACCGGATTAATGACCGAGAAGGTATTGTTGTGTATTTTGTGGGATTGGAAGAAAATCATCCACTATGGGCTCCTCTCATCCTGCCAAACCCTCAATTCAGTATTCCTCGGTAATTTCTGGGTTCCATGAGGGATTGCGTTTTGTGGAGAGAAGTTATGATGGCGTTTCCACGACTCAGGTATTCTTCCGTCAATCCTTATTGAATGGAGGATCTTTGTTATTTCACGAATCCCAGACGGAGGAAAAAATTCCAGCATTTCTGCGCTTATTTCGTCGTCGCCGTTAGACGTTTTATTCCTCATTCTCTGGGTGCAAACTACAACCTCCGATTTGGTCGGTGGTTCCCCGCTGACTGCGACGTACCTCGGTCTTACCTGGATTGATGGGACTTGTCGGCTCAGCAATGCTCATGTTCCGTTTGGATGAGTACAGCTGAACCTCGACAGCGACTTCGTGAGAAGTGTTGAGGACAGGTGAACCTTTGTCTTGCCGCTATACTCCCTGAGCAGAGTATATGTTTTCTCGGGTTTTTCTCTTCCCACGCCTTTTCAGACTCCTTCGCTCTTGACATCCTTTCGTTGTTACGATCACGTTTCGGCTGACGACGCAACCTCCACAGACGCTTCTGGCTGAAGTCACCATTGTACAGGCTACGCATACAGAATTGTACGTGGGTTTTGTCTTCATAGATGCAAAGGCGAGCTTTTTCCTCATTTTTAAATCCGGGAGCGCCTTTGCAGAGTTTATTTAATAGAAGTGAAGTAGTCAGTGTCATCCACTCTCTTTTTCTTGGTGCGTAATCCAGTATTGATCAGTACCCCTAGGCGCAACTTCTCTCTACATCGTCTTTCAGACCTGTTATGCTACGGCTGATGTTGAACTCAACGACTCCCATACTTTCAAGTTGAAAATAATTGGGCTGTGGTCGGAGTCGAAATCGACGTCCCAGACAGCTCCAGACTTCTGGATGTCTGACAAAGGTATATTCCTTGTCAGATGTCGATTCCCCTTAATCAAGCTGAAGAGCTGTTTGAGAGCCGGCATATACCGCTTGCATAGCTATTTTGGCGTTGAAGAGGTTGTCCTTTACTACATAAACTGGTGGAATCGATGAAAAACGTGGTAGCAATGATGAGGTCTGTCTGTTTCCAAAGGTTTACCATACGACTTTCTCATTGTTCGAGGTTCGCTTCGTGGGATAATATTTTTTTTCCATGCTCATCGGTTTCTTATAAGTCTTATCATTCCATTCCCTTCAAATCCGACAATTACTGCCTGCTGGCTTGGTATCTTGTATATCAACGCATTGAGTTCACCATAAAATGCATCTTTTTGTAAGTTTTAGCAGTTTCCGTAGGTGGATGAATACTTACGATCCAGAGTTTCAGTCCTTTGCAATCTCCCAATCATTCAAAGGCGTATCTTGACGACGTTGATATAAAATCTTCCACAAGGATGTTGCAGTCATTCTTCACTGCTACTGCGCGGCCTTCTACTTCCCCTCATCAGTATCGCCGCAGTAGATGGTGTAATTGTCGATACTGATGATGGGCGATCCCTGATGCGTGTTTTCTGGAAAGGAGTGAACAATGCATCCAGACATCGCAGTAGTCTCGAAAGAGCGGCTTGTTGGAGTTCAATTGACAGCGAATGACAATTCAACGTTACGAAATGGATGCTTTTTTGCAAAAGATTTCCTGTTTCTTTCAGGCATTTAACACTCTTGGTCCTCGTAGAACGCTGGACGACAGCACCTTTTTGTAATATGTGGGAAGCTTTTATCTTACAACTGTGCGGGTTATATAGCTCGTATGCTCCCAAGGCCTATACTCAAATGCCTGATCCCGTTTGGTAAAAACAGAGCCACCGCTTGCAGACAACAATCGGACTTTGTTTACGCTGCTTATATATGCATATATACATGTGTATATAAATATATATATATATACATACACATATATATTGTATCCGAACTGCACTGATTAAATGAAACGATGACAAAGACAGTGAAAGACTAACTTAGTTGGCTGTGCCAATATTCTCAGTGATTTTCTATACAAAAATGCTTGCTCTGCCATGTCACCATAGTTGAGGGTCGTCCGTCTAAAGCATCATTTCAATTATGATATAAATATCAAAGGTTGGACGAGGTGACGTTCTTGTTTTCTAATTTTTAGTGGACATAAAGTGTCTGGTTCAGAGTGAAATATGATTTGATGACTTAATCTTTTGTAGTGTGAAACTACAGTGGTTGAGTCATTGGCTAAGTTCGCTACAACTAACGCTTTCTCGTCCTCTGTATCTTCTTTTTCTATATAATTTGGTACAGGGCTACTTTTTGGATTATCATTCTTCTGGAAAATGTGCTACAGAATAATAGTGTTTTGTATTAAACCAGCTAACAACACTTACCGATTCTTTGTTACTGTTTTTTTCGGAAGATTTGATAGATTTTTCACTTATCTGTGACGAGTTTTCCGTTTCCTCAGTGAGCTCTCTCCTAGAAATCATCAGCCTATAGACATATTTCTGAAGCAACATCCACAAAATTTTGCTATCTGATTAAGGGTACTATTTGTTGGAATTGCTGTTTTATTAGATTAATAGCAAGAAATCGGAATGGGCACGGATACGTAAAGGTCTTCCACTTTTATCACCTTTCACTGATGGTCTTCGGTTTGCTCGCGCGGATATCGACAACGTTTCTACATACTCTAAGTTGTATCCAGCGTACTAGAGTCGCCCACCGGGCTTCCGTTCCTCCGTACGGTACGGGGAGTGTCATTCATTTCTTTGAGGAGCATTCTTCTGCTTTCACTATTAAATGAATGCTTGAAGGCATCTAATCATTGAATGGTGACCTTCCTGTTCTGTCTTATTAGGTTGCGGTATAAGTCTTTTCGAATGGATTTGGTGACTCCATATTTCCCTCGTATGGTCATACGCGATACGTGGTCCGTGGGAACTCTATCAGTTGTTGATCTTGGACTTTCTTCCTTCTCCCCATTGGACTCGGCTTTCTAAGCTTCACGTCACTGGAGATGAAGATGGGCCAATTCAATCGGCCTTTACTTCAATTCACATGTTGTTTGTAGTATAAAGAACAATGTCATCGGTGCAGCGCGAAATCAAATTTGTGTTATCGACTTGTTATCTCCTACTATTTTTCCTTTCTTTAGATGTCTCATCTCCTATTTATATAACGACGGATATAGTCCTATTTTGTTCAAATATGCATGAGCTTTACAAGATTCTTCCACCGTCAAAAGCTGTTAAGAGCTGCATAAGGGGCATCTTGTGGGACCCAGTCTTCCTGAGCTGCACCGGCGTCAACTAGAACTCTCATGGGTATCTGAAACGTTGTATGTAGTGTATGTGTGCAAAATGGGACGACTCTGATTGCTACCTACTTGTGGTGGGCCTGCTTTAACTAAACGCAATTAGGCATTCTAGTATACGCATTGGGAAAGTGCGAGCTATATAACCCCCACTGTGATATGGCGAAAGATTCCCAAACATTGCAAAAAGGTGCTGTCGTCCAGCCATCGCCAGATCCCATAACCTGAAAGGTCATCTGCCTGAAGGGAGCATGGAATCTCTGGCAACAACCATTCGTTTCGTCACGCTGAACTGCCGAACACTATCGAGTGAACTCCAACAAGCCGCTCTATCCAGACTTCTGCGATATCTCTGTGTGCTTTTTGCTGCACTGCAGGAAACACACATGAGAGATCGGCCCGTCATCAGCATCGAAAATTACACCATGTACTGATCCTGATGAGAACAAAGTAGGTGGCTGCGCGATAGCTGTGAGGAGCGATTACAAGAACTTGGTGGAGAAACTTGGCTCAAAGACGTCTAGATGCGCCTTTCCACGAATGCGGGATCGCAGAGGACGTAAACTCTGGATCGTAAGTGAAAAACCGAGGAGTTCCTCTTCAACCGAAGATCGACATGGCAGGTCTGAAAGACGATGAATGCAGAACAAAATTCCGCCAATTGTGTCTATTCATGTTGGAGTACGGACCAGGAAGAAGTTTAGCGATGCGGATTCCTTTACAAAGTGCATCCAGGACGCTGCAAGGGAAACGCTCCCGGTTCTATTGCCGCGAGAGAAGTTTGCCTTTGCATCTGCGGAAACAAAATGCACGTACAATTCTATATGCGTCGCGCGCAGCATTGGTGACTTCAACCAGCAAAAGCGCAAGAACTCGCGGAAAGCCTATGCTTTACTAAAACAGTATAGCGGCAAAATGAAAAGATGTTGTCCTGTCCTTAACACTGTCAATGGAGTAGCTGTCGGTGAAGCAACCCTTCCACTTTGGATCACTTTAAGACCTTGCTGAACAGGCAAACACCGTCAGCTCCTGAACTCGAGCACTAGGCCGACATATGCGGTTAACGAGGAGCGATCGACCGAGTCGGAGGTTCTAGCCTGTGTTCAAAAAAGAAGAATGGAAAATGTGATGAAGACGACAGGATTAGCGCAGAAATACTGAAATATCTTCCTCCGTCTGGGATTTTGAGATGACAAAGGTCATCCGTTCAATATGGATAGACGAAAAGATCTGACTCGTGGAGACACGCTATTTTAATTCTTTTTTACAAGAAGTTATCCGTCACGGACACTAGAAGTTATTGAGGATTCTCTTTGCTGCGTGTTACGTATAAGATATTGGAGCGGATTATCCTAGACTGACTTATTAAACATCGCAAAGAAACAACGCGCGACGAGCAAGCTGGCTTTTGGGAGGCAGGACCGTTCCTGTTCAATTTCGCATTATGCGAAAAACAGTAGATTAGTGTCCTGCCGACCTGCCGATATCATACCAGCATCAGGATGCTCCTTGACCGATCCTTGACGCTGACGATGTTGTTATATTCGGGGAAAGCAGTACGAAACTTCAACATGATGTCAACTTTGTATCGAAGCTGGCTGCAGCCTATGGACTCCGCCTACGCCTTGATAAATGCAAACAGATGCTCTTCGAAACCTCGAACGGGAATCAGGGTGGACGGACAACCGGTAGAATTTGTCGATGAGTTCCTTTACCTGGGCTGTACGCTAAAGAACAACGGCAGCTACGAGAAAGATATTCAGCAAAGATGCGCTAATGCCACTTCTGCATTTAACTCCTTAACGAAATGCCTGTTGTCGACCCCGATCACCAGCGAAGCCAGGCGAGTCTATCTATCCGCCATTCGCCCCATTATGATGAACGGATAGGAGACTTAGGCAGCACCATCTACTACTACTTGGCTACTTTTGGCTTAAGGTGTGCCACAATGAAAACTTTTACGCAGAACTTGATGTGGTATACCGGCGGATGACACGTGGAAGATATCAATGCACCTCCATTGAAAGTGGCTAAAGTAATCGCTTCTTTTGTCATATATTGAAGGGTCCGGCAGATCGCCTTGTTCAACGAGTTCTGAGGAGTTTGTCGGGTTCGAGCTGAAAGAAGCCACCCTGCCAAAAACGGAAATTCTCGACTGAGGTGGTGAAAGAGGACCTGAGGACACTCGGCATGGATAGGCAGTTCAGGCAAGACTTAAGGTTTCGCAGAATATGGAATAGCGACGAATGGATTGATTCTGTGCAAGCTCTCGCAGAAGATCGAGAAGGTTGGGCAGAGCTGTGTTCAAGGGCGACGGCGAAGATGCGGGTAATCGCGTCAGGCGATGACATCGGCCCACCGATTAAGTCGGTAGGTCATGTGCAAAATCCCCTTCGGAATCCTGAAATCTTGCATAGCTGTATTTCATGGACTTCTCCTCCAGTAACAAACAGTCCGTAGATAAAATGATAGCTGCTCATCCTCTTCTTCCCTATTAGTGCATTCTTCCTGTTTTTTAAACTGCTAACTAAAAAATTTGCAATTCAACAAATATGGTAGGAAGAGCCTGGCATTGATGAAGATTCCTAATATTTTTAGGTTCAATGCTTCTAGGACTGGATGCCGATTTTTTTTTGACCGTCATGAAAACATGATTTTAGGAAACAAAATTTCTGGAATTTTCAGATGTTCAGAGATACAGCTATTGAGGGATTAGAAGCTGTAGTTCTATGTGACTTTTTTTTTTAAATAACGTTCTTGTTGCACTGTTGCGACATATGAGTCCGGGAATTGCGATAGGATTCGAGCAAAGTGCTCTTATGTCTCACCTTTTGCTGAGGTATTGTGAGCAGTGCACGAGCTTTATCATGGAGTGAGCATTCACAATTCCAAGGACGATAATTATGATCGTTCCTCCCTAAATATCTTCATGAATTTGCGAAGCAATACTATGAAATTTCGCAAATTATAGACGATTAATCACAACACATAGACGCCATTTTTGTGAGTGTACTATTTGTGAGAAGTGAGAGGAAAAAGAGAACAGAACTTCTTCCTATTGCTTCTCAGTACGTACAGCTTATGCTACTTCAGAAACTCTTAGGATTTATTCCTGCGCATTATCATGTAGGAATAAATCAAACTAGGGTAGTTTTTGAAAGCTGGAAGATTATCAGTCTCTAGGATCTGGTTCTCATCGGTAATAGTCTATAAACTATGCGTTTGGAATCCGGTTAAAATTATATTTAAAGTTTCAGCTATAATCGGATTTAGGGGTAGTCTTTAATTGACTAAAGCTAGTTAAATATATCAGAAGAACTTTCATAACTTCATGCCTGGCTTGACGAGGTCGCTCGTTCTGAAGTACAATAGAAGAGCAGTGATTATGAAAAGCTTTTAGGAGAACGCCGGTTGAAATTATTAGTATTTTTGGGATCAACGTCGTATGGCGTTGTGAAGAGATGGATAGTCCCAGAGAAGTCGTACCAAGGCTTTTCCACTGCGGTGAGGACAGATTATGCTACGATTAACAAGGCTCCAGAGATCATCCGAAAAGCCTAAGGAATGCTTCTCGAAGAAAAGTAACTCTGCTTCAGAAGTAGGCCCAAGATTTTCCGTCGAATCACTCAAGAGGATCTCACATGTACCCTCTACATCCTCACGATCCGCCAAATGCTCTCCGAGGTCGCCATGCTTGAACGCTACAATTTGAAATTCGTCATTCTAGACCTACCTGCAATTTGACATTCGTGATTCTAGACTAGATTTTGACCTAAACCCTGTGAACGATTACGCGATTACGTATGGGTAGAAGTTGAGAGACAAGGCAACAAGTCTAGGCACCTTAACGTCAACACCCTCCGAGTCGGTATCTATGAATATTCTCAGCAAGGTTGCTTTAAGTAAGCGATAATAGCATTTTTGGGCGGGGAATCCTGTATGTTTTCCGTATGTAGCCAAGTAGCCACTATCAGTTTGATTCTAACTTTCTCACCTTGTCCAGACAACTCAATTTTGCTGGATTATGTATTAGATCTCTAGGTGATTTCTTACATCAACTAAAACCTTTTCCTATAATACATATGAATGTATGGTGTATGAAAATCTGACATAATTTGGAACTTAAAACGTTTGCTTTACAACTCGTATAACCCTTTTATTTTTTATTCAGTTTATTTTACTTCCGTGTTGGAACCAGCTTCATAAAGACTTATAAGGATTCTTCAAACTTACCACCAACCCAGCTTGCTGAAATGCCATAGGTAACGCAAAAACCCCGACGCCTATCATGGCCTTTATAAGGTTGATCAGAGCATGTGAACTCCTAGAACGGAAAAATGTCCTGCGTTCAATTCATCAGGATTGCATACTTTAAACTAACTTAATCATTGTTTGTGATGTGATAGTACGAGCTATCTTTCTACCGTGAAGCCTTTAATAGTCGTTTCAAGGTGTATTCTGTGCTTCTGTGCTAGCTGAAGAAATAATTATTTTAGATTATTATTTATTATTCATCGTTGACGCTGGTTTTCTGGTCGCCGTTGTGAAGTAGACAGACATTGTCGCGCTTTGGGAGTTACCTTTACCACCTTTCCGTGTTTAGTAGCGTAAACTGCAGGGTCCCGTATGAGGCCGGCAGAAAAGAACCCAAAGTGGGACATTTGTTAGTAATCTCATCAACAATAATGCGGCATCTCTGTTTAGTGTAAGTTACATTAGAGCTCTTTTTGAGGTGGTTTGGCGCAGTGCAGAGTGTCGCGTATAGTTGACATACCAACTCTCATCCTCAGTAACAATACCTCTGAAAAAGGTAGTTTGGGCTGAAAAGCAACGATTCATCGTTGACACTGGTTTTCTGGTCGCACCCAAGTGTTATCGATAATTTGCGAGTAGTAGCTTTACCTCTCACTTTGCCTCGCTTTCAGCCATCGGGTAGAGACTAGTTTTCTATGTCAGTTCGGCGTCCAGAACGAGGTTAAACTGCAGGCGATATTTTTTCAGATCGGAGTCCTTCATGGCTTACTTTAAAATAAACGCTCTGCGGATTTTCCGGTCTAACGCGACTATCCGCGTCTTAGCTGGGGTATGTCGTCCTTAGAGATATCCGAGCACATCCTGTTCGATCTCTAGCTGAAGTTGGCATAGAATCCATCCATCCGTCGCTATTCCATAACCAGCGAGATTTTACCTCTCCACTGAACTGCATGTCCTCAGATCTTCCTTTACCACCTCGATCCAAGACTTTCATCTACGCGAGGAGGCCTTTTCCAGTCTGGGTCTGGAAGCATCCTCAGGGCAACTTGGACAAGACAATCGGACGATTTTCTCATAACGTGACCAAAAAAGCGAATATGGTTTTCTATGAATACTTCAGAAGGCCGGGAAAAATGTCGATGTTTTCCACATGTCATCCGTCGGTACACCATTTTCACTTCTGAGCAAGTTCTCCGTAAGTAGCCTAACTGCGGTCTAAACGGCTTTCTCTCTACTCCTAGTCAAGCTTCTCCATCATGTCCTGCCCAAGTTTCCGATTCGTGCATCATGATAATGATAGGCGATGATGATAAGGCTTGCAGCTTGACTGCGTTGGCGATGGGGATTGACATCAAACACTTGTTCAGGAAATTGAATGCCCAATTGACTCCAGCACATCTCTGTTGAAATTCTCTTTCGTAGCTGCAATCGTTCGTCAATATACAGCTCAGGGTTTGTGGAAACTGCTAGTAGACGGTGGCTCGCAAATGGCCGTAGCCTAGTGGTGTTGTTGCAAACCTAATTATTGAAAACGACCGCACCTCATTCAGGCATTCACTCAGCCTATGATCTCCTCACAATGCATATTTCTTGACTCAACGATAAACAATGCTATTTTTCCATCTTTTAATGAATCCCATGATGACCGGCTGTTCTTGTTTGGATTAGGAAGGACTGGTATAGGGTGACGTATCTGCTAGCTATCCGTTCTCTACTTCCACAACTCATTATCGTTACTTTTCCTATGCATACCGTAGTCCCCTACTACTTCCGCTGGAATATCAGAGTTCTACTGTTTCGGTTACTCTGATTCGAAATGAAACTGAAACTTATATTCTATTCTGAGTCCATTTTGACCTACTTAAACTCGCTGAAACAATGGATTTCAAATGACTCCTTCATTCCAAGCCATGCTACGTCGTATGCACAAAACAGAAGACAAGTAATAAGGTGTCAATCACCGTAGCATGTAATTTGTCTGTTTCTGATTTCAATAGTTTTCAAATCTGAACATACTCTCGGATGGTTTGTAGGGATTTCTTGAAAGATACTGCCAGCATTAAATCAAGCACAATAATTACGACGATGTAGCGTCGATGTAAATGTGGAAATGAATGGAACTAGACCATGCTAATGAGTGGCAGCGTTTGGTAACAACAACTAATAACTTATCAATTATCCAAGCAAGAAATAATAAGAAAGATTGCTTAATGCAGTTATCAGGTTTCTCCTCTTGAATCGCGTAGAAATGACCGGGCTTAATCCTTAGTGATAATCCACAATATCTCCCAGCAATGATCGATTTAATAAGTTCTTTTGCATTTTCCCTTCAGTTAACCTATCGTTTTGGGTTTTTAGAATGCAACGACAATTGCGAGGATTCTTGATTGTGAACATCAGTATATCGTAGTAAGTCCTTTAGCTTATAAGATACATTACTAGTATTCACCTATTTTCCTTGTATAGATGATGGGAACATGATGGCTGAAGTTTTTTTTTTAATACATTGATCACAATTTTTACATCTGCGAAGAAGCTTCGTACTTTTTAAGGAAATCAATAAACGTCTTAGATAATCTATACGACAACTCTTCTGCTTGTGACTTGGTATGCTTTATATGCACGCTTGCTTTCTCATCTTGTTATCTGTTTGTTATCTTGTTTAAAAAATAGTGTTACTAGCGCGAGAGGGTGACGATCCCAGCAATAAACGCTGGCAATTATGTATACTATGGTGAATGTACTGATCAGCTTTCGTTTCCCACTAGAATTTTTGATAAGCATGAGTGGACACACGATAAGTGATCTACGAAAATGCAGCCTATTTGATGTCTCACTAATTCTCTCAAAGATGTGACTAAAGTACATATGAACGAAAGCTGTGGACCCATTTGGTCCTACTGTCCTGGAAATTTCAGCGCACCCAAACGTTCTCTTTTAATGTGCTCACAATTGCAGCATTACTGCTGAATATTAGATGAGAACTTCTAATTCTGGCTGTCAATGGAACATCCTCTTTCCTGAAGGAATCAAAGGAACGATTATGAGAGAAAATTTTCTCTCTATAATTCCTCCACTAATGAGAGTCTTTCTTCACACAATTTATGTTTTGAAATACACTTGATTGTTAGTTTGCATCGAAAATTCTGAATTGTATAGTATTTTCAGATGTAATTACTGGGTTTGTATCTACCAGGGAGAAAACAATAATAACAATAACAAATGGCAGCCTGATATGTTGGAAATCTCAAATCTTTGAAGTAATGTGCGTACCATGTGGAGTTAAGAGGAGCTGATTGTTAGTATTTTATTTTGAATTTGAGAGAGTACATGTTGATGTGCTATCGACGGAGTGGAATTTCAAATTCTATTTTCTTTGTCTTATTAAAGGCATCACCCCACGAATCTGAGATGGTACGGATTTGTGATTGAGTATCGTATACGGGATCGTAGATTATGCAGAGAAAGGTGATTCCGTCCATTTCTTCCTAATTGCCGTAAAAAATTGGCCCAGAAGATACGGCTTCGAGCGTTCCGGCGCGCTATTTTACACAACGAGTTCTATTGGGGTGCGCCAGCGCTGTGCGGCGCCGCATTTTTCCGGCAGTTAGGAAGAAATTGGCGGAATCACCCTCCCCCCCCCCCATAACCGCCCATAATCTACCATTCCGCATACGAATACTCCACCTGAAATCCGTACCACCTCAGATTCGTGGGATGATGTCTTCAAGCGTGATTTGCTTCAGCGTGAGATGATGAGAACTAGACTAGACAGTCCTAGATTTCCTCACCTTACCACTCTTGGCGCACTTTCAAATCAATCAAATCAATCCGACCGCTACCTCTAATTTACAATTCACTGAAAAGAAAAAACAAAAATTTTTCTTTGAGTCGTTTGGTTTCAAAAACCTTTGTTCCACTTGATATGCACAAGTCTCACAGAAAAGAGATGTATTTATTGCGGGAAATTTATTAATTAAAGATGCTATAAGCTCATAAATAGAACATTCAGCTGAAAAGTATGGAGATTATCAAAATGAGAGACGCAAAACAGAGATCACGCTCTACGAGAATATCTGGAGGAATGTGGAATTGTCGACAGAAAAAATTATTGCGATTCTGTGTGTCTTCGTTTGTAGACACGACAAAATACACAACTGAAACAAAACAAAACCAAGAAAAAAAACTTTAATTCTTGAGCTTTGCCAGTAGATTAAGGTACTGGGGGCTTTGCAGAAAGCGTACATATGGATCGTTGCGTAGGACCTAGAAGTAAAAAAAAACCTTTCCTGTTTTCTAATAAACTATGCGGCTCACTGGAGGTTTTGTATGTTTTCAATTGAATGGAAACAATCAAAACAGAAAAAAGAAACTACGAAGTTTTGTCTTGAAATAATCTTGATCCACATACCAGACTTGATGTAACTCAGGACTGGGTAAGTAATCATAAACTGAGAAAAATTTTGTGCGAAACACTTAGAATCTATGAAAATTCCAACTACCCTGATTTTACAGTACCTCCGTATAGTACTGTTCTGAACGTACCTGCTCAACATGCTTAATAGCTTCGTCGAAAAGCGATATATCAACCTCCTTCTCTTGTATTTTCTTCTCAATCACCTGTCGAACACCAAACGGAAGGAACACCTGAAGATCTAACTTCTTTTTAAAAATAACAGCCGTTCCTCTTTCGACCACACTACATTTTGTGCAAGAAAATAACTACATTTGAATATATCGTACAGTACATTTCAGTTTCTTATCTGGATGTTTTTTTTTGCTAGAAACGATTGTTTGGACGCATATTCTAGGACTGCTTTCCCAAGTAGTGCTTCCCGAGACCGCTGCGGTGCTCAGCATGAGCTTCCGCCATTGTTTACTAGCATTTTCTTGGGGCAGCATTTTGGGGATTTTCAATTTGGTACCTATCCAGTAGTAAAGAGAGATGTTGAGGACGTTCATGTCTTCGAAGTAGTAAACTTGTGGAAAATATAGAAATTCTAAAGTTAATAGCAGCAGTAGGATAGGACAGCGAACGATTTTTAGCCAACGATACAACGCCTTACACTTTTACGAACTATAAAATGAAATAGTACTGAATTAAATTCATCAATAGTTAAGGCATAAGGTCGTTTATTAACATATAGTCCATCGTTTAGGTTTTCACTTCGTCTTTTGGTATGGGTGTAAAGAGTTGTCTCGTTGGATAAACTGATCACCTTGATGCTGTTGATCCATATGATTTTCAGGTTTGTTCAGCGAGCTTTTTGCGTTTTTGCTGTAGCACTTGCAACTATGTCACGAACTTCTTTAATAACGGGCAGAACCTAACATAGAAAATCTTCGAAGCTGCACTTGAATATCTCTAGAGCAAGAATTATGTCGTAATCTATTATGAAACATATAAGTTGAATACGTAAGATTCATGTAAAACGACGTTGAGTGGCATTTTTTTCATAATACTATGAAAAAAGTCCTCATAAATGGTATACTGAAACGATGTTTTTTTCTGCTCAACTGTAAATACGACTCAGAAACGCAGAATGATAATGGCAATGCAACAGCGATATATAAATAATCATCTCCTTCTCACTAAGCGATTTAAGTTATGTGTATTTGAGCGGTTCTTCTTTGTAGTTCATTAATGTGCGTACATTCATTTCTTAGGAGCGTCGTGAAAGAAAATAAATCCTATCTATGAGGTCTATAAGGGATAAAGGATAAAGTTCTGGTGTTAATCAATCCGCTTGGGATGCGCCCCCACGTTCACTTCAATTCAGAATCGTTTGAGGTTTATGAACGCGTAACTGGCCTATACAATGACTTGCAGTGGCACCAGTTTATCGACCCCGGAGGGATTAAAGACTTGGTGAGCACTAGGGCGAATTCGAACCACGGATCGATCGGACAGGTGTCTACAGAAAAAGAAATTCGAAATGTATGCGAGACAATCGAGATGGGTTTGATTTGTACTGCACTGTAATGGCCATGTCGTGGATGGAAAATGCTATTTCCAAAAAATCACCGACGACAAAAAAGCGCTGATGTCCTAAATGTTCTTCTTTTAAATGATGACATAGAATTGAACGTTTAAAGTTTATTTTAAGACATTTGTATCAAATTAGGATCCGATGGTTTTATGATAAGAAAAAATTACTGTGAAGTTGGATTTCACAGTAATTATAGTAAGTCTATTATATGTAGCATTTCCAAAAAAAATCCAATTGTTTTCTCTAATGTTGAAAATTCACTTATTTTCCAATAATTCAGATAGATAGCTTGTTGCATATAAGATTTAGGATCTGATTAAGCGTGAGAATATTTAAATTGAACTTGAATTTGGGAATAAGAGTCCAACGTTTGCAAGCGTTAGCGTTATGGGCAGTTGAAGGTGCGTTTTCCTCGAGAATAAAGCAAAAAGTACACAATTTTGTGACCTACGGCCTACAGAACTGTGTACGTCTTCATTTCTTCTGCACATTTTTGAAACCATTCCTTACATTTTATTTGTCCATTCGTTTTTTTGTTTTTATTCGCTGTTGATTTTTTATTTCATTTATAAAGTTTTCGTTCTGCTACCTTCTTTAGCCTATAAAGGGTGGAAGATAAACTGATCAGCGCATGATTAATCTCTTACGTATGCGGTGTATGTTCTCACAAGACTACGGGGGATTACTTTTCATCCTTTGATCTTTAATAATTATAATATAATTATCAAAGATCGAAAGATGAAAAGTATAGAACATGTAGAAAATACAAACAGAAATAAATCAAATACATATATAAATGCATATAGTCGGGTCAAAAAGATATGAAGCACGATGCATTTGCGTAAGCGACTGCGCAGCAAACGAAGCGATGCAGATAGCGGTTAGAATCGAGGTGGGACCATTGCGAACTACAGCAATGAGAAGTGCTAGAAAGGGTCCCTTAACGACCCTAACCGCTAAACTCCACCGCGAGCGCAGCGGCTTACCCAACTGCACTGTGCCTTCGTGTCGTTTTGATCCTACTGCAACTGCTCTCCTTTTTCTTGTCTGGTTTCTCATTTCATTGCTCTCATAACCACTATCTCGTCCAAATTTCTTTATCATTTAGTAGTAGTTGGATCTGATGAGGTCTCGCTAATGAGATGTACTCAATGCTTACCTCATTATTAGCTCCTTCGGCTAAGAATGTGTTCAGGCAACTTTTTCCGGCTGTAAGTTGAGCCGGACTTTTGTTCTTCTGACTTCGAAACTCTACCACAGCTTCCCAGAATCGCAAATTTTCCTCAGCATGGATACCACGTAGGAATATACGGAAATGATGGCGTCCAACCTGAAATACATAGGAATTCCCTTACATATTCTGTTCTGCTACGAACGGTGTTGTTCCTAGCCATAACGCAGTCTAATTGTTGTAAGCTGTCTGCATTGCGTCACTTGTTGTATCTAATACATTTGTTTCTACCTAATACATTAAAAATCTGCCGGAATTTTTGAATTGTAAAACAAAAAAAAACCGCGCATTATCGGAATCAAAAAAAAAATTTGCCACGAGCGCTTGTATTTTGTCTTGAAAACAGATGAAATTTTGTAAACGAAAATTGTGACGTACGTGATTCCCCAGAAGAGCCTCAAAACTGGTGGCCCATCGTTCCGCGTAAGATCTCGGCAGTAGTTCCTCCAGATAATTCAGGTAGATTTCTGAGCGTCGAAAACGTGGAAATTGATCATTTTCTAGAAGGCGTTTAACCTGAAAATCAAGTGAGACTCTACTTGATGAGTGTTTTAATGATGATCATATGTTCTTTCGCCTTTATTGATTTTTCCCCACATATTTTGAAGAGAACAAGCTTGAAAGTTGTTCTTTTGTGAATTGTTTTAATGAAAAATATTCCGATACCTCTTTTACGGCAGCTGCAAACCCTTCCGCATCGACATTTTCCGATTCCACAGCATCTTTCATGCTCTGAAAAGTGTTCAGATCGAAAGAGTCCATAAATCCAGTGTATAAAACTTCAGCAATAAATCGACCATTCCTATCGTTCGAAGTTTTCTTTTAGAGAAAACCTAAGCGGAACATTCTGGGTTTTTCCCTTTGAAAGAAAGCGGCTGACCTTCATTGCTCCACTGCTCAGATTGATGTAAGGCGAGTAGAGTTGAACAATCTCCTTGGCGTACTCCTGAAAATTTCATGTATTTGAAGAACTTCATGAATTTAATAGTAGTTCCTTATGATATTATTATCAATGGGCGCTGTTTCCACCCATTCTCTTTTATCGAAATCCATGGATCAGTTTTTCCGTATCGTAATAGCCGTAGAACAGAGGTGGAACTGAATTTCGCTCTTTTCCACGAATCGAACGAACTATACATGATTAGACTTAACCCATGATATGGAGACGCTGGCTCATTTGAAAACCTTGCGATCCATTTTTATTTTACAGGTCTACCTTTAAGAAAATAACGCAGATTTATACGGATTGAAACAAACGCATACTCATGGATTCGGCTGTGCGTTTGCAATTTTTTCTTTTTCCCCGTATGCCTAGTGTACTAAGAGAAGAATAGTAGAAATTTCTGCAGCATAAATCCATTTAATCCTCTCAAATTTAACCAATTTTCATATAGTTATGTTAGCTTGTACAGCAGTATCAAAACGACATGAAGCACTGTTCAGTTGCGTAGGCGGCTGCTCTCAAAGCGGTGCGATGGAAATATCGAGGTGGGACCGTCGAGAACCACAGCGAGGAATGGTGTCAGTGAGGGTCACCTCTAGATGCTAACCGCTACGCTTCCGCTGTATCGCTTCAAGCGCTTACGCAACTGCACCGTGATTCATTTCGTTTCGAACCTTCTACGCAGGAATTATTCTGCAATTGCACACTCGTGTACTGTTGTATATTGTAGCTCCAGCTGCATGATCTGCTGAGCTCCACGAAAAAATAACCAACAATTTGATATCACCTTCTTTTCGTCACTGTTCTTCATTTTCTTCAATTTGTCGACAGCTTCAACGAAGGAAAGATTCTCTTCTGCGAGTGCCTCGTAGAGGAAGCAGCGAAAGAGTTGGCATCCTAGAAAAATAGTAGAAATCATGTAAAATATAAAAGGGCAAATTGCATAGGTTATGTGTGCCCGAACCTTTATCATCCTTCATTACGGCTTGGCACGTGCCGGACGCCCAACTGGCCGCTCTCGGATACTCGACGCCATTGGTGTCCGGCATCGGTGGCGGTTGACGATCGACTTTTACGGTGGGATCAAACATCGACATATGCTAAACAATATTATGAACGGTTATTGTTGGCATTCCAGGAAGTTGCATTTAATTTCCTAACCAAGATCAAAGTTCTCTAGGTATTTTCGCAAAAATTTTCAGTAAGAGAATTTTTTTATTTTCAACGTGCTTTAATGAATTTTTTAGACAATAACTTTTGAGAAATCTCGAACCAAGAAATCTTCTGTGTGGCGATATGCTCTTAGAAAAATGGTGAACAATCCAGAGGCGTGTTGACGATAAAAACGATTATTGTCATAGATTTGGACGAGTTTCCAGATACATGACCGTGGAATAAAGGCGTAAATTGTTGTGGTACTGAAGTTTCTCTATTTTGACTGGATTTTGTTGGGGGAAATGCTTCTCTTATTTGATCTGCGTGCGAGCTTGCACCATTATCACTCTAGACACAATGTATCCATGTTTATAAGTATTACAGGAGCGTCCGACCAGTTGAGAATAACTGTTGCAAACTCGTCCACCCCATTGAGAACAGGATTCAAAACATTTTCTCCCAATGAGACGACATTCGTGTCCCCTAGGATCGCATGTTTCGTGAATGAATTGAATGATCACATGAATTTGTTGTAACCGGTGGTAGAACAAAAAATAAAATAAAACCGAGTGTAAAAGAACTTAATCTAAACTATCGAAATCCGTGTATACCGGACAAGTTATGCTAGGATGCTGCATTTTAAAAAAAATAAGCGTTTCTAGGCTAACAAATATGGTAACTTCAATGCTAAACCTTGGATTTGGGATACCACTGATTCGAACATCTGACTAAGGGAGAAGACGAAGAACTCAGTAGCGAAACTCCATTAATGCATTGCGTAGATAACTTGCTCCTATGAGAAATGTGTAGATATCCATGTATGGATATTGTTAAACTAAAAGTAGTTTCCAGAATAACATACTATTATCGTTTCTCTTTTATATTTTCTATACAAGTGTACAATTTAAACCACCCAATGACTCAAAAAAATTACTCACTACCGGTTCGAATTAGAAAGCTGTGAACATGCATAGATGGCAATTAAAAGATTAGAATTGCGCACCTTTCTGACCCCATTGAACTGCATTTATTTCTTTTCCGGGAATTTTCTTTTATAATTATTTATTGCTATAGGAGACGAAACATTCATTCCCAGCTAACTAGTATTTGATATCAATATCGTTTTTTAACGAAAACTCGTTACTCTTACCTTCATCGAAAAGTGCAAACCATTCATTTTTTTCTCCAAAACGATTTTTTTCCGGAATGATTCTCTGGAATACTGCTGCAGAATAAATAAATAATAAATAATAGAATAAATAATGAATTGCTGGAATTGCGAGAGTACTAGGGTCACTGTTGAAAAACATTATAACAGCTTTTGAATTACAAAACCATATTAAGCACTT
This sequence comes from Necator americanus, assembly GCF_031761385.1. Taxonomy (NCBI): domain Eukaryota; kingdom Metazoa; phylum Nematoda; class Chromadorea; order Rhabditida; family Ancylostomatidae; genus Necator; species Necator americanus. Next base: position 7,203,353 of record NC_087372.1, on the reverse strand, counting down.
TATTCCAGAAAGATGATTTCAAACAAGAGAAAAAACGCGAGGGTGTTATTAGTTGATGAAGTATGAGAGGGAGGAGGAATTATAGAAGAAAAAATCACGAGTCGAACGCTGAACGATGAACTATCCTGAGAAAAAAGGTTTCCTGAGAAGAAAAGCTGCTAACACGCCTAGCAACTGGACGAGATCTCACATCGAATGAGCTTCTCTACAACTCTTTGAATAGTGTTAATTCCCTGGTAGCAGGCGCTAATTATCAGCCGATGAGTGCAAGTAATCCGGGCGTATCGATCCCGCTTATCAGCCGTTATCTACTCTTTAACTCTGACTTGTACTTAGTTACATTCTTACCGTAACGTTACCGTAGCAACCTCGAACTAAGTGATGATGAGTTACTCAGAAGAAAACAGAAGATAATTGGTTTGTTGTTTCTCCAGCTAACTACAAATAATTACTCTTTTTCCTGTTTGTGATAGTTTATTTGTTTTTGTAGATGTTTTGTTTTTAGTAGACACATTTATGTCTGTTTAACTTATCGGTGGGACCGCAGGTTTTATGTTTCTCTGACGAAGTTACTGAAACATTTCTTTCTCTCTGCTCTTGCAGTTCGCGACGATTTTTAACAGGTTTATTAGTTTCACTATTATTATATGTTATTATTTTAATATTATTTTGAATGTTCATCCAACTTTTGTTTTGTTCCCGTTTTCACCCGCGTCCCAAGTATAAGTTGATATTATTGGAGGAGGAGGGAAGGGAGGAAACTAAGCAATATGGGATGAATAGACGCAATTTCGTACGCTTGTGCTCTCGAGACAAGTATGACGTATTCCAGAAAACTCGACGTCTTCGTATACCTTCGCTAACTCTTCCTATTTTAAGGCATCACCCCACGAATCTGGGGTGGTGCGGGTTTTTCAGGTGGGTTGTGCCTATTCGGGATCGTAGAATATGGGGAGGAGGGTGATTCCGTGCATTTCTTCCTAATGGCCGTAAAAAACTGCCCGGAAGATGAGGTCTCGGACGTCCCGGGGCGCTATTTTCTACAACGACCCCGATTGGTGCGTGCTAGCCTTGTGCACGCGCCGCTTTTTGCGGCAATTAGGAAGAAATGGACGGAATCACCCCCGTCCTTCTTCTTAATCTGCGAACCCGCGTAGGCATAACCCACCTGAAACCCGCACCACCTCAGATTCGTGAGGTGATGCCTTTAATCCTAGCAGCTTTTCTTTTTTATCATGCGTACGAGCCATGCTTGGCTATTATTGAAGTTGTTATTTACTGAAATGTTTACTATGTTTCCTTCCTTTACTATGGGGCTAACCATTTACTATTATTTATTTAAACCAAAGCAGAGCATGCAGGTTGACAGGTTGGCGGAGTAAGAAAAGAAATGGCTGAAACATTAGCAATGTGCGGAAAGTGGCTGTAGATGAAAAATAAGAAACGTACAACTCACTCAGAATTCCCGGGACTAAGTTGCTAGCACTTCCCATTTCCTCAAAGTAATTGATTCTTTCTGCATTAAAATTGCTCTAAGAGAGTTCACTTGCAAACCTTTGGCTAAAATTTTGACCCAAAACAAATTTGTAAGCTGGAATTTTTTCTCACTGATTTTCTCAGATGCAGTATCAGCAGCAGATGGAAATTAGCATAATGATCTGCAAAAATATGCAGATTCAAGTTTTCTTGCAGAGAAATATTCAGCAAAATCAAAAGAACCTCTGCAGTATAGATGGAAACGGTAGCGTAAAAATTCTGCAATATATCGAGAGAGGAAAGCACGACGTGGATTGAAGCGCAAAGCGAAACAACAATCTACATGTATGCATTAAAGCGCGATAGCTGCCCGTCCGTTGCTACGGTAGCTTTCGCTAGTTAGCCCTTTGAGCAGACAGAGACGTACAATGCCATTTACTCCGCCGTCAATAACAGAGAGTGAAATGCCTCGAGTGATAGCTGCGGATGAGAGTTGTTGAATAGAAGACACGATCATATAAAAATGGGAGGTGTTTAGTTTTCTCAGAATATGTGCTAATCACCTGGAGAATACGGAGTAAAGCTCATAAGGGCATAATTTGTCATCTATGTCTGCAATTGCTTCTATTCATGACAGCAGTTGCAGTTTGACGTGAATGACGTCTATACTTCTGTGGATAAATCTATGGGAACATTCTCAAAAGGATACTTTTTCTTTTGCAAGAAGAAATGAATAGTTTGATAGGATTCTGTGGGATTTAGTAATAACCTAGGAAGACTAAGACCAAACAAAGGGGGCTGAGTGAGTAGCGCAGATTCGCTTAGAATGAATTTAGTGACAATTTCATATTTATAATAATAGACGTTGGAAAAGCAAATGCCGTGATCTACTTCTAGGGCGCATTTCCTAGAAGAAGAAGAACAAGTTTTGAGAGCGGCTCAGTGGCGTAATTCAGTGGTTGATCTGCACTGAATGACACCGAATTTTTTCTTACAGTAACATGGATCAGGTCGACTTCACCACATCGAGTCACATAAGGTTATTCACTTAAATAGCAATCTCTGTGCTGTTGTTATTTTACAAAATAAGTAATATTTTCCGATTACTGTAGTGCTTGTATAAAAACTTAACCGCACAAATTCCTCTTTGGAGAGGTCAGAAAAGATGGGAGGGGATGTGAATTTGGCATTGTTACAAAACAGAACTACATCTAACATCGTGGATATTAAATTTTTGTAATAATGTAGAATTGGAAATACAAGTATGTAATCACAAATATTGAATTAATTTGTGAAAAGTTTCAAAAAAATCATTTCTCCGTTAGAGCCACACATCTGTCTCCATTAACTACTACAGTATTCATTTATTTATCAAAATCATATTCAGAATTTCTTCTATTATATTCGCGGTTATACTGTTCTATAGATTTTCACTAGTGGCAAAACTCTTCTCACTTTTTTTTTCACATTTTTATGCCAATTAAAATTTTTATTCAGGTTATTCCCTTCTACACAGCCCTTTTTTCCCTTTTCCCTTGTCTATGTTTTTTTTTTCTCTTCACGATTCAAAATGCCTTCAGAGAACGTGTAAACGTAGTCTTTAACTTTTTTCAAACTTAATTAACTTTTCCCAATCTGACTTCTTTCTAGGGAAAATATGAGTTTTCAGTGTAAAATTTCAGGGCGAAAACAATGACGCATTGCTGCAATTTCCAAAATGTGGCTGACGCTCGGAACACAACAACAGCGAATACAAACAAGCTGTGGAAAAACTGCTTACTTTTTCTGTTGGTTAAAAAGTGAGGTAAGCTAGGAAATTATGGAAAAAAACGGACTTACGAGGGAAAAAATGGACCCCTAACAAAATTATAAAACACTTTTTCAGGAGGAAGCTGGAAAAATGGGGAAAGCTTTTGGTGTTTTCATACAAGTTTTCAGTTAGCCTCGTTCTAGTTTTCAACTAACCAAGTAACCACAGCTCTTTAGAAGCATGACTGAAATTGTTCTGGCTAACTCTAAATCAACTCCTTTATTAAAATTCTAAAACACTGTCTTAAATTAAAGCCCTCTGAAGGCAGTGGCAAATTTGTTTTAAAGTGTTATGGTCTAGAGGTTAGAGTTTCCGCTTCCTGCTTCCTGATCGATCGGAGGTTCGAATCCGCCCCAGTGCTCACCAAGCCCTTCATCCCTCCGGGGTCGATAATAAGGTACCAGACTTGTCTGGGAGGAAAAAAGCACTGACTTGACACATCGGCTAGCCACCGCAAGTCATTGTATAGGCCAGATACACGTTCGTAAACCTCAAACGATTCTGAATTGAAGTGAACGTGGGGGCGCATCCCAAGCGGATTGATTAACGCCAGAAACCCTTTATCCTTAAACTTTATAACAGAACTGAAACTGCTCCTACATCTTTTCCCTATATTCCTCTAAAAGTTCGCAGAGGAAAAGATTTTCCAAAAAGCTGAGATTTCTAGTATAACTTTCGCTCGTCCTCTTAGAAGTTTTCGTTGATTATGTCTGCCTATAATGAAGTCTACAAAGGAGCAGCTCACATTAAAGGCAGCATATCACAAAGCTGACGACGCTGAGGTCTCTATGGGACAATCTAAAGTTCGGGTTGTAGATTACGATATGAGCGCCTAATTTTCTCAAATCGTCCCGAAAAACTGCGTCTGAAACGGCCTTTGTCCCCACAGGGTACGCCTGAACGCTCCATACCGCACACGCGCCGCGTCCACGAACGAGCGGTCGAAAATCAATGAGGTCTCCTCAGTATCCAACCCAAGTAAAATCAATGAATAGGCTCCTGAGGGTGGCGCGAACCGAAGAGTGTGCAAGGACTGAGCGTTTTAACGTAGCTCGTAGTGATTAAAGCGGTTCTCACGCCGTTTCACAGGATGATTTGGGAAAGTTTGAGGTTACCATGCTCATACTCGTAATGCGAATTCTGTGTATATTGTCCCACAGAGATCCCATCATCCGTCAATTTCTGCATTTTCTGTCCTTATATGATGCGTTCGGACATTTGTGACACTTTTCCAGCTTACAAGGAGTTTATAAAGACCCCTGTAACTTACCTACAGAAAAGATCCTGTTTTTAGTTTGGAGACGAATGAATTATCTTGCAATTTGGTGAAGAATTTGACTTTTTAGTTCATCTGTTCAAGCAGAAAACAAAAAACAAATCACTCACGAAACTCGGTTTTGCGGCTGCTTTAGGAGAATTCTTTTCTGCTTGCTTAGGACTGGTAGGCGGTCGTGAACTGATTCCAACCTGCGGCACGGTCAACTCGTACGGACGTGGAGACGGAGACGAAAGTGACGCCGATCTGGAAGTGCGCCTAAAAAAACAAGTATGAACACTTCGGATGAATCTGACTGCCTATTGCTGAGTACTATGGATAGAGCATTTGGAGAGCGTGAGAAATTCATGTTCTCATTCATAATAATTTTTTTTAATTGCTGTATTGCATGAGAAGAATATGGAAGCGAAGGCGTACGGTGCCTGAATCCTTACGACATTACAGTACTGCGTTTTTGCAGTTAGTGTGAGAATTTTCTTATGTTTGAAGCAAGTAAAACAATCGCTGCATTCACACGATTCGAAGGCCAAACTTAATAATTCAGTTTCGAAAAAAAAAAGCCTAAAGAAATTTGCGAATTGCTCTCGCATTATTTAAGTCTTGTTTTTGTTATTTTCTAAGGAGTACGGAATGTGTTGTGGTATTTTTTTTTTTGAATTAGAGATAATCTTTCAGACGTTAGAACAAAAGAATTATGTTTACGACATAAAATTCGCTTTTTTTTAAACTTTCACTTTGCGAAAAGGAACTGCGAAAAGGATTGGAGGATCTTGACATTGGGCCAATCACGACAATGCTCTGCAGGTACTGTAGATGTATGTGGCTTGCGGAAGTAGTAAGGATACTCCGAGGTCTATGAAGAACATCCAGAGGTAGGTTGGCATTTAGTGATTTAAACTATATTTGAACATTAAATATTCATTTAAAGGACTTGGAGGCGAGAAAGCTAAAATTAGGAAAGAAAAATGTTTTTAAGCAAGTCCCTGATTTGATGTCATATGGATTTTTTGATACACACGTTTACGTGTTTGAGCAGCTCCTAATGTACAGTATGCCATAGAGTCTGAACTCTTGGGAAATTGTGTTTCTGACATAGTTTTCTTGACTCGGAGAAATTATCCGAATATGCGTCGTACTTCTCAAACGTATAGTACATTGCGTTAATAATTTCTTATCTCCCTCTCAGAATACGACATTTTGTATGTGAAAGTACGGTAACAATGAAAATTTGAGAAAATCCTGCGACGTTTGCAAAAGGGAAGGATAAAGCAGTTGAAATTTGCGCACCTATTTTAGGTATTTATTTTAAGAAAAAGACTGAGAAGTAGTTCTGAGAGAGAGATACCAAAAAAAGAAAACGATAAGAATTCACTCGAATTTTTCATTAGCTTGCAAAACCTCATATGAGAATCTTTCAACAGGATTTCGTTGCGAATTTAGAATCAAGGATTTCATAACATTCGGAGACGTTTTGGAGATTTTTGAAAAATATGAGAGAAGTCTTCATGTATCTTTGGTCCATGGTGACAGAATTTTTAGTACAATCATTTGTACCGTAACCGATTTCAGCGTTTTCAGTCTATTTGAACAATTCAATTGATGAATTCAGAAACTTCTGCTTCGTTCATTCATAGAGGAGTTTGTAGGTGAAAACGAGAGAAAGAATTGCAATTTGGATGGATAGAAATTGACAACTTCTCCATTTGATAGTAATTGCTCTATTTTTCACAACTATAGAGTAATTTCCTTTTAATTTTTGAATTCAGTGGAATACATTTCTGAAGCTATTCATTTCTGAATAGGGATACATTTCTGAAGCTATTGAGCTTATTCTTTAATTCATCACTCATAAGCACTAGTTTCCTTGACAATAAGTATTTTTAAGGATAGATATGAATGAGCCGTGATAAATTACCCGTATGGTTACGTGAAACTTCCCGAAAGACATGAAAATACGAAGAGTATTCGAGAAAATACGAAAGATTCTTCAGCTAATGGTTGCTTTCATAAAGCACTTTCATAGAGTCCGGGAAAGATGAATAAAAAAAAAACAACACTCAGAAAATTCAAATTGAGAACAGTGCTGCGGTCCTCTCGCATTTATTGCAGCAGTCTTCGTACTTGTTATGCGATAATGAATTGTAGTCAGTTTCGATTTCTATGGTGTCAATGAGGATTGAGACCTTTGCCTCCCTTTTTGATTATCCATGAAAGGTTACTGTGGATTCTATAAAGATGGTCCATTTAATACGTCAAACCTTTCAAGTATAAATTCATTCTTATTTATTTAGAAGGAAGTATGAACTGGAGTTAATAAATGACATCTAGGAATTTTCATCCATCTAAAATTTTTCATTTCCTCACGAAAAAAGGTGTTTTCGGCACACCGATGTCTGTGAAAATAACAGGACGACCTCGATTTTTTTAAACATGATATCAAGTGCAGTTCTCAAACATGTGGCATAGTTTTCGTGAGGAAACTGTAAACCTACCACTCCTTAATTTACATCTTTATCCTAGAGAGTGTTATCCGAACAGCTATCGTTTGTTCTAGATGGTTTTCATGTTAGATCTACTACGCTAAGACGCACAATAGGCGACACCACCTCAACAACAAACGGATAAGATAATAACTGAGAAAGCGGAGCTCATACGAGCTAATCAAGACAACTGGGGTTGTCGCTCATTACTGGGCGAGGTTGCTGCGGCGACGGGTAGCAGACACTGCTGAGATTGTGGGAAAATCAAACATTTGTTAAGCATTTGTTTGCGTGACATTCGTAGCGAATATGAAATAGCACAATACTGGTGTTTCATGTGCGCATGCAGTGCTCTCAAACGCATTAAAAAATGACAGAAATTGTGAAAATATTGTGGAATAAAAAATAGTAATAAAATACACATTCATTACTTTTCTATTTATAAACTAAATTGAATTTATGAATAAGGGTATTGCGGACAGAAGTGGAACAGACGGCGTTAGCATCTTCTGTGCATGTTCTTTTTTTTTGCATGGCAAGGATGTAGCTGAGTGCACATCTGTTATGCCCATGTTTTCAGAACTTTTGATGGTTACCTGGGTGGTTTACCGAAGAGTCAGCACTAAGAACATCGCCGATGGCGAGGGAAAGAGTAACTTATCTAATAATCCCTGAGCACCTCGAGCTAACTGCAAAATGCTATTCAAAGTGCTCAAAAATCCTATACCAGAAAGGTGTCCAGGGATAGATTGGATAGTGCCAGGAGCAGAAACCATACGTTAGGTATTTAGTGCATTCCTTACACTGACTGAACTACTCCTATCTATAGGAGTAATTCACGAAAGTAGGCACCTGTCACAACTTGGAGATTAGCAACGGAAATAAGAAAACCGCACTGATTAGTTGTGCGGCGAGTGAACGTAAGTACGAGATGAAAATTATAGCAAATATAAACACATAGTTGAAGTTGAAGCCGAAAATGTAGCACACAGCATTCCCACGAAACTGACGATGATGGAGTCTTTGCGGACGAATATAAAAATCGGCGTGTAAATAATAAGTAATATAAAGATCATGAATGTGAGCGTGGCCGCACTCAATCCCCCCGAATTGTCCTGAAAAAAGGCATGGGAAACGGTGTTTGTTCCTACGAGGTACGTGATAAGGCACCACCCTGTATGCATGCGCTGCATTCACGAGCGAGCGGTTGAGAATCGGTGAGATCTCTTCAGCAGTCATTTTTAGTGAAACCAATGATTAGGCTGCTGAGGGAACCGCAGAGTTCAGAAGAAGGGTGGCGCGTTCTAACGTACCTCAAAGAGACTAAAATCATTTTCCATGCTTTTTTTTTTTAGGATTTTTGGATAGTGGGGAAGGAGAAAGAGGTGGGGGAAATTGGGCGCGACCACGCTTATATTCATAATCCACATCCTGACCTCTATTTTTCTCCAGAGACTCCAGCATCGTCAGTTTTCTGATCCAATGCCTTTAAAGCTGCGCCACCAAATCAACAGCCCCTTGTTGCTGACCTACAGACTATCTGTGGAGGATTCGTCAACCTCATTGAGAAACAGGATGAGAGGAACTGAATATGCATACATGCAATCATTTTAGTAAAGAAAATATCTTTCCACCGAGCTGTGGGATAGATCAAACACTCCTCGATTTGGGGTCATCCACGTTGACTCTTCAATTGAAGGCGTAGAAAGTTTTTCCGCAAGACCATCAACTTATATTCTGCCCGTAGCAAAGTACATATTCTCTGTCGTTATTTTTATTTCTCGGCTACGATTCGTTGTCCAGAAACAATGCCGAACTTCTTCACAAGAAAGTATATGCTTCTGCATAAATGTGTTGTACTCTCTTCTACATACAGTTTTGTACTCTCTAATTAGTACTATTCAGCGATATGACAGTATATAGCTTTATGAGAGCGGAAACGAAGTAGAATTTTTACGAAAGGTATAATTACACTTGTGAAACGCTCATCTGATGAAAATTTACAATAATATCGTTCTAAAATAGTTGTGGTTTCTTAGGAATTTTTTATAAGCCTTTTTAAAGCATTAACGCAGCAACTATGGACTTCTTTTCCTCTGTCTGGTCTGGTTAGCCTAGACAGTTTAGCTGCTAGTAATGAATAATATACAATTTTTTTTTTGACAGAGTCGCTCCCAAAATATCAATCTGCAAAAACCCCTCAGAATTTAAATTATCGTTGAGCTGACTAATGCACTAGCTAAGCTCTGACGAGATTGAAAACATTCAATACAAACCTTTTGTGCAAAGTGCACTTACCGTAACTCTATCAAAGTACGTTGCAATGCAGAATGAATGACTGTATTACCTTCTCCTTTATTTACAACGGATTAATAGCAGCCATGCACTGCATCTTCCCCGAACTACGTGTTGTTGATGAAAAGATTCCCATTGACTGACTTCTCTTACATTTCTCTGCAATGACTCTGTCTTCAGTGTCATTGCAGGGAAATTTTTATGATTTTGGACAGGTGCTAGGAGCTTCATAAGTGCATAAGCTTTGTTAATAAAACAAAAAAAAAGCATCGCATACACTTTTTGTAGGAAACAGAAGGGTCGACCAATCATCAGGGCCATTGTTGGAGGTTTTTCCTTCCTTTACAGAAACAGGCCCTCTACGTACAGCAATCGGTACAACCAAGGTATTGCAGGAGCCGCGTTTGTGCCGTGCGGATCAGCGCATACGGTCGGTGATAGTTTTCTTCGACAGCGATTAACTTCTGCTTCGATGCACGAGTATTACAGAAGCATCCATTTGTGTAAATCACGTCACAGCGGGGAACGAATTTAATACGGTTGACATGATTGTGCTAATGATCAGTACACAACACGTCCTTACTTCCTCTCAAGTTGGCTCTTATGAAAATCTTTTTCTTTGAAAAAAAATTCAAAGGAAAAGAAGAAGGAATGGATTGGAGGGAAAAAATGGAAAAAGTGAGAAAAGAATTCGCCATTTCCTCAAAAATTTAATTTTTCGTCATTTAAAAAATATATTTAATATATAAAATATACTGTCTCAGTACCCTGCACACTGGGCCCTGCCGTCTCAGACGTCGGACGGTATGGCGACCGGAGGGAGGCGATCAAATCTCAGGTTGCTCAGGACTCATTGATTCTGGACCAAGGCGACAGACGCACGACTCGCCATGGAGACTCAGACTGTGTACAACGCGAGAACAGTTTCCACAGACGCTGACCTGCATGCTTTTCTCGAAGCTGCAGAGCGTGTCAAATTTCACGTGATTGCTCTGTAGGAGACCAAGTGCAGAAGGAGCGACGCACGACAGATGAATGACGGTACACTCGTCATTCGTGGAGAGAAGATTCCGTCGCGAAATATAGGCGGTGTTGGTTTTGTCGTGCACCCATCTGTCGTCCATCTCGTCGATTCTCACGAGATCCTGTCACCTCGTCTGGCCATTCTTCGCCTCCGCCCTCTGCGCCAAAAATCCATCAGTATCATCAACTGCTACTCACCAACATCAGCATCTGATGAATCCGAATTGGACGCTTTACGAGGAGCTGGAGGAAGTAGTCCGCAATGAGAAGTCCTTCTACAAATTCGTTGTCGGAGACTTCAACGCAAAGCTAGGAAAGGGCACAGAAGAGGAATACAGGATTGGAAGATTTGGAATAGGGGACCGGAATGAAAATGGCAATCGTCTCGCCGGGCTGTTGTCCGCCGCTCGCCTCTTTCATGGGAACTCTCTTTTCATGAAAAAAGATCATCGTTGGTGGACATGGGAATCCCCCAATATCGCAATTCGTGCGGAGATCGACCACATACTTACCAACCAGAGGTGGTGTCTACTTGACGTCTCAGTAGTACCATCCTTTTGTAGTGGTTCTGATCACCGTGTTCTTCGCGCGAAAATACTATTTAGCCTCACGATGGAAAAAAAAAGCATCTACTGTCGACAACGAAGGAGGAGAGAAGCGTATACGACGACTGCACACTCAAGGACTCCTTGTTCCATAGTGACTCATACATCGAGGAGGATCCAAACGTGGACTGCTCCCCTGTGCTGAACGTACCTCGAAGCCGCGCATGACAGACTTGATTCGAATTTCAAAAACCATCAAGCAATGGTTGGATAGAAGAAGGACTTTGAGGCTTGGTCCGAATGCCTGTTAACAGACTTGGTGAGCGAAGCTAGGCTTCGCACCTCTTCTTGTTGTGAGATAGAAATCATTTATGGAGAGTTTCTTCTCGAACCTTTTCCCTTTATCGACTCCTCTCTCAACCTCGATCATTTCCACTGGTGAAGTTCTACCACAGACCCTCCGGTCGGAATTACGAGTCGATTTCTATGAATTTTTCGGACTAGTGGGCATCTGCTCCATGTAATTCCTGGGCACATGACCTGCTATCTTCGGAAGGAAAGGATGCCAGAACAGTCGAAAATCTCGCGAACCTTTCCTATTCACGTGAAAGATGACTTCGTCCAAAGTATTCGCTAAGATCATTTTAACGATATATCGTTCATATATATATATATATATATATATATATATATATATATATATATATATATATATATATATATATATATATATACATATATATATATATAAGACGCTGGATGGAGCCCCCAGTCTCAAAAACAAGGTGGACTTCGTCAGGGGTTAGGCTGGACGACCCACATCCAGTCAGTGTCGAAGCTCAGCGGTTTGCTGGGAATAACGGCTGCCCCTTGTTCTAACCTTCGTCGACAATGGGAAAGCCTTCGACAGCGTAAAAATGCTCCTCTAAGATACAGCTTTTCCACAACTTTTTAACATACCCTTTGGAAAGGGGGTACGACAACACAATACTATATTCCCGAAGCTGTTCACGGCTGCGTTACAACGGATAATGAAATCACTTGTCTGGGAATGAAGGGGCATACGTGTTCAAAGAAATTCCTCTCGAGGCTTCGTTTTGCGGACAACATCGTGCTCTTTTCCAGATGTGCCAATGAAAGAGAATGTGGTTGCAAATAAATTGAAACATGACACAGTTCATGAAGAACTGTGAATGCAGACGAGTACAACCAAAAACTCCCAAGTTGCGGAACCTTCGTCATACTTCTACTTATCCGTCTCTTGGACGTTCTATGAATATGGAAAACGACTTGAAGTGGGAACTGATTAGAAGAGTGAGAGCAGCGTGCGCGGCATTCGCATAAGCCAGGGACCAGCTGAAGAACCAAGATCTTTGTGCCCATCTGTTCGACTCGACAGTTCTTCCAGCGCTCTGATATGCAGCGCAGACGTGGGCAGGCACCGCTGCGACATTTAGGAAGCAACTCATTGCATACTGAACACTTGAGATATGTCATCTGAAGTTTAACGGTCGTACACAACTTCTAGCCGGTCTTCGCAGCTCCTACTTAAGAGGAATGTCTCTTTGAGACCAGCGGAATGTATCTAGAAAGCGTGGACTAGATAGACGGACTAAAAGAACGCTGGAGTGGATCCCGAAAGATGCTAAGCGAGTCGAAGAAGGCCGCTAACGAGATGGAGTGATGTGTTCGGTGTTCGCTGCACAGATGGACCATCTGAGATCTCAGCTGGACACGGCTCAAGAACCTCGCTCTCGTCGTTCAAGAAGCTTGAAAACATCATGGATGACAATGGCGAGGAAACAAAATTAATGGCAAAAATGCCGGAGTCTCCAGCGAAGATGTGCCATCTAAAAGCTAAAAAAGTAAAGCATGTTGAATGGAAGATTTATCTTTCCCTGATCGTCTTCCGTTTTTTACGACGATTTCCGATGCTCTTGATTACTGATTACTCTTTCTTGCCTTGCCTGGGAATGACATAAGCAAAAGAATTTTCTCTTAAGGCGTGTCAAACATGGAAGAAGGATATCCTTGGTCCTTTTGGCTAATTCTTATGAAAATAATATCATGTACTTACCCCGGCACATGTAATTCGTTATTGTCCTCTTCAGATGATGTCAAGTCGTAGAATTCCAACGAACGCAGAACCATATTTTCACGGACGATTTGTGTACCTCTTCGATTGTCAGAAACAGAAGACGTTATGAATCAAATCCAGAGAAGCATGAGATAATGGCTGTAGATGCACTCGTTTAACGTCAGATGAGCGTGAGTCGACGTCGTCGTCGGGCGTGGTTTGTGTATGTCGTCGAGGCCTCAGCAACGTCTCATTAGCCCTAACGGCAGCGCATCACCCGAGAATAACTGATGACGTCGTTGTCGCTTATTATCAGCCGACAATAGCATCATTGATATTCATATCGTGCCGACTAGTCGAAAACGCTTGAAATGTGAGCATATTCTGCTACAATGACAACAAAAGTAGCTTTCATGAAGGAAATTGCTATCCTTATCATTACAAGCGCTTAACGAAATTTCCAGAGAGACAATGGATTTTAGTTTTCGATGATCGATGATGTCGGGAAGGAAGATAGCAAGAGCTAAGGGGAAATACAGAGTACCGCTGTTGTAGAAATGAACGCTTCTCTGATTCGCTGCACAAAAGAAAAATAACGTTGATTGATTGTATTATATCCAACGCTTTTATCCTTGAAAGAGAAAAACCTATTCAATTTTTGACGTCAGTTGTCTTACGTAATTATCGAATCCTTATGCCAATTACTCGTCTATACGTATCTTTCATATGTGAGCTTGTCTCACCAGCGCTAGGTGGAACTTCCCTGTAGACTCATCTACCGTACTCAAATATTAGTTGAATTTCCGTTTTTAACTTTTTCTTTCTTTTTGGCTTTTGCAATTAATTGAAGGTCTAAAATAATCCTCTAATATCATTATTGCTAGAAAAGTGACTGAGAAGTCCCTGCTGTTAACCAGGAACCGATTTTGTGCTCTGTGCTTTTGCTTTAGCTTGCTTCCAGAAATCCAGCCACTGAACTTCTTTGTATTTCCTAGTTTTTTTTTTGAGTAGCTGAATTGTAAAGGTTACTTTCTGAATGTTCAACGCCAGACTTATTCTTGAGCTATATTTATTGTCGCATTGTTGCTTGATGGCAGAGGTGTAGCTGTTTCAGAGCGATCAACACACCTTCCTGAGAGACTGTCGCTTGGCGACATAAAAGGATCGCTGAAATACGTTTCCAGCGAATCTGTGTCGTGGCCGCTGTGCAGCTGAGCCCTTCTTCGACTGCATCCATGCACCTGAGGTCAATCGTTCGCGGTACCACCAAGATAAGTTCGCAACCATCTGCGAGCGATTAGAAACCACTCGTTTGCGGTTGCGACGACAATTTTGCAACGCAAGTCAGATTTTTTTAAAACTGATTTCTGTAGGTTGGCGCTAAATTAGTCTGCGGTTTGTTGTTGGCTGCAGATTATTGTTCCGTGATTCTCTTTACTTATTCCTTGCTTCTTCACAGCATTCCCGCTAGAAAATGCTCTGAAGAAGCATAAAACTACATTCGTGATCTGATCACGAATGTAGTTTTATATTTCTTTACTGTATTTTCTTAGCGATAGCCACGTTGCCCGGCCACCAAATTCTGCATAGGACATTAGATATAGTAAACTGCGTTGTGACATGCAGTTAAAGCCATTGTTTAAAACTTCTCTATGTTGTTACTTTTATTTTACGAAAAAAATCGTTTTATTCAAATTAGTAAGTGCAAGAAAACTTACCTGTATTTAGCATATCCACAACAGATGGTTACAATAAGTTGTAAATTCATGCAAACTAAATTGAACAATGAACATGTAAACACAAGTAAGGGAAAAATCGATCTGAATAGGAAGTGCAGATCTCCGAAGTAGCTATTCTGGTGTTCTTTTGTGTTGTTTATGATGTTTTTCTAGCTGAACTTCTTCTCTTCAAAAAAAAAACTTCCTTTGAACGGCAGAATTTTTTCTCGTAATACGAAACACTTTTAAGATGTAGACATGTATGTATTTATGTTAGACAGATTGAAATCAATAAACGTTTTAGCTTGTGATGGCACTAGGCAGCTGTCGTAGACAGAAACAGTACTCGTGAAACAGATGGAATTGCGCCGAGTGCGTTGCGGTCACCTCGTAGAACACAAGAACATCGATGGTGTGTGTAGGTCTTTCAGAAACCGGATACAGATACTATTTTTTGTGTAGTACGTGAAATCGATGGCGGTTAGTCTTAAAAAACATTCTTGAGCTACTCTAGCTTCTTTTTAAAGTTATTTTTAAAGAAATGCGACAACTAGACTCGAAAAGAAAACTTGGAGTAGGAGAAATGCTTCAGGACGGTACATTTATTTGGATTGCTCAATTAATGGACTTTTTTAAAGAAAAAGTTGATATACTTTTTATGGTCTGACAACACACAGATTGGTGTTTATAGCTTTGAAACATGTTAAGATTTAAAAAATGATAGTTGAAGCCAGACGGCACAAACGTGAGTTTTCCATTTTCCTTGTGCTGCTTTACTCCTCAACAAATACGTCTTTTTTCTATTTTTTTTTTTTGCCTTCTTTTCGCAGGCTCCACAGCGAATTGTTGAGTTCCATGAATATATTATTATGGCTATCTTTGCCTATCATTACCTCTATTATTACAGCTTATCTTTGCGTCAATGGATAGCTGAATACATCATTATCTTGCTCAATTATGTCATTGGGGGAAAAATGTGGGTGCAAAAATTAGCAAAACGTCAGCAGTCGTATAGGACAAGGACCCAGGACGCAACCAGTTGTAAAAATCGCGGGAAAAGGAAAATAAAGAGAAGAAAAAGAGCACCTCCTACATTGGAAGATTACTTTTCAGAAGAATCATGTCTTATATCGCATACTTGGTATTTCTGATATTTTTTTTTCAAAGAACAAAACTCTGAAAGATCTCATCATAGACCAAATTTGATCGAAGCAAAGTCTCAAAGACAGACCATTGTTTCATCTCCATATTTGAGATTTTGACGAATTTAAAATGTTGTTTCCTACTACGAAAGTGACAATCATCTAATTTCTGCACTAAAATATTGAGTTAGGAGTGTAGATCAGGAGTATGACCGCAATCATGCTCATCTCCCCTTAACTGTTCAGAAAAACGGCCTTGGAGATCAAATTTTCCTACGATGCATCTAGTAACCTTAGAAAACGGCCTTGGAGATCGAATTTTCCTACGATGCATCTAGTAACGCGTCATTAGGTGTGCTATTGGTGGGTGCAGGTCGCCCGCCGCGTCCGCCAATGAGCAGGTAGGAGAAAACATGACGTGTACGCCTGCGCCCGCATATGGAGCGTTGCCAAGTTCCTTGTGGGGAAATTTGATTGCTGGATCCTTCTTTATAATAATTAGGGGGAATTGACTGTGATCGTGCTCATGTTCGTGATCTACAGTGTCTTCTTATTATCAGCGCTTTCCTCTTAAGGGATTCCATCATCATCAGTTCTGCAGTTTTCTACCTTTAATTGTAAAGCAATTTCTTATGCTAGCGAAAAGAAAAACGCGGTAGGATTTGCAAACAGGACTGAATGTGGATGGGACCCACATACAATAGCATAGATATGGGCTGCATTTTTTTGTGCACCCAAATTTCTAATTTAACAGTTTTTATGCTGTTTATGTTCGTTACTTACTTCTCATCTGGTGGGTCCTGTTTCACCACTTCGTCGTTTTCTTTTTCCGGTACTGGCGTTGACGTTATCGATTCAGCTTTGAAGTCGCGAAACATCAAACATGAATCGATTATTGATGATTGTCAGGAGACCTATAATTGTAAGTAATTTGTGAGCTTTAAAGCATCCACAAAAGCAATATTGGAGACGTCGTGACAGAGCCACAATCCCATCTACTACTTTTTGAATTACATTATTTATTAGTATTATTATTACTATTTACAAAGCTCAAAATCGTTAGTTCGTCCGTGCGATCCAAATTATCTCGGACATTTAAAGACCAAGAGAGCCACGGTGCTGGGTAATTGAACCGACAAATCGTAAACCAGGTGCCACTACCTTGAGCTGGGATTTCAAGCTAGGATATGCGATTAAATCTACGGGCCAACATTTTAACGAGGAAATGGAGCGATATGTTCAACGTAGTGCTGTAGTGGTAAGAGGAATAGCGAAACAAAGCATCTAAGAAGTATTCTTCTTTTGTACTGTACCGTTTTTTTTACGAAGATTTCAGTTTCAACGCGTCACTCTTGTGCACGCGTTGCATCCACGTGAGAGCGGTCTTGAATTAATTATTTCCTTTACCCTCAGCAGACTATTCCAGTGGAACCAATGAATAGATTGCAGAGGGGACCGGAACGAACACATAGAGGCACGTTCTAATGCACCTTGTAGGAAATAAAGCGTTCCCATGCTATTTTCACAACGGTTAGGAAAAAATGAACGGAGCCATGCTCTGGGTTACGCAATCTACTACCCGAATTCTACGATTTTGCTGTGGATTTCACAGCAAGAGGTCGTCGAAATCGTTAAAAACACGATACGCTGCCTTTAATGGTTTTATTGCCACTAAAAGAGTGCTGAATTACATATAATATTCATCAGGATATGCTTTTGATGAAATAAGAACGAGAACAACGCATTGATGTAGAAAGAAGGGAATCACACACACGAAATATTCAAAAGGGAGCGCATCATGTCAGGAAATTCAAAAAAATGGAGAAGTTCGTGAAACTCTGAAATATTTGAATTTTTGACAGATTTAAGTAGAATTGAAAACTAGACAAGAAAGCGTTCGTCATCGAAGATTCAGTAAGAGGACTTTCGAATTCTGCCTAATGTGTACAAAGCTTTCTAGTAAAAAGTAGTTATTACATGATGCAGATAGTTCCTATAAGTTAGTAGTCCACTAGTTTAGAAATGAAGTAAAATCATGAAAATGGTTAGGTGCACTAATCAACGAAAAATTTCTAACGAAATTGAGAGTTTTTCATGTTGCAGTTATGTAGTACATCAGAAAGACAAAATCCATGAAAGTCCAGAGAAAAAAGGCGAGATTCATTATGTGCAAAGTTCTCATGTTTCAAGACAGCCTTGATAACAACGTTTGTAGTTTAATTCTTGAAATGTTACGAAACTATCATTAAAAGGAACATTTATAAAGCGCAAAGCGGAAGAAAATCATCGTAAATGTAATGTAAATACAAGTGAAATTTTGTGACAGCTTAAGAATAAGAAAGAAAGTGATAACAAGATTCTAAAAAAGAGCACAGTATAATTACAAATTTTGCATACTATTTGAAATGTTTCTGGACATTTCTTTACACTTTACCTCTTTGCATTTAGTTTTGGAATGAAAACTTCCGGTGGAACTCGTGAACTACAGAAAACACTACTAGAAACTGCTAATAGGCAGACATTCTTATGAGTAGGAAATTATGTGGATTTGTTCGAGTCCGAGCAGAAGCACATGACTCTGATCTCGTTGCTCCCGTCAGGACGCACTCAGCGTTCTATTTATTGCTTCATAAAATTTATCAATATTGAAATGTTCCTAATCCCCATGCTTGATTCCTGATACTTAGCCAATTGCGTTTGATGATTTAGTAGGCGGTCATAGCTAGCGTAAGACTCTAGCGAGAAGCCAGCCTCAGTTAGTTCCCTGATCTTCACAGTTCAAGTAAAAAAAAAACGCAAAAAAGTAGAGTAGAACCACAACTAGAGTAATTCCTAAATTAATTTTATGCTCATAGATTCATCATACCACGAAATTGACGATATTGGGACCTCTTCACGGAACGATATGATTTGTGTAGATGAGGGTATTAGTAATTTAATGAGTCATGACAATGCTGAGCTCCTTCACGCTTAAAGGCATCACCCCACGAATCTGAGGTGGTACGGATTTCAGGTGGAGTATTCGTATACGGGATGGGAGACTATGGAGAGGGGGGTGGTTCCGTCCATTTCTTCCTAATTGCCGTAAAAAACGGCCCGGAAGATACGGCTTCAAGAGTTTTGGCGCACTACTTTCTATAGGGAGTTCGACTGGAGCGCGCCTACCTTGTGCGGTGCCGCATCTTTCGGGCCGTTTTTTACAGCAATTAGGAAAAAATGGACGGAATCACCCCCCTCTCCAAAGTCTCCCATCCCGTATACGAATACTCCACCTGAAATCTGCAGGACCTCAGATTTGTGGGGTGATGCCTTTAATTCCCCATAATCGTCCTGAAAAACGGCGTGGGAAAAGAGCTTTGAGCTCGAATTTTCCTACGAGACATCTGACAACGCGCCACTCCTACATGCATCGCTGCTGTGAGCGCGGGGCTTACAATAAATGAAGTTTTCCAGGCAGTCTATCCTGGTGAAATGAACGGATAGGCTTTTCGTAGAGAGGTCCCAACTTCGTCAGTTAGTGCCATGCTGTCTTTAAATTAAACTAAATTAATGGCTTGGTGCGTTTAGCAATTTAGAATTCCCACAAATTTTGGAAATAAATCGAATTAATGAATTACTGAAAGAAACAAAGTGATTGGGAACTAGGAAGATCTACTCCGTTTTTCTGTTTTGATACTGTTCTCGACACATATATAGGTTTTTTTTTCTCTAGATCTTCTGAAAAATCTGAGTTTTATATGAGCGTAATCATGCTCAATTCTGCTTATTGATCCAGAAAAACCATGTGAAACAACCTACTCATCTCCTCAACGGTGGGACTTGTTAGGGATAGTAGAACGATGGTAATTCGCAATGCGACTACAATTGTGGAAATTCGAGAATTTCTACTGCTTATTTTAGTTACGTTAGTTGAATTGTGTATGCTGGACGTGTACGGAATTGATCGCGTTCTATTGCGTAACATGTAGCAACATAGGAGGGGGTGGAGGTGCAGACGAGGAAAGCGGAGCAATCAAGGCTGTTTCACACGACTTTTTCTGAATTATTAGATCTGATTTAAGCTGATAGCACTGATGCTCGTGAACCACACCCCACGCAATCTGCTAAGTCGTGCCGATATCCCAACGCCGTAATAAGGTAATTTCGTAATAAGGTGCCTTCAATACTATTTCTTTTTCTTTCTTTTCTCTTTTCTTGCCTTCAATATATCACCTCTTCCTTTTCTTTTTCTTCATCTTTCTTTGTTTTTTCTCACTACCTGGGGGAAGACAGATATGTCATTCCAGAGGTTCTCCCGTACGTAATACGACATGTCATCATGTTGGCAAAAAATCGCATGGCATGCGGCCCCGATAGGATAAGATCTCAGCATCTGAAAAGTCTCCCGCCGGTTCTTATCAATACTTTGGCAAGACTCTTTACATGTTACCTGATGGAATGCAAGGTTCCTAGATTAGAAGAAAACCTGTAAGACCGTGCTGTGGTTCAAGAAGGGAGATCCACATGACATCAGCAACTATCGCCACTGCTTACCATCCCCCATCTGCAAGCTCTTTAAGGACAGCCATACGAGGAAGCAGGAATTCAAAAAGGATTCAGCACGGCTGACCACATTCACACAGTTTCGAAACTCATTGAGGTATCATGAGGGTACAAGATGCCGCTCTGTTTCACCTTCTTGATGAAGATCTTAGACTCAGCTGAGGTGGAAGCGGTCGAGGACGCGTTGGATATCCAAGACGTTTTTACTCAGTACGTAAGGGTAGTTCGGGAGTTGTACGGTAATTTCACGACCGAAATCTCGCCATTCTACAATGAATATCATCATCAAGGTGAGGAGAAGGGTCCGAAAGGCTGCTACAATTTCACCTGAAATATTCACAGCCACTTTCGAGAACGCAATGCGAAAGCTGGAATATGACGACAAAGGAGTGAAGGTTGACGGTCGGCAGCAACACCATCTGCGGTTTGCTGATGACATCGTTCTGATAACATCTAGCGTCAGCCAAGCAGAATGAATGCTGGGCGAATTAGAGGAAACATGTGAATGCATCGGTGTTCAGCTGAATCTGAAAGAGGTGATATTCGTGCGAATCGGATGGTGCTCGGATGCCCTATTTAGGCTTAACGGGACGAATGTATTCGAGTACACTAGCTACATTTAGCTAGTCCATGAAATGAACTACCTGGCCCCCTGAGTTGGGTAGGAGGAAACGAGCTAAAAGAGCATCGAGTAGTAAAGAAGACCAAGAACAACAGGCTCCGTGCTCACCTCTTCAAGACCACAGTACTTCCTGCTTTGACCTATGCTTAAGAAACATAGGCACTTCGAAAGCAAGAAGAAAATGCGGTGAGCGTCATTGAACGCCTAATCGAAAGAGTGATGCAGGAGTATCCCGCTTCACCCAAACGAGGGACAAGATTTGAAATTCTGTCCTATGTCAGCGATGGAGGATCAGAGAAGTTGCCGCATTTGCCAAGTGCAGCAAAATAAGGTGGACCGGACATTTGATGCGCTTCAACGACAACCGTTGAACCAGAGCCGTGAGTGACTTCCACGCGCTACTAAGCGCACTACAGGTTGACCGCCGCCCGATGGTCAGACTTTTTCACAAAGTCCTTCAAGGAAAATTATAATCCTCTTCGTGTCCTACGCCACAGCCGACTGCGCTACACCCGCCTCGACCAATTCTAACTATTTATTAAAAATCATTCACCGACTCCAACATTATTTGTTGATTTTTCGTTTGAAAAGTAAGTTGCAGCCATTTTTCAATGCCACATTGACTTGTTCTTGTCGCCCTTTTCTGGAAACAATTCCAACCAAAACAAACGACCATTGCTGGAAAAACCTTCTGCACCACTGTTTTTTTAAGGCATCACCCCACTAATCTGAGGTGGTGCAGATTTCAGATGGAGTATTTTTACAAGGGATAGTAGATTATGGAGAGGGGGGTGATTCCGTCCATTTCCTCCTAATTGCCATAAAAAACGGCCCGGAAGATGCGGCGCCGCACAAGGCTGGCGCTCTCCAGTCGAACTCCTTGTAGAAAAAAGTGTGCCAGAACGCCCAAAACCGTATCTTCCGGGCCGTTTTTTACTGCAATTAGGAAGAAATGGACGGAATCACTCTCCTCCCCATAATCTACTATCCCGTATACGAATACTCCACCTGAAATCCGTTCCACCTCAGATTCGTGGGATTGTGCCTTTAAACAAGAGCCCCTCTACAGTTTGCAAACTTTTTGTCAGTACTCGTGTACTACTTTTAACTGGAATCTAAGAATCAAGCATTGGGAGTGCATGTGAATTGCTATGAATTCCCAAGCATGCACTCACAATGAATCATGCATTTTTAGAAAGTACTCAGCTAATATAGAAATTGAATAAGATTTGTTATACATAGGTTTGTACAGCTGCCAGAACAGCTGAAGAAATCTATTAACAAACTGTAGTCGTAGTGTAGTACGATCCTACAAATCACCTGAGAGATTTATGTCAAGAAATGATTTCGTTTTTCTACAGTAAGCAATTTTTCTAGTGAGAACAAACAGCATACATTAGTTAACTGCCTGAGTAGTATTCTTTCTTCGCAGTTCATCTGCCTTCCCAATTCTTGAGCTCATCCTATAATCGGACTTTTCATCGCAAACATGGGATTGGAACTCGCAAACTTTTTGCTTGTTAGAAAAGGTTGCTTACATTGCAGTCAAACGGAAGACTTTCCTTACTACTCTATAGCTACGGTATACAGTAACAAAGGCGTATTAAGTACGGATTTTTCTCCTTGTAAGGCTCCATGGTGACCGAACTTCTGATAAGCCCACAAATAAAAAATATTGTCTATAATAGGCTTACTAACAAAATCATGTTTGTTTTGCATTTGCACCAATCTTTAACCTCATATCCACTAACAACGAAACATCCACACATCAATATGGGATAGGCGCAGATAGAAACTTCTGACGTTATTTATTTATTCACTTATTCGCTATTTATTTTTCTAAATAATATTCTACATCTAAATAAGAACGTGTTTGTGTGTGGCGTAATCGGTAAGAAATCCGTTGTAACCACACGGTCGATGGTTAGAAACCGCCCTAGTGCAAAGCAAGAGTTTCATCCCACCGTAGTCGAAGAATTGGTTCCAGACCTCTTTAGGAGGTTAAAAACACAGATTTGGTGATCGGCTGCCCCCGCAATTCGCAATTCGTGCACACTCTCAATCAAGATAGAATTGTATAAGCCAATACGCGTTCCAAAACCCCAACGATCACGAATTGCAGTAAAACGCGTTGCCGCATCCCAAGTTGATTGATTACCGTCAATGACTTTATCTTTAAATATCTAAGTGAAAATAAAGAGATAAATGAGTGAAAAATTTCTAAATACTGATAACAAATGATTTCTAATCGTGCACACTCTCAATCAAGATAGAATTTTTTAATGGAGTTCAAAATTTGAAAGTTTTCAAGTTTTATATATTATGAAGGGGATTTAAGAGTGACGGATTTTTTTTTTCCAGTGAGATGTTTAAGAATGCGTCAGCGAAAACACAGTTCACACAAACACACACAGTTATACGTAGTAGTAACAAAGAACAGTTAAACGTAGTAGTAAAATGTATACTTTTAGGGAAAAATGTCCATTAGCGAGTGAGATAGATACGCGTCACACTATTCCATAACATATTATTTATTGCATGTCTCAATTCACCACGAGCAATCTCCAACTTTTTCTTTTCTTGGTCTTTGGCCCAATAAATTCGTAACGGGGTTGTCTGCAAAGCAAAAAAAAACACTAGTATTGTGCAAGTCATTGTATAGGCTACATAGGCGTTCATTAACCTTAAACGATTCTGAATTGAAGTCGAACGCGTAGGCGCATTCCCGTAGATATTGATAAACGTCATGCACTTTTTCCTTTATCCTTTGAAGTAAACGCGAAGAACACGAGCGCCTATTTTTAGCTAAGAAAAATTTCTGTACCCACGTAAAGTCGAGCAATAAGATTTTTCTCTATTCAATAACTATTCTAGCGACATTGCCTACTGTCCAGTTGCACTTAAAGGCATCACTGCACAAATCTGACGTGATATGGATTTCCGGTGGTCAAAGACTAGGCGGGATTGCAGAAACGGTTGGGATACCGCTCATTTCTTTCTAATCGTCGTAAAAAAAAACGGTCCGGAAGATGCGACCGTTCCGGGGAGCTATTTTCTACAGCGAGTTCTATTGGAGCACTTTAGCCTTGTGCACGCGCCGCATCTTCCGGGCTGCCGTTTTTTACGGCAATTAGGAAGAAGTGGACAGAATCACCCTCTTCCCCACAATCTACGATCCCGTATGGGCATAACTTACCTGAAACCCGTACCACCCCAGATTTAGTGGGCTGATGTCGTTAAATTAATTTTCTCAGCTTTTAACGAATTTCTGACCAAAATTCAAATTTTACTTGGCTAACTCCAATTACGATTATGTGAGGATCGCTGTGATTTGATTAGGCAACCGCGATATCTTACGTAGTTTAATATTTGCAGTTTGCCCATTCATAACAACAAATTCACGATCTTTTCTCATATAAAGAAGCTACCGGATCCGTAATTCAGTTTTACACGATTCAAACACCTCATAATGAACTTTTTAATTTAGAAAGTAACAAATAAGAAATAACTACAATAGTCAAAGAAAGAAATTATTAGAAATGTAGTTTCAGTGTTCCTTTGTAATTCTTGTGATTCGCAATGGATAACAACTGAAGTAGCATAATAAAAACAATCTACCTATAAATTTCAATACAAGATTTTAAAAGAAGCAACGAGTAGTGGACGGATTAAATGAGAGACGATCCTACGACACATTTCGTCTATTTTAAGAAATAGAACTATAATCTAAAAGAAATGGGTTCTGGAATAACACAAAGATTTTTAGAATACCTTACAAGGCAAAAATTAGGATCTATTTGTTCGTGATTTTGATTCAGAAAATAAACTTTGGGTCTTTTCATGAAATGCTGCGCTACAGTCATCACGAAAAGTTAATTGCATCCGATAGAGCCTCTGCTTATTGAAAAAACACACTTCGGCAGTCAATCATCTTTTCTACTTGATACGAGAACAGAGCTCCCTTGAGAACAGTTCGCGATGCTCAATTTGATTTCAATCAAGTACTTTCAATTAAAATTAAATTAAAGTTAATATTAGTTAAGATTGAAATAAATTCTGTTGTGGAACGAAAAGAACATAAATTTGCACATCACATTTTTTTCTCTTTTTGAAGAGAATTATATTGTTAGCATTGTAGATTCTACACATGTATTTAATATATGCTACATAACTCATATTTATTTCTATATTTTTATCGTAAAATTGCAGTGAGGCGCTTCTAATGTGCAAGTACCTACCTAAAAGCAATCTAAAAGCATTGGATGAACGCGAAAAATGCCGAACTACCTTCTGTACATGACAATTTTGCGATTTCAAAAAAAAAGATAGTCATAATATCCGAGAACCCCCGGATCATTTAGAATATGAGAAAATAAATACTGCGTTGAAGTGCGCACGAAATGCGGAAGACAAGAAATGTCCTAAATTTGTTGTCAACAACTGGAGAATAGGTTTATGATCTCAGATTGATCATGAAACGAAAAGAAAATCCATGAAAGAAAGTAGTAGAGAAAAGTGGAGTGAATGTTTATCGGAAGGGGTATGATTCTTTTTTTCGGATGGATTGACAGAGATAGCTAATTTAATTTAATTCTCAGATTTAGCCAATTAGAGCATGATTTGCTTTTTTTTTCGCTAAGTCTCCGCCAAGAATCAGCTTATTCACGCTTTCTTAGTGATATTGAATAAAATTACATGTTTTTAACGCGATTCTTTATGCGGTAAACAAAATTCCGTTTCTGGTCAGTTGTGACGAAGTAATCATTAGCAGCAGAGAAAAAAAAAGAAGAAAACGAAAAAAAAAAGAGACGAAATCAACTATTAAACAACGAAACATAAATATGTATTCTCATTTATTGGATAACTTTCGCAAAACATTGCGCTAATAACACGAAAAAAGAATTACCAGATTCTGTTTCTCCATCAAACCCTATCAAAGAAAAACGATTTAAAAAAAAAACTTCGAAAAAAAGGAAGGAGAAAATTGTTGTGAAGGCAGTAGTCATCCATCCAGAATTATGAGAAACGCAGGAGATTTATGTGGTATCCGCATGCAGTCAATAAACATATAGTCTGGAAACGAATAAGAAACACAATAAGGTTTAACCAGTTCTCTTGATGGATTGTGAGATGATACGGAGATACTGTAGAGCTAATGAGATCTAATCCTTATATTTATCTGTTGATGGTAAGGTTCGCCGGGATGAAAGCTTCAGTTCCGATGTTTGCGTTATCTGGGACAGCTGAGATATGCTGCCGAAGGTTCCGTTTCTATGGAAATACTACCTCAAAACGATTGGGTCGGTTTCAATTATGCGTCAATTATCATTCCACTCGTTATCCTACGTACTATAATTAAGTTGATTTGTGAGGTTAAAGAAACAGAAAACAAAAGCTGAGATCATGAACTTAAGAACAAAGGAGGTAATAAAATCGCAACAAAACATCAGCAAACGATTCATAACTTCGGCTTCCACGATAATCCACTACCACCACACCCTCTTAGATTTTTTAAAAGTCATATCATAATTTTTTTTATTCATAGCGTTTGTCTTCAGATACTAACCCATTGCTGAAATCGTGAAGCTCAACAGCGCGTATCCCAGGTGAAGAGGGAGTGGTCCTAGATATCGTTCTACCATGAAGGATAAAAAAAAAACCAGTGTCTGGCGTTATTTAATCCGTTTGGGATGCGCCACCACGTTCACTTCAGTTCAGAATCGTTTGAGGTTTATGAACGCGTGCCTAGCCTATACACTGTTTATGAGTTGCGGAAGCCAGCCGATGTACCAAGTCAGTGTATCCTCCCAGACAACTCTGGTTCGTTCCGGAGGGATGAAACGATTGGTTGGGCCTAGGGACATCAATCGACCATGCCGTCGCAGCGGGACCTCTCACCAACTGCGCTACCCGCGACCATCGCTCTACCATAAACGCTAGAATATTCAAGTATTCAACAAAGGCAAGTGCAATTATTTGTTAGTTTATTTTCTTAGTTTTCCAAAAACACGTGATAATGAGAATGGCCACAAGATTTTGGTGCGATGTATATTTAAAATGACAATAAACAGAATCTAATGGAAAAATTGATCAGCTCAATGGTACCTCAGCCTTTACGAGAAAAATTTGTCCTTTGTCGAAAACAATTGTCTACATAACTTGTCCCACGCGAAAGGAGGAACCAGTGGGCTACTCTGGCACGCGATTGGGACAAATGGAAGAATTACTGGCGCCCGCTCGACCAGTTCGAAGATCAACGGAAGTCAAGGTGATCAAGGTGACTGGTGTTGAGGTGAAGTTGTGCTTCCACCGCTCTAGACTTGTATTTTAGGCTAAGAAACTGGCTAAAGAATATATTGTCCAATCTACTTACTATATATCCACTTAATATACTACATTTTAGCTAATGAAGGGAACAGATCTATATTTCATTACCTTAAATTTCACCCATTTAATGAAACCTTCATCGAAATCTCGACTAGAAGATAAATTTTAATGCGTAGTAACCTTTTCGGGGTTGCAATTAATTGAGGGAGCCACATGAATGTGCGCTATTTATTAGAGGTAAAATAATAGATAAGATAATTTATACAAAAAAGATTTGTCGTGTATATGTACAAAAACTGATTGTCAATATATTGATTGCCAATATCAAGCGAGATCAAATCACACATATGAAATATGTACTACTATCGCAAAAATAATCACTGACAACCACGATGTGGCCATGAGAAATGCAACCGATAGAATTATGTACAAATGAGCAAAACAACGGAGCAAACTTCCAGAATACTCACAAGTTAATTCATTTGGGCTGGATGACTAGTCAACTCATTTAATTTTTCGACCTTTCATTGGCGCCTTAGCAGCTGAATCAGGCAGTGCTCTTTTGCGGCTTTCTTCTTCTAGCACACTTAAGATTTGACTGGATGCGCGACGTCCATCTGGAAATTTATAATGGATAGTTATGACTACAAAAAGCGTATTTTCTACATGAAAAAAGATGTTTGAAAGAAAACTTTGTATTGTCGAAATTCATACCAGCGAAATGTGCTCCTGATAACGGCAAAGACTCTGAAGAATCACATTCAGGAGTGATAGGCAAAAACCATAGAGGACCCGTTTTTAATGTAACGTCTGGCAATAATGCGTTGATATTATCCTCCTAAAAAAGCATGTTAGAGTATCAAATTGGGTCCAAATCGGAACACTATCAAGTATAAACAGCAAACATAGCTAGAGAAATCACTGATGAAGTGCATAGTACTGGGAAAGACTTCTACAAAATAAAAGTACTAGACGAGTTCGACGAGAAAACTCTGAACTCTTGATAGTAACTGGAAAAATCACCTCATCGGAACTACACAAGATCTCATTTGGCTTCAAAGACTCGACATCAATTATCTCTTCGTCAGAATCCTATAAAAACAAATACAGCAATCGCAAAAGTTCCAAAAGTACGAAAAAAAAGCTAGTGTCGCTTTTGATGGAAAAGCCACATTTATTTTTTGCTGTAAAATAAAACTAAAGCAGTCAAATAACTATTTAACCAATTCACTATAATCTACCTGAGAATTTGCTTTGTCATCTACTTCTGCATCCTCATCTTCCAAGTCGAATTCACCTTCCTTCTCTTCGTATTTCGCATTCTCTTCCAACTCTGTGAACTCAGGTGCAAATGCAGACCAATTCTCAACATGGGCCTGAACAACAAATGGATAAACAAGTAAACAAATAAATGGACACATGTACATGCCAGTGGTGGCAGCAAATTGCAAATAAATAGGTGTTTTGTAAAGTTCATGGATAAAATTAGAAATAAATAAAAATAGAAATGGAGTAACAAATAGTAACGGAAACAAACACTCAGAAACAATTGTAAAAGGGCATTAAAAATGAGTGAAGTGTAAACTCCTGACTAGTTTACAAAGTTTTTCATCAAACTTTTCGATGGTTCGGTCGCTAGCAATATCATATGAATTTTCATTTTTCTTTTCTGTATACCTTACACCTATCGCAGCCCAAGAGAGACCAATTTGACATCGGAAAGACACATAATTGACTTGAAATCACATTTTCAATCAAATGTTTAGCTGGAAACAAAGCAAAAAGGCCGTACCTGTGTCCATACTGATACAATTCCGTTAGCAACCGATAGGATCACGGGTCGAATCGGGTGCCACTGGACGTCCATTAAGCATTCTCCCTGAAAATGGAAGGTGAAGCACACCCCTAGTCCGGTAATAAAGGTGACTGCAAACACACATGAAATAACTACAAGAAACTGAAGTTCTTGCCGGTTTTTACCTCACACACATCACAACTTCTCGAAAAAAGAAAAAGGTCGATCTAACCAGCTAGATTTGTGCTTTTTAAATTCTGGAGAGCAGACATTTACCTTCGTGCCGTGGAGAATCTTGATCAATGTTCCAGTCGTCCGCTCCCAAACATACAACGAATGAGCTTTCGTACTTGCACCACAGATGTAGTAACCTTCGCTATCAGTGCACACGGCCTTCCACGAAGCCTGAGGAAAAATAACAAAATTCCCGACAATACATACGACACAGAGATGCTAGGATGTTAAAGAGAACCTTGTTAACAATATCTGTGACTCGATGCTTTGGCTCAATGGTTGAACCGTTGTGACAATCCAAAATGTCATCCAAATCGAATGTTCGAATAATTCGATCTTGTGAGTTTGTAATGATGAAGTTCCCTCGCCGTGGTACCACTATCTGTTTGATCTGAAGTCCAATAATTGCAGGTAAGATACATAAAATGAAAGGAACTTGCATTAGTAATCGATGGGATAAACAGATTACACACGCAATGCATTGGAAAACGTGAGAAATAACGCACCTGCTGAACGCTGTTTTGTCTTCCCCATGAAACCATCTTCAACGTTTTCGCATCGTAAACAACAAGCTTTCCCTTAAATAAAACTAATCTTACTCAACGAAATTCGAAACCACCATAAGTTAATACAAAAGCAGATTTTCGTACTTTCGGGCAACGCTTCCCCTCCTGTTTAAGAATAAAACATTCTCAGGCGGTTAATAACTTAATGATGAATCTCTTGATCATTACTACATTTGGATCATGCTCATATTATTCATTGTCCAAATGAAGATGTAGCTACCTTCATTTGCAGCTTCATCTTGCGGTTCAACACAAATTAAGCAAAAATGATAAAGTGTCTGGCGTTAATCAATCCGCTTAGGATGCGCCACCACGTATTCACTCCAATTCAAAATCGTTTGGGATTTACGAACGCGTAACTGGCCTATACAGTGAATGGTGGGGGATTGCAGATGTGTCAAGTCAGGTTTTATCCTCTCAGACAAGTCTGATACCAATTTATCGACCGCCAGAGTGAATTCGTACCTTCGACCAATCGTGCATATAGCGGAACCTCTTATGCTGCGCTACACCCGTCCCTCAACACAAATACTCGTTGTGAATTGCACATCGAGTAGCTCTCTGGTAAATTGCCCTTTAAACATTGCACAAGCCGACGAACGAAGCTTGGAACAAACCTCACCCGTCTTCGTTAGCTGTTATCGATTTGGGTCAAATTTGGGTGAATGTGAATGCAACGACTTTAACATTACAAAACTACTGAAACCTGGGGAAACAATCAAACGTATAAAAGAACAACGGGAAGTTATCAACGTACTTTGTTTGTTCCGGTGATTAGATATTTTGCTCTTCTATCGAAAGCTATGGCTGAGACACCGTCTTCAACAGCACCAGGAATATCGTTGGTAATAACTCGTTGGGATCTTGGTTCCAGTTCATCTAGACATGGTGGATAGTTCAACTGAAGGACAAGCACTTGATTGTCGTTTCTGAAACGGAAAAATTGCGTTAAGAAAAGAATCTCGAGAAGTGTATTTATATTTTCTTGTTGGAAGAGTTTGATGGGATAGGTCTCGATCCATTTTCAGACCTTTGATAAAGACGAGGTCGTCGAAACGAGGGGCTAATAAAAAAAAGTTTCACAAAAAACTCGTTGGCATAAGATGAAAACATAAATCCAACTGCCGAGGTTTCAAGAAGTAAGGACATGGAGATTAATCGCGAGCATATAAAATAATGAATTGTATGATGAGAAGAACATGTTGCATATATGCAGGTAATCCACTCACCTTGGATTAAACACGGCAGATGTGACCATGGCGGAGTACTTCAGCCGATGTAAACATGCTCCTTCGATGACGTTCCAAACTGCAACTGTAGTGTCAGCTGAGGCGGTCAGTAATCTTCGACCATTCCGAGACCATGACAAGGACGATACAGGAAGTGCATGAGCAGTCCATGTCTAAATCTTTTTGTTGAAAAATTACAAAGAGAAGATATCTGCGTTCCCAAAATTCCAAGTTTACTGTTCCATTATGTACTGAGTGAAACATTATGTACTGATCACCCACAAAATGAAATGAAGCAAAGAACAAAGACTTTGAGAAATCACCTTAACAATCCCCTTGGTGACGAAATCAAAGATAAAAATCCGCCCATCAGTACTACCGACAGCCACCAACGTACCCCAACGGTTGAATTTGCAACAGTTAGCAGCTCCATTCTAAATATTAGTTTAATCACATCTCAACTTCAAGACGCAGGAAGCTTAAAGACGAAACGAAACGAGAAAAAAAAAAGAAGAGAAAGAAAGAGAAAAGAACGGAAATGGGAACCAGAGTACCTGTAGATCTAGCGTTCCGTCGAGTTCTTCAGGGAATTGGACCCCGAAATTCCTCTCCAGAAGCTCTGCGTTCATCATCTTGGCTCCTGGAAAAACATACATTCTTTATAAATTGATAGCCTGATTCAACTTTCCATAGATCACTTGAAACTAATGGTGAAAATTATGATGCATGCAAAAGGAAAGGAGGTAAGGAAAGAATCACAGCAAATAAGAAACGATTTCAGACCTTCATGTCAGCAAAAACCAAATAGAAATACCATAAGAATTCAAATCAATGTTTCTGCATCCTATTCTCATAACCGCTTAGATTGATTTGGTTAGGAACAGCTGTAACCTGGCAGCATTCACCTACGCCCTTCAGGTTATCTCACAGTGAATAAAATATGAGTTCAAAAGGCATCAAAGCTTTATTTTCAAATCAGTGCTGAGATTTATTCGGTTCTTTGTTGTGATAGGATCCGTGTTTCGGAAGGGAATGACTATATACGAAAATTACGATGAGAACTGATGTACAGAGATGTAATGTAGCTGAGTACGAGCTGATTTCCCTTTTTTCAAAGAATAAATTCTCCTTCGTGGATCTAGTTATTGCTATTTCTTACAAACAAAAAGGTTAATTTGCAAGTAGTGAAAGTTTTCGATGGCTTCTATTAAAAAGTGCTGGAAGCATCAGTTAAAATTAATGCATAAGAATAACTTCTTATTATTGTATCATTCTTATATTATTCAATTTTAACTATTAATAAATTGATAGTTGAAATTAAATTAATAAGCGAAAACTGTACACAACCACAAAAAAATCTCATCACAGTTGTTAGATATTGTGCATCCTTCCCCAATAATAAGTTTCAAAATTTCCTAATGGACATAAACTTTCGCTGGATTCTAATCACCCAGCCCACAAATGAACATGCAAAGGCTAATCCTAACCTACGATTTCATTTGGAAACAATTTTAATCGTAACCGCGGATATACATAACTAAGCATACTTCTAGAGTATAATTGATCTCTATGATTGTAATAAAACTCGTCCACTTCTAATCCATTTTTGTCGGGATATTGGGTTTCTTCTCATTGGTTGTATTAAAGTTTGATTCCGAGAGTAAACACAGTTATAGAGGATTTAACTCGATGACCAGTCCAGTTCTTTCTTCGGAATAAAACCATGAAGTTGACGTGACTCATTCACCAAAAGACTAGACAACGGACGAGTTCGAAGGTGATCGATCTACCCGTGAAACGCTCACGAAAATGGTGCGCAGTACTGCGTAAACAGATATGTAAATATTTTGTTTCCAAAAAAATGACCAGTGGAAAAGACAGGCAGACAAATAAATAAACAGCTGTAGAACTTCATCGAAGCACTGCAATCATCCGTCGAGGACTTCTGTTCCTACTTTCCCGCGCGCGGCACACTCGCGATAAAATGAGCGATCGAATCTTCGCGCGACATTCCGGTCCGAGCTGAGTTTGCACAGCTTGTACAGACGTCATTGCACTTTGAATACTAAATGGTAACGAGCTCGATGGCTTACATCTATCGGACACATTATCCTGGCCGTACTGTGGACGAAACACCCTACCACGAAGCATTTCTCAGGATTAAACTGGATAGGATTTTGCTATGAGGTGTTTCCGAATCCTGCCCAAATTACAGTAGATGCCCCTTGTGAGACTATGGCTGACTTGTTGTTTCTTACGTTTCTGCTCGTAAGCATAGCTCGTGCAACGTACCAATTAACCCTTGAAATCATGCTGAATTCCCCAAACTTATTTTGAGTGTAGTTGAGTTTGTTCAGGCTCCGAACCTAGCGGCAGCGTCCGGGAAATTTCACGCTCCACGGGATCTTCGCGCGCTCTTCTCGAAAATTGCGTTGCTGTCGCGTTGCGTTTCCCTTGTGAAGATGCGCGAAATCCTAATATTATTTGCTTTTTTCGTTGCCATCACACTCTGGGAACCATATTGTTCTGGACTCTTGTGCTCAAAAAAACTGACTCAACAAACCCAACAATGCTTTTTTGTTCCAGCGTTTGGGTACAAACTCGTTCGAGCATATATTTGATGCGTCATGAGTTCTAATTATCGAGGCAGCTTTGTTAGTTGGAAAACTAGCAATTCGTTGAGGTCAGCATCGGACATGTTTCTAGTCATAACTGTCTTTTCTCATTCCATTCCTATTTGTTCACGCGGAGATCTGTTATCCGTCATCTGGAGATTTGGTTTCACGAGAACGTCTGCTTGGTGCCACATTTATCTCTCCCAGCATCAGTTTGAAACGGAATTTATTCGATGAAGCGTTTAAAATTGTACGGATCCGGTATTAACCGAGTTTCTTCTGAAGAGTATCCACTAACGCGAAAATTCTTGCAGACACTATGTCGCTTAATGTTTTTGATTGTGTTATAACCCCAACACGAAAGAGAATTTTCTCTTATTAGCTATTCTTTTTTTTCGTAGAAAGAATTGACACTATGAGAAAGGAGGAATTACAAGCAATTTTTGAAGAAGCATATGCTCGTTATGAGCCACAGTCGGCGCTGACTATGCTTAACCGGGTGACCGCAGCGCGCTTTCGATCGAAGCACGGCAGAAGCCAGGGAAGAATGTGTGTCAGTCGGTGAACAAAGCGTTCGTTCTTTTAAAAGCTAAAGATAACAGAACTCGAAGTTTCACTTGTGAAGAGTTCAATAGAAGTATCAAAACCTTTCAATATTGCAAAAACCTTCCTAGTCCTTCCTTACCTTTATTGCAACTGGTGCATTTGTCGTCTGAATTCGAGTATTCACTTCACTAATTCCGTGAATCCCGCATGGATTCGAAAATGACGCCTCAGAATTTGAATAAATACTCGCTTTGTATAGATGAGGCGGGTGTGGTGTAGCGGTTAGAGGTGCCGCTTCCTGCACGATCGATCGGAGGTTCGAATCCGCCCTAGTGCTCACCAAGCCTTTCATCCCTCCGGGGTCGGTAAATTGGTACCAGACTTGTCTGGGAGGATAAAAACACTCACCTGACACATCGGGTAGCCACCGCAAGTCATTGTATAGGCCAGTTACACATTCGTGAACCTCAAACGATTCCGAATAGAAGTGAACGTGGGGGCGCATCCCAAGCGGATTGATCAACGCCAGAAATTTTATCCTTGTACAAATGATGTGGTGTGAAAACGGTCATACCTCACACTTACTTGTGCCTGGGCGACCAGCAATGCACATTTGATTTGGCTGACCTCGTCTAAAGATGTTCTAGTTCGAGCGCGAACAGCAAAACAAGCTAGAGCCATTGTGCAGTCAAATATGGAATCGAGGTAGGACCATAACGAACTGCGGAGATGGATGGCGGTAGCGAGGGCCCTTACCCGATTCCAAGCGCTACGCTCCACCGCGCCGCTTCGAGCGGAGCCGCTTGCGCAATTGACCGTGCTTCATGTCGTTTTGACTCAACTATACACTCTGTGTTGAGGACACTTAAAGGCACTTAAAGGCAAGGTAGAATCTGGGGTGGTACGGATTTCACGTGGAGTATCCGTATACGGGGTCGTAGATTATGGAGACCGGGGTGGTTCCGCTCATCTCTCCCTGAGTCACTGCAAGCAGTAGGCCTCTGTTGCTGTTTTGTTTTTTTTTTGTTTTTTTGCCTTCTATTGCAGCGTGCCACCCTTGCACGCGTAGCGTCCCTTACTGCCTATCGGGGCAGTCCGAATTGATTTTCGACGAATCGCAGGTCTGGAACTTCGCAAGGGGTGGAGGGTTACAACAGATGGCGTCGTACAAGCGGCACTCTGGAGGCGGCTGTTTGCAGTGATGCAGGGAGAGATGAGTGGAACAACCTCGGTCTCCATAATCTACGACCCAGTATACGGACACTCCACCTGAAATCCGGACCGCCCCAGATTCGTGGTATGCTGCCTTTAATGTTTACATGGACTTGTAGCTGGGTCAAGACGACATGAAACACAGACAGTTACGCAAGCGGTCGTACTCGAAGCGATGCAGTGGAGACAGCGGTTGGAATCGAGGGGGGACCATTGGGAATTGTAGAGATGGGTGGCGGTAGCAAGGATCCTTACATGATCTCAACTACGCTCCACCGCGCCGGAGTTCGAGTGCAACCGCCTACGCGACTGTCCGTGCTTCCTGTAGTTTTGACCCAAACATTCTTTGCTGTTACTCACTGCACTTACTGATAAATGCAGTTTCGTTTTTTTTTTTCTTCGCCAAGATGAGTGAAATACTTATCTTAGAACACTAGAAACGTGCTATAGTCGGGTCAAAACGATCTGCGGCTGCTTCAGCGCTTGTGAGCTGCGCCCGAAGTGGTGGGGTGTAACGTGGCGGTTGGGGTCGAGGTGGGACCATCGTGAAGTGCAGCGATGAGTGGTGCCAGCAAGGGTCCCCACTAAATCCTAACGGCTACGCTTCACCGCATCACTTCGAGCGCAGCTGCTTACGCAACTGCGACGAACTTCACGAGACGAGTGAGTTTCAAATAGTGCATGAAGAAGTGATGAATGAGAGAAAAAAAAAGGAATGAGTGAAAAAAAACCGGAAACCACTATGATTGAAAAATAACTCTTCCTTCACTCTTTCATAGGTCTGGGGTTCAAAAATATCGATTTTTTGTGGCGGTGCTAGTGGTTGGTCCCGCAAAGATATGGAGATATGCTGAAACAAAGTAGTGCACAATATGGAGATCATTGCAAAGTTGATGCTGGGACAGATAGATGCGAAGAAGGTGTTGAACCTGTGGAGTGATTCCTTGCGTTTTCAGTTATCCGTATAATAATCCATACGGAAACCGTCACGAAGCGAACCCATTTGGATACAATCCGGAGTTTCCTTCGCTTCATAATACTCAGGGATCATCCGGTTTTTATCAACAGCAGCAGGTAATTGTCGATTTTTATACTATAGGTATACTTAATGCTATTCAGTTTAATTATGTTTTCTTAGAAGAAGCTTTTATTTTCTTTATAGCTGTACCTATGAAGCTTTTTTTCAGTATTTTGCTTCACACAAGGAATATAATCCAGCATTCTCCGGTTACTCGAAACCTGTTTATTCACGGGATTATACGTTCCAGGTATATGTTTTGCTGGTGTATTCCTGACAACTGTTAGTCACTATGGACTTGCCGATTTCTACGTTATAAACAAGTACGACAAAATGCTAGGTAGTGGAAGAAAATAAACCTTTGGAAAACTTATGAGTTTTTTGTTTGAGCTCTTGAGGAAGCTTAAGGACTACTGTGGTTTCAAATGTGTGCTCTAGTCCTTTGAACTTCTACTCTGGAACTGTTTATTGGACTTTGTTTTCGAAACAGTACACTTCCCAAATAGAAAACAATTTTGGTGTGTAGATGGTGGGATTTTTTTTTTACTTTCGAATGTTTGTTTTATCCTATATCCTTCCTAGGTACAACGCGCTTTCGTGACAGGTTAAAAGTAAGATAGAGCGGGGATGTAGAGAGATTGGGCGAGTTGTCTTGTGCCTATCGCTGGGTCGACGAGTTTTAATGCCTTCTGTGCTTTTTGGATTTATCTCAAGAAGATGATAATGAAGATGTTAAGGAGGGCTTCATATCAACGCTTTTAATTAGAATGAAGTTGTAAAGGCAGCAGCAGTTCTTCACTTCGCTTCAGTTGTTCTTTAGAATCGTCGTGGAGCGTTTCCAAATTACTCCAGATACTCGAAAAACGACTCGCGTGTTGCAAGGGTGAGTAGCAAATAACCCACATTTCCACATTTCGTTTTATGTTCGAACGAAGTGTTGGCGAACCGTACTAGGAACATCTGCATTTGCAGCATAGAATCACGCAGTCGAGCAGAGGCACGCTGAAGACCAAAAAGAGCACGTCTTCCGCATTTCTCAGCACTACTGAATCATCGTCAACAAGTTCCCAAGTGCTCAAAGCTGAGGACACACTACAGAGCGGTAGTGGAATATAATTTAACAATTGAATGATAGATTAGTTTTTCAAGTGTTTCTCTACTTTGTTGAAACATTTTCGGATTGTCATAGTGATGTGATTCCGAACTGGAAGTTGTAAAAGCCGTGAATCTTTCGGAATAAAAACAAACATCTGTAGAGCATCGAGAGTAACAAATTAGATGCAGATTGAGTTAGCTATGTTTTTTGCTAGCCTCCTTTCACGATGTTAAAGACGACGAAGATATCCAAAAATCATGCTCTGGATTTTTTCAAAGAAAACATATAACTAAAGACTTATGTAGTTTTTTTTAAGTGTAAAATCTTTTGTTCTTATCCAACCGAGATGAAATTTTCCTTCGTATGCTTTAAATATTGGATGCATTTGTGAAAACATTATAGACGACCAGAAGCCCGGAAAGACTCGCCACGCATCGTCGGACAAGCCAGATATTTCAGTGCTGAAAATCATTTCGCCGAAAAAGGGTACGAAAAATCCGCGTAAATCCCACGCGGGTAAGGTTGAAGCGGGTCCAAAGCGTGTAACATCATCAGGCTCTGGTAGGATTTTTGATATAGCTGCCCTAATAATAAGAATTTGTCAGACTAGGTATGAATGTGTTTTGAAGTCGTTTGTTTATAGGTTTAAGGAAAAACATGAGCTACATGCCATTCGGAGGTGGAATGCCTCGTGGTGGAATCCCCATGATGCGTGGAGGTCGAGGAAGAGGAGGTGGACGTAGGTTCATGATGAAACCCAACAACAATCCTATGGACATTCCAGTTGGGTCACTCTGATTTTATCATTTTTTTTTACAACGCTGCATATATACTGTTGTTTAACGCGTTTTTAGTTCAAACCGCTTCCTGATGATGCCCCTGCTATCAGCTTGACTATCGATCCGGATAATTTCATCTGTTTCCACGGGTTTTCTAGTATTTTCACGACACAACACACGGTGAGTATCCCTTTGCTGTGTTTATTAATTCATAACATAGAATATTACTTGCAGTTCCCAGTCTTAATCGAGGGGAAGATTTACGAAAGTGGCGATCACTATTATCAGATTCAAAAAGTGCACGATCTATGTGGAACAGTTAGTGACAAATTGACGGAAACAGGTTTATATTGTGTTATATAAGGAATTCTGGATACTATCCTATGTCTGGAATTATTTCAGTACGAGACGAGAAGGGGCGCCGTCTTGATGGAAAAGTTGGGTTTAGTGAGCACAGAGATAAGAGCTTCAGTCAGATTGCCAAAGATGTTATTCGGCTCAATAATGTTAGTTGTTTAATATTTTTGCTTGTTTCGTTTGTCATTAATTTACTCTATAAAATTTGCTACCAGTTCTTTTGAAGTTAGTGTAAACGATGTTTTCTGAGCAATTAGAAACAGATATGAATTTGTACATCCAGCCTCTTTAAAGGCATCGCCCCACGAATCTGAGGTGCCGCAGATTTCAGGTCGAGTATTCTTTTAAAGGGTAGTAGATTATGGGGAGAGGGTGATTCCGTCCATTTCTTCCTAGTTGCCTTAAAAAAACGACCCGGAAGATGCGGCGCCGCGCAAGGCTGGCGCGCTTCAGTCGAACTCCTTGTGGAAAATAGTGCCCCAGAACGCCCGAAGCCGTATCTTCCAGGCCGTTTTTACGGTAATTAGGAAGAAATGGACAGAATCACCCCCTCCCCATAATCTGCGATCCCGTATACGAATTCTTCACCTGAAATCCGTACCACCTCAGATTCGTGGAATGATGCCTTTAAGGACAAAATATGAGTGAGTAAAGATGATATTTGCTCGAAGCGTTTTCAGAATTTTGTTAAATTGCTTGATTTTTCAATTTGCAAAAAATCTAATACCGTGACTCAACCATTTTCTATTAATTGGTTGACCTAATGCTTGTGTACCAGCGTTTGATGAGGTTACAACAGTTGGTCCTTGCCAGAAGTCCAAAACACAGTTGTTGGTCTAATTTTTGTTGATAAACCACAATTTCTGATCTCTCAATTTATAGGTGGATAAGAAAAAAGTTGATGAATGGCGATACTCCAAGGGACTTGAAGTTATGCAGAAAGCTCTTTTCGCCAAGGTGAGGCGGCGACAGTTGTTGACTTGCTCCTTTTGACTATATTCTCTGTTTATTATTTCTGCAGGTGTCTCAATCTGTTATGCTCCGTCAGGCGTTATCTGAAAGTGGCAAAAAGATTCTAGTGCACGCATTCCCTGGTGACAGTATTTACGGAGCTGGGTAGGTTGAGTCGAAAAACGTATTTTATGTATAGTGCAGTCAGAACGAAATGAAGCGCGGTGCAGTTGCGTAAGAGATTGTGCTCGGAGAAGTGCGGAGGAACGTAGCAGTCAGGATCGAGTGAAGACCCTTCTACCACCGTTTCTTGCTCCAGTTTGCGATGCTACACCTCAATTCTAACTGCTATCTCCACCGCGCCGCTTTGGACGCAGCCTCTTACGGATCTGCGGCGGGGTTCAATTCGCTT
This sequence comes from Necator americanus, assembly GCF_031761385.1. Classification (NCBI taxonomy): domain Eukaryota; kingdom Metazoa; phylum Nematoda; class Chromadorea; order Rhabditida; family Ancylostomatidae; genus Necator; species Necator americanus. The sequence goes on along the minus strand of NC_087372.1, from coordinate 7,163,210 downwards.
TGACCCGACTACTGTATATGTATACGTTTGATTGGTGGCGTTTTAGATGCAGACACGCACAGGTGAAGAAATGGTGTGAGAGCATGAAGGCCAACGGAGCTACTACTATAAGGGTTAGCTGAAACTGATTGGAACTTCTCACGTTTTTCGATTAGTTGACAAATACCGTTGTAGCTATCGCAAAATTTCAAAATGTCGTACAAGATCGTTATTCGTATGAAGATTTCAGATCCCAGCAACATTCCCTTTGACTTCTGAAACTGTTGTGAATTGTCCGAACTTTGCTCAAGGACGTAATGTGCTTGGTGTTATTCTTATGCAGCTCAGGTGCGTTCTGCTACCAATTCTTCACTCTTACGCCAACAATTCTTGTGTGTGCCATCTAGAAAACGTAATGATTTTAACGTTGACGGAACTGTTGCTTTTTGTGTTAGGAAGCAGGTTATCTACGTTTAGTTTTAAGAAAACGTCCCAATCTTGAGTACATTTACTACATTTACCTGCAGTAATTCTGGTTCAGTTTGCGGAATATCAGTCATATTCTCAATTTTTATTTCTCGAAGAGAGGAGTTAGAGTAACTTGTGTTTTCTATTCACACGTGGGTAAAATCGAAGAAAACTAGCTGTTTCCGTCGTGATTCATTTATATAGTTGCTAGTGCTCATACTATAAGGACCGTATGGTGAGTTTATTAGAAGAGCAGCTATAATTCAAAATCGATGTTTTACGAGAATAATTTGGTCACAATGTAAAATCCTTATGCATTCATGTGGTTAGCGCTCACTCAAAAATACGGTAAACAAATAAAGTGAAAAAATAAAAGCAATGCCCTGGTTTCTGAGCGTTTATTTCAGAGAGATGTTGCGGGAGAACAAAGTGCCAATCGTAGACTTAAGTTCGGTATTTGATTCGCTTCGTATTGGTACCAACAACGTCGACGCAACCATGGACGATCAGGTTTGTGCACCTTTGTAGAAATGACATAATCTTAAAGGTTTGTTTCCTCCGTACTCTGCATTTGCCTAAAGGAAACCTGCTATTCTATTGGCAAATAAAAAAGGGGTTCAAGAATGCGTAAAATATTTCGCCTTATTTGAAAATGAATCGATCAAATGAACTGAGATCTCTGGAGTTGAACTTTGTTATTTCCTCACTTTTTTCAATTGATCCACCATCTTCTAGTTGCATTGATGTTCCTCAATGTCTTCTTTAGTTACCTGAGAATTTGTCATATGCTTTCACGCTGCTACAGCTGTTAAGAGAGCCTTAGTGGGAGAATCGCTGAAGATCTAGTGCACCTTAGCTGTCTTCCACAGAGTTCATGAACAGATTCACTCACATCAAGCAGTGAAGTGCAACAATAGCGCTTTGTAAGAACATGTTGACACGATGAAGCTCTGCACATTCTGATAAGGAAATTTGTTTTATACCGCTAGTTTCATGTTTTATGGTGAATGTATGTTTACATGTATTTGGATTAGCTCCAAGACGCGATTAGGCAAACGTTATGTCGTGACAAAAACGTGACCAAAACAAAAACGGCACCGCGAGTTCATGACCGGAGTCTACTCATAAGAAATACTGTTTTTTCTCTCGACATGTCATCATTCTGTCTCCTAACTGTAAGCGCATAAACATGTTATCGAAGTAACTGCCAAACTGTCGTATAAACAGTTCCCAGCTTTTTTTTGTAATCAATAAGAAAGCTTTGACCAAACTAATCCGTTGTTTTTAGGACTGCGGAGATGGATTCGCCATCGGTGGTGGAAGCATCCAGGCGAAGATTGGAGGAGGCACAACGAAGACATAGTTCTGTTCAATCATGCAGTTCAAAAGAGTGCTCGTAAGCACACCATCTTCAAGAATTTCTCGCTAGCACATTCGCATGTTCCTTCTCTGCAATCATCGAGTTTATTTTATTTTATTTTATTTTTGTTGTCACTTTGTGTACGTTTTCTTGGAACGCTTTTATTCTTTTTTAATGTCCATGTTTTTTTTTGCAGTATTGATCAACCGGTTATGAATCACTAATCGTTCAAATTGTTGTTAGTTTGTTATGTATAAATTATTTAACAATAAGTAGAGCGAGCTGTTCTTCATCCACATAGAAGCATCCATAACCATATAAGTCAAAAAAGAGCTTTCAGAACTGAAGACGTTTTCCGTTGTAAGACAACGAAATTCAAATCCATTATCTGTTTTTCTCTGTTTTCCTAATTTGAAGCACCATTACGTACAGATAACATGCTTCATAATGATCAAGGGAGAGTACAAGCTTTCAACTCATTAGAGTGAACAAATTTTCTTCGCCTTTAAGTGATGTCATCATATTACGACAGAGATGTCAATGGACAGAAGTGTCCGGCGGCGAACCTTTGATGATGTAAGGTTGGTAATTTTATTATTCCAAGAACAGAAATTTCTCTATAGCTGGCACTATGACAATGTTTTTTTTTTTTTCAAAAGCAAGGTCACTCGCAACTATTATACCTAGAGAGTGTGCAGCCTCGGTGAACAACACTAATATGAGCAAGCTGACGCTTTTCATTTGTAGTCTCTCCCGGAAAGTGAAACGGGCCATTATGAAAGGCCATAGTGGTGAAATGGGCACTTACGCGTTACTAATTCTGGCCCCGGAAGTTTTTTTCTTTTTTTGCAGCGCTGCTCTGTGCATGGTGTGCTGAGGTGTTAATGTCAAAAAAAAAAGAAGAATTTTCGGTTTCAAACGAAAGAAAGGAGTAGTAGAAGTAGAATGTTCTTCAGAACGCTTTAAAAAATTAGTGATTCTCAGATTAAGAATTGACTTTGGTCTTAAGATGTCGATGTAGTTATTCTCATTTATTTGTTGTCTTGAATAATTAAGTTGCACTATATTGTATTATGTTTTAGCAAAACTTCGGAAAAATACAAAAACGCGTGTGCCCTTCCATTCCTGATAGTTTTCTTTCCACACCCTTTCTTGATTTTTATTCTCACTTATCGGAACAATGTTCTCTCTTCATCCAACACTCTATCTTTTTTTTTTATCGTTTCTGCACTCTTTCGCACGCATGTTTCATTGCTTGGTTTCGACGAGAGCCGCCAAATTTGCAAAAGACTTTCGTTTTATATCCACTATTTGTCGAAGTATTCGTTGCTTCGTTGTTTTTGCTTTTTCTTCAGTAAATTTTAGTGCAGGAAAAGAAATAAGAGCTAGCGTGCCGGAAAAAGGGACTTGCAGCGTCACTTTGGGACCCAACCCATTCAGCTGCAATTTGTTTGTTATTGATATTGAATCATTTCGATGCTACTGAACATTTCAGACTTTTTATTAATTTGTTGCTTTTTTTTCGTATTGATGCTCTCTTTAATTTCCACGATATGAGTAATGCAGTCGAGACAAAACGACATGAACCCTGACAGTTGCGTAAGCGGTTGCGTTCGAAGCGGTGTGATGGAGCGTAGCGGTTGGGATCGTGCAGGGATCCTAGCTACTGCCACCCATCTCTGCGCAACTGCTTACGCAACTGCACAGTGTTTTATGTCGTTTTGACCCAACTTGCATTGCAATGCGCCACCCTTGCGGACGCCCGCATCAACGGCTGGACCTTCAAGGATTAACAAGGTCTCGCCACCAACCTATTCAAGTTAAAGGCATCACACCACGAATCTGAAGGGGGACGGATTTCCGGTGATGTATTCGTATACGGGGTCGTAGATTATGGGGAAGAGGGTGATTCCGTTCATTTCTTCCACATTGCCGTAGAAAACGGCCCGGAAGATTCGGCTTTGAGCGTTCCGGTGCACTATTTTCTACAAGGAATTCGACTGGAGCGCGACAGCCCTATGCGGCGCCGCATCTTCCGGGCCGTTTTTTTTACGGCAATTAGGAAGAAATGGACGGAACCACATCCTTCTCCATAATCTACTATCCCGTATACTCACCTGAAATCCGTACCACTTCAGATTCGTGGGATGATGCCTTTAAACTACTGAACAGAATGCTGAGGGAGACGGAACATGTGCATAGAAGCGCGTTCTAATGCATCTCGTAAGGAATAAAGCGATTCCCATGCCAATTCCTACGACGATCGCGGAGAGATGACCGGAACATGTGGTTTCCCGCAATCTACGACCACGTATACCAGTTTTCCATGAGAAATCCGTACGACGTCAGATTATGGTATGCTGCCTTTAAATTGAAATGTCTCTTAACTGCAACAGGTACATATTTTAGTAGGCGATAAGCATCAGCTCGAACTCGAAACTTTATAGATTTTCAGAGAACGTCCACATCATTTACAGTTCGTATCAGACGTCACCAGCCGAGTAATTTCAATACGCTTTTGCTTACGGCAATCAGCAGAGAGAAGAGATAGCGAGTCCTTGCGATGCGCATAAACCCATTGGCTGCGGCAAACGTGTCGCAGTCGCCCGGTTGAACGCATCCGGTGCTGAATATCTTTCTAAATGTTTTCCCTCCGATCTCAGGTTAAGATTTTGGTTTGAAGTTCAGAATATTTCTTCCTTAGAACTGCGATTTTCTCCTACCGCTATAGTTCACGTTTCCAACGGAGCGGTTCTTCATCTTGAAGATTTGAGATATTCACAAGAGCATTCCGGATTTGTGAAGAGATCCTTGAGGGTACAAACATCTTATTTTCATCACGCCAGTACCTCAAGAAGCGCACCATCGAACTAATTAAGCTGGAATTACCTTAATTAGTGTGAGCCAATCTTAGAAATTTTAGGAAAAGATCAGAGAGTAGTTGATTTCGAGACGGCACTTTTTCTCGCTATGAATTTTACATCAGTTTTTCTGAGCTCGGAGTGGAATTTTGTCTTGAGATTGTCTACTGGATTGTTCTACATACCGTTGATGTAGGTGGCATGTCTTGTACGAAATCACAGTAATCATCGTATTATTTTATAATACATTGTAGAAATATTAAATTCTCGGCTATTAGGTTGACTACTTTTTTTACACTTTGAAAAAATTGACGTTTGAACGCAAGGACACTTGTTTTTCGCGTGGGATACGATAGATGTTAGGTGGTTCTAGAAGTTTCCTAGCCAAAAGCATAGAAGAGAGCCACTTCTCCGTTGTGCCATCGTTGTAATGAAAATGGTTCATCGTCGACTTCGAGTGATCTTCTTCCACGAATGAAAACAACGCTGCACCCACGTCACGCGGTTGCCAACATCGAAGGGCAATTAGGCAAGGGACCACCGCCTACACTACCGTCAACAGTTGCTTCCGTCGCTTCATCAGCGACTTTCTCTTTTGACGGCTTGTCACCACACATGGGTCATCCGCGTGCCGGGCTCGGGAAGAATACTGTAGCGGGAGCCGTTGCACCTGCAGCCGTACGGTTGACTTCCAAGGTCTGCAGGCGGCAGCACTGTGAGTTGGCTGTCGCAATCCGAGAGGAGCGACCCGGACGTGCCGCCGGTCACACCTTCTCCAAGAGGCCACATGTCGCTTCGGCCGCTCATCGGCATCTTGAGGCCCCGGGCTGGGAAACGGGGGAACGGTAAGGAGAGTGCCGGCGGATTCTTCGCGAGTGCTTCCGAGACATTACGTCTCCAGTGGATATGCCAAGGATACGCGACAGCATGCAGTGACGAAGTCACGATCCAGTCGTTCAAGGGACGTAGATAACCGTCCTAAATGTTCATCTGGCATAGAGGCGCAAAGAAATACAAAGTTGTAAAGAAATATGTAAGGAAAAAGAGTGATGTGAGTTGTCGAAATGATCGTATAAGTTAAAAAACCGTATCTACCGTAAAAACTGTAAAAACCGTGACCGTATATGTTAAAATAAAATATACTTAAAAGTACACACCATTTCGTGTGGTATTCTAATAAGAGGACAGGAGCGACTTTTATCTACATATTACTTTCAGGGAAATATTTCAGGAGTGGATCTGTCTTAAGGTGCCATTGTATTCTAACCTGGATTGTAGTGCATAGAACAGCTTACTCAGTAAGTATGTGAGGATAGTGTTTTCGAATCTATGTACGTTATTTGTTCTAAGTGAACTTTTCGATTCTTGAGTACTGTACACGGTTCTTCATTCTCTTCAAGCACAGCTAATCATTTCACCTCGTGGCGGTCAATAGACTAGTCTTAGCTACTGCACCGCCTATTTATTTATTTATTTATTTATTTATTTATTTATTCACATTCACCAATGGTGCACCAAAAAGAAAGAAGAAAACAGAAAACACAATGGTTTGAGACAGAACATTTTGTAAAAAATCGGCAACTAACTCATTGTAGTGAAGCCCGGTGCAGTCCTTTTCGACGTTGTTTTCCTACTCCAGAAAGTAAAGAATCCTCTTACGACATCTACTCGAACATAAACATCCATACATCGTTTATAAATCTCTACAATTTATAAGTTAAGAATCGAACGAGTTGCGTTCTTGCACTCTAGAGAGACTCACCAGCGCCATTCACTTCATTCCATTTTACTTTTTCAACGTGTATTCAAATTTTCATTTTACAAAAAAAATCTGCATTTAGTTGGTGTGTGTTGCTCATTCAGGTTCGAATAAACCTTTTAAAAAAAATTTTAAAAAAAAAAATAAAAAAAAAATTTTTTTTAAAATTCGTTTAAAAATTTCAACATAATTTCATAATAATATCTGTTCACTAAAAAATTGAGTAAACTATAGGTTCCGCCACTGTTTTTTAGAATCCTCCTTACTTGATTTTAAACAGTACAATAAAATAAAATATACATTGGTCACCTTGACTCCCGTTGTTCTTCGAACTGGTCGACGCCAGTAATTCTTTGCTCCGATCGCGTGCCAGAGTCGCCCAGTGGTTCCTCCTTTCGCGTGGGACACGAATAACATCATAATTTTCTTTGAAGGACTTAATGAACCATTGGGTCGGGGGTCTTCCTGCAGTGCGCTTAATATTCCGGGAAACCCGGTCGCTCACGGCTCTGCTCCAACGGTTCTCGTTAAAGCATATCACGTGCCCACCTTATTTTACTTTTCTCGGCAAACGCGGCGGCGTTGATCGCTGACGTGGGAGACAACTTCGAATCCCGTCCCTCCTTTCTGTGGAGCGGGCCACTCCTAGCACATTTTTGCTGAATCATTTTCGAAACGCTGCGTGTAGCATAGCTGTCCTTCATCCAAGACTTTTTCAATCCTATTGTCTCGTAAATAGCTTGTAGATGACTGACAGCAGATTGGATTTCATGTGCCGATTGTCGATTTCGTGTGGATCTCCCTTCAACAACACAGTTTTACTGGTCTTCCACCGTTTAGGAACCTTCCATTCCGACATATAACGTGGAAAGAGTTTCGCCAGGGTGTTGATGAGTAGTGGTGGAAGGTTGTTCAGGGGTGCCGTGCGATTTCTTACCGACATGTACTTCAGACGGGAGAGCCTCTGGAATGACATGCCTGTCTTCCCTCAGATGGTGACGAGCCAAGTGGACATGGTTGAAAAGATCAGATTAGATTTTCTCCATTTCCCTGCTTGATGCAATGGTTGCTCCCTTCGGGTTTCGGAGTGCAGTCATCTTTGTCTTGCGATTCTCTTGCGAGCTCTCAACGGGCTTTAGCTTTAGCCAGCACTTCTGCTCTTCTCTCTTTAAAGTCTTCCTTTATCGCCTCTCTACAGAGCCTTGCGAGCCCGGACGTGAGTTCTTGGTTGTCTGCGGCTTGTGTTGCTCCACGTTGGCGTTTCAGCTCAAGAGTTTTGAGTGACAAGAGAGTTCAACGAGCCGGTCATATTCCTTGTCGATGTCTCAGTTAATGATAGTTCTGGGATTTCGCTCTCTGAACTTCGCGGCTTTCTGTTCTCTCCGGATAAACGAAAGTCTTTCCCGGAGGAGGCCATGGTCCGATCCCGTATAGAACCTTGGCACTACAGCGACAACCGTCAGGGGAAACTTTTGCTGATGATGATGTGGTCAATTTCAGTATGATACCCTCCACCGGTTGACTCCCACGTCCAACGTAGGGACGACGGCTTCTGAAATTGCGAGTTCCCATGGATGGTCTTAGTCGTCATGATAAACTCGGAGAGCCTCTCCCCCTTTTCATTCTATTGTAGGCCGTGGGTCCCGATGTAAAGTTCCTCAGGGATTCTTTATGGTGCTACCGTACCATAAAGACTTTCCTCCGGAAGACTCAAGACTCTTTTCTATTACGCTGACACGCGTAAATTTTACAACCCATAGGCACGTTGCAATGTCTGGTCCCGCAGGTCTGAGGGAGAAAGTTTCTCCCCCAGAGTGAAAAAATAGAGCCTATTTGTTGAAGACGACTCCAAACCGCCTCCCTTGCACCTCCCAGTCAAATGATTGCAGACTTTTGGCCGGACCGACGTGCGGGATACAAGTATGCTATGAGTCACTCCTGGCTCAGCAGAAACAAGGAGTCCATCCCCTGAATCCACCCGAGTCTGTGGGCAGGCACAAGGTCGCTTTTGGTCATCGATTAGCCTCCTGTCCTCTACCTGAGGACTCGCCATGTAGTCCCGCGACAAACCGGCTGTGATCCCTCTAGTGAGGGAGATCCAAGGAATAAAATATGCAATGAGATAATTTTTAGATGTAAGGAGAAGTGATATTTAATTTTTCATTCATTTTGGATAGAAATGATGGTAAATTTTTGAGGTTCTATACTGTTCTTCTTTTTCCTCTGCGCTAAATTTTCTCTCTAGACGATTGGGATTTTTTCTACGGCTATGGGTTGAACAGAATTGTTAAGAATGAACTGTTGGACAGGCATTACCAGTAGTCGAATAATGCTTTGTTTCTGGATGTGATAGCGTGTTGTATACATATCTCTTATAAGTAGGAAAAAGTTGTTGTACAGCTCTTTTTCAGGACCAAAAAACTATCTCTTCTCACGGCATGGAAATGTCACTTAATCCGCACTCTTGAGATAAAAAAACATAAGCAACGGTTTCAACGTCTACATCCTGACATTTTTGAAACTTTTCCACCTTTTCCGGTCGTACGTGTGGGCTAGTTGCGTAAATGGTGAGCAAAGGGTTTGAAAGTTTAAGCGGATTATTTCTGCGAAGAAAAAAGTTTAAGGAAGAGCTGCTTTTGCAAACTAGGTGAATTGTATGAAGGACCTCTTTACTGGACCAATTTCTGGAGATTCTATTTTTGAAATCTTCTACTTTGAATGCTGAAGCAGTTAGAATCCAAAATTTTGGATTGCATATTTGCTTTTTATGGAGTAATTCTTGTCGCGTTCAGGAAAACAAATTGATTCTTACTCAATTTGGTTGCAAAAGTATGCAAGAGCAGAAAAACGTATCTCAATTCGGTTTGGGAAATTTCTGGAAACGATCAGGCGATCGGATCAAGTCTTCTCCAGTCCTTTTTCACAGCATTTATGTGTTTGTTGTGTGCTTTTATGAAAAAAAAAAACTGTGTGAATTATTGCCGATGAAGATCTTTTTCTAATATTCTGCAAGAAAAGTGTAGAAAAAAAGAATTATGATAAAGAGATTAATTACTCCTTTCTTCTGACTCCATTATGACATTTCTTTGATAATAAATAATAATTTATCTGGGAAATTCTTGGAGAATTCTGGCTTAAAGAGTGGAACTAAATTTTTTTCTTTCGATGAATCTACAGGCTCTATTTTCGTTCTTATAAACTTTTTTGAAAGAAAACTCATTGCATAGGTGTTTTTTTTTCGTCTGAACTTTAAATCCGCCTTTGTTAGAATTATTTTACTAGGAAGAAAAAAATTCTTATGGTAATCTAAGAGAAGGGGAAGTCCTTCCCGTTGATCCCCTCATGATTTCCGGATTTCCGGGCTTCGTCTGATAGGTCACCAAATTCGCTCCAGATTTAATTTGATCCACATGACGAGTAGAATTTACGAGCGGTAGATGTTTAATGAAATTCATTAGGATAATGTAACGACGTTAAGACGTTAAACGTAAATAAATAGCGTCATAAAAGTTGGTGATTGAATGTGATTAAATCCCGCTGGAATTCATTATTTCATTTCGGCCATCTACCGTTAAAAAATTACGTTCTACGGGAAAATTCCCAGTACTGGGAGAGGAGAAAAAAAAACTTAACTACGCAAATCTCTTTCTTTTTAACTGTTCATAGAACGATTTTTTGGTACAACTCGGTTCTTTGTCCATTAAATAAATAACTTTTCTTCTATATACTTCCCCTACCTCCTCACACCCCCAGTGCTCGTGCAGTTAAATTCCACCATCACCAATTCCATTCCATTTATCGTATATCTACCGTTACGTGGCTTCAAAAAAAAAAAGAAAAAAAGAAAAAAGGAAATACAATTTTTTTTAAAATATCCAAGGTTGCGAACAGCACGCATCTGATTACAACAAAGGACTTGACTAAAACAATTTGTGCATTATCGCGTATTTCCTATGGGAGCTTGAAAAAGTTGGTCTCCCTATATTAGATGCTCATTTAATTATCCATATACGTGGCTGTACTTGTTACCGTACTGGAAACTCAATTTTTTTTTCGAACAATAAGAAAATAAAAATTGATAATATGATATCATAGAATATAATTTTTTGGAAAAAAAAGTGCAATAATACTGTCGACAGAAATATTAAATCGGTCATATGCGCAAATTGAATGTGATGAACGACGAATAGGAATGGGAAAAGAATTATACTTTTTGTTTTCTTATTACTGGTAGCATACGTGATGCTGTGAGAATAGGAAAGAGTTGAATCCCCTATTTTTGTTCTCAGGATATTGGCAAAAAAAAGAAAAGAAAAAAAAACTCAAACCAATACGCTGAGCTTATTTGTTCATACATTAATTTCACTCCACTTTAACGTGCACGATTTTTTTCGCGTTAGTCTCAGGATGTCTTCTAACAACTTCTACCGGCTAAACTGCTAAACTCATTCCTTAATAGTTTTAAATGTGTGTTATGAAAAAGAAAGAATGAAAAAAGGATAAAAAAAGAATCAGTGACGTGATTACTGATACGGAAATCTATCGATAAAGCACTACGTATTTTCAAGTTCAGCTACAGATGATAGGTGAGATAATTATAGAATATGTGGAGGAATTATTGTAAAATGATTATTATTATTTATCTATGTAAGTTGTCAATGCACCTGTTTCTGTGTGACTTCGTTATTTTGTGAGAAAGATATGTACACTTCGAAAAAAACGAAAAAAGAACGCAATTCGTTGCGATGCACATATTTCATTGCGGAGGTGTCAGTCTCATACGTCTCGAATATGGTGCACGCAATTTTGAAATTTTTCTTGTTGTTTGCTTAGACTAAGTTAATATAAGTCATTCTATTTTTCACCGTCCATTTTTCACCATTGACAAGAAATGCGTAGCAATATTTTCTCTATATTTCTTAAATTTTCTCGTGCTCATTTTTCTTTTTTTTTCTCTCTCTCTCTCCCTTCCCGTTCATGACGAGTTAAAATGAGTGTGGAAAACTGAGTTGCATATCATACTTCGACGCTAACGTTTTTCTTTAATATTCTATTTATTTAATTCTCTACATCAATGAGGTACATAGGATCATCGACGAACACAGTTTGTATGAGCGCGACAAAGTATAAACGCGGTCAGTGTCGCTCTTGCGACATGAAATCGATGCATATATTTACTATTGTGCCCAATTTTGTGGGTAATACAAGTAATATATACCGATTTTCTACTTTTGAATCTCAAAACTCTACGTATGGACATTAGCGGAGGGCGGACGTTATCAGAGCCTCAGCCATGGCTAATTTAAGGAAAAGTAGGTCATATGCGTATAGGCATATACATTTGAAATTAAATTTTTCCTAAATGCATTTACTCTTTCTCATTTTTCTTTTTTTCTCCTCCCTCATCATGACGAGTTAATTTGAATGTGGGAAATTGAGTTGCATATCATAGTTCCGCGGCGGTAACTTTTTTTTTCTTCAATATTCTATTTATTTAATTCTTCCTATTCTATTCATTTAATAAAAACTCTCAGTTCAGAGTAGGTCCCATTTTTCGCTTTCAAAAAGCACGTAAGCGTTAATGGTCACGTCATGGAAAATGTTTAGATTTTAAAAATAAATCCGTTCCGAGATTTTCGATCAAGTCCGCAATTACGTCCCGTTCATTCTTCAAAGATTTATATCTTTGTATTCTGCAATTTCTTTCGGTTCGATGATCAACTACGTGACGTCAGTGTTGCGCCTGAGGCGTCGCGACGAGAAATTTCGCTCGTATCCATCAACGTCTACGTTTAATTTTGGTTCAAAAGCTTTGCGTCTGGCTGGATCTCCTCTTCAATTAGTCGCGTCTGAACGCTGTTAGTACAACTACATCGTTGGGCACGCACTAAAAAGAAAAACACGCCGGCGCCAACAATATTCCCTTCATCTCGTCTCGCTACGACAATTCAATCGAAGAGTAGTTGGTTAAAAACTGCAGTTTTATAGGGTGTTCGATTTCAGGTAAATTTTTAAGGGTTCCCTTAAAAAAGCTCCGAGATTTCGCTGCATGTTACGCACGACAGATTACCATATAATTTAAAGGATCCTTTTATTACTAATTATTATATAGTATCATTTTCTCATTTAAAAATCTATCTTTTCATTTTTTTTTTCGATGAAAATCACAGACACTCTGATGCGAATCAAAAATACATTTTTTCCAAATTTCTTTTTAATCCACGAACAAGTTGAGTGATCGTTTTAATGGTAATCGTTATTATACGTAAAGAAACTATACTTTCTAATGTAGTTTCCAAGGGAACTAGTAAAAGTAGTGCATTTCTCTGGGAATTGCGATTTCAATCTGTTATAGTATAGTTTTGAGGTAAAAATAGCATAGCAAAGGTGCTGGATAGTGTAGGAGGAGAGTGAGTCAGCTCCGGAATAGCTGTGTTTGCGTTTTTTTGTTCTTTTATTATGATTTTGGGATCATTTGATTCAGGAAATGTTCGTGTTTTTTGGTTGCACTAAAATGTTGAGTGTAACAGTGTGGGGGAAAAGTGAACCATCTTAGAAACAGCTGTGTTCGCGTTTTTTTTTTTCTTATATTATGATTTTGGAACCTTTGACACAGGAAAATGTGCGTGTTTTTACTTTTAGCGTAACAAGCTGTGTTCGAGTTAAAATACTTCTTTTTCTACTACTTCTTTTCTTTTTTTAAAAAGAGAAACATTAGCTTCATCTGGATAATTCCAAAAAGTACACGTTTTTTTCTATAAAAAAGATTTTGCAGAGAATTAGTCTTATCACCTTTTGACATCCGCAAGTATCAGCGAAATTCGGTTTTCACTCCTCTTACTTTATTCATTCATTCATTCATTCATTCATTCATTCATTCATTCATTCATTCATTCATTCATTCATTCATTCATTCATTCATTCATTCATTCATTCATTCATTCATTCATTCATTCATTCATTCATTCATTCATTCATTCACTGATTAGAACCAAAATTTCACACAAGTAACTTTCATTTGCAATCCTGAAGATAAGAAGAGAGAATCTGGAAAGTCCTTCAATTTGCTCATCTGTAAGGGTCACACAAAAATACCATTAAAAATTAGTAGGCTATTTACTTACTGATCACTTATATTTTATTTAACTAAGAACTCATTCAAATATTAAAATTTGAAATCCTCTAGACCACATATTTAGGCTGGGACACTTAAGAATTTTTTTCTAAAACTAGAAAGTTCTAGAAACGTTTCCGAGGGTTCTTCTTTACTATTCATAGTGCTACTTGCTATGAAAGGACCACCTCTTCAGCGCATCCACCTTATCGAGCTTTAAATTTGTTTGTTTTCGCCTCGCATCAGGACGATGCTGATGAATCCGATATGCTTCCGGCTTTTTTTTGTTGCTTCTCACGTTTTAGACCGCCTCCAAAAGGGAAAAATCCGTGTATGTGTGTTATCGCAACCACGTAGATCTACATGTTTACGAGCATTTCCCTTGGAGTGTTGTCCATCATGTGTGAATCCTGGCGAACTGCCGGTAGAGGTGTGTTTGCTTGAGCAATCTGTCCGTTTCTTGCTTCCCTAAATAATCGAGGTCTCCGCTCCGCCCATTTTCAATCCTTCACATATGAATTTCCAGGGATACACTTAGTCAACCGCTCATTTCTCAGGTCTTCGTCAGGAATTTTCGATTAAGTGCATGCAATCTTGATATTTACAGTGGCAATGTGTAATTGGATGTGTGGCGTCGTAGTCTCAGGAGCCAATTTCTACACATCCTCTTCGTTTACGTATAGTTTGAAACGCAATCATTCACTGATTGGGTGGGAATCCTGGAGAAATCGCTGGTTTTTAAGAAATCCTCTGCATATCCTGGTTTCTACTCCACTTATTATTAAACGTTTATGCGTGAAAATATTTTTCCAAGAATATTTGAATCTATTTTTAAACTAATAACACACTACAAAAGTTTCGAAGTGATAATCTGGGAACTGACTCTGCTAAATCTCATATCACCCTTTCTATATACACCCTTCAAAGTTGAAAACTTACAAAATTGTGGATTTTAACTTCCAAAAATATTCGATCACCTCAGGTTTTTTTTAAGCCTTCCAAATCTCGCAAATCTCATCCATCAGCTCCAGACGTCTGTAAATCTCTCGAGGACTCCAACTTTCGGCCAGCAAAATTTGTAAGCAGATTTGGAACCTGCATATGTTGATCTCAGTATTTAATACCGTATCTTAATGAGGTGAATGATTACTGTTATTAATTTCTATCCGTCTCCAATATTTTATGTAATTTCGTGTTTATTCCATCATAAAAGAAGATAATACGATGGAACAGAATTTATAATCCTCATTGATAATTATAGCCGAACAGCTATTAATCATTATTCAATGCTTTAAAGGGATCACCCCATGAATCTGAAGTGGTGCAGATTTCACGTGGAATATTCGTATACGGGATGGGAGACTATGGAAAGGTGGGTGATTCCGTCCACTTCTTCCTGATTGCCGCAAAAAACGGCCCGGAAGATGCGGTGCCGCACAAGGCTGGCGCGCTCCAGTCGAACTCCCTGTGGAAAGTAGCGCGCCGGAACGCTCGAAGCCGTATCTTTCAGGCCGTTTTTTACGGCAATTAGGAAGAAATGGACGGAATCACCCCCTCTCCATAATCTAATATCCCGAATACTCCACCTGAAATCTTCAGATTCGTGAAGTAGCACATTGACAAATTGACAACCAAGCGGTTTTCCACGTGTCCGCCCGGGACCACGCGTATTTTTCAGCGCACTTATTGTCTTGAATCAGTGGATAATGTTCGAGAAAACAGATCACAGAAGAGATCAAACATTCGATAAGAAAAAAAAACATCATTAAGAAAAAAATAATGTCTAAAACTAAAAATGTAGATCGTTTCACTTCTTCGCCTAGACAATGAAAGCAAAAAAAGTATTTTTAGGATGTTGATGAAGGCGAAAGTGTTTTTATGACGCCTCAACATTGTCGGGCACTGTCCCACACGGCAAAAAAAATATCCCCTAAGGGAACGTCGAACATTATTCTCAACATGTTAAATTATAATTATTTGTTTCATTACGAATGAAGTAATGATTCGTACCGCGGACGTTACCAAGTTTTTGACTGCCTCTAGAGAATTTTTCTTTTTTTCCCCTAAACTAATTTTTAAAGTGATAAATTGTTCGGAACGTCACAGGCTTTTCCCCAGTGATAAGCCATATGTTTCATACAAAAAATGAACCTTAAGGAAAGGAATCGGATTGTCTTCTCGGATTTTTTTTTCGTAGTCTTCCGCGATTCTTTGGTCCAGTTCTATGTAACGCTCTTGGTGCAGTTCTATGTAGGAAAAATTCCCCATTTGCGTTCCAGGGATTTCAAACAGTCGCACTACGACGGCTTTAAAATTTTTTTTTCGGTTTCTGACATCGATTCTTTAGAACCGGAAGTGGCGATAGTTTGATGGTGTAGAGTCTGTGGGATACGGTAGACGGCAGCAGCTTCCAGACAAGCTTGATTCTATTTTTTTTCTCAAGTAATCAAACTTCTGTCAACCGTCGAGGGTTCTTTTGATGGAAGAGCATTCTTTGAAAATTTATCAAGTATAGCCACTCCTTAAGTTATTGTTTGTTTTTTTTTCTTCTTTGAGTTATTGACATTAAACGTGACAATTTGATCCGAACATTTCTTGGTTCGTTCGTAAGGTTCGCCGAAAAACATCATTTACTTTCATTCCGTTCAAATTTCACGGTTGGTACACGTCAAATCTCCACATCTCGTACAGTAATCTGGTCGAAATTGGCTATTTATGGCGGACTTGATCAATTCATTGTGTTCAACTTCACGTTTTTTTTTTCTTTTTTGAAGAAGCGATATTACTGATAGTTAATTGTCATAGTTTATCAGAAATTCCGAAAATTCAGAAAGAAAACAATAGGTCCCGCTGCAGAGATCGAGAGTTTGACTGATCGTACAGGGAGCCGTATTATATTGCGCTGTGCATGATTTTGTTAAATTTAAAGGCATCACCCCAAGAATCCGATGTGGTACCGATTTCAGATGGAGTATTCGTATACGGGATCGTAGATTACGGGTAGGTGGGTGGTTCCGTCCATTTCTTCCTGATTGCCGTGAAAACGGCCCGGAAGATGCGGCGCGTGCACAAGGCTGGCGCGCTCCAATCGAACTCGTTGTAGAAAGTAGCGCGCCGGAACGCCCGAAGCCGTATCTTCCGTGCCGTAATTAGGAAAAAATGAACGGAATCACCCCCTCTCCATAACCTACGATCCCGTATACGAATACTCCACCTGAAATCCGTACCACCTCAGATTCGTGAGGTGATGCCTTTAATTCCGTAGGGTAAAATGTGTATAGATTTGTGTATGTGTTTCAAAGTATTTCCAGCTGAAAACCAATTTATCCACTCAAATTAACCAGAAAGAGTTCTTTTCAAACGAAGTTATAAGTGAAATGTCCTCGAGAATGTTTTTTTTACTGGGCAACGTTGCTGTGTCTCATAATAACGCATGCTGTTTCGTTCATTCCAGTTTATTATTAGCTAGATTACATTTGGTTGGGAATGAACACCAACCACGCAAACTGGTATTTTAAAAACTATTTTCCATTACTAACAATTAAGTACGGTAGTCGGTGAGAAGAGGTTCGGCTTCGACTGCACTGTCGACGTTTCGGAACCGCCACTGAGCCAACCAAGCTTTTCATCTCTCCGGGATCCGGGATGATTTGGTACGAGACTTGTTTGGGCGGACAGAAACGCTGGCCTGGTATGTTGGTTGACCCCGTAATTCTTTAAAAAGTTGAAAACGCGTTCATAAACCTCAAACGATCTTGAAATGGCGTCGAACGCGTACGCGTATCCGTAAAGGGATGGATCAACGCGGTGCAGTCTACCGCTGATCACTTTTTTAAAATTCCTTTGGGGCTTTAACTTAGGAATTAAATGGATATTTCCACAAGACTGGCACTTTTCCATTCTTTCTGTTGTACATTTTTTTGAAAAAAAAAACGTTTTAGCACGGCTCCTATGGTAAGTGGGGCACTATCACGTTCGCATCTTATTATTCTAGAAGAAACTTTTCACATTTTCGTTGAGTCCAGGACTTTTTAGAACTGATCCGGAAATTAATCTCGCTCCATTACGTAAAGTTCCTACGGACCCAAGTGAAGAATTTCATTCCACACGTTTTTTTTTCAGAAAATCGTTGCTCATCGTCCCATTTCTCATCTGTGACCTCCTCGGTAGCTTATTTTTTACTTCCTGTTCCACTATCCTGAGATTTCTTGTTCACCCACTGAATTTCCGATAACGCGACGCGACGTCTACTCATCGTACATTCTGACCACAACCCCATTATTTGAATTAAAAAGACCAATGTATTACCAGGCGTTGCGCATAAATCATTTCATACATATGGTGTCTATGTTCAGCCAGCATATTTTGCAATTTTACGAATTTTACTTCATCTTAAAAGACGTTATTTAAAAATTTTGTTGACAAAAAACGAAAAATTTACGGAAAATTCTTATTACTTTTGCTCTTTGCACTCAGCATCTTTTTTTGTAGAGGCTCTACTGGAACTCAAATCAGTTAATATGTGAAGAAATACGATTTTTAGACGATGATTTTTGGAGAATTTTTGTTTTGAGCCCCTTAAGGCTTTACATTGATGACATTTGAAGTATTTTGCTGGAATTTTCCTTAGAGTGGGGGGAGGTCGAACGTTTGAGTAGTTCGTGGCTCGCTTTTATTTCCTTCCATGGATTAATTTTCTTTCTTCCACAGTGGTCTTTCTTGGATTTTCTCCTCAGTAGCAGCATCTTCATGAACGTGCGTTGCGTGAACCCAGCGATGTAGTATGCATTTACGATCTAGGGAAATTGATCCAGCGAAAAGGGTCGCGGCTCCGACACAAACGAAAATTTCCCCTATGAATGGAGGACTTGCAGTTGTTTTATTGATTACACTTAGAATTATGGGAAAAAGTTCCTGTGGTGTACTTCCGGAATAGTTGATGATCAGACTCATTTCTTCTTACAAGCTTAGCCTTTGTTAAAGGCATCACCCCACGAATCTGAGGTGGTACGGATTTCAGGTGGAGTATTCGTATACGGGAGACTATGGAGAGGGGGGTGATTCCGTCCATTTCTTCCTAATTGTCGAGAAAACGGCTCGGAAGATACGGCGCCGCACAAGGCTGGCGCGCTCCAATCGAACTCCTTGTAGGAAATAACGCACCGGAACGCTCGAAGCCGTAGCTTCATCTATCTTTTATCTAGTTCCATAGAATCAATGTTTCATACGGACAAAATTTATTGTTCATGAAGGATAAAAGATAAAGGACAAAGACTTGTACCGATCCATTTGGAACGCGCCAACGCATATGACTTCAGTTCAGAATCAGAAAAATTCAGAAGAAGAAAAAAAAAGTTTGAAGTTTATGAATGCAACGCGAATCCGCCCCAACCAAAGATTTGAGGGGGCGAATCGATGTGTCACGTCAGTGTTTTTATCCTCCCAGAGAAGTCTGGTACCAATTCATCAACGCTTGAGGGTGTGCGTCTTGATTGGTATCCGGCTTCGAACCATCGTTCGTACAGTCACACTCAGGCCTCTTACCATTTGCACCACACCCACCTTTTCTTATCCATATTTCGGCATAGAATCTTTAGGATTAGGATTACTTAAGCGTATCTCCTGCTATCTATTGAAAAATCTTGGTTTATGGTAGATTTTTTGCTTTATTTTGACTTAGAGTGGTTCTTCTTGTGAAATATATTTATCGATTAAATTTTTAAAAAACAAATAAAAACAAGACAAAACAAAATGGCGGTGAAAGACGGCGACATCTGTGAACGTACCGTCGTTTTTAGAAATTCTGTGGCAGTATCGTATATACATGCAATTGAATTCGGACGAGTTATCCTGCACGCCGCGGGAAACTTTAGATGATTCAACATGAAATGCGTGTCATCTGATTTAAAATTTTCTTTAGCTCAGTCGGTGATCAAATCACCGTACGAGTTTACGAGTTAGCACTCGTTCTCGGCGGCGAATTTTCCCAATATAACAAGGATACGTGGACTTGTATCGGAAATAGCGGGAGAATTAATCGCATAAACACACCCACACGGCTCAAAATTCCTACACTTCCGCCAACGGTGACAAATTATTTTCTGAGCCTGTTATTGCTTTCGTGGTGATTCGCACTTTAATATCCGGTCTAATTTATTTTATTTGGCATCATTGACCAAAAAAGTGTGCGAGATGTTTGGAGCAGTGACATTTCGAACGCGAGGTTATCGCTCTGGGTAGCAATGACATTCACCAGGATCCGGACTAAGCATGGATCTTGTAACGCACAGGATCCTACGATGTCACAGTCAGCCAATACACGATAGGAAACACTTCCTCTTAGGACCAACATCGATCTACATAAATGTTCCCGAGAAGCAGCCAAAATAGAAAAAAGTGTCAATATCCTGTTGCGATGACATTCTCCTTTTATCGACAAGAATCCAGGTATTTACGGATCTATAGATCAAAAATTTTGTCTGGAATTCTCGATTTTTCCTAATTTTTACACCAACTTCTTAGTTCTGAGGTTCTTCTGAAGCTCTTTTTTGAAAGTAGAAATTAATGGTTACATCACAATTGATAGAAGTAGGCTCATTTTCTTTTCACAAAAAAATTGAAGGACCTTCCTGATTCTCTCATCCTAGCTTTGGAATGGATATTAAAAGAACCTATTATATTCTTCAGTTTAGGCTCAATTTAATCTAATTTAATTTTGAACTTCTATTCTTTCGAATAAACGTTAACCAAAGAATTTTCAGTTGTTAAAATCAAAAATTTCAGACGAAAATTTTTGCGTCTGTCTCTGAATAGATGGAGGGTCCTTAAAATGCGTATCAAGCTTACACAGCATAGCTCCGTTCCCAAGCCTTCTTCCTCTCCGAAACAGTCCCTATCGAAAACGATCTGAGCCCGACCCGACTGATTTCGCATGTCAATTTGATTGCAGAGCTTAATTTATTTCTTTTTCTGGATAAAAAGATGTTTACTGTAGTAAAAATGGCACAGCAATAAATTAACACACATTTTTTTCTGCAAGAGAAATTTCTCAAAATTTCTTCGCTAACATTCATCCAAGGAAAGTAGTTTGAAATGATATTGCGCTGTAGTTTAAGAGATTTCCTACCGTTTAGTTCATAATTGTACTTTTTAAATATATTAGGTTGCCGCATAAGCTTCTTCAGCCTTTGTCAATATTTTAATTCACAGCGACCTTAGTGCAGGGCAAAAATTGAATCACATTGATAGATGAAGGCTGTTGACGATTTAGCCAAGTATATTTTTGATTTGAATATCTTTTTTAATGAGTTAGAATTAAAAATGTCGGAAATTTAGAAGAGAAACTTATAGAGCCTAATAACCTAAGCTTAACCTAATAATATTACCGTAATTTTGTCAATGGAGCAAACAAATTTTGTTGCCTGAGAAAAATGACGTCATCTGCTCGGTTCCCTTCCGAACCTCAAAAAAGCCTAAGGCTGCCCGCAGAGTTCAGAACCGCGGGGGCCGGCGCGGTTTGGCGGCTATGCGGTTCGGTGATTATTGAGGTTCTCTTATGGATGGTCAGTGATCATCGAAGCGCAAAGCCGCCGAACCGCGCCGCCTGCGCGACTCTGAACTCTGCTACCAACCTGACATCTCAGCCGTTTCTACAGGCAACAACGATACTTACAAAAAAAATATTTGGAGCTTTTTAAAAGTTGAAACCCTGATCGCTAAGGTGCTTAATATTGCAACTTATAGTCCTTAGACCTAAACTTATGGACACATCATCGCTAAATTTGTTGGTGAACTAAACACTATCACAGAAGTAGATCACATATTTTCTCGTGGTTACCGATTCTTGGGCGGGTGTGGTGTAGCGGTTAGAGGTTTCGCTTCTTGCGCGATTGATCGGAGGTTCGAATCCGCCCTAGTGTTCATCAAGCCTTTCATCCCTCCGGGGTCGATAAGTTGGCACCTGACTTGTCTGGGAGGATAAAAACACTGACTTGACACATCGGCTAGCCACCGCAAGCCATTGTATAGGCCAGTTACACGTTCGTAAACCTCAAACGATTCTGAATTGAAGTGAACGTGGGGGCGCATCCCAAGCGGATTGACTAACGCCAGAAACTTTAAACTTTACTTTTACCGATTCTTACATTATTACAGTACATTAGAAATCGGAAAAAAATTGTAAGAATCACGCTCCCTATGTTAACGCATCTAAGAAGAAGTAATGAAAATGTAGTTTCTAATTGATTTTCTTGAGCTGTAGCCAAGATTGTTATTGATAGTCTTTATTAAACAACAGCTAACGTTTCGGCGTTATCGCCTTCGTCTTCGAGCCTGGAAAATTCAAAGCCATTAGTGATTTATCCTCCCAAGCGCCTCATCACCCTACAGAAAGCATCCAAACGGTAGGCAAACTCATATCGTTATGTACTCAGTATTGGAAATTGTTAGTCGAACATGGGCAATACTCAGTGATGAGAACATTTGACGAGTCCAATTCCGTCCGTCCCTACCTCAACTAAAAATGTCAGATCATCGAATAAACGTCACTAACCGACGAAAAATACGGATCTCAACCATGGAAGCTATTACTCCTGGAATTCCCCGAGTTTCCCGCTCGATATTCGTTCCATTCCTTCTTTATTTGGTCTCCTCTACATCACTCTCTGCTATTCATACCTAAGGTAAGAGCTTTAGAGAATTAAGGAAAAATAAAAAGTAGTTAGATGACAATTGGAATAATGAAATAATCCACGGAGATTCTAGTCACCGTTTTCGGAGCAGAGTCGATTAGGGATTTTTCCCGGAAAGAAAGCTTTTTCTCATCAAAATAACCTTCTATCCAGTGTTTTCTTCCACCGATCAACCATATATGTAGAGCTATGCTCAATGGACAGTTTCCTTGTCATTACGGTAGCTAGAATCATAGAAACGATGCACTTACAGTGGCTCTTATGATTCTATGTTGTATAGTGGAAAGAAATCCGGAAATTTCCGGAAAAATCCGGAAATGTCTCCTCTAATATCAGATTCTTTCAACAAATGTCAATCAAATGTCATGTGTACGCGGGGATTTTCACGTGGATAACCTGATTCTATGTATTTTCCTGAACGCGGAACGCTACAACGTGAATAGGTGTGGATAAATGATATGTTCAGCTAAAAGTGGGCATGATATAATGTAGTTTTACAATAAATAACATCTCCTCAATGATTTTTCATGGATAATCATTTCCAAATGCAATAAAAAAGAGAATTTCCCAACAGGACTCAACGTTTCACTTTTTAGGAATCCGCCTAATGATTTGTAGACGAATTTCGCCCACCTGAACTCGATATACTGTCCACAGGTTAAAGTTTAGACTCTATCCGAATTATAAACCAAGTTTGAACTGGTTTAATAAAATTTTGAAAAATTATCTCTTTTAAATGTAATGATCGCTTCGTTACTTTTCAATTCCATTCTTTTTTTCCTGTAAGACAAGAAATTTCTCTTATTTATAAATGCGACAAGTCGAAAATTTTTCATATTTCAATTATTCATTAATTTTTCCTATTTTTATTTTATTTTTTCATTTATTTATCCATAACTTTCATTTTTTTCATCCTTTTATAAATAATCTAATCAGATTTTTGCTGTAATGTACAGAAGCAAATGTAAACTCTATTATTCATACTACTTTTAAAGGAAGATAGGCGGTAAAGTAAGGATTCTGAGAAATATGGGCGTGGCTGTTTGTTTGTGTAAATTCGAAAGAGTTACCCATACCCTTCGATTTTCAATTTTTGATAAATTTACATTGAAAATTTTTTAGTGCATCCTTTCATCCTACCAGGCTTTAGGACCTTGACGAGTATTATTTTTTGATGCGCTTCCCTGAATTGCGCCGTATTTACGAAAAACTACGAAAAGTATATAGTTCTTTTAATAATGTTCTCCTCAATCGTATAATCCAAATACAATTCGCCGTAGGCAAAACACATCGTTATTTATCCTCTCAAAATCCGTAATTTGCGGGTAACTCTCACTTTCGATGTGAGGAGTAAATAAATTCATCCTATTGGGTCGCTAGAAATGGACAATTGGGCCCTGAGTGGATTTTGAGTGCTTGTTTTTACCGTTCTCCCCCGCCACTTTTTCAATTACTGTAACTCAAAAAGGATGGAAATGATATACAGTATTTATACAGTATGTATATACATACTGCACAGCATTTTTGTCCTACCATAAACGTTTAATATCAATTTATTGACCTTCGTGAGATGAACGTCTTGGTAGGCTTAGGACGGTCTCGAACCATCTACCATTAAATCGCAACGGAACCTCTTACCAGGTGCGCTACATCTCTATGAATTACTGTAACTCAGAAATGATGGCATTTTTTAGAAAACGTAAATTCGTTCCAAACCTTCGTTAACCATAAATTTTCGTGACGTAATAGTATCCTTTACGTTTGATTGTGGTTATAGTCAAAAATATTTTAATCGGTCAACTTACTAAAGGCATTGTTTTTTTTAAGAAAGAAAACATCACAGAAAGGAATCATCCATCGTTTCATACTTCTCCGAAGGGCATTTTCGATACAATGTAATGGTCTGGAAAAATCCATGTGTTATAACTGTAGGATTCCCGGTTGCATTTCACGGTCGACCGGCTGAGTATATGTGCCCTAAAATTGTGGGGTTTGTCACATATTTATGTCAATTCACCACTCAGTTGACAGAGCGACATTTAACGAATTCACTGCAGAACTTGGAATATTCCTCGTGAACCACTTCGAGTTACTCTGTCTGTTTTTTTTCAAACGCAGCATACTACGAATCGCAGGGAATCCGCGGGAGAAGACTGAGGTGAGGAAATGTAGAATGTGTGGTTCAGGGTGAGAGATGCCGTTTTTATGATGACTTCAGTCGCAACGCACCACCCGCGCGCACGCGCCGCATCCACGTGCGAGCGGTCGAGGGCCATTGAATCCTTCTCGACTGCCTGTTCAAGTAAAATCATTAAACAGGCGGCTGAGAGAACCGGAGCGTGGCACGTTCTAACGTGCCTCGTCGGAGCAAAAGCCACTCCCACGTGCCGTTTCTTACGACGAGAGAAACAACGCGGATCCCGCAATCTATGTACAATCCCATCGCCCAGCTTCTCCCGTTGATTCGTTAATCACGTCAAATTCGTGGTATGCTGCCTTTAATCCACCATTCGTTCCTGAATCCTTCTTCAATGACAGTGAATCTCATTTCCAACAGATATTTTTAGGTATCCTCTCCATTACTTTCGCTTTTTTCCCTCTCAACATTTCTTCCGGTTCTTTATTTTGGTCCAATCCACAATGCGAATATACTTTGAAAGGCCAAATCTCCTCGTAGATATCAATCTGGTTAGAAAAAAAACTGTGTGTAATTTTTTTTCTCCGATGCTGCACTCTGTTCCGCATTATTCTTCAGCAAATCGTCCTCATCAATATTCTCGATTCTTTTTCAAGTGAAATGTTGCAAAAAATTTAATAAAAATTTGTAACATCTCCCCATGGGAAACGAAGAAGACGTAAAAGCTGCGCTTTGGAAAAACAACTCCGGCCCTATCGATATTGTGCATATGAAAAAAAAAACAATTGCAAGTTGTAATCATTGTTCTCTTGCGGAAGTTCTCCATTAGTTATAAAAGAAAAAACTTTCTATGACGTACGTATTCACCTACAACACTTATTCTATGCTCCTTTTACGTGGTTTTTCTGCTCTATCTAAAGTATTCAACATCTTCGGTTCAACCGAAGTTCACTGCGCTGATTTTCGATCAATTTCGAGCTCATGAAAATAAGAAATTTTGTTTTAAAAATGCTTGATGTATTACTTTGTCGCTATGAGACCATACTAAAATTAAATAGAGAATTTAAAGTATTAAAAGAAAAGTTTTAAACAATAAATGAAATGGATAAATTTCAAATAAATTAAAATAATTATCAGTAATTATAGCAAGGGAACAACGCTATTATTTATTTTTTTAATATTAATGTAAGACTTTCAAAGATCCAATTATATTAAGATATCGCTACGACTTACAAAAAACTTATTATAAACTTAATTAATAAATTAATTATTTAAAATCACAGCTCTACTAGAGTTCAACAATTTTCCGCAAATTTTTCATATTAAATTCATTAAAGGACAGGCTAATGTTTCCAAGCGGTGTGGCTTTTCTTTTTCTCTATAATAATTTTTTTTTTGTTCAAATATTTATACTCCATACTTACATCCGCCTCAGGTTATTTCCGCCCAGTGGTTCCTTTATGTCAATGCTGGGAATAATAGTGCTCATTTAATTTAATTTAATTTAATTTAATTTTAAAGTTGACGCGATTAAATTAACTATTAAGAAAATCTACAACAGTCGCTACATTTCCATACACGTTTTCTCTGTCAGGAAACTTGTCAGAAACTTTATCGCACCTTCCTTGCTATTATTTATACGCGAAAAAAAATGATTTAAAATGATGTTATAATGGGAGTCGACAGAAATCCCGCCCACCTTTTCATGCTTTCAGTTTTTAAATACATTGCCGTAGTTGTATGCTTGCCTACAAGTACAACTTGTCTTGCAGTTTCTTGTTTTTAATGGAAATTCTTTGAAATAAGCCATAAAAGACAAAACCATTTCAGAAAAAGAGTAGTGATCTAATAGTATTTGTTATGCATATGTGCTACATACGTATTACAATAACCATTAGATTTCTACCAAATAATTGCACTAATTGCACTAAAGGCATCACCCCAAGAATTTGAGGTGGTGCGGATTTCCGGTGGAGAGTTCCTAAACGGGGTCGTAGATTATGTAGAGGAGGGTGGTTCCGTCCATTTCTTCCTAATTGCCGTAAAAAAAACGGTCCGGAAGATGCGACTCGTGCACAAGGCTGACGCGCTCCAATCGAACTCGTTGTAGAAAATAGCGCGCCGCAACGCTCGAAGTCGTATTTTCCGGGCCGTTTTTTTTATGGAAATTAGGAAGAAATAGACGGAATCACCTTTCTCTCCATTATCTACGACTCCGTATAGGCATAACCTACCTGAAACCCACACCACCCCAGATTCGGGGGCGGAGGTGATGCCTTTAAAGGAACCATATCACGTGGTGCGGTACCCGCAGCGAAAGCGTAGAGTTCGATTAGTAGATTGCGGAACTCAGCTCAAACTTTTTTTACAACAATTTCCGATGCGATGTTCCACAGTTGCGCACGCGCCGCATCCAAGTGCGAGCGGTCGAGGATCAGTGATGTATTCACACCAGCCTATTCAAGTGAAGCCAATGAATATGTTTTTGAGGATAACAAAACGTGTAGATTGAGGCGCGTTCTAACGCATTTTGTAGGAACTAAATCGGGTCGTTCCCACGCCGTTTTCTACGTCAGGGAAAAATGAGGGGAATCACGCTGAGCTCCTCAATCTACTATCCAAACTCTACGCTTTCGCTATTACTTCCGCACTACGTCAAAGTCGTGATACGCTGTCTTTAAGCGGATGTAGCGCAGTGGTAAAAGGTTCCGCTACGCTCTCATGGTCAACGATTCGAATCTGATCTCGATCAACCAAGCATCTCATACCTTCAAGGTTGATCAGTTGTCACCATACTTATCTAGGAGGAGAAAAAGAAAAGTACTGACTTTATTCATCGGCCGCATTCAGCCGTTCAGGTCTCATTATATTGGCATTCATATTTTTCAGAAAAAAAAAATTGTCCATTTCGTTGAAATAGTAAAAAAACGAGAATTATAACCACTTTTTTTCTGCAATCTGCAGAAAAAAAAATGTGCACTTTTAAGTGAAATGAACATCAATTACTTCCTAATCACATACATTAATTTTCTTTTTCATTCAAGTGACGTGAGCCATTAAGCGTCTAAAAATAGCCTACCACATCAAAGTTTCATCGACGTTCACTCGTAACGTCGTGTATGAAATTAAAGGTTAATTTTCTCGCTAAACCTCAATCTTCGTTAGTTGACCATGTCTTTGTCACCTAAGCGAAATAAATAGGAGATAAGCGCCTTATTTTCATTTTTTCCCTCATTCTTTTTTATCTCTATTCATTTATTATTTTTTTTTACCTTAATTGACTCGAATGTTCCACCTTATTATTTTATCTTAATTTATTTTTATTTACCTTTATTTTCATTTTTTCCCTCTGTCGCGAACTTTTTTCTAACATCGCTCACGTTCAAAGTATTGCTCGCAACGAGGTGTCTAATAAGTCTCGTTAAGCTACGATATTGCTACAGTACACAAAATTCTTGGGATTAGGAATTTTCTTTCCCAAGAAAAAAAAGAAAAAAGAAAAATCTTTAAGAAAAAAAAAACTTCTAAGCGTAAACCAACAGCGTATCTGTTCAGGCATATTGCTGACGATCATTGAATTTCATTTAATTTAATCCTAGTTCATTCATTTCCCGTTCTTCTTCTCTTCAGCTGACTGGGACCGTTTTAGAAAGAGATGGATTTCATTCAAATGTCTGGGTTGTTTTATCTTGCACTGGCGCATTTATCCCAATTAGATTAAAGTCATAAAAATCGGAAAAAAAACTACTCCATTAAGTCACTGTAGAAATGAGTTGGACTTAAACTTTCCTTCGAAGTAATTCAGAAGAATTGCTGCATTTTATCCTGGGAGTGTTTTTCATCCTACCTTACATTAAAATCAATTTCTCTAACTTGTTTCCCCAAATTTTTTTTAGGAGATTTGATCATGAACAAGAAATTCGTGGATTAGGTCATCTATCATCTAGTAGAATATGATCAGAAACAAAGAAGATCATCATAATTACATAATTATAATAAATACGTACATAAATTCATGCTGAAATCTTACCTGGTGACGATAAATTGAGAGGTGCTGGACGGAGCAACTCGTCCACACGTACACATGAACAAACTTCAACTGTTAGTGTTGATTCCTTCACTCCTTTGAGTTGACTTTATTGATTTTCTTAGAAGAGTGAGATAATGGGAATTTTGTTCGCAATTACGTAGCGGTCGGTAATCCTTGAGGATTTACAGGATGTCACCCGCACACAGATCTCCTCAAAATGTCTCTGTCCGCCGCTAAACGTACACGTACGTCTCGTCTGGATTTTGCATTATAGCATAAAGGAAACGTTTTCCGTTCACATTCCACCCTCTAAACGCTTTATTTAATGTTTTCATTCATTAAAATACTTATTTACTTGACTTGCTTGATGCTCGGTAGGGTGGTATTATCGCCTGAGGCGATTGCACGCATCTTCGCTGAGGTGTGTCGTCCTTGACTAACATAACTCTGCCCAAACCTTTTCAGTCTACAGCAAGATATCGCACAGAATCCATCCACCCGCTGGTGTCCCGTGTCTCGTGAGACTTGAGGGTCCCGTAAGAACTGCGTATCGACATCAAGTCCCCCATACTACCTCTGATCGACAATCTCCGGTAATTCAGCGTAACGAAACGAAGGCTTTTTACCAAATATTCGATTTTTTTCTACCAAGGATTCCCACTCTATGTATTTTACCTATTTGGATTCGGCTTTGGCAGTGTGCCGGACGACAGCACCTTTTTCCAGTATCTGAGTTACTTCTGCCACATACCGTGCAGGTTATACAGCTCGTACGTGCCACGTGCGTATGACTGATTGCGCTTAGTATAAACGGGGCCACCGCGAACAGGTGGTAGCAATCGACCTGCATACGGGGTCCCATTCATTCATTCATTCAAATATTCTCCATTATTTGTCACATTTGCATGCAAAAGCATGTTTTTAAGAGTACCACGACATGCAGTATTTTCTGGATTGAACTTTATCATGAACTCTTCATTATTCATTCTATTTCTCCTTTTTTTCCTGCGTTTATTTTCCATTAATCTAAGAGATGGTTTTTCCTCTTTAATCCGTTAAGGAATTCGAAACGATTCGGTCATTTTGTGGACGTCTCCGCATGTGCATGACGTCACAATTTTCAGGGTCCACTTTCTTGGATGGCATCATTGAACACGTTGTTGTTACTGTGCTTGGCAGTATTCAGCGTCGTACGTGCTGGCACTTGGCTATCTTTTAGTGAGTTTTTTTTTTCTTTTGACGTTGAAAAAAAATAAATTTGAAATAACATCAGCTGAAAATCCTACTTTTCTTGAACGAGGTCACCAGAAGTTAAGCCTTCGAATGACTTTATTTGCAAAAAGTAGGTTTTGTTGTGTAAAAGCTGTGAAAATTCCAAGCATTTATCAGCGTTGGGATTTTTTTTTGGTTCATGATGTCTAAAAAAAGGAGATCATTGTTGCTGTTTCATTAGATACACCATTCTGCAAGTAATACAGTATGGCAGAAAATTTTCACTGAAAAAATATTGCAGGATTTCAAGAAAAAAAAGGGCTGCGATTTCTTCCTGAAAGCATATTTTTCCGCAAAAAAAGTATCTGATCAGTGCAAACGTTTACCGCAGTAGCTATTCGAAAAAGAACTCTAGAGAGTCAGCTTAGGAAATAATCATGTGATCAGTGAGGAATTTTCCGTCCTGTGGTTGTTTTGTCTTCTCTGTCTGCGTCTATCAAATTGATTCTCTCTCGTATGTGCGTCATTTTTCTTTTGTTCCATAGTAAAGTGTACATTTTATAATTGTGCTAATGATAAGGGTAAGAAAATTTCCCATCTGCCATTTAACATTAATGCAGTTATATATTTTTTATACGTCTACAATTATTCCTCTATAATTTTCCAACAACACATTTTACACTGTAGTAACAAACATCTGCAGAATTAAGGTCGAAAAAAACCCATCGAAAAAATGATGGATCGCTGAAAGTTTCAAAGAAACGAAAATATGATTGTGTTCCCCCGAAATAATCACAAAGGATTACAATTTCTTAAAATTTCACATAATGTTTTAATTATTAAGGCTTTTACTGTTCTGTAGAAGTTTTGTAGAAAAAAAAAACGTTCCGCCTAATTTCTCTGCTTCATTTCTCATACCATTCAAGCATTTGGAAAGAATCGCGTTCTGTACTAGTTCAATTTTTTACATCTAAAAAATTTAACAGCTTTTTTTTAACATCATGCGTCTTTACTTTTTCCATTAGTGTATTGTTTTCAATTTTTCTTCCTTCTATTAAGTCTGCTCTGTACCTTTCATCGCTTTCTTAATAATATCATGCATTATTTTTTCATTCCTCAAACAATGATGGAGTTTATTTTATCACACTTTTTTATTCAGAAAGAAATAGACAACAAAAATCAACTAACTAGAATTCAAGAAGGTTAGACATATTATTTAAGATCTGCTTTTGTAATTTCCCTGAGATGTGGACGATAATTCAGCCCAGTTTTGGGGTTAGCCTTGCACTTCTGTTTCATAAATTCTAATTTACTTACTTTTTCCATTACAAATTTTCTACAATGGTCACTTGTTCTCATAACAGAAAGAATGTGTTCCACTGAGTCTCATTTCTCAAAAGAAACTCTAGATAAAGAATTTGAGACAATTTCTCTAATTGTGCCGTTACAACCTCATTACTACCTTTTTTATACCCTTAATATTACATTCAAATAAAACTCAAAAGTTCTTACAAAATAAAAATAAAATAGTAAATCTTTCGATATGTTGAACTAAAAGCAGCATACGAAGAAGTTGACGACACTCAGCTCCTTCTAACACTAAAAATCCTAAAAACCTCAATCCTAAAAACGGCGTAGGAAAAGGCCTTCGTGTTCGATTTTTTCGACGAGGCACCATCTAACGAAACACCTTTGTACACGCGCTGGTACCTCAGCAACATATTTAGTTTAACTGAATAAGTTGCTAGGGAGACCTCACTGATATTTGTCCACGCGCAGACGCGGGACGTTATATGGCGCCTCGTAGGAAATTAAAACACGAAAGCCCGTTTTCCGCGCCGTTTTCGGGACGATTTTGGAGGAACTGAGCGTGAGCATGCCCACACTCGTAATCTACACCCCTATCCCTAATCTATAGTGGAAAGATTCCAGTATCTCACTGCATCCCTTTAACGATTATAGTTCCTTTTCGTATTAGACGGTAGCAAAAGGAAAAGACGATGATTTCGATGCGTCCATATTCTTGGAACGTATTGTGAATATCCTATGAACAACTCCAGAAAATACACTACGTTTGTCTGTAAGATAGATTCGATGGGAAATATCTTAGGTTTCAATTTGTTTTGCCACATGTATTTCACGTGACTCAGGCAAAAATTTCACCCATGAATGTGCGTAGACATGCAGAAAACGACATTTAAAGGCAGCGTACCACGAGATTCACGTGGTAAGGAAACTCCAGGGAAAGCGTAGAGTTTTGTTTGTAGATCACGAGCGTGGCTCCCTCATCTACCTCTAATCGTCGTAAAAACCCGGCGTGGACGACGGAGTTCTTTTCCACAAAATCAGTCAGTGGGCTCATCCTTGTGCACGCGCCGCATCCACAAACGAGCGATCAAAGATCAATGAGGTCTCCTTGGTGGTCCTCTCAGCAGCCTATTCAGATAAAAACAATGAATAGGCTGCGGAACATGTACAGCATACATCGCAGGAACGCATGCCGTTTTTTTTTTAATAATTATCTTAATTAATTATTTTTAATTAATTAATCAATTAATTAGTATTATATTAATGAAAAAAGAGGATTGGCCAACGAGTAAATAAAATAACGAGAGAGAGTGCGAAAAAAATTACCAGTTTTTATCGTTTATCCGACTACGGGGAATTGAGTGAGGCCGTTCCCGTAATCTCCACCCAAACCCACCGTTTTCCCCAGGATTTCCGCATCACGTCAACTTCGTGATACGCTGCCTTCTAAACTTGGTCGAGAAAAGTGCATCATTGATGTACTGGTATCGATAACTCGAGAAAAGTGCTCTCCAGCTAACAGCACGACCCAGAGACAAATGACAAATACTTCGAACAGGTGCAAAAACTAGCTCTTAATTAGTTCTCTGAATTTTCAAAAATGACGTGTGTCAATAATTAATCAGTTGTAATATTCTGAGCAGGTGCTCGTGAGGTCTAAGAAATTGAGCAGCTAATGAATTGAACTGTTTCCAGTTAGGCGTAAAATTTCCGAAATTTACAAGAGGGCACTGTACTTTCGTTTTAGATGTGCTTTCAGATGACTTCAAAGAGTCGCCAATGGAGATTCCAATACGCAGCAACATTGATATTATTGACGTATGCAACGAGCAAGTGAGTGAAATTCTCGAATTTTCCATTAAAACCAAGAAACCAGGCATACGCATATGCATAGATTGAGAATTGTACTCCTCTCGTTCTTTTTTTTTACAACGTAACGATTTCATCTGATCATTTATTTATCCACTGTAGATCACATGAGCGTTGAAATGTATAGTCGGGTCAAAATGACAACATGAAGCACGAACAGTTGCGTAAGCGGCTGCGCTCGAAGCGGTGCGGTGGAGGGAGCGGTTGGAATCGAGGTGGGACTATGTCGAACTGCAGAGAAGAGTGGCGGTAGCGAGAGTCCCCACATGACCCAAACCGCTACGTTGCACCGCGCCGCTTCGAGCGCAGCCGCTCGCGCAACTTCCCATGCTTCATGTCGTTTTGACCCAACTATACGCTGTAAAAATTTGCCCGAACTACTGTCCGGTTAACCTGCAGCTGTTGTGCCTGTTTAAATGGACGAAGAAAATTGCGAATAAAATGGTCCTTAAAGGAAAAGGGAAATAATTTGAATGATCCCTATAGGAAAATATTGTCTAAAAATGCATCTTCTGAGAATTGTGGAATTATTTTGTTCTTTTGATCGCCGCATTGCGACCATTATGCAACGAAAGATCGAGAGGGGTGATAAGAATTTTGCGTCCGAAAGCAGTAAGCGCCGAACACGCCGCCGTAAACTCGGATGGCCGTGTAAGCGCCAGCTGGAACGCAACGCAGCCGCACACCGAGAGGTCCTAATGCAACAACCATGAGAACATAAATCTTGCAATCGACTGTAAATCCCTAGATTTTCTTTCAACTTTCCCTACTCTTCATACTACGTAGGGATAAAATTTTTCTAGGAAAGTATTTGATCCTAGGAATTTCTAGGAAAATATTTGAAATTTCTTTATTTTAGCAGAGACGACTACAGAAGCGGGCCGAGCACCGTATATTGACAAGAGCAGAACGCGAAAACAGTGACATGTGCCGATTTTTGCTACGAATGGTGAGAAAATTCTTCACTGCTGCCGTATAATAATACCAGTGTGAACGTCCACCTATCACTGGACTTCAGATTTCTCGCTTTTCTGGCTCTCGCTTGAAATTGAAAGTGAAAATTGAAAGTAGTGGCACTTTTTGTAAATTTTTGCTACAAAATTCAATTTTTCTTCTCCTAGCAACGCGTTTTTGTTCATTTTTTTTCAAAAAGAAATTCAAGCTTTAATGAAAAAGTGAATATTTTTAACAGTTCTTAATGGGGTCGGTACTTCACTTGCAGAATATTCAAATTTAATTTCACACCTATATACCTTCCACACCACTACCATCAGGAAGAAGTATTTGAAGTATTAGATTTTCTCATCCTCTTCTCCAACAGTTAACATAGGATGATGAGCGATCATGAAATGATGTGAACGTCAACATCGTTTTGAAAGAGTTAGGGTTTTACGTCGGATAGGAAGAAACCGCTTAGCTACTATTTAAACACCTGTTTGCATGCCTCCTTCCAGTTTCTGAAGAAAGGATGTTACCAACCTGAGGCAGGGAAGTAGACATGCAGTCGGTTTGGAATTATTGCTCGCTACTGCTATACCAACAATTGCGATCATTCAAATTTTAATCCCAACTGTACAGTTCTATGCTCTTTCTGGCGTCGACGCACCAATTCAACGTCGTCGGACCTTTATCGCCGCATTTTATTGCTTTCTGGTGGTAATAACCTATTTAACACTATCGGACCCTTTTCTTTGCGCTCTGACATTTCATCACACGCATACATAGACACATTTG
Organism: Necator americanus; assembly: GCF_031761385.1. Taxonomy (NCBI): domain Eukaryota; kingdom Metazoa; phylum Nematoda; class Chromadorea; order Rhabditida; family Ancylostomatidae; genus Necator; species Necator americanus. The sequence continues at coordinate 7,128,689 of NC_087372.1, read as the reverse complement.
ACAGACTAAGCCCGTTATTTTATACCATGATATTCCTTCCTTATCTACTGCTATAACATTTGTGCTTCTTTCGTCGTCGTCCCCAACAGTTAACATAGAATGGTGTAACAGTGCTAAATAGACATCTTCATACTCATAACGCTAACCGCTTACGTCAGAACACTAGTAAACCGCTAGTTCCTACTGAAGCGGACATCTGGACGCGCGCATATAAATATTTTGTGAAGATATCACCGGGCAAGCATGATGAGTATAGGATTGGTCACACGGATTCGCCATGCAGGCAAGGCGTCTCACTTCTTTTTACTGCTTTCTGGCGTTAACGCCCTATGACGTTATGAGACCTGTCTAACCCTCCCCCCTCCCCACTTTCTGTTAGCGGCATTTACATGATGACGCGTGATATGTTCCATTGCCTCTTGGTACTACATTCCTGACTGGCGCCGTTGAATACGTGCCACTCGATCCTATTGCTTTCTGGTGCAGGCGCACCACTCTGAGACCCAGAAAGCAGAACTATGGGAATATAATCTGTCTCACTTTATCTTTCTGCATGACGGCATAGGCGCATCTATCTAACTCTGAAGGACTCGACTCACCAATATTTATACTTTCCAACGTGGACGTACAATCTGACGTTGTGAAACCCGTGCCGCCATATCTTTCTGCCTTCTGGCGCTGGTGCACCACTTCAGCATCGTGAAACTCGGTTTCTGATACCACACCTTTTTTCTGGGAAAAACATGTGCAGGATCTCACTTTAAATATCACAATAAAGAAGAAGTAGAAGAAAAAGTTACTATTATGTTACGTTTGGTTACGACTGCAAGTTTTTCTTTTTCACGACAACATGAAGAAAGGGAGCACTGGAAAATTTGCTTCTCCTAGCAAAAAAAGGATTACAAACGCAAACCGACCGAAGTAACAAGCATAATCCACATAGAAGAAATCGCCAACGATAGAAAAGAACTCTTTGTCCAAATACTGAAAAAGCTGAAACATTCAAAAAAAGGAGAAGGAAAAGTTTTAATTGAATGCAAGCAATATATGTATAACAAATTTTCATATTCAGTTTTTTTTCGTGTTCAAGTTAAGCACTTGAACATCTTAACATGTTTTTTCTACAAGGAAACGTAACTGTTACTTAAACATGTTTTATCAGTAAAACTTGGGGAAAGTCGTCGTAAATGATACTGACAGAAATAATCATAACTGATGATTTCTTAGTTGTTTTTTTAGTCCTGCAAGAAAAACTCAGCTTTACTTCAGCTTTAAAAAACTCCAGAAGAAATGTTTCGAAAGAGAATGTGATGAGTTTGTGATTTGTTAATGCACTGAACAGAAACCTTCAATACACCTGTGTACTATCAAAACACTTGTCAGTTTTACTGCATTGTAGAGTTGGAGGTGAAAATCCACATATAGGCTCATATGCTCTCCTTAACACATGACTAAAAGTAGCCTGTCCTAACAGGTGTGTTACACGTAACGAGTTCCAACTGCTGACAGTGGCTAAGTGGTAGAACGCTTGCCTGCCAGCAAGAGAGTGGCGCTGGTTCAGTTCTCACTGGTGCAGGAGAGTCGCACACACACACACGAACTAAGCGTGTTATTATATACACCTTCCGTCTTCAGCCGGACTTCAGGCTGGTGTATATAATAACACGCTTAGTTCTCTTTTTTTATTGGTGGTCGCTTCGCTCGCCTTCACCGATCAATAAGAGGTAACAATACCGACATTTTTGTAAAATTAGAATTGTTTTTTCTATCAACGCTCCCTTCAATTTTCTTACCCGAAAATTTAAGCATAGACGTAAGATTCTATACTTTTCCATAAGTGCGTCACTTCTATATTTGGAGAGCAATCAAACTTGACTTTACATCTATGTTTCTCTCAAATCTCCACAATTTGGAAACATTATTCAAAGTATGAGTTTCCTCCGTTCTTAACTATTAGTAAAGAATGATGTGCTAACTCGAAATGATGTGAATATCACTATAGTAGTGATAAAAATAATGTTCTATGTCAGATCACGTAAACTGCTGGCTACTATGTATTGCAATTAAGCAGCCGTTCGCACATGTTTCGTTTTGCCTCTTTTTGAAAGATGTTAGCAGCATCAGTAGACATGCTGGGAAATAGATATGCGAAGGGACCATGGAAATCCATTCTACCGCCTTGGGGCTCCCACCCACCAATCCGACGCAGTGGAACCAGTCTCTCCCCACTCTATAGCTTTCTGGTACCGGCGCACCACTCCGAACCCGTGGGACCCGTCCCACCGCATTTACAGCAATCTGGCTCGGGGACACGAATTCGACACCGTAGGACCCGTCGCACCCAATTTTACCCCGTCGAGGCTCCAGCGCACCAAACCGGCGCTGCGGTGTTCGTCTACCTTTTTTTTGGAACTTCTTGACTGAAACACACACATACACCGACGCACACACGTGACAGAATAACCTCGTTATTATATAGCATGATAGCTTGCAAATTTGGAAGTATACATTCACACAAGAGTTTATTTAGCCTCACTAACATATGAGAGAAACAAATTTGCCTTATCAAAGTCAACATACATGCCTGTATAGCTTTGGACAATGGTGGAAAGATAGAGTGTTCGCCGTGTCACCTGCATTGCGATGGTTAGGCACCTCACCTGTGAATTTTTGCATCATTATGGAGTATTTTCGTGAGACAGAAACACACACACGGGCTAAGCGCGTTATTATATAGCATGATAATGATAATTTAATTATTGGAACAGCAGAAATTATTGATGTATTTAGGAAGAGCACAAGTTTTGGTAGACAACATACCGACATTTCAGGGTCGTTCCGTCTAAATCTGCACCAGATCAGGTCGTACCACGAATCTCACACGATGAGCACATTTTTCAAATAGTATTATGTGTTCGTAGCATATTCATAACATCAATACTGTTAAAAACATTAAGTCGTACAGTGACAAATCTAATAAATTGCCTCTTCTACGCTGTTCATTCTATAGATTGGAGTTTTTTTTTTCTTGTGAAAGAATAAAACTCGATGTTATGTCCACATCTGAATCACATTCATTCCACTACTATTGTAAGGGTGAACAGCAGTAGCTGTCGGTCGGAAATGTTCACGTTGTTGCAAGCTTTTGTAGATTTCTTGAAGAAAGTGAGATGTTAGAGAAGTTACAGAAGCATTAGAAGCAGCTACAGCCATAAATCCACACACTTGGTCACTGGATTGTTCATCTTGAATAACAGGATAAAGCATAAAAGATAAAGTTAATCAATCCCCTTGGGATACGCCCCCACGTTCACATCAATTCAGAATCGTTTGAGGTTTACGAACTGGCACATACAATGACTTGCGGGGATAGTCCATGTGTTAAGCCAATGTTTTTATCATCCCAGACAAGTTTGGTACCAATTTATCGACCCCGAGGCGATGAAGGGCTCGGTGAGCACTAGAGCGGATTCGAACCTCAGATCGATCGTGCAGACAACAGAACCTCTAACTAATTGCCCTAGACCCGCTCCTACTGACAGAATATTGAGAAGGAATGCTAGCAACAACACTTTTATTCTCGAGATACAATGATATGTATGTTTATAAGTGCGATATAGGGTATATGAATCACTCGCATGTAAGCTTGTTGACCCGTAAAAAATGTTAGCGAAGCATTTCGTGAGTGAAAATGATCAAAGTGAGTCTAAAACATGAATTGCACTGAAGACGTTATAAAAAGATGTAAAGCAAACATAGATTGTACATAATATTGTACTTGAAGACGATGAGTAAGTAATCAAGTGAAATTTTAAGGCTTGACTTAGGTAAACAGAGAGCAAAGAAGGTGCGAAAAATATCACATGTGTGTTGAGTTATGAAAACATTGAATAAACAATCCAAGTGAAAATAAATTTAGAAAAAGACAAAAGAAAGCTATTAGTGTTTGAACAATCAACCACTAAAACAGTTATGTACACGTAGAGCCTAAATCATCAGCAAGCAGTAACTGGGGTTGTTAGCTGCTACCTAAGAACATTCAAATTAGTCAAACCCCTCTGTCAGTTTACGCATTTCGTCTCTCAATTTTCGCATCCGCTCTAAGTCAGCTTGCGTTTTTTGGTCATGACATCGGAGTGAATCCAGCTAAAAAAAGATACATATTGTAGAAGAACTCGAAAGACAAAATCTAATGACAAGATTCTTCTTTCAGGTGCTCTCTATTAAAAAAAAAGCGGGTTTACTTGTCCATCACCTTGCTTCTCGAAATCATGTTTCGAATCAAGTTTTATGGTTACTTTGCCGTCATCTGCATACAGTCAGCGTAAAACGCGTTGTACCGTTATAACGCACCGCGTCCTCGGTGTCTCTATAGCTATACAGTGTCTCTGTGTCTGTATAGCTATACAGTCCACGAATAGGATTACGCAGTCCTAACTTTTCTATTAGTTTTATCGTTTGTTTTGTTGTTAGGGCGCCTCTAAGATTTGGATTTGGACGGATGAATTTCTCCTAAATTTCCTTATGCGACTGCTCATGATAAGCGTTCTTCAAAATCGTAATCGTAGGTGCATCCGGCTTACAGAAATCAAAGTCATGCAAACTGGAAGTTCGGGGGAGATTTCCTGGCCTCAAAGAAAACTATTAAACTGAAAAGTATTTTCTTAATGTCTTCGTATTGCAAAACTACTTAAAAAAAACCGGAAATTAAATTCCTAAAATCTGAGACTATAGGGGGACCTTACGAGCAGAACAAAGGGCAAAACTAATGGAAAAGAGCCTCGCTAAGACTTCATGACAAACCAAAGGGTATGGGGGGCTAGCGCACTCTTTCAGCGCAATGCATCACCTAAATACAACAAACACGTTTTCTTCCGATTTGTGAGTTGATGGCAATTGAAAGGAGTAAAAAGAGTACGGAATTCAACTTCAAGAGTAAATTCAAACCTCTTTTAAATATCCATCGCATTCTTGCTCCTTCAATAACAACTTCGCCTGCATCGCTTCTGCCTAACAATATAAGCGTTGGGCCAAAGTCAAGACATGTTCCAAGCAACAATAACAAATCTATTTCAAAATCGTAATGCGAATAGGATGCAACCTACCTCACGTGATAATTTATCTATTGTATCATTGCGAAGCAATATGTCAGCGTTCAATCTCTTCAATTCGTTTGCATGCAAATTTTGAAGAGCGGACAAATCAGAGCTTACTTCTGAAAAGACAAAATATAAAGAAACTCCTCTGAGTGAAGGAAATTTTATAAATCAAACTCATTACTATTAAGTGACTCTGCGAAACGAGCTTTTTCCTGATTCAGTAAAACGAGTTCATTCTGGCGTTCAACAAGAGCAGAAGACGTTCTAAATCAGTTGGAGTCAATAAAAGGAGTTGAAATTGACATCCACTCCAAATGCATTACGTTTAGAAATGACCATTAAAAAAAGACAATAGAAAAGAAGAAAGACAAAAGGCAGCGATAGTAATCAACTAACAATTAATTGAGTATGAACTCGAGAAAGATTAAATATGATACATCTTCAATAGTACATGAGACAAGCATGTTTTCGTAGAAAGTAGAAAAGGCACACGCGAAAATGAACGGAATAAACTGCATAAAATGAGTACACTCACGTTTCCAGTTTCCTTTTGAGATCGTCAGCGAGCTTATTCGTCGCTAAAACGAGTTCTCTCTCTTGGTTAACTTCAGAAGCCAGATCATCGCGTTCTCGCGTTAGCTGAGCAATGCTAAAAACAAAACAAAAAACGGAATGAGCGCTTTTGTAGGATAATAACTCAAAACACACTTTGCCTGAAAAGCTGCGGTTTTCTCTTCCAGTAATTCTCGCGTGAGCTCCAACTGCTTGTTTGTCACATTCAACTTCTCACGTAAAACTTCACAGTCCGCAACAAGCGAGCGGATTCGGGACATCTCAAATATTAGAGTAGTACTGAAGAGTTCTACAAAATGAACAGAAATCAATCGAATGTAGAGATAGATGATTTATCATCCAGCAATCATCTTCCAAGCTTCTTTATATGCTTCACTTTGAAAAGCTTAATTATGCTCGATGAAACACTGCTACGAAGAAAATACCTACCTCAGCTTCACTATTGCCACTACGAAACTGCATGCGCAGTTTCTCACTCTGAGCAAGAGCTTGGTCCTTCGCCAGCACCAGTATTTCCAGTTCTCGCTGCCGCCTCTTAATCATTTTCTTATGAATGTAATTATTAGATTCTCTATAACTAGAAATTGGACCTCTAGCAACAATATTTTCTTCTCGTATGCACCCAGTACATCAGACATCTTCGCATCTTTTACCTGAGTGAGAACGCTGAACTGGAAACATGAAAACATGCAAATCAAAAGAATCTCACGTTAAATCCGTCCCTAATCTTCTTCAGAAGGTCATCAAGTAGCAAATCATTTTCTCTTGAATTTTTTCCAGGAGATAGCTTCATGACTGGAGAAGTTGCTATATCCATAGGTTCACCAGCCCTAAAGTTCATGAAGCATCACATCTTACTAGCCATTATCGAAAAACTGAAAGTCAGTCCTAAACAACTATAACCACCATAACTATAGCCTAGACCTATTATTACTGCTAAATGGGCAACAAAGCAATGGTCAGATTAGTGGCAATAAGAAGTACTTTGTGCACAGCACATATATTTTCTATTGTTTAAAAATTCAGTAGGCGATGATAATTCCTACGGCTTACAGATTTTAGACCCTAAAAAGGATTGACATCACACTTAACTCCGACGGTGTCACCGTACTCGCCCTTGTTGGACCTGGTATTTAAGGTTTGAAAAATGAGATTTGTATATCTGCTCCTCAGCAGCTACTCACAGAGAATATATGCATGGCACTAGCCATAGTGTCCCGTTCAAAAATTGATAAACCTAAGCAGGCATTCCTGTGACAAACGCGATGAGGTGGGATTTTAAGGATGTAGGCTCTCAGCTACCAGAAAACAACATTTACAAGATGGAAAACTAGTAAAATCGCTGTTTTCGAAAGAAAGGAATGTGTTTCATACTCTTATTCGAAGCAGGCGAGAACCCATGCAAATCCAACATCATAGAGCCGATAAGAAAATGGGAGGGGAATGGACGGATCACAACAATCAATAATTCTCAGAGGAAGGTTTTTGTTTTTAATGAGCAAAAAAATATAAGAAAAATCAGGAAACTAGCCATGTCGAATTATTATAAGAATATTCAACATATTCAATCCATAGCATGAGCGAGAACCCCCATAGAAAAAGATAATTACATGCAAAGGAAAAATTATATGCAATCAGTTTGTGCTCACCTCATCTCCGTAGAAAGGTTGGGAGAAGTCATCCTGGTTTCGTTAAGAGACTGTCGCGACTGAGAACATGATGCAATAAGATCACCCAGCCTCAAAACATAATTCTTAATTAAAACATAGTTTTAGGAAGCACGAACTTAAGAAGGAAAAAATCTCATAGCTATATAGTTTCCTAATTCCTGATTTATTTCAGAAAATAGGGAACTGGATGTAATTCTTAGAAATTGGTTTTTAAGTCAAAAGTCGAACTCAGTGTCTGAACCTAATTCATGATCTCCACACCAACAAAGAGAAAACACGGAATTTTGGTTTAAATGTTCCTTTTTAACGACACCCAAGGGAAATGTTCAACAATTCCCGGAAATTTCTTTATTAACCATCTGCTGGGAAACGCATGTAGTTGCGAGCAATGAGTGTAGAGTACGAGAGCATTGTGCACCATCTCATGATCACCGTAGCACACAGCATAGGCAAGGAAGGACACTAGACGTGGATCCTAGAGGAATAATCACATTTATTCACTATTCTAAGCAAGTAAGAAAGCAGGGGAAAATAGGCAGAACACATACTTTCAATGATCTCCAGTATTGATCTTTGTGTAGTTTAGAAAAATCCTTAAGAGCAGCAAGTAACCGCAGCAATTCCAAAACAACAGCTACTCCATGGATACTGAAAAACATAAGTTGAAGATTATCTCTTCTATAGGCAGCAAAGAAATTACACATCATTTACCTCCATTCTGCGATTCTTTCTGAACGTTGTGGTGGCGGCTTCTCCATGAATACTACTACAGGATTGGTGATCAGTTGCGACTCAGAGATGTGAGCACATAACGCAGCCGTGGTGACATTAAAAAGACCATTTCGGAGCTCCTCATCAGCACTACATACTGAATATACACTATTAAAAATTAGCACACATAGTCACATTTTTGAGATTTTGTGTCCATGTTAATGTCAGTGTCATGCGAATTTTGTTTACTGGAGCTTTGATAGGTGATTTTCGTGTAAGGTAGCAAAAACAGGAGTGTGTGGGACTTTTCAAATTTCTCCGCAATAATTCCACATTACGTTTCATACCGTATTCACTGCTGAAAAGAGCTCAACATCGAAAATTTCCCGGAGCTTATTTGTAATTTAAAATTACATTTTAGTGCATTTGCACCCTATGAATGCTTTGAAGACCATTGAATAGAGATTATCCTAAGAGTACGACAACTTTCAATGCAGAACAGATCTGTCCTTTCAACTGTGCACGTAAGAAATTGAAAAGATGACATTTGTGTTAATGCAGGTATCTTCTCATTCTGGAGAGCTGACAACTAATATAGATTTTGTGTCAGTATAATTGTTAAGTAAAATTCATAGAAAATACTTGGAATAATACCTTCCGCAAGTCGAAGCCCTTCTGTAATACGTTGGCATTGGTTAATAACTTCCGGTTTCGATGTTTCCACTGATGTTTTCACTGATGAATCTATCAGAGATAACAACTGATCGCTCCCGAGCATATCAGATATTGGCTCTCCACTATCCATTTTCTCCTGAAAAAAAGAGATATCACAATTGACGTTTTCGATTATTATAGAACAGAAGAAAGAAAGTAAAGCCAAGTTTCCTTTTGAAAAAAAGAAGAACAGGCAGTCGCTACGTATTAGATAAATCTCTATGTTGGAAGGTTCGCCATTATTAGCCGAAAGAGAACCACTTGTTCAACTGAAAGGAGCTCACTATTTAGCCTGCTATTCGAATCTGATCGACGTCGACTCAATTCCAGAATAGTAAGTCTACGCAAGAGTAATACGATATTGTCGTCAGCACATTTTTTTTTTTGAAAAAAAAGGGAAAGAGCCAATGGACTGTGTGAAATACAACCGACCTTGATCAGGTACGTAAGAAGCCGAAGAGCCTTGAGTGGTATTTCTGGGAGTACAGCATCCTCGATCGATATCGATGCTGTGGTAGCAATAGCCATTAAGGGTGTAGTTAGTCGGGCTTCTGTCGGAGCATATCTCAAGATAGCAGAGCACACCGGTGAACGAAGCTGAGGGAGCGAACAGAACGCCAATAACACATTGTAAATCTAAGGAATCTTGTTGATTTCGATGATTCACTAAACAAACAGGTGAAGAAGATGAAAAGTCCAGACTAACCTTGACAGTTTCTTCTAGCCTCGGGTCCAATATGACAAATAGTTCTGCTGTTTGTTGGATGCAACGATTGAAAAACGAATAATTCATCACATCTTTTCCAGTTGATGTAATTACAGGGACCGATGAGATCTTAAAGGTTTCCATATAACTACAGAGAAACAAAAAGGATATCATAGCGACTACTGCAGCAATGAATAATTCCAACTAGCCCTGAAGACGCTAATGTGAAGAAGGTGAGTTAGAATCTTTTAAATGATGAAAGCAAAAATTGACAAACCATTTGCGTTTCAGAGACCACAAGTCTACGAAGGAGATCTGAAGCTATGTGTCGTGTCATCAAGCAGTCACCGTCACCCATTATCAGTACATTAAACACACATTGAAATGTTTCATGGATATTCTGAGAGCAGTAAACCTGAAAACGACCTACTTAAGACACTAATTCTTTGTGATGAAATTTCTACTCCTTCTTCATTTTCTGATGATTCAGAACTATTAAGACAATGACTTACCATATCCCGTACTTTCTCTTCTAAATATCCCACGAGCACCAGAGATGAAACAACAACAATTCGTGAGTCGTGCGAAAGTAATTTGATGACACGCCGTGAAAATGCTTTGTACGATGACTGGAAAATTCGTGGAACCAGTAGACGATAACATTACATAAGTGCAGATAAATAAAAGTACAAAATCTTACTGATTTCTTTATCCTACCGCATACAGATTTGGATAGTCTAGCTAAGTTGCATAAGATCGCCATACAATATGGCATCCACTCCACTTCAATTTCTCTAATGCTGAAATGTCAGTTGAATAGCCCAGAGAAAAAAAAAAGACGTAGAAAAACAAAACAGGGCAGTTTGATAGATCTTACATTTCACCCATAAGAAAAGATATTAAATCATTTGCCCATATTCCAAGGACTAAGCACTTTTCATACGTAAGAACCTGAAACATTTATATCTTACTTCTATCGAAAAGATCACTGTAAAAAATAAGGAAGAGACAAAACGCTATTAGACTACTTCTTAAGGAAAACTGTTTGCACCTGCAGTAATCGTAGAATATCTATTAAATTTTGAGGACCAAGCTGTTCCTTTAATGATAACTTCAAGCAATCAAACACAGGACCGCACAGGTGCAGCTCACCACAGAGATACCTTCGTATTCTCACATTATAAAGTGCTAAAATAGAAATATTAATAAGTGCGCACAAAGACGAAAAAAAATTAACAAGAAAAAACTTTGCGGAAAAATGTAGCAGGTCTAGAACAAAACCAGCACACTAACCTAAACTAAAAAGCAATCGGAGCAATTTCGATCTTGTTGGTGCACTTGATGTGTTTGCGGCCAAAATGTGCGGGCTATAGTCAAGTAGTTCTGTGACGAATTGATTCGACAACGACAATCGACCTATTGGATCCACTCCATCTAGGTGACGAATGAGAGTCTGAAAAAACCATCTCGTTTGTTATCGTTGTTTTGAACCAAAACTGAATGTTGCTGTGAAGATAGAAGATGACCTGAAGACAAATTTGGGAGAAAAGCTCCAAGCTGTTAAGAATGTAGAAGAAAATCAAAATCAGACATGTATTTTTGAAAGAAAGTTTGAGCGGAGATCTCTCATCCTCTCTAGCATCAACCACTTTGCTTTAAGGCTCAAATTTGTGAAATCAAGGTGGCATAGAAATCCAACAACATAAACGCATAGGAATTTCGGTCATTCCATAAGTTATCTGCTGAGTTTGTGGTGCAATCAAAAGAAAAATTCACGCAGTTGGACGTATGATCAAGAAATTATTAACGGACTACGATAAGATATCAGCTAGGGAACGAAATGCCACCGTCATCCTTTTGGAGGCTGCATCAATTACAATCAAAGATACTGTGAACCACAAAAATCTCAAGAAGTTGTGGACTAATAAAGATGACATTAATATTCACGGAATTCACCGTTGTTGCTATAGAGTTATCTGAAATACTCGGGATCATCTCCCGAGCTAGATCATCATGTGAGGTCCCAATGTTTACGAATGATTAGCAAAGCGACGATTAAAGAGAGAAGAAAGAGATGGAAAGGGACGTGTGTACCTTCAGTGCATCCTCAAAAACTACGGTATTGTCGGAATTGGAGTCGGCGACGTAGCGAGCGGCAGCAGCTACAGCTCGCGATAACGCGGCTTCCATTCCTTGCTGCTGACGCGCTTCTAGAAATCAGAATCCTAAGAATGAAACTGGAAGAGTACTTTATATTCTAACGGAGTAGAGAAGAGTATTCAAATGATATGTTGGAAGATTAGTACATGAATGGACAAACACGATGAAACTAAGTGCGGAATGTGGAGGCTCTTTCAAAGACAAACATTCGACGATACAATGTGACGCATCATCGTACGCACATTTGCATTTCTTCCAATGAAACACGAACGGCGTGAAAAACATCATATAAGTGGCATAAAAAGAATGAACACCAACATATGAATTGCATCGAAAGAACTACTCATATGAGTAACAACAACTTGCTGTACGAAACCTGAAATGAATTAACGGAGACGAATGGAGCGATGTGAAGGTTGTGTGACGATACGATAAAAGAACTGCAGCTGTGTCCGTTGAAGGTCAGTCACCTGGCTGAGTTCCATCTTATGATGCGTTGAAGTGCAACGTTTTAAGAGGAAATTATTGAGTAATGTAAATATAGCCATGACTAGTGCAATACTTTAGCGTCACTTATTAATAGAATGAAAGAGAATTGTGCTAAATAAAATGCAATATAAGAACAAAATAAAATAAAATGCGTGTCCGATCAAGTGTTTGTATATTCAAAACTCTCACGCATAATATCACTTGTGAACTTAGACGGGCGCTTGTCACTAAGCGAATGGACTCGATCACGAACGAATCGCTGGGATAAACATACTTGTTCACCCACGGATTTATTAGGGATTAATTAGAAAAATTCCCAGTAGATCAACGCTAAGAAGATCCTTCTACTTTGATTGTACCGCTGAAGAAAGAATAATGATCGACAGAAGCAGTATTGGGCAAGCCTCGCAATTTATTGTACTAATTCTCGACTGACCAATGTCAATTCGACATCTTATTGTCCAATCGCTGGGCCAAACAGGACATCGGCCGTCCAGAAAACGAGATTAGGTGGGTTTTGAAAAAAAAAGCAAGAGAATGTGAAGGTTGTAGACTTGCACATCGAATTTCGCTAATTAGAATCAAGAACCGGACACCTTTCCAAGTGGCTGCACATTGAGAACGAGAAAATATCTCTATAAACGTGTAACGAAGATAAACGACAAGTCCGTGAAACAACTTGAAAAATAGCGTGAAACGACTTGAAAAATAGCGTAAAGCAAAAAACTGACAGCTGCTTCACTTGCAGGTCTATTTGTTGGTTTACAAATGTGAAGAGACTCTATAGTTCAATAGAACGGTCTCTGCATCTCAAAAAAAAAAATAAATAAAAAAAAGGAAGTTTGCGATGTACTCAGCAGATGACATCTTATCCTCTGAAAAAATTGTACTATAAACATCTCGTGCCAGTTGAAAAAGTTCTTTGAAAGAATGGGATTTGAAACTTCAAGTTTTTGAACGAAGCAGTGAGATCACAAGCGACGAATATAGCTACTATGAAATTCTAACTATATTCGCTACGAATTTCATTAACCTGCAAATCGTAATTAGTTCTACATGATTAATAGTAAGTATAGCAACTGAACTTTAAAGAATTTCAGGCGCCGGAGTGCTCCCATTCCTCAAATTAAGGAATTGAAGCTCGAAAAAGTTAAGATATCGAGATCTGCAGACCGTGAAGAGGTCTCACTTAATTCGAAATGACATAAAGCCTGATGAAATTGCGATCGAGGTGGGACCCTCCACTTGAACTGCAGAGATGAGTAGGGGTCTCAGTGCGTCATTTCGAGCGCAATCGCTTATGCAATTGCACCTGGCTTCAGGTCGTTCTGGGCCGTGTGTATGCACATCAATCCAGGACACCAAAAATCAAATGCAGTGAAATTAGGTTTGCGATGAAAGCTGAGCGGAAATTTCCACGGAACTTAGTTACATCGAATAAAATGAGATCCGTTGATATTACACATCTACCCTCTGACTTTCGTGCAAGTAACGCTTCGCTAAGTCAATCTTCTGTATTTACAAGTCGCGAATCCTTCTCTTAGAGAAAAAATATCGATAAAATGAAGAAATAAGTACTTTTCCAAAGAAACAGAAAGGACAATTCAATAGTGTGTAAATGCTTCAGCTTAGGACACGGATAGCAGTGGGGTGGGTCAATGTTGACTAAAGTCTCCTCGCAAGATGCTCGTACGTAGATGCTGAGTAAATAGGCTATAGCAAGCCACAGAGCAAGGTTATGTTTCTGCAAGCAACAAGATACTTGGACGGCATGTAAACATGGCCGAAGGCGCACTTATACATAATCATTCTTCTAGCACAATATACGTATGTACAATCTTATACATTATTGAAAATGTGTCCACAAAGGATCTACACGTAGATGTAGCACATACAAATAAGTATAATCCATAGAAACACATTACGTGTTCTTAGGGAACAAAACAAAAACTCTCGCTGGAAGCTTCCAGAATTTAGTTGCCTTGCCAAAACAAAAAATTGAAGAAATCTGCAAATATTGGATAGAATGCAGTGAGGAGGAGGGGGAGGAGGGGCGCTTACTTGCGCTCTAATTTCTGAAAGTAAATAACTAGATCAATCGGGGCCCTTAAAAATAAGTACTAAGTCTCAGAGGATCCATGGTATGTAAGCCAAAGTTTGAAAAAAAGAGGAAAAAGTAAGATGGAGCTTCGAGAAATGAGAGCCCAGCTTAGTGTCCCCGCCCCCAACTGCATTTTCCCTCAAGGCTTAACTATTCGATATTGAATGAGATCCAAATGACTAGTCAGCCAAATGATTTTCCCAATCATTTCCACTATTTTAGTGTTCAAACATCTTTTTGGGTTCTGTCAAACTCCTAGAAACCATCCAACCCATGTTTTTTGATTATCTAAATGCAAAATTTTATTTGAACACGCTAACGACGGCGGGTAGAGTAGCATATCCGGTTCCCTCCTCTACGTGCGCAATTTTTGACTCGACCAAGTGAAAGGTAAACAGCATAATTGAGCATGTGTAACAATGAGTCTGAAAAGTGGGTTCATGTCGGAATTGTGGTAGCCCTGCGGACATTCATAATTTGGAATCATGTGGCCACAAAATTTGCACAACTGAGGAATTTTTTGTATAATTATACATTGTTCGAATGATGTGTTCCAGTAGTGAAATCACTGCAGGAGGAGTTGATTCAGAGGGTAGAACGAATTCTGATTGTTGTTATTCTTACGAGAAAATTATGGAGAAATGATGTCATTTTGAGGAAAAAAAAGTAGAATTCAAGAGGATGTAGAAGCGAAATCAGAATCTAACGAAAATTCACCAAACCGAGGGTCTAGAGATTCCTTGGGGCAAAGACACGAAGAAGATCTGACAGCGAAACACTACGAACGGTTAATCTGGATCTTGTTGCTGCGAATAGATGACCCAAATCACCCGTCACAAAGCCATCATTGACGTCATCGGACCGGCCCGAATTTCCGCCACCATGGCTTTTGTACGAGTTCTCATGTCTCCTGGAAGCCGAAAATGAAACGAATTGGAACGAACCTGACCAGAGTAATTTTACGCTTTTTTACTCTGAGCCTATCATTTTCAGGAAGTAAAACTATTTCGATAAAGGTTACGAGAAGTACGTAAGAGATTTTCTGTCCCACCTCTACTACGACTTCCACAGTGATAAGTATGTGGGGTCCTGCGTCCAGAACAGAAATGTTGGGATCCAAATTTCGAGACGGATCCCTCACCTGGTACTAATCCGTTCGAATGAGTCAAGATCACTTGAACAGTCACATGGGACGAGTTTGTCGTCGTCTTTAACTTCTAACATGTCTTTCACTAACCTCTAGGACCTCGTACACGAAATGGAGGATTTTTCCCCTGAAGTTATTTGGAAATAGGCTACAATTTGACTCGCAGACATAATTAAGAGTGGATCAGTCGTCAATGTGACCAGTCATCCAATCAAGTTCTTATTCTAGTTCGAAGGTTCTCGTGTCTTGAAACTTCGGCATACTTATGTATAGTAGTGTCAAAACGACATGAAGCACGGCGCAGTTGCATAGCGGACTGCGGTCGAAGCGATACGGTGGAAACAGGGGTTAGAATCCAGATGGACTGCAGCAGAGGGCAGGGGTCCTGACTCGATTCTAAACGCTACGCTCCATCGCACCGCTTCGGACGCAACGGCTTCCGCAACTGCACTGTGCTTCACGTCGTATTGATCTTACTGTATATTTTCTAATGGTATTGTTCAAGCACAATTACAAGATGCTATGATCCTGGTAAATATCCCTAATGCGAATATCATGATCCAGCTTGTTGGAAGCAGATTATACGATAGATGCTGCATCTATCGTATAATCTGAAAGATGTGTTATTTGTCCTTACGGAGGAAAAACAAGCGACGTTGCACAAATGGGGTGATATATGAGATTGAATGCTTGATGTGTAAGAAAACTTACATTTGGGAAACCGGTGAGAATCTTTGGGAGAGAATTACAGAACATATGGCAGGAAAACGGCTTAGAAGTTTGATAACGCCATTTGAAAGGCATAGACATGAGGCCTCCAACAGAAACAATTATTAAGTGAAATGCGTTATGCTAGCTCATATACAAAAATATCGGAAAATGTAGTTCCCAATGGGAAGCACTCAGTGGCGCTATTATTTCCCGAGGCTCTAAATTACTTTTTTTTTCTCTTTGTAACTTTATATTTCATAGACTCTCTAAGACTAATGTTTAGGCCTTAAGACCCCAATTGAGTTAATTATTTACTTCGAGAAATAAGAGCGCCACTGAGTCCCCCATCAACATTTATTCCGAAAATATGTCCTCCCTCTACTTTTTTCCTCCGTCTTCTTCCGAAAAAGAACAGGAAGATGTTTCCATTTTTATTGAGGTTCCGATGGTTAAAGAAATCCTGTGGAGACTATTTCGGCTATCCCCTGCTTGGATCTGATCACAGAAACGAAATCTCAGCCACAACACTTCCAACAACAATGAGGCGACAGAAGACTCGTTGCTGCGAAGAACAGCACGTACGATTGCTCGAGTTTCTGCAGTCCGCGTGTGGTCCGGAACGGAGAAGCGCCCTTTAATAAGAGGAGAACAATGTTTTCCCGCAAATTTCGAAACCCTGGAAAACTTTGCTAGTGTTTGGCTTTAGCCTCTATTTGTGTTTCCAATGATGAAAATCGTTCCTGAAATGTTGCAGAACATACGGGGATGTTATCTCGTTGGATTTTTCCTGTTTTTACTTGGAGGGACTGCATTGCTTCCCGTGGCACCTTCATGGATGTGTTTGTGTGTCGGGAGGGTTTTGTTCGGAATTCTTTGTCGAAGATCTTCCACTCGGATAGTTTTTGGAAGGAATGGGTGTATAGTAGGGTTTATGTTGGTGCTGTCAGTGTTCTAGCACATTCCGGAGTTTTCTGGATGCTTTTTGTTTGTTGGCGCACAGGAGCGCTTAGTGGAGGTTCTGTTCAGTTGTACCTGTTCTCTCTTAGATTTATTACTAATACCACCCTTAAAAGAGATGATGCAAGGTAGTAAATGAATGAAATCTGACTCGTTCAATGTCTCATAGCGATTGTCACTTTTTGGACCCTAAAGACAGAGGATCTCTTGATCCTTCTTTCGAGCTAGGTTACCTTATTTATTTGTAGTGATGCCGTTTTTTTTCTCTATTTTTTGTTCTTAATGGTATTTAGGGGGAACGGTTGCGCCAAGTTTCGCATTGTTGCACCATTTATCACTGCGATGAGCAGAATGCTGTGTCATTGATTTTTTGATATCTAATCGTATTTATCATATTTCTCCACTTCAACAAGTCCTAACCGTGTCGAGCTTCATTCATTTCTCTTCATTCACTTTATTTCTTGAATTAGGAACTCGACCCTCATAGTGCTCAGATATTCCCACTTAAATGTACAGCATTATGATTTTGAGGGAGAATATTCATGCGGTGCAGTTTTGTTCCACGGACATTCGTTGGAAGTGTCCAATTAAGATTTTAGCTTTTAATTTGCTCAATTCTCTCTTCCAATAGCATTGATGCCACCACTCCATTAAAAAATAATTATAAAAGCCTAAATTTGATGGATAATTCTAACTTCTTATTCTGTGATAGGGAAATATGTGTTCTCTTCTTTCGTAGACACGTTGTAGTGTTGCTAAAAGCTGATCAAATGATCTTTCGATGTTCGCTAACCACATTTGCACACGTTAAAAGCTTCTGCCATAGCTTCCTAGATGCGATAGTCGGAGCCGGTCCTCCGACCCCCTTCACTTTTGAACGGTTGGGAAGGGACCTCCTTCGCTTTTAAACGGTTGACGAAAGGACCCCTTCACTTGAGCTGCACCCCATGAGCCAAACTCCCTTCACCTGTGGAAGATCGGGTTTCTCCCTTTCGCACTTGTGGCTGTCCCTTACGTGAAACGTGAAACAGACTATCTTCACTGCGTCTTTTCCCATTTTTGCCTTCATAGCCAACTTTTCTCACTATCTAGCTCTGCGAGTACATTGAGATTCTTGTAGCGTCTCTTCATATCCCCTCCATTAAAGGCATCACCTCACGGATCTGAGGTGGTACGGATTTCAGGTGGAGTATTCGTATACGGGATCATAGATCATGGAGAGAAGGGTGATTCCGTCCATTTCTTCCTAACTGCCGTAAAAAACGGTCCGGAAGATATGGCTTCGAGTTTTCTACAACGATTAAACATTGCAACGCTACTTCCTAGAACGGGTTCGATTGGAGCGCGCCAGCCTTGTGCATGCGCCGCATCTTCCGAGCCGTTTTTTACGGCAATTAGGAGGAAATGGAGGGAATCACTCCCCCTCCATAATCTACTATGCAGTTTACGAATACTCCACCTGAAATCCGTACCACCTCAGATTCGTGGTGTGATGCTAGATAAGTTACTATCACCTTAGTCAACGGCTTCTTTTTCCTTTCCCTCCTATACTACCCTAATGTATTCCTTCTCTGTTGTTTATGCTCCGACCTATTAAGTAGACTTTTGCTTTGATTTGTCTTATTTTCAGAGAAGATTTTGCATTGCTTTTCATTCCACTTTATGGGAAACCCGTAGCTTTACGAAGAAGATGATGGACTTCGAATTTTTTCGAAATAATCCTCCCCCTCCATTTATTTGCATTGATTTGTGCTCACAAATATCTCGTGAGTTATTTCTGTTATCCTATGTGAGGATCAGTAGTTTGATAATATTACCAGCTAATACTTGCTTTTTTTCTAGCTTTACAATCATCAGCGTCGACCGTTTCTGTAGCATCACTCGGTCCGAACTCTTCAAACTCTCCTGAAGGAATTGAAGCAGTTGCAAATCCCGTTATTGTATGCCCGAACAATCAATCTGCTCGTGAGTTGCATTTGGTCAATCCGTCTTTCAGAGTACTAGATTAGATCGTTCAGAATGCTCTATCGAAGGACTACCTGACGGCGCTATTGTCCACTGTGCTCCAGATGAGGCTACTAATGTAAAATTTTCTTAGTGTGAGAGAGCAAGAATGGTTGTTTTTACATGCTTTTTGAAGGAACGCACTTCGTCAAATTTGTCTCGATGCCAAGAGGAGCTACGGGAGATGAAAATGGAAGCAATAAAAGCTCGGGAAAGAAGAAATGAGGAAAAACGATTGACGCGTTCGGAACCGGAGGTAAATAACAAGTTACAGTTAGTACGTTTAGGCTATCTACAGAACATGGCCATGGAATAAAAAATGTACCCAGCATAGCACACTTCTGTCAAAAATTAAGAAAATACTTACACTTGACACTGTTTAGTTGCTATATATTCTGTGGTCACATGAAAATAACTCTTAGAATATTACACATGGACTCAAGCGTCTCCTGGATTCGTTCTCTCAACGTTTGTTTTTAAAAGTGATTGATGATGCCCCTGAAAAAGTTGTAGTTGTTGCAATTAGTACTCTTGTAAGTATTGAATTTGCTTGTGATATTTCTCTTCTTTCTCAAGGGAAGATGGTACCGTTGATCTCTTGTGATTCTTTCAATAATTGCAAACTTTTAGACCATTTAAAAAATGTAGCCATTCGAAATGGTTCGCTTCTTTGTAATTGCTCTATAGTTAGCAAATATGCATGGTTAGAGTTCAAATTTAAGAGAGCTCATTTGGACGGATTAGGCAGTGTAGTGTCAAACCTCCGAGGAGAGGGAAACGCAGATGAATGCCGCAAGAAAAGAATTATCTTAGACTCCAGAGGTGTGCCGATTTCACAACCACGTCGTCGCCTAAGAAGTACTTTCGGTAGGTTATGTGAAATTTTTCACTCCCCAAGTGAAAGTTAGGTACTTTTGGCTTTCAGGTGGAGGTGCAGTGGTTATTCCCACTTCTGTGCAGTCAACGCTCGACCTAGACTTGCCACCGCTTCCTCCGCGACCTACAGACCCTGCTGAAATTAGGAAGATTGTACGAAGTAAAATGATTCGGTGCAAGGTTTGAAATTGATACATTTGCTACTTCTACATCTGTATAGCTTGCAGAATTTGCTTGTGTTTAGGTTTGCGGTAATCGGTTCGGGCAAAGAAATCTGCTGGAGCGACATTTGCGGGACCGACATCACGTAGAGTACCTAGAATATCTCTACCAAGAAGAGCTGGAAGTGCAGAAACAAAGGTAATTTATGTAACCTTGTTAATGTGGGCAACCGCTATCGTTTATCACTCGATAATCTTAAGAGAAGAAGAACTAGAGCGGAATCGAATTGATGAGTTGACGTCTGGAGGCTTTATTCCTCCGCAGTCGGCAATAGAGTCGAATAGCTACGACATCGATATCCAAGCGTAAGTTCTCCTGAACAGACGTAATAACAGTTCTGATTCAAACACTGAACATCACTACTGGCATCATAGGATTCCACTTCCTGGTGAGTTATCAAATGGTGTTGTGGCGAGGTTTGATGCGAACGGTTACCTCAGACAACCAAAGAGGACGTTCCGAAAGAAGGTAGTCAGCTATCCGAAATTATATCTGATACCATATAGACAAGTTAACAAGTTTTTTGTTTTAGGTTTCTCCTCAGTGTCCATTCTGTGACAAGAGGTTCAGAAATGAGGTTTCGCTGAAGAAACATTTCGTAAAGAAGCACCCTGAATGCGTAGAATTCGTACAGTGTCTTGACTGCTTTAAGTGCCTTCCGGATAAGAGTCATCTTAATGATCATGAGTGTGATATGGTAAGTTCTTTTGATGTAATACTTCTTCCTGTTTAACTGATTGATGCGAATCTACACATCCTCAGTTTCTCAGATTCTCAGATATCCTCCAAATGCTTTTTGCCATGTATTCTAACGATGGTACTGAAGTCCTTTAGGAAAAAAATCAGGAGTTCTAGGAGCTTCAACTCTTGTATATGTTATGCAGAAGTGATCTTTCAAAATTCTCATCCTCTGCTGGTCTTTCCGAAGTTGTTTTCCTCGAAACATGGTTTTATAAGCTACTAAGCCAATTTTAGGGAACTTCTATTGTCCCTGTATAATTTTTTTAAAAATGAAGTTTTCAATCTTCTGATTTCGCAGGGACTCATTCAGTTCTTGATTAGCAATCTCCAAATTCATTATGCAGCTGAATGCCTACTTTCAGTAAACTCGTTCCTAAATTTTACGAATGGGCATTTGAGAGGCTTAGTATTCAAATTGCAACTCCTATTACAGAGAATATTGCCTCAGTTGCCTTTGTCTCACAAACTACTTCTTTCGTTTCGTACTATCATGAATTAAGCACTTTTATTGTGTTTAGACATGGCTGTGTTATGAATGTTCGCCAATACAAAACATGTGCACTGAGCAGCGTTTCACCAACCACCGTGCAAAATTTCATCGTGGAGCTAATTCCGGGTTCCGATGCAACGAATGCAATCAGAAATTTCTTACTCCACGCAAGCTAAGGTGAGCTGGATTAATCTTTAACTCATCAGTACCTTCTTGAGAATCTTCAGACATTCTGTTTAGGAAGCACAGGAAAATGTCTCATGTGTTCGTCAAAACGTATTCTTGCCATTTCTGCGAGGAGCTGTTTACTAGTGAAGTTTCGGTATGCAATTCGACTTCGTAATGCTTTTTTTTTAAATTGTGTTTGCTTCCCATACATATGAGAATTTCTATAGGTGATGACGCACGAACGAATTCATACCGGTATCATTAAGTTCGAGTGTAAGATTTGCGACTTCCGGTGTAATAGATATATTCAAATGGAGAACCATAAAAAGGCAAGGGTACAATGTTATTTAGTTTTTGGAAAGTATATTTTCTTTGTTTGTTTTAGGAAGATCATGGGTATCTGTGCTCCATCTGTCAGGAGAGCTTCGGGGAATGGGCGGAGATTAAGAACCATACCCTGTCAAAGCATGGAGGATACCTCACTAGCGATACATATACGGGTACAGAGTGCTTTTTTGTTATTCTTAGGATACGTGGTGAGAAAAACTGGTGCGGTACTCTCCACATCTTATTTTGAAGGCACTGCTGCAAACGAAGTGGCCAAAAAGGGTTTGAATTTCTGAAAGTTACCTCATTAGGTTAGAAAACGGGTACTTGATTTCAGCTTACTCGTCTTGTTATGGCTCTCTGACAATTTCAGCTTTAGCTTTATGCTTTTTTCAAGTTGAGATTCAACTTGAACAACGTTTGGAGTCCTACTAGGAATGAAGATTGCGGATCTGAATTACGAGAGAAAACCACTTTCATCTGTTTAACCCTTTTTGATTAGTCGCGAATGCCGGTTTTACCGTATGGATAGAATAAAGGATATTACTTTTGTAATTGTGATGATGTTGTTTAGATTGGTTTTTACCGCTGGTCCTTTCCATTCATTCAAACCTTCCTTGTCCCCAACCTCTATTTCCTTTCGTAATGATACGTTATTTTAGGCTACATCGAGTCTCCAAGAGTGTGGGCGCTGTTTAAGGGGGACTGAAGTGCGGTCCTCGTCGTTGTTTACAAGCATATTCTTTGTCGTTTTCTCTTGCGTTACCTCGCGTAGCAACGATGTCGCTGCTGTTGTTTCATCTAGTGCGTTTTGTTCAGTTCCATTTCCTGAGTTGTTGTTTTTCTAAGAAACAAATTCTACTATTGCCGTTTGTATTATTTTGACGTGTATTCTAGCCGATGATTTCTAGTATTGCATATATAGCAGTTGAAAACGGTACCATTGTCACTTGCTTTATGAAGTTGTGTGTACATTTTTAGTTGCTACATTTTCGCGCCTTAATGAAGTTTGTAAACGTGCCACAAAGTTTCATATTGTTTTAATCATTTTGCATACTGGACTTTGACACCAGAACAAAGTTAACAGCTGAATGGTCCTGTATTCGTCTTATTTCAGTGCTCTAGAGGACGACTTTCTCATCTGTGCCATTGCTATCGACTCTGCTCCCGAAATCCGCATATTTGGTCGTTACAACAAGGACTTTTGTAGATCCTCGACTTTGAATAGGATTGAAGATTTTCTTCATCGTTTCAACGACTGAAGTAGTTAGTGTTGTCCACTGTTATTGAATACCTATGGAAATGCTTACATGCTGAAAGATCTTTGATGTCTAAATATTTGTTTAGTGAAAATCTTTCAGAGTAGTGACTTCTTTCATTTTATATTTTCAAAATGTAAAATATCTACGAGGAAGGCGGATGCTGGTGAAATTTTGAAGGTGTTGTAGATGATTCAATGATAAATGAAAGTATTGGAACTAAAAAGTCGCTACTAGTGTTTATGCGTGAGAGTAAGCCGTCAAAATATTGTGCTGATGCGGCGCAGGCAAAGGTTGTTTATATGTCGTGGCGGCGATCGTGCAGACGATATTGCGCGGCAGGAGCGATGTGTTAGCGTTTGTAACAAAAGGGTGGGGATCTGAACTTTCGTTGGGAGAATTGTTCCCAGCAGACCGTGCTAAGAGCCTATTATTTTGATTTTTTCTAGGGAATCATGAGAAATAACTGATGACGATCGATTTCTAGAGGATTTCTTTATTACTATCAAGAACTATTTTTCAAATGATTCAAGAACATGAAACAGGAGTTTCTGGTGCTATTCGTTTGAAAAAAGCAAGAGGTCCGGTGCATTTGTACAATTAGGATGATGTTTATAGTTTAATTGCTCGTGTTGGAGTACTTTCGTATTGACTGATTGCGACCTTACTTCAGGCGGTATCCAGTAAAGAAATTATTATTTTGACCGAACTATATACCTGTCTTTGTAAGCGGTTACTCACAGTCTTTCACCATAATTTCCTTCGTGTTGTGCTACGAATTGTACGGTTATCAGTCTTCAATCTGTGTTATATTTGTGATAAAGTTTAAGATATCTTGTAATGAAGCACAATAACTTGAAATTCTAGCATTTCTTTGCCACTCATTGGTTGTTTCTTCATACTGATTTAAATAGTAAAGAATTTTTGAGTTGATCTGTGCACTGTATTCTGCCGTAGTAATCATTTGAAAAAAAAAAAATATTGGGCCACCTTCGTGGGTTGGCAATCTGACTCTACTGGCGTGCCATTGCGCCATTTAAAACCGGGTTCCGATAGCAATGCGCAAGCGTCATGCTGAGGGGAAATGTTGCTTTGTTTGAATATTGACGCCAGCGGCGAGGGGCACGTTCTGGGGACTATCGTGTTGCTGTCAAATGGTGGTAACGAAGAATTGGTGGAGGTTACTGCACTGCGAACAAGTGACAGGCATCTGAATTACTGGTACTTAAGCGTCTGTCTTCTTTGAAAACTCATGTGGAAGGTCCACCAGTTAAGTATGCAGTATCAATGGCATGTTTCTACGGATTTTAAACAGGAATTCCTTGAAGAAGTTATTTTGCTACATCATGACTAGGAAGTAGTGAAGGAGAAGCAGTTTGAAAGTTGGATATGCATGTCAAAGTTGCATTTTTTCAGCTGGCAGGAAGGGTTATTGGGTCAAAATTTGATTGCTACTCATTTTGCTGAAGCGGGTATCAGGTGAGCAATTTCATGGTCCAAGCATCTTTGAGATGCATCGCATAAGGAATCAATCAGCCTATAACTGTTTCCGGTGTAAAACCCAGGTTTCTCTCCATAAGTAACACTTTCCTGTTGTTATGAAATGCAATGACAGGATGTCTGGCACTAAAGTAAAGGATCAAGTGCGTGAGATGCGTCAACTTTAATTTGAAGTCGTTTGATGCTTACTAATGCGTGTTTAGCCTATACAATGATTTGTGGGGGCTATCCGACTCGTAAACTCAGCGCTTTTATTTTCTCACACAAATCTGACACCAATTTCCCAAATCCTATGGAATGAAAGATTGGTTGGCTGTGGGGCTGTCTCGAACCATTTAGCGTGCAGTCACGACAAATCCTCTTACTAACTGCGCCAATAAAACTGATTAATGTAGTGATTTTATGAGTCCCTATTTGATACATTGCGATTTCGAAACAACTTATGCAGTTCTGTGATTGGTTGTTCGTTATGTGATTGTTGTTGTTTCGTGGTAAGTTTTATTTACAATGAGACCACCATCGGCCCGAAACACCACTAACAATATCGAGTCTAACTTCAGCTTTTTTTTTTCTTGAAAAGACGAGCTGTCAGAATTGGAATTGCAGAGCTGCGAATTATGGAGTAGACCACATTTCGTGCATTTCATTCCGTTAGTCATTTTCATCACGCTGCTGTTCTAGACAGTGCTCGCCGAGTTGTAAACCAGTAGCTTGTAGAGCACACAATGAACAATGATTACAGGATAGGCTGTGGAGTAAAACAGATTTTCTGCAACTAAACAGAAAATGTTATGGGAATCGGTTTTGGAGCGTTTTATCCTTTCGACTCAACTTTGACTTTTCGGCTACGCCTGTCAGAGCTCTCAAACCTGCGGCAGTGGAAGCGAATGTGGAGTTGATCTCATCGATTGATTCTTGGCATCCTTCGCTCATTTTAAATCCAAATGATCCCGTAAAGCGAGATCCCACATTTCGAAACGCTTTCAGAATTACTACCCGTTGTGATGAAAGTAAAGGCTTTTCCATTTTTCCAAGAGTTCCAAACTGTGAAACTTTTTGGAAATAACACATTTCCCTGTTGCTTCTATAACTGTACGTGATGGTTGTGGAATCGGATATTTTATCCTGTTAAAGAAGACATGGGAGTTTTTAATGGGTGAACTTTCAGTGTGATTTATCTGCCCAAGTTTGAGTTGTTTGAGATGAAGATCGAATCCTTCGTGACAAATGGTAAAATAGCGTTTTGAATTCTTGATTCATGTCGCATTATTCCGGAACTGTATCCAATGAATTCTTGATTTTGAAGTCTTGTTGTCAGCTCATTAACTAAGATGTTTCTATGTATTCTTGTTACAGTTAATTTTTCCACTCAATATTGGATAAGCAGCCGAAATTTCTCTTTCCGATTCAAATTCAAATATGTTTCTTAGCATAACATATGCGCTTCTTTTCACGTTACGCTTTTCCACTCAACTGAACACAGGTTTGGCAGCAATCGCAACAATCATGAAGCTTTTGAAAGGCTCGAGATCTTAATGAAAAGATTGTCATGGACGGTGAACAGTTCATCACCTCGATATCGCTGTAGTCCCTTGGAATTTACATGATTCATGATTCACATTCTTCCAGCTTTATTATCCTAGACGAATAGTCAGTTACTATTACTCAAAACCATCGTTCCTTGCTACTATTTGTAACTATTCAGCCATATACAGTCGGGTCAAAAAGACATTAATCACGAGTGTATCTCCACCGCTCCGCTTCGAGGGGAGCCCTATACGCAATTCCACCGTGCTTCACGTCGTTTTGATCCTACTATATATACTGATTATGACGAAAATGTCAGAAATTCGAAAGCCTTCATCACGTTAACGTGTCAAAATTCTTTTCCTCGAATATTAATGAGGAATACGTATAGCTGTGTATAACCGAGATCAATCTAATGCTGGGTTATAATATATGGCATAATATTTTTCTCGTTTAGTATTGTATAGAAGGTTCAAAACGACATGAAGCACGGTAGAATTGCGTACGCGACTTCTCCCGAGGCGCTTCGCTGGGTGGGAGCTTGATGAAACCTTTGCTGGCACCACCCATCTCTGCAGTTTGCGACGGTCCCACCTTGGTTAAAAGTGCTAGCTCCTCCACGCTGCTTCGAGCGCGTACGCAAATGCACCGCAACTACACCCGTAATTCAAGTATAGTAGGGTCAAAACGACATGAAACACGTACGCAATTGCGTACGCGGCTTCTTTCGAGGCGCTTCGGTGGAACGTAGTGGCTAGGAGCGTGGTGAAATCTTTGCTGGCATCACCCATCGCTGCAGTTGGCGACGGGCCCACCTCGGTTCCAACTGCTGCCTCCACAGCGCCGTTTCGAGCGCGTACGCAAATGCACATCAATTACACTCGTGTTTCATTTCGTATTGACCCGACAATAGTTTTGACTCTACTATATTCGTATATAATAATTCTACTACTGTTACTTCGTATGTGATTTTCGTTGAACTCGTACGTGTTGTTTTTCAGTTTTTAGATGATTCAAGTTCTTCTTAGGTCGTTTTGTTATAACGCTCTACGCAACTGGCTACAGTCGCAAACTACAGTTTTCTCAAAATAAGGGGTAAAGTGTCGTTGGATAGGTGAGGGGGGGGGAGGGTTGGAGAACTCAGTGGCGGGCTTATTTCCCGAAGCACTAATTTACTTTTTTCTCTTAGTAACTTAAGTTTACATGTCATAGATCCTCTAAGACTAATGCTTGGGCCTTAGGGCCCTTACTGATTTGATTATTTACTTCGAGAAGTAAGGCGCCAGTGAGCGAGTGTCCCCCCCCCCCCAACGACACTTTAGCCGAAATTAGTGCTTGATTGATACAGCGGCTGGCCCTTCAAGTCAGTGTATAGGCCGCACGAGTTCATGAGACCACAATCGTTGAGCCTCGAGGTAGAACGCGTTACCGCATCCCGATTGCATCGCGAGTACTAAAGTGCGCAGCGCATTTTAGTGTAGATATACTCTTTGCAAATCCTTGTAGGAGGAATATACACGATCACTGTTATAACAACATCTAGAAACAACATTTGAGACTATTCCCTTTATTCCTAAAGTCGAAGCAGTTTTCCAATTCGAGCTTAAAAATGCAACACCAGCTTCACAAACGGCAGGCTAGCTCACACTTGTATTTCTTCTTGAATCTATTCATATTGCCGCCACAACCCGTCCACATGAAAGGAAGGCATTGATTGGTTATGGAATCGTAAGCATATCTGCAAGACGGGTAGTTCATATTACATCAACAACGATGTTACGAGATTGCCGAGATACGAATGTAAATTTACCTTTAAAGTAAGTGAACCTTCAGGAATTTAACAAATTTTACTTTTTTATTATGAGTGAGGATGTGATGTTCATCGGTCTGAATCAACTAGGGTAAGTTCCGGTCCTGATGGTGAACCGGAATAAAGAACCACAAGACTAGCCAGAACTGCGAGTTTTCAGGGACCTGGAGTTGCCTCTTCAAAAAACAAAATGGGCTATACTCTTACGGTCAACAAGGATGCAATTCGTTTTGTGAATCTCTGGGGACACAAACAGATATCTCGCTTTCTTTGAGTCCTCATATGGGCCTCCCCAGCAGTACGATAACTTTGTCGGGAAAATTTAGTTGGGGTGGGGGCATTCAGTGGCGCCTTTATTTCTTGACACTCTAACTTACTTTTTCCTCTTAGTAACTTTAGTTTACTTGTCATAAATCCTCTAGGGCTAATGGTTAGGTCTTGGGGCCTCGATTGGTTTACCAACAATGAGTGCGCCACTGAGTGCCTCCCGCCCTTCTCCCACAACTACATTTTACCCTAGTTTGGTACAATGATTGAGTTTGATGGAGCAGACTAGTAAAAATAATTCGAACCAGGGACATGTTGAGAATGCAACAGGATTCACCATAATATCAATATGATTCAATTCCAAGAATAAATTTTCATAGAAATGAATGAAATGAATTGAGAAACTCGCTGCATTCGCAGCACGTCAAGGATTCTTTTGCTGTTCATTTTCTATAATAAGCCATCTATCTTTAACTGAGTCACACAAGTACAAGGTTTTATCGACATAATCCGCAGCTGGGTAGATGGGATTAAATAAATAGATGAACCATTGCATTTGATTTCATTTTATTTCACAGAGTAGTCAAAATTCAAATGAGGAAGCTGTTGTTGTAATAGAACCCTGTGAGAATCAAGTTATTCTGTAAAAGTTCAGAAATTATCGTGTTCTTGGTTGGGTGTTTGTTTCGTGTTCATAAAGTGGATAAAGTGTCTGGCGTTAATCAATCCGCTTGGGATGCGCCCCCCGTTCGCTTCAATTCAGAATCATTTGAGGTTTATGAACGAGTAACTGGCCTATACAATGAATTGCGGTGGCTAGCCGATGTGTCAAGTCAGTTTTTATCCTCCCAGACAAGTCTGGTACCAATTAATCGACCCCGGAGGGATGAAAGGCTTGGTGAGCAGATTCGAACCGATCGTGTAGGAAGCGGAACCTCTAGGAATACCTGCCCCTTCGTGTTCATAACAGTCATAAAATAATCAAAATTATTAGTTGCAAAAAACACTGCTTTCTAGCGGAAACGAACAAGATGTTCTTGAGTAGTAACTGCTTCTTACACGTTTGTACGGGGCAATGTCCACTGAAGAAAACTAGAAATTTGTTGTAGATCTGAAGATTTGGACGACATGTTGCTGTTGGCTTCTACGGAGGGACTTCGAATCAATACTCAGTCAAAGGTTCTGCTGGATTCAATAAAAACGAAAGTTCTCACCTCAAAAGTGAACCACGGCATAGTCCCGAATCGATGGGCAGGTAACAAGCATTGAAAGTTTCTGCAACGATTCAAGCAATTGGCGTTGTTATCCAAGAGTAGATGAAAACTGATAATTTGAGCGACGCTTCACTTTGAGCTATAAGACAAACTCCCATGTTTTTCTTCTAATCACGTCTAACGTACTCTTTCACGATTCAGGGGAACATTATATCTGTGGATACCTCAGAAGCGACTTTATATGAATACCCAGAGAAAATAGGAGCACAAAATGCGAAAAATCTGTGTAATTCCTCCAAGTGATTGCACAAGGAGGCTTAACAACGAAATAAAATGAGAGGAAAATGAAATGAACAACGTCTGTAACCAAGTCACCACATACCATTACTTCCAAATTGATGGCCATTTTGTAGAAGCACACATTGGCGGAGATGTGACAGCGTTTGTCCTTAAATATTTCTCTAAACAAATGATACTTCTATGGTATAAAATTCATACTTATAAGATCCACTTAATCATCCATGTTACAACACTTAATATGAATTTCGTACAATTTCTGAAAATCATTCAACGCAACACAATGAGTGTCTATATTCGGATCAAAATGGCTTAAACCTCGGCGCAACTGCGTCCGCTACCGCACTTGTCGCGGTGGAGCGTAGCGGTTGGTAACGAGGTAGGGGAGGAGGCCCCGCTCGTCACTCATCGCTGCAGTCCGAAAGAAGCTAGCTGAGCTATGGTCCAACTTCGATATCATCCGCTTTCTTCACTGCGCCGCTTAAAACGCAGCCTCTTCCGCGAGTGTACCTGCCCAGACTGTACCAAAGTGTGCCCGTTTGATGGACCTCAACGTATCCGAAGAGGAGACAAGTGTCGACAGATACACTGCTCTGCTCCTGGCACTGTGGTTGGTTATTGCCACACCAGCCTTGGCCCTTCTATTCTGCAGCGTCTGATTTTTAAACCGCCTCGTTGAAGCTCTTACGTTTGAAGCAGACAATTGACAAACGTTCATAGCGAATCATTCATCGGAACTTTGTAAGAACAGTAGGGAAGTAAGCATATGTGCAAAATGGAAAGTGATTTGAAGTTGTGGATTATATTTTTCTTCAGCTTCTTTCCTTCACATCTTATTTTGCAATGTTCGCATTCTTCAGATAGTGATGCATTAGAGAAAAGTAGATGATAATTCCAAAATATAGACCAGTGAGCAATAATCTATCGGCTTCATTTTCGTTATCTATTTTGGCACTTCAGGGTTCTTTGCCAACAGTCTAATTATACTGTTATCTGACTCTTGGAGGCAGCTTACCGCGAATCTCACTTGATGAAGGAATCTGGGGAAAGCTTGAGATGGTGTTGTAGATTGCGGGATCCGGGATGGTTCCGCCGATCTCTTCCTAGTCGTCGTTCAAAAAAAACATGGAAGTTGTCGCTTTTAGGGCAATTTCAGTTGCAACGCGCCACCTCTGTGCACGCTCTGCGTTTACGGACCTCCAGTCGATGATTAAAGGCATCTCCCCATGGATCTGGGGTGGTGCGGATTTCAGATGGAGAGTTCCTATACGGGGTCGTAGATTATGGAGAGAAGGGTTATTTCGTCTATTTCTTCCTAATTGCCGTAAAGAACGGCCCGGAGGATACGGCGCATGCGCAACGCTGGTGCGCTCCAATAGATCTCGTGGTGGGAAATAGCGCACCGGAACGCCCGGAGTCATATCTTCCGGGTCGTTTTTTTACGGCAATTAGGAAGAAATAGACAGAATCATCCTGCTCTCCATAATCTGACCTACTTGACTTAGTCGGCGGGCTGATGTCATCGCCTGACGCGATTATCCGCATCTTCGCCGAGATGTGCCGTCCTTGAACACAGCTCTGCCCAACCTTCTCGATCTTCTGCGGGAGCTTGCACAGAATCAATCCATTCGTCGCTATTCCATATTCTGCAAAACCTTACGTCTCGCCTGAACTGCCTATCCACGCCGAGTGTCCTCAGGTCCTCTTTCACCACCTCAGTTCAGAACTTCCGTTTTCGGCCAGGTGGCTTCTTTCAGCTCGAATCCGACGAACTCCTCAGAATTCGTTGAACAAGGCGATCTGCCGGTCTCCTTAATATATGACGAAAGAAGCGAAGACGATTTACTTTAGCCACTTTCGATGGCGGTGCAAGATGTTGATGTCTTGCACGTGTCATCCGCCGGTATACCACATCAATTTCTGCATAAAGATCTTCACTGTGACATACCCTAGGCCAAAAGTAGCCAAGTAGCCGTCTAAGCAGCTTTCGTTCCGTGCAGTCAAGCCTCTCCATAACCGTTGATGGTGCTGCCCAAGACTCCGATCCGTACATCATGATGGGACGAATTGTGGGTAGGTAGACTCGCAGCTTGACTTCGTTGGTGATGGGGGTCGACCACAGTCATTTCGTTAAGTAGTTAAATGCAGAAGTGGCTTTAGCGCATCTTTGCTGAACATCTCTCTCGTAGCTGGCATTGTTCTTCAGCGTACAGCCTAGGTAACAGAACTCATCGACGACTTCTTTCGGTTGTCCGTTCACTCTGTATTCCGTTCGTGGTCTCCAAGAGATCCACATCTGCTTGCATTTATCAGGGCGTAGGCGTAGTCCATAGGTTGCAGCCAGCTTCGATACAAGGTTGACAACATTTTGAGGTTTCGTACTGCTTTCCGCGAATATAACAACATCGTCGGCGTACTCGAGGTCAGTCAAGGGGCACCCTGATGGTGCTAAG
Source organism: Necator americanus (assembly GCF_031761385.1). NCBI lineage: Eukaryota > Metazoa > Nematoda > Chromadorea > Rhabditida > Ancylostomatidae > Necator > Necator americanus. The sequence continues at coordinate 7,096,496 of NC_087372.1, read as the reverse complement.
ACAATGTCGTCAGGACACTGGTCTACTGTTCTTCGCGTAATGTCGTCGATTGCGAAATTGAACAGGAGAGGTCCTGCCACTGCCCTTGTCTTACTCCAGTTACCACTTCAAACGGCGTTGTGCATCCGGCTGGTGTTCGAACTGCAGCAGTTGTTCGTTAATTCATGTCATCAAACAAGCGAACGAACTTTCCTGGTACTCCATCGGCGGGGAGGGCGTTGAGAAGACGGCCTCGGTGAAGAGAGTCGAACGCGACTTTAAAGTCCAGAAACGTTGGTTGCATTGGCTTCGAACACCGCTGCCAGATTTCGATCACTCTCCTGACGATGAACACCTGGTCAATCGGAGATCGGCCTGGACGAAAGCCAGCCTGCTCATCGCGCATTGTTTCTTCGCGATGTTTAATGAGTCAGTCCAGGATAATGCGCTCTAATACCTTGTACATAACACGCAGCAAAGAGATTCCTCGATAATTCCTGGGGTCCGTGACGGATAACTTCTTGTGGAGGGGAATTATGATAGCGTGTCTCCACGAATCAGGTATCCTTTCGTCTATCCATATTGAACGGACGATCTTTGTCATCTCACGAATCCCAGACGGAGGAAGACATTTTAGCATTTCTGCGCTGATCCCGTCGTCTCCACCAGATTTTCCATTCTTCATTTTTTGAATACAGACCAGGACCTCCGACTGGGTCGGTGGCTCCTCGTTAACCGCATATGTCGGTCTATGATTGTGTTCGAATTCAGGAGCTGACGGTGCTAGCAAGGTCTTGAAGTGTTCCTTTCAAATTGGAAGGGTTGCTTCACCGAAAGCTACCCCACTGGCAGTGTTGAGAACAGGGGAACGTCTTTTCATTTTGCCGCTATACTGTTTTAGTAGAGCATAGGCTTTCCGCGGGTTCCTGTCCTCCCACGCCTTCTCAAACTCCATCGCTCTTGACGTCCGCTCGTTATCGCGGTCTTGTTGCAGTTGACGACGCAGCTTCCTTCTAAGACGCTTTTCCTGGTTAAAGTCACCAGCGCTGCGCGCGACACATACAGAATTGTATGTGGATTTTGTTTCCGCAGATGCAAAGGCAAACTTGTTCCGCGGCAATAGAACCGGGAGCGTTTCCCTTGTAGCGTCCTGGATGCACTTTGTGAAGAAATCCGCATCGCTAAGCTTCTTCCTGGTCCGTACTCCAACATGAATAGACACACGTTGGCGGAATTTTGTTCTGCATTCATCGTCTTTCAGACCTGCCATGTCGATTTTCGGTTGAAGAGGAACTCCTCGGTTTCTCTTGTGGAACCGTATCTTGAAGCTGAGAAGAACTGGACGGTGGTCAGAGTCGAATGCGACTTCCCAAACAGCTCTAGATTTTCGGATATCTGACTGAGGAATGTTCCTCGCCAGAACGTAGTCGAGCTGAAGCTTAAGAGTCCTCATCTTCCGCTTGCGCTGCTCTTCAGGCGTTAAAAGGGTTGACCCCCGCCACGTGAGCTGATGGCGTTGATAATTCGCTTTAAACGTGGAAGCGATGATGAGGCCCGTCTGTTCGCACAAGTCGACCAGACGGTCACCGTTGTCCGACGTGCGCTCCGCTGCATAGTACCATTTTCCTAGCACATCGGATTGCTGTTCGAGTTCCATCTTCGCATTTGTGTCGATTCCGACAATGACCACCTGCTGGCTTGGTATTTTAGAGGTCAACGCATTGAGTTCATCGTAGAAGGCTGTTGTTGTTGTACTGTACTGTTGTCCTCAGCGGTTTCCGTAGGTGCGTGAGCGCTTACGATCCAGAGTTTACGTCCTCTGCGATCCCGCAGTAGTAAAAAGGCGCATCTAGACGACGTTGAGCCAAATCCCTCCACCAGGTTCTTGTAATTGTTCCTCACAACTATCGCGCAGTCACCTACTTTGTTCTCATCAGCATCGCCGCAGTACATGGTGTAATTTTCGATGCTGATGACGGACCGAACTCTCATGTGTGTTTCCTGCAGTGCAGCAAAAGGTACACAGAGATATCGCAGAAGTCTGGATTGAGCGGCTTGTTGGAGTTCACTCGATAGTGTTCGGCAGTTCAGCGTGACGAAACGAATGGTTGTTGCCAAAGATTCCATGCTCCCTTCAGGCAGTTGACCTTTCAGGTTATGGGCTCCATAATCTGCGACTTCGTATAGGCATAACCCACCTGAAATCAGCACCACACCAGATTCGTGGGGTGATGTCTTTAATGAGTTCTTGTCCTTTTCAAATGAAGCTAATAAATAGGCTACTGAGGTGACCGGGCAGTGGGTTTCTAACGTACTTCGTAGGAATATACTTCGTATACTTGTACTCTTGTCGCCATTTCTTTACGACGATTAGGGAGAGATCGGCGGAACAACCCCGGATCCGGCAATCTACAACCTCACATCTATTTTTTCTTGCGGATTCCCTCATCATATCAGATTCGTGGTATGCTGCCTTTAACACCCCTCAAAGGTTCTCCCGCAGATTTGAGCAGTACCTAAAAGCGAATGTAGATACGAAGGTGCCAGATCACAGTTCAGAGACTAGAATGAGAATTTCCTTCTATTCTCTTTGTTTGCCTGGAGAGAAGTGATAATTCTTTGCAATTTATTATTTTTTACAAGAGGGTGGCATATGATTTTCTAAAAAGATAAGTCTTTTCTTTTTCCTTTTTTTTATTTGCACTGTTCACGGCTATAAAATCGAGATCACCTCACACCAAAAAATTCCAGTGGATGTCTGATTCTCCGAAACGATTTAGCAGCTCTTGAATTATATAAGTCAGCTACTTAGGTAATAACGAAGGTGAATCTCTTTGGGATACGCATCATCGCTAATTGCTCTGCTGAGGCATGATCTGCACATCCTGGACAATGCTGGTAGAGAGGTTCTCGTAGATTTCTCTGCATGTCTCTTATCATGCGTCGTATGAAGAATTGACGATGAAGAGTATCGTGCTTAGATTTACCTCTGTTGCTACCTATATAGCTAACTTTCCCTACCTACCGTTGATCATACGCTGCATTATTGGCTAAGATATAACTAGAAATATAAACAAACTACTTAATTGCTTTGTAGAAACAGACATATCCACTGGGAATTTCTCATGAAAGTACTGAGGAGAAAAATTTTGACGTAGGGTGATCTCAAATTTGTAACCTAATCGGGAGCAGGAAATGCGTACATGGAAATTCTCGCTGAAAACAAAAAACATTTCATCCCTTAAGAGTAACGGGGATAAGGATTATCGATATCCCGTAAGTCGAAAGCTTTCCGTAACCTAAGTTGTCTCCATGTGAAACTTGCGAATAATTTTGGTACTCCGTGTCTCTGACATCATAGAAAAAAGAGTTTTAGACCTCCTGAAGGTGATATTCCCTAGCTCCCTTTTTCACTCCTTCATCCTACCAGCTTTTTATCACTTTGTTCTCTTCCATATTTATTGAACTCTTTCAAATATTTTTATGTGTACAAACTGAGTTGAAGAAAGTCATGTAATTTTTGTAATTTTTTTCTCCATTTTTTTTATTCAGCGTACAATAGAAATCGGTCAATATAATCGCCACTGCTAGTCACTGCAGTGGTTCACCTAATCGCAGTTCAGCGACCCCCTCTACCAGAAATGGGGAGGTCGGGAGTCGAAAAAGTCGGCGACGGCTCAACGAATGTCATCGAAAATAGTGAAAGTTTCTTAGCCAAGAAAATCATGAGGGGCGGAATGATAGTCAGAGGAGGCTATAGTCGGGTCAAAACGACGCGAATCACGAGTGTAGTTGCGGTGCATTTGCGTACGCGCTCGAAACGGCGAAGTGGAGGCAGCAGTTGGAACCGAGTACGGAACCGTCGCAAACTGCAGCCATGGACGGTGCCAGCGAGAGTTTCTCTACGTTCCACCAAATCGCTTCGACGGAAGCCGCGTAAGAGTGCGTATGTTGTTTTGACCTCACTCTATGTCAGTAGAAAAAGGGGATATGGTACTGTGTCCCAGCTACTCCTTCGATTTTTTGATAGCTGCAACTAGCGATATGGGATCTCATGTTATCATGAAGGAGATGTATCTAAGCTCGTCTCGGCCACTTTTCTCCAAAGAACTCCGCGAGTTTCTGGAGCTAAGTCATATGAATGATAGTGGTGGTCATGTGTCTTGCGTTGTACAACATTTCCCTTGTATCGCAGAGCATTCTTTACGAATACCAGCTTGCACTCGACAAACCAGTGGTGTACATTCTTGATGGAAGTCTCTCTACGGCCACCCGTTGCGCACCAAATGCGCTGTACGCGTCGCGGACTATAGTTGCCGCTGAACTGCTACGACTCCATTCAAACAAAATGATAGCTTGAAGCTGCCCTTGTGAAAATCACGTCGTACCTAATGTGAAGGAACGGTACCTTGCTATATATACCTAGTGTCGAGAAGATTCGAGAGAGTTCTACTACGGCCACGTCATAGATCACAGGTGTTCATCAAGAATCGAGTGTTTTGGGTTCTTCAAAAAACACTAACTAGACTTCTCATGTCCATAGAATTTGGTGTTTATTTCAGGGGACAGTTGAGGAGTGAAACACCCCTTAACACTAACTTGTTCCCCAACACTGAGCTGACCAGGGGATGGCGCTGTCACATATCCTTTAAATTTTGTGTTTATTTCGTGTATGTGGGAATGAATGAGATAACCCTTGCCTGTTCCTTGTCCCACAACACTGGGCTGAGCAGAGGATGGCGGCATCACATGTCCTTAAAATTGAGTGTTTATTTCAGCTGACTGTTGAGGAGTGGGATACTCCTTACCACTATCTTCTCCCCCAACACTGGGTTGACCAGAGGATGGCGGCCTCACATGTCCTAAAAACTTTGGGTTCATTTCAGCTGACTGTTGAGAAGTGAGATACTCCTTACCACTGTCTTCTCCCCCAACACTGGGCTGTTCAGAGGATGGAGGCATCACATGTCCTTAAAATTGAGTGTTTATTTCAGCTGACTGTTGAGGAGTGGGATACTCCTTACCGCTAGCGTGTCCATTAACGTCGGGCTGACCAGGGGATGGCGGCATCACATGTCCTAAAAACATTGGGTTTATTTCAGCTGACTGTTGAGGAGTGAGATACTACTTACCACTACCTTCTCCTCCAACACTGGGCTGACCAGGGAATGGCGACATCACATGTCCTTAAAATTAAGTGTTTATTTCTGGTGACTGTTGAGGAGTGGGATACTCCTTACCACTATCTTCTCCCCCAACACTGGGTTGACCAGAGGATGGCGGCCTCACATGTCCTAAAAACTTTGAGTTCATTTCAGCTGACTGTTGAGGAGTCGGATACTCCTTACCACTAGCGTGTCCCCCAACACTGGGCTGACCAGAGGATGGCGGCATCACATGTCCTTAAAATTGAGTGTTTATTTCAGCTGACTGTTGAGAAGTGAGATACTACTTACCACTGGCGTGTCCCCCAACACTGGGCTGACCAGAGGATGGAGGCGTCACATTTCCTTAAACTTTGGGTTCATTTCAGCTGACTGTTGAGGAGTGAGATACTACTTACCACTAACTTGTCTCCCATCACTGGGCTGATCAGAGGATGGCGGCATCACATGTCCTAAAAACATTGGGTTTATTTCAGGTGACTGTTGAGGAGTGGGATGCTCCTTACCACTAGCGTGTCCCCCAACATTTGGTTGACCAGAGGATGGCGGCCTCACGTGTCCTAAAAACATTTAGTTTATTTCAGGTGACTGTTGAGGAGTCGGATACTCCTTACCACTACCTTCTCCTCCAACACTGGGCTGACCAGAGGATGGAGGCGTCACATGTCCTTAAAATTGAGTGTTTATTTCAGCTGACTGTTGAGGAGTCGGATACTCCTTACCACTACCTTCTCCTCCAACACTGGGCTGACCAGAGGATGGAGGCGTCACATGTCCTTAAAATTGAGTGTTTATTTCAGCTGACTGTTGAGGAGTGAGATGCTCCTTACCACTAACTTGTCTCCCATCACTGGGCTGACCAGAGGATGGAGGCATCACATGTCCTAAAAACATTGGGTTTATTTCAGGTGACTGTTGAGGAGTGGGATACTCCTTACCGCTAGCGTGTCCCCCAACACTGGGCTGATCAGAGGATGGAGGCGTCACATGTCCTTAAAATTGAGTGTTTATTTCAGCTGACTGTTGAGGAGTGAGATACTACTTACCACTAACTTGTCTCCCATCACTGGGCTGATCAGGGAATGGCGGCATCACATGTCCTAAAAACTTTGGGTTCATTTCAGCTGACTGTTGAGGAGTGAGATACTACTTACCACTAGCGTGTCCCCCAACACTGGGCTGATCAGAGGATGGCGGCATCACATGTCCTTAAAATTGAGTGTTTATTTCAGGTGACTGTTGAGAAGTGAGATACTACTTACCACTGGCGTGTCCCCCAACACTGGGCTGACCAGAGGATGGCGGCATCACATGTCCTTAAAATTGAGTGTTCATTTCAGCTGACTGTTGAGAAGTGAGATACTCCTTACCACTAGCGTGTCCCCCAACACTGGGCTGATCAGAGGATGGCGGCATCACATGTCCTAAAAACAATGGGTTTATTTCAGCTGACTGTTGAGGAGTGCGATGCTCCTTACCACTAACTTGTCCCCCAACACTGGGCTGATCAGAGGATGGCGGCCTCACATGTCCTAAAAACATTGGGTTCATTTCAGCTGACTGTTGAGGAGTGAGATACTCCTTACCACTAGCGTGTCCCCCAACATTTGGCTGACCAGAGGATGGAGGCGTCACATGTCCTAAAAACATTGGGTTCATTTCAGCTGACTGTTGAGGAGTGAGATACTCCTTACCACTAGCGTGTCCCCCAACATTTGGCTGACCAGAGGATGGAGGCGTCACATGTCCTTAAAATTGAGTGTTTATTTCAGGTGACTGTTGAGGAGTGAAATACTCCTTACCACTAGCGTGTCCCCTAACATCTGGCTGACCAGGGAATGGCGGCATCACATGTCCTAAAAACTTTGGGTTCATTTCAGCTGACTGTTGAGGAGTGCGATGCTCCTTACCACTAACTTGTCCCCCAACACTGGGCTGACCAGAGGATGGAGGCATCACATGTCCTAAAAACATTGGGTTTATTTCAGGTGACTGTTGAGGAGTGCGATGCTCCTTACCACTAGCGTGTCCCCTAACATCGGGCTGACCAGGGGATGGCGACATCACATGTCCTTAAAACTTGGGGTTTATTTCTGGTGACTGTTGAGGAGTGAGATACTCCTTACCACTAGCGTGTCCCCCAACATTTGGTTGACCAGAGGATGGCGGCCTCACGTGTCCTAAAAACATTTAGTTTATTTCAGGTGACTGTTGAGGAGTGAGATACTCCTTACCACTAGCGTGTCCCCCAACACTGGGCTGATCAGAGGATGGCGGCATCACATGTCCTAAAAACATTGGGTTTATTTCAGCTGACTGTTGAGGAGTGCGATGCTCCTTACCACTAACTTGTCCCCCAACACTGGGCTGACCAGAGGATGGCGGCATCACATGTCCTTAAAATTGAGTGTTCATTTCAGCTGACTGTTGAGAAGTGAGATACTCCTTACCACTAGCGTGTCCCCCAACACTGGGCTGATCAGAGGATAGCGGCATCACATGTCCTTAAAATTGAGTGTTTATTTCAGCTGACTGTTGAGGAGTGAAATACTCCTTACCACTAGCGTGTCCCCTAACATCTGGCTGACCAGGGAATGGCGGCATCACATGTCCTAAAAACTTTGGGTTCATTTCAGCTGACTGTTGAGGAGTGAGATACTACTTACCACTAGCGTGTCCCCTAACATCGGGCTGATCAGAGGATGGCGGCCTCACATGTCCTTAAAATTAAGTGTTTATTTCTGGTGACTGTTGAGGAGTGAGATACTACTTACCACTAGCGTGTCCCCCAACACTGGGCTGACCAGAGGATGGCGGCCTCACATGTCCTAAAAACATTGGGTTCATTTCAGCTGACTGTTGAGGAGTGAGATACTCCTTACCACTAGCGTGTCCCCCAACATTTGGCTGACCAGAGGATGGAGGCGTCACATGTCCTTAAAATTGAGTGTTTATTTCAGGTGACTGTTGAGGAGTGAAATACTCCTTACCACTAGCGTGTCCCCTAACATCTGGGCTGACCAGGGAATGGCGGCATCACATGTCCTAAAAACTTTGGGTTCATTTCAGCTGACTGTTGAGGAGTGCGATGCTCCTTACCACTAACTTGTCCCCCAACACTGGGCTGACCAGAGGATGGAGGCATCACATGTCCTAAAAACATTGGGTTTATTTCAGCTGACTGTTGAGGAGTGAGATACTCCTTACCACTAGCGTGTCCCCCAACATTTGGCTGACCAGAGGATGGAGGCGTCACATGTCCTTAAAATTGAGTGTTTATTTCAGGTGACTGTTGAGGAGTGAAATACTCCTTACCACTAGCGTGTCCCCTAACATCTGGCTGACCAGGGAATGGCGGCATCACATGTCCTAAAAACTTTGGGTTCATTTCAGCTGACTGTTGAGGAGTGCGATGCTCCTTACCACTAACTTGTCCCCCAACACTGGGCTGACCAGAGGATGGAGGCATCACATGTCCTTAAAATTGAGTGTTTATTTCAGGTGACTGTTGAGGAGTGAGATACTACTTACCACTAACTTGTCTCCCATCACTGGGCTGATCAGGGGATGGCGGCATCACATGTCCTTAAAATTGAGTGTTTATTTCAGCTGACTGTTGAGGAGTGAAATACTCCTTACCACTAGCGTGTCCCCTAACATCTGGCTGACCAGAGGATGGAGGCGTCACATGTCCTTAAAATTGAGTGTTTATTTCAGGTGACTGTTGAGGAGTGAAATACTCCTTACCACTAGCGTGTCCCCTAACATCTGGCTGACCAGGGAATGGCGGCATCACATGTCCTAAAAACTTTGGGTTCATTTCAGCTGACTGTTGAGGAGTGAGATACTACTTACCACTAGCGTGTCCCCTAACATCGGGCTGACCAGGGAATGGCGGCATCACATGTCCTTAAAATTGAGTGTTTATTTCAGGTGACTGTTGAGAAGTGAGATACTACTTACCACTAGCGTGTCCCCCAACACTGGGCTGATCAGAGGATGGCGGCATCACATGTCCTAAAAACATTGGGTTTATTTCAGCTGACTGTTGAGGAGTGCGATGCTCCTTACCACTAACTTGTCCCCCAACACTGGGCTGACCAGAGGATGGAGGCGTCACATTTCCTTAAACATGGGGTTTATTTCAGGTGACTGTTGAGGAGTGGGATACTCCTTACCGCTAGCGTCTCCATTAACATCGGGCTGACCAGAGGATGGCGGCGTCACATGTCCTTAAAATTAAGTGTTTATTTCTGGTGACTGTTGAGGAGTGAGATACTACTTACCACTAGCGTGTCCCCCAACACTGGGCTGACCAGAGGATGGAGGCGTCACATTTCCTTAAACATGGGGTTTATTTCAGGTGACTGTTGAGGAGTGGGATACTCCTTACCGCTAGCGTCTCCATTAACATCGGGCTGACCAGAGGATGGCGGCGTCACATGTCCTTAAAATTAAGTGTTTATTTCTGGTGACTGTTGAGGAGTGAGATACTACTTACCACTAACTTGTCCCCCAACACTGGGCTGACCAGAGGATGGCGGCATCACATGTCCTAAAAACATTGGGTTTATTTCAGCTGACTGTTGAGGAGTGCGATGCTCCTTACCACTAACTTGTCCCCCAACACTGGGCTGATCAGAGGATGGCGGCCTCACATGTCCTAAAAACATTGGGTTCATTTCAGCTGACTGTTGAGGAGTGAGATACTCCTTACCACTAGCGTGTCCCCCAACATTTGGCTGACCAGAGGATGGAGGCGTCACATGTCCTTAAAATTGAGTGTTTATTTCAGGTGACTGTTGAGGAGTGAAATACTCCTTACCACTAGCGTGTCCCCTAACATCTGGCTGACCAGGGAATGGCGGCATCACATGTCCTAAAAACTTTGGGTTCATTTCAGCTGACTGTTGAGGAGTGCGATGCTCCTTACCACTAACTTGTCCCCCAACACTGGGCTGATCAGAGGATGGCGGCATCACATGTCCTTAAAATTGAGTGTTTATTTCAGGTGACTGTTGAGGAGTGCGATGCTCCTTACCATTAACTTGTCCCCCAACACTGGGCTGACCAGAGGATGGCGGCCTCACATGTCCTAAAAACATTGGGTTTATTTCAGCTGACTGTTGAGGAGTGGGATACTCCTTACCGCTAGCGTGTCCATTAACATCGGGCTGACCAGGGGATGGCGGCATCACATGTCCTTAAAATTGAGTGTTCATTTCAGGTGACTGTTGAGGAGTGGGATACTCCTTACCGCTAGCGTGTCCATTAACATCGGGCTGACCAGGGGATGGCGGCCTCACATGTCCTAAAAACTTTGGGTTCATTTCAGCTGACTGTTGAGGAGTGGGATACTCCTTACCGCTAGCGTGTCCATTAACATCGGGCTGACCAGGGGATGGCGGCATCACATGTCCTTAAAATTGAGTGTTCATTTCAGCTGACTGTTGAGGAGTGCGATGCTCCTTACCACTAACTTGTCCCCCAACACTGGGCTGACCAGAGGATGGAGGCATCACATGTCCTAAAAACATTGGGTTTATTTCAGGTGACTGTTGAGGAGTGGGATACTCCTTACCGCTAGCGTGTCCCCCAACACTGGGCTGATCAGAGGATGGCGGCATCACATGTCCTAAAAACATTGGGTTTATTTCAGGTGACTGTTGAGGAGTGAGATACTACTTACCACTAGCGTGTCCCCCAACACTGGGCTGACCAGAGGATGGAGGCGTCACATGTCCTTAAAATTGAGTGTTTATTTCAGGTGACTGTTGAGGAGTGAAATACTCCTTACCACTAGCGTGTCCCCTAACATCTGGCTGACCAGAGGATGGAGGCGTCACATGTCCTTAAAATTGAGTGTTTATTTCAGGTGACTGTTGAGGGAATCACAGCCCGGGTCGTCCCTTTATTTCAGGTGACTGTTGAGGAGTGAAATACTTTACTAGCGTGTCCCCCAACATCGGCTGACCAGAGGATGGGGCGTCACATGTCCTTAAAATTGAGTGTTTATTTCAGGTGACTGTTGAGGAGTGAAATACTCCTTACCACTAGCGTGTCCCCTAACATCTGGCTGACCAGGGAATGGCGGCATCACATGTCCTAAAAACTTTGGGTTCATTTCAGCTGACTGTTGAGGAGTGAGATACTACTTACCACTAGCGTGTCCCCTAACATCGGGCTGACCAGGGAATGGCGGCATCACATGTCCTTAAAATTAAGTGTTTATTTCAGGTGACTGTTGAGGAGTGAAATACTCCTTACCACTAGCGTGTCCCCTAACATCTGGCTGACCAGGCAATGGCGGCATCACATGTCCTAAAAACTTTGGGTTCATTTCAGCTGACTGTTGAGGAGTGCGATGCTCCTTACCACTAACTTGTCCCCCAACACTGGGCTGACCAGAGGATGGAGGCATCACATGTCCTAAAAACATTGGGTTTATTTCAGGTGACTGTTGAGGAGTGGGATACTCCTTACCGCTAGCGTGTCCCCCAACACTGGGCTGATCAGAGGATGGCGGCATCACATGTCCTTAAAATTGAGTGTTTATTTCAGGTGACTGTTGAGGAGTGAAATACTCCTTACCACTAGCGTGTCCCCCAACACTGGGCTGACCAGAGGATGGAGGCGTCACATGTCCTTAAAATTGAGTGTTTATTTCAGGTGACTGTTGAGGAGTGAAATACTCCTTACCACTAGCGTGTCCCCTAACATCTGGCTGACCAGAGGATGGCGGCCTCACATGTCCTAAAAACTTTGGGTTCATTTCAGCTGACTGTTGAGGAGTGCGATGCTCCTTACCACTACCCTAACATCGGGCTGACCAGGGAATGGCGGCATCACATGTCCTTAAAATTGAGTGTTTATTTCAGGTGACTGTTGAGAAGTGAGATACTACTTACCACTAGCGTGTCCCCCAGCACTGGGCTGACCAGAGGATGGAGGCGTCACATTTCCTTAAACATGGGGTTTATTTCAGGTGACTGTTGAGGAGTGGGATACTCCTTACCGCTAGCGTCTCCATTAACATCGGGCTGACCAGAGGATGGCGGCGTCACATGTCCTTAAAATTAAGTGTTTATTTCTGGGACTGTTGGAGTGATCCTTACCACTAACTTGTCCCCCAACACTGGGCTGACCAGGGGATGGCGGCCTCACATGTCCTAAAAACTTTGGGTTCATTTCAGCTGACTGTTGAGGAGTGGGATACTCCTTACCACTAGCGTGTCCATTAACATCGGGCTGACCAGGACAAGGGATGGCGGCCTCACATGTCCTAAAAACTTTGGGTTCATTTCAGCTGACTGTTGAGGAGTGGGATACTCCTTACCGCTAGCGTGTCCATTAACATCGGGCTGACCAGGGGATGGCGGCATCACATGTCCTTAAAATTGAGTGTTCATTTCAGCTGACTGTTGAGGAGTGCGATGCTCCTTACCACTAGCGTGTCCATTAACATCGGGCTGACCAGAGGATGGCGGCATCACATGTCCTAAAAACTTTGGGTTCATTTCAGCTGACTGTTGAGGAGTGAGATACTACTTACCACTAACTTGTCTCCCATCACTGGGCTGACCAGAGGATGGCGGCATCACATGTCCTTAAAATTGAGTGTTCATTTCAGCTGACTGTTGAGGAGTGAGATACACTTACCACTAACGTGTCCCCCAACACTGGGCTGACCAGAGGATGGCGGCCTCACATGTCCTAAAAACTTTGAGTGTTTATTTCAGCTGACTGTTGAGGAGTGAGATGCTCCTTACCACTAGCGTGTCCATTAACATCGGGCTGACCAGAGGATGGCGGCGTCACATGTCCTTAAAATTGAGTGTTCATTTCAGCTGACTGTTGAGGAGTGAGATACTACTTACCACTAGCGTGTCCCCTAACATCGGGCTGACCAGGGAATGGCGGCATCACATGTCCTTAAAATTGAGTGTTCATTTCAGCTGACTGTTGAGGAGTGAGATACTACTTACCACTAACTTGTCCCCCAACACTGGGCTGACCAGAGGATGGCGGCATCACATGTCCTAAAAAATTGGGTGTTATTTCAGCTGACTGTTGAGGAGTGAGATACTACTTACCACTAGCTTGTCCCCCAACACTGGGCTGACCAGAGGATGGCGGCATCACATGTCCTAAAAACATTGAGTGTTCATTTCAGCTGACTGTTGAGGAATGAGATACTACTTACCACTAGCGTGTCCCCTAACATCGGGCTGGCCAGAGGATGGCGGCATCACATGTCCTAAAAACATTGATTTCATTTCAGCTGACTGTTGAGGAGTGAAATGCTCCTTACCACTAGCGTGTCCCCCAACACTGGGCTGACCAGAGGATGGCGGCATCACATGTCCTAAAAACTTTGGGTTCATTTCAGCTGACTGTTGAGGAGTGAGATACTCCTTACCACTAGCGTGTCCCCTAACATCTGGGCTGACCAGAGGATGGCGGCATCACATGTCCTAAAAACATTGGGTGTTCATTTCAGGTGACTGTTGAGGAGTGAGATACTCCTTACCACTAGCGTGTCCCCCAACAATCTGGCTGACCAGGGAATGGCGGCATCACATGTCCTTAAAATTGAGTGTTTATTTCAGCTGACTGTTGAGGAGTGAGATACTACTTACCACTAGCGTGTCCCCTAACATCTGGGCTGACCAGAGGATGGCGGCATCACATGTCCTAAAAATTGAGTGTTCATTTCAGCTGACTGTTGAGGAGTGAGATACTACTTACCACTAACGTGTCCCCCATCACTGGGCTGACTAGGGGATGGCGGCCTCACATGTCCTAAAAACTTTGGGTTCATTTCAGCTGACTGTTGAGGAGTGAGATACTACTTACCACTAGCGTGTCCCCTAGCATCGGGCTGACCAGGGAATGGCGGCATCACATGTGCTAAAAACATTGGGTTTATTTCAGGTGACTGTTGAGGAGTGAGATACTACTTACCACTAACTTGTCTCCCATCACTGGGCTGATCAGGGGATGGCGGCCTCACATGTCCTAAAAACATTGGGTTCATTTCAGCTGACTGTTGAGGAGTGCGATGCTCCTTACCACTAACTTGTCCCCCAACACTGGGCTGATCAGAGGATGGCGGCATCACATGTCCTTAAAATTGAGTGTTTATTTCAGGTGACTGTTGAGGAGTGCGATGCTCCTTACCACTAACTTGTCCCCCAACACTGGGCTGACCAGAGGATGGCGGCATCACATGTCCTAAAAACTTTGGGTTCATTTCAGCTGACTGTTGAGGAGTGAAATACTCCTTACCACTAGCGTGTCCCCCAACATCTGGGCTGACCAGAGGATGGCGGCGTCACATGTCCTAAATACTTTGGGTTCATTTCAGTTGACTGTTGAGGAGTGGGATACTACTTACCATTATCTTCTCCCCCATCACTGGGCTGACCAGAGGATGGCGGCATCACATGTCCTTAAAATTGGTTTATTTCAGTGACTGTTGAGGAGTGAGATACTCCTTACCACTAGCGTGTCCATTAACATCGGGCTGACCAGGGGATGGCGGCATCACATGTCCTAAAAATTGAGTGTTCATTTCAGCTGACTGTTGAGGAGTGAGATACTCCTTACCACTAGCGTGTCCCCCAACACTGGGCTGACCAGAGGATGGCGGCATCACATGTCCTTAAAAATGGGGTGTTCATTTCAGGTGACTGTTGAGGAGTGGGATACTACTTACCACTAGCGTGTCCATTATCATCGGGGTGACCAGAGGATGGCGGCGTCACATGTCCTTAAAAATTGAGTGTTTATTTCAGGTGACTGTTGAGGAGTGAGATACTACTTACCACTAGCGTGTCCCCCAACACTGGGCTGACCAGAGGATGGCGGCATCACATGTCCTAAAAACTTGAGGTTTATTTCAGGTGACTGTTGAGGAGTGGGATGCTCCTTACCACTAGCTTGTCCATTAACACTGGGCTGACCAGAGGATGGCGGCGTCACATGTCCTTAAAATTAAGTGTTTATTTCTGGTGACTGTTGAGGAGTGGGATACTACTTACCACTAGCGTGTCCCCTAACATCGGGCTGACCAGAGGATGGCGGCCTCACATGTCCTAAAAACTTTGGGTTCATTTCAGCTGACTGTTGAGGAGTGAAATACTCCTTACCATTATCTTCTCCCCCATCACTGGGCTGACCAGAGGGATGGCGGCATCACATGTCCTAAAAACTTTGGGTTTATTTCAGGTGACTGTTGAGGAGTGGGATACTCCTTACCGCTAGCGTGTCCCTTAACATCGGGCTGACCAGGGGATGGCGGCCTCACATGTCCTAAAAACTGAGGGTTCATTTCAGCTGACTGTTGAGGAGTGAGATACTACTTACCACTAGCGTGTCCCCCAACATCGGGCTGACCAGAGGATGGCGGCATCACATGTCCTTAAAATTGAGTGTTCATTTCAGCTGACTGTTGAGGAGTGAGATACTACTTACCACTAACTTGTCTCCCATCACTGGGCTGACCAGGGGATGGCGGCCTCACATGTCCTAAAAACTTTGGGTTCATTTCAGCTGACTGTTGAGGAGTGAGATACTACTTACCACTAGCGTGTCCCCTAGCATCGGGCTGACCAGGGAATGGCGGCATCACATGTCCTTAAAATTGAGTGTTCATTTCAGCTGACTGTTGAGGAGTGAGATACTACTTACCACTAACTTGTCTCCCATCACTGGGCTGACCAGAGGATGGCGGCATCACATGTCCTTAAAATTGAGTGTTCATTTCAGCTGACTGTTGAGGAGTGAGATACTACTTACCACTAACTTGTCTCCCATCACTGGGCTGACCAGGGGATGGCGGCCTCACATGTCCTAAAAACTTTGGGTTCATTTCAGCTGACTGTTGAGGAGTGAGATACTACTTACCACTAGCGTGTCCCCTAACATCGGGCTGACCAGGGAATGGCGGCATCACATGTCCTTAAAATTGAGTGTTTATTTCAGCTGACTGTTGAGGAGTGAGATGCTCCTTACCACTAACTTGTCCCCCAACACTGGGCTGACCAGAGGATGGCGGCATCACATGTCCTTAAAATTGAGTGTTCATTTCAGCTGACTGTTGAGGAGTGAGATACTACTTACCACTAGCGTGTCCATTAACATCGGGCTGACCAGAGGATGGCGGCATCACATGTCCTTAAAATTGAGTGTTCATTTCAGCTGACTGTTGAGGAGTGAGATACTCCTTACCACTAGCGTGTCCCCCAACACTGGGCTGACCAGAGGATGGCGGCATCACATGTCCTTAAAATTGAGTGTTCATTTCAGCTGACTGTTGAGGAGTGCGATGCTCCTTACCACTAGCGTGTCCATTAACATCGGGCTGACCAGAGGATGGCGGCATCACATGTCCTTAAAATTGAGTGTTCATTTCAGCTGACTGTTGAGGAGTGAGATACTACTTACCACTAGCGTGTCCCCCAACACTGGGCTGACCAGAGGATGGCGGCCTCACATGTCCTAAAAACATTGGGTTTATTTCAGCTGACTGTTGAGGAGTGAGATACTCCTTACCACTAGCGTGTCCATTAACATCGGGCTGACCAGGGGATGGCGGCATCACATGTCCTTAAAATTGAGTATTTATTTCAGCTGACTGTTGAGGAGTGAAATACTCCTTACCATTATCTTCTCCCCCAACACTGGGCTGATCAGAGGATGGCGGCGTCACATGTCCTTAAAATTGAGTGTTTATTTCAGCTGACTGTTGAGGAGTGAGATACTACTTACCACTAGCGTGTCCCCAAACATCGGGCTGACCAGGGAATGGCAACATGTCCTTAAAATTTAGGCGGGGTCCTACTACAGCGACCAGGGGATGGCGGCGTCACATGTCCTTAAAATTGAGTGTTTATTTCAGCTGACTGTTGAGAAGTGTGATACTACTTACCACTAGCGTGTCCATTATCATCGGGGTGACCAGAGGATGGCGGCGTCACATGTCCTAAAAACTTTGGGTTCATTTCAGCTGACTGTTGAGGAGTGAGATACTCCTTACCACTAGCGTGTCCCCCAACACTGTGCTGACCAGAGGATGGCGGCGTCACATGTCCTAAATACTTTGGGTTTATTTCAGGTGACTGTTGAGGAGTGGGATACTCCTTACCACTAACGTGTCCCCCAACACTGGGCTGACCAGAGGATGGCGGCATCACATGTCCTAAAAACATTGGTGTTCATTTCAGGTGACTGTTGAGGAGTGAGATACTACTTACCAGTAGCGTGTCCCCTAACATCGGGCTGACCAGGGAATGGCGGCATCACATGTCCTTAAAATTGAGTGTTTATTTCAGCCGACTGTTGAGGAGTGAGATACTCCTTACCACTAGCGTGTCCCCCAACAATGGGCTGACCAGAGGATGGCGGCATCACATGTCCTAAAAACTTTGGGTTCATTTCAGCTGACTGTTGAGGAATGAGATACTACTTACCACTAGCGTGTCCCCTAACATCGGGCTGGCCAGAGGATGGCGGCATCACATGTCCTAAAAACATTGATTTCATTTCAGCTGACTGTTGAGGAGTGAGATACTACTTACCACTAGCGTGTCCCCCAACACTGGGCTGACCAGAGGATGGCGGCATCACATGTCCTTAAAATTGAGTGTTCATTTCAGCTGACTGTTGAGGAGTGAGATACTACTTACCACTAGCGTGTCCCCTAACATCGGGCTGACCAGAGGATGGCGGCGTCACATGTCCTTAAAATTAAGTGTTTATTTCTGGTGACTGTTGAGGAGTGCGATGCTCCTTACCACTAACTTGTCCCCCAACACTGGGCTGACCAGGGGATGGCGGCCTCACATGTCCTAAAAACTTTGGGTTCATTTCAGCTGACTGTTGAGGAGTGGGATACTCCTTACCGCTAGCGTGTCCCCTAGCATCGGGCTGACCAGGGAATGGCGGCATCACATGTCCTTAAAATTGAGTGTTTATTTCAGCTGACTGTTGAGGAGTGAGATACTATAATTTATGTTTGGTGGATACTCCTTACCACTAGCGTGTCCATTAACATCGGGCTGACCAGAGGATGGCGGCATCACATGTCCTAAAAATTGAGTGTTCATTTCAGCTGACTGTTGAGGAGTGAGATACTCCTTACCACTAACTTGTCCCCCAACACTGGGCTGACCAGAGGATGGCGGCATCACATGTCCTTAAAATTTGAGTGTTCATTTCAGCTGACTGTTGAGGAGTGAGATACTACTTACCACTAACTTGTCTCCCATCACTGGGCTGACCAGGGGATGGCGGCCTCACATGTCCTAAAAACTTTGGGTTCATTTCAGCTGACTGTTGAGGAGTGGGATACTCCTTACCGCTAGCGTGTCCATTAACATCGGGCTGACCAGGGAATGGCGGCATCACATGTCCTTAAAATTGAGTGTTTATTTCAGCTGACTGTTGAGGAGTGAGATACTCCTTACCACTAACGTGTCCCCCAACACTGGGCTGACCAGAGGATGGCGGCATCACATGTCCTTAAAATTGAGTGTTCATTTCAGCTGACTGTTGAGGAGTGAGATACTACTTACCACTAACTTGTCTCCCATCACTGGGCTGACCAGAGGATGGCGGCATCACATGTCCTAAAAACTTTGGGTTCATTTCAGCTGACTGTTGAGGAGTGAGATACTCCTTACCACTAGCGTGTCCCCCAACATCGGGCTGACCAGAGGATGGCGGCATCACATGTCCTTAAAATTGGGTGTTCATTTCAGCTGACTGTTGAGGAGTGAGATACTCCTTACCACTAGCGTGTCCCCCAACACTGGGCTGACCAGAGGATGGCGGCATCACATGTCCTAAAAATTGAGTGTTAATTTCAGCTGACTGTTGAGGAGTGAGATACTCCTTACCACTAGCGTGTCCCCTAACACTGGGCTGACCAGAGGATGGCGGCATCACATGTCCTTAAAAATTTGAGTGTTCATTTCAGCTGACTGTTGAGGAGTGAGATACTACTTACCACTAGCGTGTCCCCTAACATCGGGCTGGCCAGAGGATGGCGGCATCACATGTCCTAAAAACATTGATTTCATTTCAGCTGACTGTTGAGGAGTGAGATACTCCTTACCACTAGCGTGTCCCCTAACATCGGGGTGACCAGAGGATGGCGGCGTCACATGTCCTAAAAACTTTGGGTTCATTTCAGCTGACTGTTGAGGAATGAGATACTACTTACCACTAGCGTGTCCCCTAACATCGGGCTGACCAGGGAATGGCGGCATCACATGTCCTAAAAACTTTGGGTTCATTTCAGCTGACTGTTGAGGAGTGAGATACTACTTACCACTAGCGTGTCCCCCAACACTGGGCTGACCAGAGGATGGAGGCGTCACATGTCCTAAAAACTTTGGGTTCATTTCAGCTGACTGTTGAGGAGTGAGATACTCCTTACCACTAGCGTGTCCCCTAACATCTGGCTGACCAGGGAATGGCGGCATCACATGTCCTAAAAAACTTTGGGTTTATTTCAGCTGACTGTTGAGGAGTGAGATACTCCTTACCACTAACTTGTCCCCCAACACTCGGGCTGACCAGAGGATGGCGGCGTCACATGTCCTAAAAACTTTGGGTTTATTTCAGCTGACTGTTGAGGAGTGAGATTCTCCTTACCACTAGCGTGTCCCCCAACACTGGGCTGACCAGAGGATGGCGGCATCACATGTCCTAAAAACTTTGGGTTCATTTCAGCTGACTGTTGAGGAGTGAAATACTCCTTACCACTAGCGTGTCCCCTAACATCTGGCTGACCAGGGAATGGCGGCATCACATGTCCTAAAAACTTTGGGTTCATTTCAGCTGACTGTTGAGGAGTGGGATACTCCTTACCACTAGCGTGTCCATTAACATGGGGCTGACCAGGGGATGGCGGCATCACATGTCCTTAAAATTGAGTATTATTTCAGCTGACTGTTGAGGAGTGAGATACCAACTAGCGTCCCCCATAACATCTGGGCTGACCAGGGGATGGCGGCATCACATGTCCTTAAAATTGAGTGTTCATTTCAGCTGACTGTTGAGGAGATTCTACGTGTCCAAAACATCGGGCTGACCAGAGGATGGCGGCATCACATGTCCTTAAAATTGAGTATTTATTTCAGCTGACTGTTGAGAAGTGTGATACTACTTACCACTAGCGTGTCCCCCAACACTGGGCTGACCAGGGAATGGCGGCATCACATGTCCTAAAAACATTGGGTTTATTTCAGCAGACTGTTGAGGAGTGAGATACTCCTTACCACTAGCGTGTCCCCCAACATCTGGGCTGACCAGAGGATGGCGGCATCACATGTCCTAAAAAATTGAGTGTTTATTTCAGGTGACTGTTGAGGAGTGAGATACTCCTTACCACTAGCGTGTCCCCTAACATCTGGGCTGACCAGAGGATGGCGGCATCACATGTCCTAAAAACTTTGGGTTCATTTCAGCTGACTGTTGAGGAGTGCGATGCTCCTTACCACTAACTTGTCCCCCAACACTGGGCTGACCAGAGGATGGCGGCATCACATGTCCTAAAAACATTGGGTTTATTTCAGGTGACTGTTGAGGAGTGAAATACTCCTTACCACTAGCGTGTCCCCTAACATCTGGCTGACCAGAGGATGGCGGCCTCACATGTCCTAAAAACTTTGGGTTCATTTCAGCTGACTGTTGAGGAGTGAGATACTACTTACCACTAGCGTGTCCCCTAACATCGGGCTGACCAGGGAATGGCGGCATCACATGTCCTTAAAATTGAGTGTTCATTTCAGCTGACTGTTGAGGAGTGAGATACTACTTACCACTAACTTGTCTCCCATCACTGGGCTGACTAGGGGATGGCGGCCTCACATGTCCTAAAAACTTTGGGTTCATTTCAGCTGACTGTTGAGGAGTGAGATACTACTTACCACTAGCGTGTCCCCTAGCATCGGGCTGACCAGGGAATGGCGGCATCACATGTCCTTAAAATTGAGTGTTCATTTCAGCTGACTGTTGAGGAGTGAGATACTACTTACCACTAACTTGTCCCCCAACACTGGGCTGACCAGAGGATGGCGGCATCACATGTCCTTAAAATTGAGTGTTCATTTCAGCTGACTGTTGAGGAGTGAGATACTACTTACCACTAACTTGTCTCCCATCACTGGGCTGACCAGGGGATGGCGGCCTCACATGTCCTAAAAACTTTGGGTTCATTTCAGCTGACTGTTGAGGAGTGAGATACTACTTACCACTAGCGTGTCCCTTAACATCGGGCTGACCAGGGGATGGCGGCATCACATGTCCTTAAAATTAGTGTTCATTTCAGCTGACTGTGAGGAGTGAGATGCTGTCCCCCAACACTGGGCTGACCAGAGGATGGCGGCATCACATGTCCTTAAAATTGAGTGTTCATTTCAGCTGACTGTTGAGGAGTGAGATACTACTTACCACTAACTTGTCTCCCATCACTGGGCTGACCAGAGGATGGCGGCATCACATGTCCTTAAAATTGAGTGTTCATTTCAGCTGACTGTTGAGGAGTGAGATGCTCCTTACCACTAGCGTGTCCCAACAGGCGACCAGGATGGCGGCTCACATTCCTAATGGTTTATTTTTCTTCACTAGCGTGTCCATTAACATCGGGCTGACCAGAGGATGGCGGCATCACATGTCCTTAAAATTGAGTGTTCATTTCAGCTGACTGTTGAGGAGTGAGATACTACTTACCGCTATCTTCTCCCCCATCACTGGGCTGACCAGAGGATGGCGGCATCACATGTCCTTAAAATTGAGTGTTCATTTCAGCTGACTGTTGAGGAGCGGGATACTCCTTACCGCTAGCGCGTCCATTATCATCGGGGTGACCAGAGGATGGCGGCATCACATGTCCTTAAAATTGAGTGTTCATTTCAGCTGACTGTTGAGGAGTGAGATGCTCCTTACCACTAACTTGTCCCCCAACACTGGGCTGACCAGAGGATGGCGGCATCACATGTCCAAAAAACTTTGGGTTCATTTCAGCTGACTGTTGAGGAGTGAGATACTACTTACCACTAGCGTGTCCATTAACATCGGGCTGACCAGAGGATGGCGGCATCACATGTCCTTAAAATTGAGTGTTTATTTCAGCTGACTGTTGAGGAGTGAGATGCTCCTTACCACTAGCGTGTCCATTAACATCGGGCTGACCAGAGGATGGCGGCGTCACATGTCCTTAAAATTGAGTGTTCATTTCAGCTGACTGTTGAGGAGTGAGATACTACTTACCACTAGCGTGTCCCCCAACATCTGGGCTGACCAGAGGATGGCGGCATCACATGTCCTAAAAAATTGAGGTTCATTTCAGCTGACTGTTGAGGAGTGAGATACTACTTACCGCTAGCGTGTCCCCATTAACATCGGGCTGACCAGAGGATGGCGGCCTCACATGTCCTTAAAATTGAGTGTTCATTTCAGCTGACTGTTGAGGAGTGAGATACTACTTACCACTAGCGTGTCCCCCAACACTGGGCTGACCAGTGGATGGCGGCATCACATGTCCTTAAAATTGAGTGTTTATTTCAGCTGACTGTTGAGGAGTGAGATACTCCTTACCACTAACTTGTCCATTAACATCGGGCTGACCAGAGGATGGCGGCATCACATGTCCTTAAAAATTGAGTGTTCATTTCAGCTGACTGTTGAGGAGTGAGATACTACTTACCACTAGCGTGTCCCCCAACACTGGGCTGACCAGGGAATGGCGGCATCACATGTCCTAAAAACATTGGGTTTATTTCAGCAGACTGTTGAGGAGTGAGATACTCCTTACCACTAGCGTGTCCCCCAACACTGTGCTGACCAGAGGATGGCGGCCTCACATGTCCTAAAAACTTTGGGTTCATTTCAGCTGACTGTTGAGGAATGAGATACTACTTACCACTAGCGTGTCCCCTAACATCGGGCTGGCCAGAGGATGGCGGCATCACATGTCCTTGAAATTCGGTGTTTATTTCAGGTGACTGTTGAGGAGTGAGATACTACTTACCACTAACTTGTCCCCCAACACTGAGCTGACCAGGGAATGGCGGCATCACATGTCCTAAAAACTTTGGGTTCATTTCAGCTGACTGTTGAGGAGTGAGATACTACTTACCACTAGCGTGTCCCCTAACATCGGGCTGACCAGGGAATGGCGGCATCACATGTCCTTAAAATTGAGTGTTCATTTCAGCTGACTGTTGAGGAGTGAGATACTACTTACCACTAACTTGTCCCCCAACACTGGGCTGACCAGAGGATGGCGGCATCACATGTCCTAAAAACTTTGGGTTCATTTCAGCTGACTGTTGAGGAGTGAAATACTCCTTACCACTAGCGTGTCCCCTAACATCTGGCTGACCAGGGAATGGCGGCATCACATGTCCTTAAAATTGAGTGTTCATTTCAGCTGACTGTTGAGGAGTGAGATACTCCTTACCACTAACTTGTCCCCCAACACTGGGCTGACCAGGGATGGGCTCACATGTCCTAAAATGGGTTTTTCTGTCTTAAATTGGTGTTCATTCAGCTGACTGTTGAGGAGTGAGATACTACTTACCACTAGCGTGTCCCCCAACATCTGGGCTGACCAGAGGATGGCGGCATCACATGTCCTAAAAACTTGGGTTTATTTCAGCTGACTGTTGAGGAGTGAGATACTCCTTACCACTAACTTGTCCCCTAACACTGGGCTGACCAGAGGATGGCGGCATCACATGTCCTTAAAAATTGAGTGTTCATTTCAGCTGACTGTTGAGGAGTGAGATACTACTTACCACTAGCGTGTCCATAACACTGGGCTGACCAGAGGATGGCGGCATCACATGTCCTTAAAATTGAGTGTTCATTTCAGCTGACTGTTGAGGAGTGGGATACTACTTACCATTATCTTCTCCCCCATCACTGGGCTGACCAGAGGATGGCGGCCTCACATGTCCTAAAAACTTTGGGTTCATTTCAGCTGACTGTTGAGGAGTGGGATACTCCTTACCGCTAGCGTGTCCATTAACATCGGGCTGACCAGGGGATGGCGGCATCACATGTCCTTAAAATTGGTGTTCATTTCAGCTGACTGTTGAGGAGTGAGATGCTCCTTACCACTAACTTGTCCCCCAACACTGGGCTGACCAGAGGATGGCGGCATCACATGTCCTAAAAACTTTGGGTTTATTTCAGCTGACTGTTGAGGAGTGAGATACTACTTACCACTAGCGTGTCCCCCAACAACTGGGCTGACCAGAGGATGGCGGCATCACATGTCCTTAAAAATTGGGTTTATTTCAGCTGACTGTTGAGGAGTGAGATACTCCTTACCACTAGCGTGTCCCCCAACACTGGGCTGACCAGAGGATGGCGGCATCACATGTCCTTAAAAATTGAGTGTTTATTTCAGGTGACTGTTGAGGAGTGAGATACTCCTTACCACTAGCGTGTCCCCCAACACTGGGCTGACCAGAGGATGGCGGCATCACATGTCCTTAAAATTGAGTGTTCATTTCAGCTGACTGTTGAGGAGTGCGATGCTCCTTACCACTAACTTGTCCCCCAACACTGGGCTGACCAGGGGATGGCGGCCTCACATGTCCTAAAAACTTTGGGTTCATTTCAGCTGACTGTTGAGGAGTGGGATACTCCTTACCGCTAGCGTGTCCATTAACATCGGGCTGACCAGGGAATGGCGGCATCACATGTCCTTAAAATTGAGTGTTTATTTCAGCTGACTGTTGAGGAGTGAGATGCTCCTTACCACTAACTTGTCCCCCAACACTGGGCTGACCAGAGGATGGCGGCATCACATGTCCTAAAAACTTTGGGTTCATTTCAGCTGACTGTTGAGGAGTGAGATACTACTTACCACTAGCGTGTCCCCCAACACTGGGCTGATCAGAGGATGGCGGCATCACATGTCCTTAAAATTGAGTGTTTATTTCAGGTGACTGTTGAGGAGTGCGATGCTCCTTACCACTAACTTGTCCCCCAACACTGGGCTGACCAGAGGATGGCGGCATCACATGTCCTAAAAACTTTGGGTTCATTTCAGCTGACTGTTGAGGAGTGGGATACTCCTTACCACTAGCGTGTCCATTAACATCGGGCTGACCAGAGGATGGCGGCATCACATGTCCTTAAAAATTGAGTGTTCATTTCAGCTGACTGTTGAGGAGTGAGATACTCCTTACCACTAGCGTGTCCCTCAACATCGGGCTGACCAGAGGATGGCTAAATTGCTTGCACACACGTCCCCCACACGGATGGCGGCTCACATGTCCTAAAAACTTTGGGTTTCATTTCAGCTGACTGTTGAGGAGTGGGATACTCCTTACCGCTAGCGTGTCCATTAACATCGGGCTGACCAGGGGATGGCGGCATCACATGTCCTTAAAATTTGAGGTTCATTTCAGCTGACTGTTGAGGAGTGAGATACTCCTTACCACTAGCGTGTCCCCTAACATCGGGCTGACCAGAGGATGGCGGCATCACATGTCCTTAAAAATTGAGTGTTCATTTCAGGTGACTGTTGAGGAGTGAGATACTACTTACCACTAGCGTGTCCCCCAACACTGGGCTGACCAGAGGATGGCGGCCTCACATGTCCTAAAAACTTTGGGTTCATTTCAGCTGACTGTTGAGGAGTGAGATACTACTTACCACTAGCGTGTCCCCCAACACTGGGCTGACCAGAGGATGGCGGCATCACATGTCCTAAAAAATTAGTGTTTATTTCAGCTGACTGTTGAGGAGTGTGATACTACTTACCTCTAGCGTGTCCCCCAACATCTGGGCTGACCAGTGGATGGCGGCATCACATGTCCTTAAAATTGAGTGTTCATTTCAGCTGACTGTTGAGGAGTGAGATACTACTTACCACTAGCTTGTCCCCCAACACTGGGCTGACCAGAGGATGGAGGCATCACATGTCCTAAAAACATTGGGTTCATTTCAGCTGACTGTTGAGGAGTGAGATACTACTTACCACTAGCGTGTCCCCTAACATCGGGCTGACCAGGGAATGGCGGCATCACATGTCCTTAAAATTGAGTGTTCATTTCAGCTGACTGTTGAGGAGTGAGATACTACTTACCACTAGCGTGTCCCCTAACATCGGGCTGACCAGGGAATGGCGGCATCACATGTCCTTAAAATTGAGTGTTCATTTCAGCTGACTGTTGAGGAGTGAGATACTCCTTACCGCTAGCGTGTCCATTATCATCGGGGTGACCAGAGGATGGCGGCGTCACATGTCCTTAAAATTAAGTGTTCATTTCAGCTGACTGTTGAGGAGTGAGATACTACTTACCACTAGCGTGTCCCCCAACACTGGGCTGACCAGAGGATGGCGGCATCACATGTCCTAAAAACTTTGGGTTTATTTCAGGTGGCTGTTGAGGAGTGGGATACTCCTTACCGCTATCTTCTCCCCCATCACTGGGCTGACCAGGGGATGGCGGCATCACATGTCCTTAAAATTGAGTGTTCATTTCAGCTGACTGTTGAGGAGTGAGATGCTCCTTACCACTAACTTGTCCCCCAACACTGGGCTGACCAGAGGATGGCGGCATCACATGTCCTTAAAATTGAGTGTTCATTTCAGCTGACTGTTGAGGAGTGAGATACTACTTACCACTAACTTGTCTCCCATCACTGGGCTGACCAGGGGATGGCGGCCTCACATGTCCTAAAAACTTTGGGTTCATTTCAGCTGACTGTTGAGGAGTGGGATACTCCTTACCGCTAGCGTGTCCATTAACATCGGGCTGACCAGGGAATGGCGGCATCACATGTCCTTAAAATTGAGTGTTTATTTCAGCTGACTGTTGAGGAGTGAGATGCTCCTTACCACTAACTTGTCCCCCAACACTGGGCTGACCAGAGGATGGCGGCATCACATGTCCTAAAAACTTTGGGTTCATTTCAGCTGACTGTTGAGGAGTGAGATACTACTTACCACTAGCGTGTCCCCCACATACATGGGCTGACCAGAGGATGGCGGCATCACATGTCCTTAAAAATTGAGTGTTTATTTCAGCTGACTGTTGAGGAGTGAGATGCTCCTTACCACTAACTTGTCCCCCAACACTGGGCTGACCAGAGGATGGCGGCATCACATGTCCTTAAAATTGAGTGTTCATTTCAGCTGACTGTTGAGGAGTGAGATGCTCCTTACCACTAGCGTGTCCATTAACATCGGGCTGACCAGAGGATGGCGGCATCACATGTCCTTAAAATTGAGTGTTCATTTCAGCTGACTGTTGAGGAGTGAGATACTACTTACCACTAGCGTGTCCCCCAACACTGGGCTGACCAGAGGATGGCGGCCTCACATGTCCTAAAAACATTGGGTTTATTTCAGCTGACTGTTGAGGAGTGGGATACTCCTTACCGCTAGCGTGTCCATTAACATCGGGCTGACCAGAGGATGGCGGCGTCACATGTCCTTAAAATTGAGTGTTCATTTCAGCTGACTGTTGAGGAGTGAGATACTACTTACCACTAGCGTGTCCCCTAACATCGGGCTGACCAGGGAATGGCGGCATCACATGTCCTTAAAATTGAGTGTTCATTTCAGCTGACTGTTGAGGAGTGAGATACTACTTACCACTAACTTGTCCCCTAACATCGGGCTGACCAGAGGATGGCGGCCTCACATGTCCTAAAAACTTTGGGTTCATTTCAGCTGACTGTTGAGGAGTGAAATACTCCTTACCATTATCTTCTCCCCCATCACTGGGCTGACCAGAGGATGGCGGCATCACATGTCCTTAAAATTGAGTGTTCATTTCAGCTGACTGTTGAGGAGTGAGATACTACTTACCACTAGCTTGTCCCCCAACACTGGGCTGATCAGAGGATGGCGGCGTCACATGTCCTAAAAAACATTGAGGTTTATTTCAGCTGACTGTTGAGGAGTGAGATACTACTTACCACTAGCGTGTCCCCCAACATCGGGCTGACCAGAGGATGGCGGCATCACATGTCCTTAAAAATTGAGTGTTCATTTCAGCTGACTGTTGAGGAGTGAGATACTACTTACCACTAGCGTGTCCCCATAACATCGGGCTGACCAGAGGGATGGCGGCATCACATGTCCTAAAAACTTGGGGTTCATTTCAGCTGACTGTTGAGGAGTGAGATACTCCTTACCTACTAGCGTGTCCCCTAGCATCGGGCTGACCAGGGAATGGCGGCATCACATGTCCTTAAAATTGAGTGTTCATTTCAGCTGACTGTTGAGGAGTGAGATACTACTTACCACTAACTTGTCTCCCATCACTGGGCTGACCAGAGGATGGCGGCATCACATGTCCTTAAAATTGAGTGTTCATTTCAGCTGACTGTTGAGGAGTGAGATACTCCTTACCACTATCTTCTCCCCCAACACTGGGCTGATCAGAGGATGGCGGCCTCACATGTCCTAAAAACTTTGGGTTCATTTCAGCTGACTGTTGAGGAGTGGGATACTCCTTACCGCTAGCGTGTCCATTAACATCGGGCTGACCAGGGAATGGCGGCATCACATGTCCTTAAAATTGAGTGTTTATTTCAGCTGACTGTTGAGGAGTGAGATGCTCCTTACCACTAACTTGTCCCCCAACACTGGGCTGACCAGAGGATGGCGGCATCACATGTCCTAAAAACATTGATTTCATTTCAGCTGACTGTTGAGGAGTGAAATGCTCCTTACCACTAGCGTGTCCCCCAACACTGGGCTGACCAGAGGATGGCGGCATCACATGTCCTTAAAATTGAGTGTTTATTTCAGCTGACTGTTGAGGAGTGAGATACTACTTACCACTAGCGTGTCCCCCAACACTGGGCTGACCAGAGGATGGCGGCCTCACATGTCCTAAAAACTTTGGGTTTATTTCAGCTGACTGTTGAGGAGTGGGATACTCCTTACCGCTAGCGTGTCCATTAACATCGGGCTGACCAGGGGATGGCGGCATCACATGTCCTTAAAATTGAGTGTTCATTTCAGCTGACTGTTGAGGAGTGAGATACTACTTACCACTAACTTGTCCCCCAACACTGGGCTGACCAGAGGATGGCGGCATCACATGTCCTTAAAATTGAGTGTTCATTTCAGCTGACTGTTGAGGAGTGAGATACTACTTACCACTAACTTGTCTCCCATCAACATCGGGCTGACCAGGGGATGGCGGCCTCACATGTCCTAAAAACTTTGGGTTCATTTCAGCTGACTGTTGAGGAGTGAGATACTACTTACCACTAGCGTGTCCCCCAACACTCGGGCTGACCAGGGGATGGCGGCATCACATGTCCTAAAAAATTGGGTTTATTTCAGCTGACTGTTGAGGAGTGAGATACTCCTTACCCTAGCGTGTCCCTTAACATCGGGCTGACCAGAGGATGGCGGCATCACATGTCCTTAAAATTGAGTGTTCATTTCAGCTGACTGTTGAGGAGTGAGATACTACTTACCACTAACTTGTCTCCCATTAACACTGGGCTGACCAGAGGATGGCGGCCTCACATGTCCTAAAAACTTTGAGGTTCATTTCAGCTGACTGTTGAGGAGTGAGATACTACTTACCACTAGCGTGTCCCCTAACACTGGGCTGACCAGAGGATGGCGGCATCACATGTCCTAAAAACTTTGGGTTTATTTCAGCTGACTGTTGAGGAGTGAGATACTCCTTACCGCTAGCGTGTCCCTTAACATCGGGCTGACCAGGGAATGGCGGCATCACATGTCCTTAAATCTGAGTGTTTATTTCAGGTGACTGTTGAGGAGTGAGATACTACTTACCACTAACTTGTCCCCCAACACTGAGCTGACCAGGGAATGGCGGCATCACATGTCCTTAAATCTGAGTGTTTATTTCAGGTGACTGTTGAGGAGTGAGATACTCCTTACCACTAACGTGTCCCCTAACACTAGGCTGACCAGGGAATGGCGGCATCACATGTCCTTAAAAATTTGGGTTCATTTCAGCTGACTGTTGAGGAGTGAGATACTCCTTACCGCTAGCGTGTCCCTTAACATCGGGCTGACCAGAGGATGGCGGCATCACATGTCCTTAAAATTGAGTGTTTATTTCAGCTGACTGTTGAGGAGTGAGATGCTCCTTACCACTAACTTCTGTCCCCCAACACTGGGCTGACCAGAGGATGGCGGCCTCACATGTCCTAAAAACTTTGGGTTCATTTCAGCTGACTGTTGAGGAGTGAGATACTACTTACCACTAGCGTGTCCCCCAACACTGGGCTGACCAGAGGATGGCGGCATCACATGTCCTAAAAACATTGGGTTTATTTCAGGTGACTGTTGAGGAGTGAAATACTCCTTACCACTAGCGTGTCCCCTAACACTGGGCTGACCAGAGGATGGCGGCATCACATGTCCTTAAAAATTGAGTGTTCATTTCAGCTGACTGTTGAGGAGTGAGATACTCCTTACCACTAGCGTGTCCCTTAACATCGGGCTGACCAGAGGATGGCGGCCTCACATGTCCTAAAAACTTTGGGTTCATTTCAGCTGACTGTTGAGGAGTGCGATGCTCCTTACCACTAACTTGTCCCCCAACACTGGGCTGACCAGAGGATGGCGGCATCACATGTCCTAAAAACATTGGGTTTATTTCAGGTGACTGTTGAGGAGTGGGATACTCCTTACCGCTAGCGTGTCCATTAACATCGGGCTGACCAGGGGATGGCGGCCTCACATGTCCTAAAAATTGAGTGTTCATTTCAGCTGACTGTTGAGGAGTGAGATACTACTTACCACTAGCGTGTCCCCTAACATCGGGCTGACCAGGGAATGGCGGCATCACATGTCCTTAAAATTGAGTGTTCATTTCAGCTGACTGTTGAGGAGTGAGATACTACTTACCACTAACTTGTCTCCCATCACTGGGCTGACTAGGGGGATGGCGGCATCACATGTCCTAAAAACATTGGGTTTATTTCAGGTGACTGTTGAGGAGTGAAATACTCCTTACCACTAGCGTGTCCCCTAACATCTGGCTGACCAGGGAATGGCGGCATCACATGTCCTTAAAATTGAGTGTTCATTTCAGCTGACTGTTGAGGAGTGAGATACTACTTACCACTATCTTCTCCCCCAACACTGGGCTGACCAGAGGATGGCGGCATCACATGTCCTTAAAATTGAGTGTTTATTTCAGCTGACTGTTGAGAAGTGTGATACTACTTACCACTAGCGTGTCCATTATCATCGGGGTGACCAGAGGATGGCGGCGTCACATGTCCTAAATACTTTGGGTTTATTTCAGGTGACTGTTGAGGAGTGGGATACTACTTACCACTAGCGTGTCCATTATCATCGGGGTGACCAGAGGATGGCGGCGTCACATGTCCTAAATACTTTGCGTTCATTTCAGCTGACTGTAGAGGAGTGAAATACTCCTTACCACTAGCGTGTCCATTAACATCGGG
This sequence comes from Necator americanus, assembly GCF_031761385.1. Classification (NCBI taxonomy): domain Eukaryota; kingdom Metazoa; phylum Nematoda; class Chromadorea; order Rhabditida; family Ancylostomatidae; genus Necator; species Necator americanus. The sequence continues at coordinate 7,064,901 of NC_087372.1, read as the reverse complement.
CTGACCAGAGGATGGCGGCATCACATGTCCTTAAAATTGAGTGTTCATTTCAGCTGACTGTTGAGGAGTGAGATACTACTTACCACTAACTTGTCTCCCATCACTGGGCTGACCAGAGGATGGCGGCATCACATGTCCTTAAAATTGAGTGTTCATTTCAGCTGACTGTTGAGGAGTGAGATACTACTTACCACTAGCGTGTCCCCCAACACTGGGCTGACCAGAGGATGGCGGCCTCACATGTCCTTAAAAACTGGGGTTCATTTCAGCTGACTGTTGAGGAGTGAAGGATACTCCTTACCGCTAGCGTGTCCATTAACATCGGGCTGACCAGAGGATGGCGGCATCACATGTCCTTAAAATTGAGTGTTTATTTCAGCTGACTGTTGAGGAGTGAGATACTCCTTACCACTAGCGTGTCCCCCAACATCTGGGCTGACCAGAGGATGGCGGCATCACATGTCCTTAAAAATTGAGTGTTCATTTCAGCTGACTGTTGAGGAGTGAGATACTCCTTACCACTAACTTGTCCCCCAACACTGGGCTGACCAGAGGATGGCGGCATCACATGTCCTAAAAAACTTTGGGTTCATTTCAGCTGACTGTTGAGGAGTGAGATACCTACCACCATGTCCCCCAACACCGGGCTGACCAGGGGATGGCGGCATCACATGTCCTAAAACATTGGTGTTCATTTCAGCTGACTGTTGAGGAGTGGGATACTCCTTACCTCTAGCGTGTCCATTAACATCGGGCTGACCAGAGGATGGCGGCATCACATGTCCTTAAAATTGAGTGTTCATTTCAGCTGACTGTTGAGGAGTGAGATTCTACTTACCACTATCTTGTCCCCCAACACTGGGCTGACCAGGGGATGGCGGCATCACATGTCCTAAAAACATTGGGTTCATTTCAGCTGACTGTTGAGGAGTGAGATACTCCTTACCGCTAGCGTGTCCATTAACATCGGGCTGACCAGAGGATGGCGGCGTCACATGTCCTTAAAATTGAGTGTTCATTTCAGCTGACTGTTGAGGAGTGAGATACTCCTTACACACGTGTCCCCCAACATGGGCTGACCAGAGGATGGCGGCATCACATGTCCTAAAAAAATTGGTGTTCATTTCAGCTGACTGTTGAGGAATGAGATACTACTTACCACTAGCGTGTCCCCTAACATCGGGCTGGCCAGAGGATGGCGGCATCACATGTCCTTGAAATTCGGTGTTTATTTCAGGTGACTGTTGAGGAGTGAGATACTACTTACCACTAGCGTGTCCCCCAACACTGGGCTGACCAGAGGATGGCGGCCTCACATGTCCTAAAAACTTTGGGTTCATTTCAGCTGACTGTTGAGGAGTGGGATACCCTTACCGCTTGTCCATTAAAGCTCAATGCCTAAAATGGTTTATTTCAGCTGACTGTGAGGAGTGGGATACTCCTTACCGCTAGCGTGTCCATTAACATCGGGCTGACCAGGGGATGGCGGCATCACATGTCCTAAAAATTTGAGGGTTCATTTCAGCTGACTGTTGAGGAGTGAGATACTACTTACCACTAGCGTGTCCCCCAACACTGGGCTGACCA